>NC_064630.1:133504067-134722817 GCF_023864275.1 Schistocerca cancellata | reverse complement strand
GGCGTGCGTGTGTGTGTTTGTCCTTAGGGTAATTTAGGTTAAGTAGTGTGTAAGCTTAGGGACTGATGACCTTAGCAGTTAAGTCCCATAAGATTTCACACACATTTTAACTTTTTTTATTTTTATTTATTTTATTTTATTTTATTTTTTTGAAATGGCCTTTCGCGAGGTTCCCGACTCCAACCCCTTTCGAAAATGATCGATCGGAAGCCGGTTGAGATGGACTTGCATTCTGTGACAGAAGAAATTCCTATCGGGTTCGAAATCGATTGCCATAGACCAGGCACGACTCTTTTCTCCAATGCCTGTCTGTAAGGATCTTTTTACGAACCTTCCTTTTTACGTAGTATTACATGGCTGCTAGTGGTATACACTTCGATGTAGACACGCTGGACTGTCCACGTTGATACACACAGTAGCTCCATTCACGTCAAAATACGTTAACTGATTTCTGCCATTCTGTCACGTCTCCACGTGGACCCACGTTGACTGAACTGTTTGCATACAACCGACCGGAGCACACATACCACCACTACTTACGTCAACGGCAAAGAGCTACGCGAGCGCACCGGTAGCTGTTACAGACCATTTACAGTGCTTCAAAGCGACCATAGTGTATTTTAAAGAGTGTGTGATGTGAGATATATTTTTGCTCGTGAGCTGAATTAAATGTCCTTACGACTTATCAGTTACATATCGTCTACCGAAATCTTCACCCACCGTTATTCCGAGGATCAAATCCTCAGATACTAAAGTAGATGTTGTGCAGTTTTCTCAAATTTCTTCAGTTATTACCCGGTCGTAGCTTATTCCCCGTCCGTAATGTCTCCCACGTCGACATACTGTTAAATCGCGAGCGCACAGAGGGTTACGTTGTTGTTAAAGCAGATCGTGAACACTACCGAGTGCCCAGTCGGGCAGCGGCTGGAAACTTCCAGCACTGCTGGGACGGGTTCCCGGTAGCCACGGATTCCGCGACGCGATAAGTCTGCGACTGCGGCGGCTAGGGTTTCGCGCGGAACAGAAGCGGAGGCTGGGCAGGGGCGATCAAGTTGCAGCCGCAGCGCACGTGACGTCACGTCCCGCAGACCACGTGCTACGTATTTGTCAGGCTCCGGACTCCAGGCTCCCCCGAGCGCAGCTTTGCGGAAGACTGGACTCCACAGCCTCCTGAGGAAACTGCCGTACTGATGGCATCACTGCGCGCAGGCTGCAGAGTAGCTTTACTTCAGAAACTCGGGAAAGTTAGCTGAAAAAGCTCTCCCTCACACTCTTTCTGCCTCTGAACATTGTTCGGCGAGAGGTTAACGACAGCCTATCTAATCGAAACAAAGTTTTGTGCAGCCCTCTCGATTTTCTTGAAGACAGAAAAAATAATCAAATGCACCTATACTGACAAAGTCATTGTATTGTATTACGTATTTTGAAAGGTTGAAAAGTGGCTTCACATTAATTCTTTTTCTTGTGCCTTTGTCCCACATTAGCACAGGATCAGCTTGGTTATTCGATTTGGCATGGTTAGTTTTAAGGCTGGCCAGATGCCCTTTCTGTCGCCACCCCTTACTCTACGAGTACCACAAATGTCTGCATGTAGTGTAAGTCATGTGAAAGTGAGCGAAATTTTTCTAAATGTTTCCGACTCGTACTAATGGCAAGGGAAACTCCCCATAGCACCCCTCCCCCCCTCTCTTTTAAGTGGTAAGAGGCCTGATCGACAGCACGTAAAATACTGAACACAGATCGAGGATGAAAACGGGAAGAATGTGTACCGAACTGTGAAAAAATAAGGCAAAATAGGAACAGTGAACAGTCCAAGAATAAGAAGTGTGGCTGAGCAATGGCTTCGTGGTTAAGGGATCACGGTGTTGGACTGAAAAGCTGGCAACCCGTCTTCGAAGATCCCTCCTCCATTTTATTTTTAATTGTCGTCGTTCACCCTATTCAAATTTGTGTCTGAGTCGTGGTTTAACGTCCGTTTGCACCAGTGAAGAGCGAGGGGTAAGGAAGGGACCTACAGTGAAAGTTGATTCTGCGTAACTACTTTATTAGCAGCCGAAAGGAAGCGGCTTTCGAATGGGAACGGCAAATTTCATGACAAGGCAAGTCAACCGAATCCTGCAAGCGGAAAACACTTCTGGTGTATCGCACGCGGCATAGTGACAGTGCGTTTCTCATATGATAGCAATCTCTTATCGATGCACCTAATTTGTATGACTGGTAAATGACTGAGATATGTCTTCTTGTCCGATCTCCTGTTCGTACGAATGTGAATGTGATCGCTCCCAAGGAAATGATTAAAACATAATAGTTTGTCACATAAGCTGCAACAAATGAACGCAACAGTTTCACAATCACACAGTTTTCCTTGTGCTCTGTCAAAACATATGTTTTTAACGTTTTTGAAGCTGCGTTCCGTTTTGGAAGTTTTGACTCTTGAATTCTTTTGCTGGTAACAGCCGTTTATTTGCCGTTTACATTTCTGTGATACCTCTATGTCAGGGCTTCACAACATATGTGCTCGCGGAGCAAGCTGTGAGCAGCAAGGCGCGAGCACGGAGCAGCGCGAGCACGCTACCCCCACTACCGGACCAGAGCGGGGAGTGGGGAAAGTCACGTGGGGCACACAACAGCTGCCGCCAGTCAATGTAAATTCGCGGCCACCTGCAGGGATATCACTCACGAATTATTACTGCGACAAATGAAACAAATAAAGGAGAATGAACACATGCCACATAATTTTATTAGCTTAGTGTATGCCTCTACATTCGCATTAATTTGTGAACTGTTACACAATAAAAGGTGTCACTGAAGTGTGGGATTCTCGGTTATCTTGTACTTTTTGCCCTTTACAATTGCGTCTATGTTCGGCGTAATTGTTCTTGTGCATTTTAGGCGCAGCGTGCAGTTTAAATTTCGATCAGACAATGCGTTTCTCAGGCGCGTCTTGTTACATTTCATTGCAGAGAACAGTTGTTCACAAACATACGTGGAACCGAACATTGATATTATTGTAGCCGCCAGTTTGTGCAAACGAGGAAATCTATCCTGAGGGAAGTGTCTGTAGAATTCCAAAATGTTTTTCTTGTTCTGAAAGTAGTCTCTGTATTCTCTGTCACACTGCAGGTCAATAATTTCTTGCTGCAGCTCAGGACGAATCTCTTAAATATTCACTGAATATGGAGAGAACAGATCAAAATCACTGTCTAGTGCTCTCAGATCTTGAAAGCGCTGATCAACTAAACTATGTGAATAATGTTCACAGTCTTTGTGAACATCTTGCTTGGATGATAATTTAGGAAAATGAGCTAGGTTTCCTGTTTCCAGCTGACTCACCCAAAGTGTCAATTTCATTTTAAAAGCTCGTATTCGATCTATGAAATGAGTAATTAGCAGATCTTTACCTTGTAGTAAAATGTTCAAAGCATTCAGATGGCTAGTTAAATCTGCTAAGAACGCGAGATCACACTCAAACGTGCGCGTGCATTTCCCCTCCCTCCCCTCCCTCCCTACTCCGAGACCTTGCACCTGCTCGCGAGCACGTGCCTGAGCAGACGCGAGTACTCGCGCTCAAAACCGGCCAGTTGTTAGGCCCTGCTCTATGTGATATATCGCCTGCTCCCACTATTCATGACATTTATTTGCGACGGTACTGTATTCTTACCACTGACTCATATTCTATAACCAATGTGCAGTGTGACAACTGCCAGGACTACAGAAAGGGAACAAACATTTCAATGATCAGACGAACAGCTCATAATGTTGTGAAAAAAATGGTACGAGGGAGTTTTGAACACGGCTCATCCAGTTTGCAGTCCGACACTGTGACCATTTAACCACGGCGCCGTAGCACTTCCACTGCGTTCGATGTTGTACTTGTTAAAGTGGACCGTCCACTGTTTTTTATTTGGTTTTTTCTTACACTTCAGTACACCTTTGTCCAGTTTTTATGCTTGATCTGTGTTCAATTTTTGACGTGCTATCCGCTGGGTCATCTTGCCACTAAATCTGAGGCGGGTGCGATGGGGAGTCTTCAAAAATGGTTCAAATGGCTCTGAGCGCTATGGGACTCAACATCTTAGGTCATAAGACCCCTAGAACTTAGAACTACTTAAACCTAACTAACCTAAGGACATCACACACACCCATGCCCGAGGCAGGATTCGAACCTGCGACCGTAGCAGGCCCGCGGTTCCGAACTGCAGCGCCAGAACCGCTAGACCACCGCGGGGGAGACTTCCTCGTGAGGCGTGACTAATACCCAACTCCCGTATACAGCCAGTGGGATGTGGGAATCCGCCTAAATACCACATCCAGTCTGGCTGGCACACCGATCCTCATCGTTAATCCGTGGAGCGTATTCAATCCGGGGTCGGCACATTCCCCCGTCCCGGAAGCGGCGGTTCAACACGCACAGATATCTGTGCGTTTGAAAGGCGGCTTGAGAGTGAACAGCCAAGACATTATAGCCATCGCCCAGTGTCAGGTAGATTGCCACCTGGTGGCGATGCAGGCACGTGACGCTTTATGGGAAGTATACAGGGTGGTCCATTGATAGTGACCGGGGAAAATATCTCACGAAATAAGCGTCAAACGAAACAACTACAAATAACGAAACTTGTCTAGCTTGAAGGGGGAAACCAGATGGCGCTATGGTTGGCCCGCTAGATGGCGCTGCCGTAGGTCAAACGGATATCAACTGCGTTTTTTAAAAATAGGAACCCCCATTTTTAATTACATATTCGTGTAGTACGTCAAGAAATATGAATGTTTTAGTTGGAACACTTTTTGCGCTTTGTGATAGATGGCGCTATAATAGTCACAGACATATGGCTCACAATTTTAGACGAACAGTTGGTAACAGGTTGGTTTTTTAAATTAAAATACAGAACGTAGGTACGTTTGAGCATTTTATTTCTGTTGTTCCAATGTGATACATGTACCTTTGTGAACTTAACATTTCTGAGAACGCATGCTGTTACAGCGTGATTACCTGCAAATTCCACATTAATGCAATAAATGCTCAAAATGAGGCCCGTCAACCTCAATGCATTTGGCAATTCGTGTAACGACATTCCTCTCAATGGCGAGTAGTTTGCCTTCCGTAATTTTCGCACATGCATTGACAATGCGCTGACGCATGTTGTCAGGCGTTGTCGGTGGATCACGATAGCAAATATCCTTCAACTTTCCCCACAAAAATAAATCTGGGGACGTTAGATCCGGTGAAAGTGCGGGCCATGGTATGGTGCGTCGATGACCAATCCACCTGTCATTAAATATGCTATTCAACGCCGCTTCAACCGCACGCAAGATATGTGCCGGACATCCATCATGTTGGGAGTACATCGCCATTCTGTCATGCAGTGACACAACTGGTACTAACATCGGTAGAACATTACGTAGGAAATCGGCATACATTGCACCATTTACAGTGTCATCGATAAAATGGGGGCCAATTATCCTTCCTCCCATAATGCCACACCATACATTAACCCGCCAAGGTCGCTGATGTTCCACTTGTCGCAGCCATCGTGGATTTTCCGTTGCCCAATAGTGCATATTATGCCGGTTTACGTTACCGCTGTTGGTGAATGACGCTTCGTCGCTAAATAGAACGCATGCAAAAAATCTGTCATCGTCCCGTAATTTCTCTTGTGCCCAGTGGCAGAACTGTACACGACGTTCGAAGTCGTCGCACTGCAATTTCTGATGCATAGAAATATGGTACGGGTGCAATCGATGTTGATGTAGCATTCTCAACACCGACGTTTCTGAGATTCCCGATTCTCGCGCAATTTGTCTGTTACTGATGTGCGGATTAGCCGCGACAGCAGCTGAAACACCTACTTGGGCATCATCAATTGTTGCAGGTCGTCGTTGACGTGTCACATGTGGCTGAACACTTGCTGTTTCCTTAAATGGCGTAACTATCCGGCGAACGGTCCGGACACTTGGATGATGTCGTCCAGGATACCGAGCAACATACACAGCACACTCCCGTTGGGCGTGTTGATGACAATAGCCATACATCAACACGATATCGAACTTTTCCGCAATTGGTAAACGCTCCATTTTAACACGGGTGATGTATCACAAAGCAAATACCGTCCGCACTGGCGAAATGTTACGTGATACCACGTACTTATACGTTAGTGACTATTACAGCGCCATCTATGACAAAACGCAACTGTGGTCCAACTAAAACATTCATATTTCTTTACGTACTACACGAATATGTAATAAAAATGGGAGTTTCTATTTTAAAAAACCAGTTGATATCCGTTTGACCTATGGCAGGACCATCTAGCGGGCCAATCATAGCGCCATCTGGTTTCCCCCTTCAAGCTAGACGAGTTTCTTTCTTTGTAGTTTTTTCGTTTGACGCTTATTTCGTGAGGTATTTTTCCCGGTCTCTATCAATGGACCACCCTGTATAAACGGAGAAGAGACGAGTGAGGAATTATTCTAGCGACGATTCGTGTCACAAAAGGCGAAATGCGCTGACAGAAGCGAGTTTGACAAAGGGCTGGTTCATGTGGCTCCGGCTACTGGGAACTAGCATCTCGGAAATCGTAACTTTGGTCTACTGTTTGCTTGCTTCTGTCAGGAGCGTCTATGGAAAGTGGTTGGACAATGGTGAAACCACAGGTAGGCGACAAGGTGTTGGATGTCCTAGGCTCATCGCAGAATGTGGAGGCAGAGAAGGCGGCGATATCTGCCATCTGGTGCATGCGCAAGTGTTTCCGGGCACAAAGTTCAAGGCGCACTGTTGAACGAGGGGCTTCAAAGCAGATTCTACGTGTCCCATGTTGACAATGTGGTATTGCCAATTACGATTGCAGTAGGTCTGGGATCATCGAGACTTGACCTTGGATCGAAGGAAACGTGCTGCCCGATCGGATGAATCGAGTTTGTTTTTACACCAGACCGATGGTCGTTTCCTGATAAGCCGACAGTCCGGCAATCGGCTTTTCGAAACATGCTTCCGCCACAGACGTAGACCGGTGAGGGGAAGTATTATGCTGTGTGTGACAGCTGGGCTTCCATGGAAGCTGTGTTGTTCTCGTATAGGCAGCTGTGTGCGTGAACATTGTTGTGGATCACTTCCTCGCTTCATGTCTAATGTCTTCCCTGCCGCTGGTAACATCTTCCAGCAGGATAACTGTCCGTATGAGAAGGCCAGAAGTAGGACAGTGAACCTATATCGACGTCTTTGTTGCCAAATTCTCTTTATCTGATACCAATGGAACACAATGGGGAAGCTATAAGCTGCCAGCTCCGCACCAACAAATCATAGATCTGTAATTTACGGGAACTGCGTGACCTACGCGTAGATATCTGTGGCCGCATATCTTCGGAAACTTTCTGAATCCATACCATGCAGAATCACTACCGTATTGCGTTGCAAAGATGAACCAAAGCGCTTTAAAGCATGTGACACAATATTTTTAGTTGTCGGTGTGTGTGTGTGTGTCTGTGTCCAGAAGTTAAGCATAAAGATAAAATGAGGGCAATAATCGAACAATGTCGTAAATGTTTATCTACGTAATCTACTTGTTCTCTATATGTAGGAAAGGAGCACTCCGTGCTGTGAATAGCGGTGTTACTGGAAAGTAAACAACTGTGCATGAAATACCTCATGTCGCAGCCGGCCGGAGTGGCCGTGCGGTTCTAGACGCTACAGTCTGGAGCCGAGCGACCGTTACGGTCGCAGGTTCGAATCCTGCCTCGGGCATGGATGTGTGTGATATCCTTAGGTTAGTTAGGTTTAATTAGTTCTAAGTTCTAGGCGACTGATGACCTCAGCAGTTTAGTCGCATAGTGCTCAGAGCCATACCTCATGTCGCAGTCTTGTTTGTCCCTTCATGGTGAGCAAAGTGTAGCCTCTTGTTGAAGCTGAGGTAATGGCAGAAAGACACCCTGTTTTGAAGGGAAGAATATTCGCCCGCCTGGAAGCAGGCCAGACAGATCTGTGGTGTCACGTATCAGTACCACCCCACGGGCGTCGTTATGTTGGTATCAGAATTGCAAATTTCTGTTCAAAATTGTGTACAGCTTCGTGCAAATTGGTAAGAAGAGATAGGCTACTGAGTGCTGCAGCAACTGTCGTCGTAGGAAAGCTGGACAGAAGCAAAAATGAGTAGTGAACAAGCAACACAACAAGCAGATTTACTTAGCTTGTATTTCTCCAGATGTACGAAGACTCAGTACAAATGACGCAACAAGAAACAGAGTTCAGTACTACAGCAGCAACAACAAGCCTCGACTAGTCGGCGTCTGCGTATCTTCCCATTGCAAAGTGGCTCCGAGCGAGAGTGGACCACGTTGCTGCCGCCGGCCATCCTATAGAAGGGCGCTCGTAGTACCGAGTGCTGGAGGTGTGGCTAAGCGGGCGTGCACCATTGGGTCTGCCCGATCCCGCGCGACCACTTTCGGCGTTGAACAGAGACTTGCAATTCCATATCCCGTGTGTGGTGTAGATACGTGAAATGTCACTTTGTGTCACATTCATTGATACTGAGACTACAATATCGTAGTTTCATACCATTGAATGTGACACAATGTGACATTTAGATGTTCAAATGTGTGTGAAATCTTATGGAACTTAACTGCTAAGGTCATCAGTCCCTAAGATTAGACGCTACTTAACCTAAATTATCCTAAGGAGAAACACACACACCCATGCCCGAGGGAGGACTCGAACCTCCGCCAGGACCAGCCGCACAGTCCATGACTGCAGCGCCTTAGACCGCTCGGCTAATCCTGCGCGGCTGTGACATTTAGAGGCTTTGGTGACGGTTTAAAACACAGATGTTCGTTGTAGCCCAGTACAAGGCCGACCCAGAATAATCACAATCGATATCTGGCCGTAACGGCCCAAAGTAATCGCGCAAGACAATTGGCTGCAAAGCTTACAGCTACCTCAGGAGTTGTTGCTTCCCGACAAACTGTATATCCGAGACTCATACAAACAGGGGTGTTTGCCAGACGTCCAGCCGTGTGCATTCTCCTTACTCGAGCACAGAGATAGCGCGTGTTTGTTGAGTCGACAACATCAAAATTGGAGTGTGAACTGTGCTCTTGACAGATGAATCCCACTTCACTTTGCAAAATGATTCTCGTCGCACATTACTCTAGGACGAATCTAGTGGACGGTATAACCCCAGGAACATCGTGGAAAGAGACCGGTTTGGTGATGATGGCGTCATGTTGTGGGGAGGCAACATGTTGAATCCCCGTATGGAGCTCCGCATCTACGTTGGTGGTCGGAGGAATACTGAAAATACTCTGAGGTACATGTAACACGTCAGCCTCAGTTGCAAACAGAAACCATATTTCACCCAGTTTTAAGCCAAAATAATTTGGCCCTCTTCAGAAGCGAGTGACACTAAACACACTGCATGCCAAACTTTGGCCATGACTAGTAGATTATGACAAGTAGATTATGACTAGTTACTACGGTGCTACAGTTTTATACTTGACATGGCCAAACTTTGGCATGCAGTAGTTTAGTGTTACTCGCTTCTGAAGAGGGCCAAATTATTTTGGCTGAAATCTGGGTAAAATTTGGTTTCTATTTGCAACTGATGTTGAAGTGTTATATGTTCAATTATCACATTTGCTGACAGGACTGCACAATGTTAAAAATTCTTAAACTCTGAAGTACCGAGATGAGATACTGCTGCCCCACGTTCGCCTTTTCAGAGCAGCAGTTGTCCCAGATTTCCTTTTTATGGACGATTCATGCAGTTCACATAGAGCTGCTCTAGCGGATGAATTTTTTGAAAATGAAGATATTCATCGCTTGAAAAGGCCAGCGACATCCCTGGATCTGAATCCTATATAAGATGGTTGGGATGAATCAGAAAGGCGAACTGCCTCCCGTCGCCGCGCGGGATTAGCTGAGCGGTCTTGGGCGCTGCAGTCATGGACTGTGTGGCTGATCCAGGCGGAGGTTCGAGTCCTCCCTCGGGCATGGGTGTGTGTGTGTTTGTACTTAAGATAATTTAGGTTAAGTAGTGTGTAAGCTTAGGGATTGATGACCTTAGCAATTAAGTCCCATAAGATTTCACACACATTTGAACATTTTGCCTCCCGTCAGCCTACACCAACGACACTTCCAAACCTCCGCACCGCCCTTGCTGCCAACAGACCTCTTGAACCATACCGTAGAGAGCATCCCACGTCGCTGTGCAGTATTTGTGGTTCATAGGAGTTTACTCTTTTTTGCCGTGGAAGAGATTTCCCAGATGTGTTGTTTCCTTACAAATTTGTGTCTTAGCTATCAGAACTTTTCTGACATATGTTTCGAACACCGCTGTATGCCAAAGGCTTTTGATTAAGCTGTAGCTTCTTCAGTAACCCTTTCGAAATCGTGATAAGGCAACATGTCCTCTTTTTGTGACTATGCTTAACTTTTAGACACTACTGTACGTATACAGGGTGGTCCATTGATCGTGACCGGACCAAATATCTCACGAAATAAGCGTCAAACGAAAAAACTACAAAGAGCCACACTTGTCTAGCTTGAAGGGGGAAACCAGATGGCGCTATGGTTCGCCCGCTAGATGGCGCTGCCATAGGTCAAATGGATATCAACTGCGTTTTTTAAAATAGGAACTCCCATTTTTTATTACATATTCGTGTAGTACGTGAATAAATATGAATGTTTTAGTTGGACCACTTTTTTCGCTTTGTGATAGATGGCGCTGTAATAGACACAAACATATAGCTCACAATTTAAGGCGAACAGTTCGTAAGAGGTAGGTTTTTTAAATTAAAATACAGAATGTAGGTACGTTTGAACATTTTATTTCTGTTGTTCCAATGTGATACATGTACCTTTGTGAACTTATCATTTCTGAGAGCGCTTGCTGTTACAGCTTGATTACCTGTAAATACCACATTAATGTGGCCGAGCGGCTCTAGGCGCTTCAGTTTGGAACCGCGCGCCTGCTACGTCGCAGGTTCGAATCATGCCTTGGGCATCGATATGTGTGATGTCCTTAGGTTAGTTAGGTTTAAGTAGTTCTAAGTTCTAGGGGGCTGATGACCTCAGATGTTAAGTACCATAGTGCCCAGAGCCATTTTTGAACCATATTAATGCAATAAATGCTCAAAATGATGTCCGTGAACCTCAATGCATTTGGCAATATGTGTAACGACATTCCTCTCAACAGCGAGTAGTTCGCCTTCCGTAATGCTCGCACATGCATTGACAATGCGCTGACGCATGTTGTCAGACGTTGTCGGTGGATCACGATAGCAAAAAAAAAAAAAAAAAAAAAAAAAAAAAAACACCTATGGCTGCGCCATCTAGAGAGCCAACCATAGCGCCATCTGGGTTCCCCCTTCAAGCTAGACGAGTTTCGCTCTTTGTAGTTTTTTCGTTTGATGCTTATTTCGTGAGATGTTTGGCCCGCTCACTATCAATGGACCACCCTGTATAGGCAGACGAACTGGCTGCTTTAGGTTATGCGTTACATACCATGGCAGAAGCTGGGTAATGCCTGCTGTCCTATAGCAATCAATAATTTTGCTACGACAGAGAGAAGAGAGATAAAACAGAAAGGAGGCACCACTGTGACTGCTTTTGACACCAACATTTTTGTTTACGGAGCGATACAGACAGTGCGGAGATGCGCCGCGTAGTCATGCAACCAGCTCAGCCAGGGCGAGGCAGAACGTACAGCCCCCGCTTGATAGGCTGCCAGCAGCACAGGTTGCACGAGGAACTGCTGCCCATTTGGTAGGTGCTTGGCACAGTCTTCATAAAGTGCAGTCCTGAAAGTGCTTCGCGTCACCTAAGCTTGGAATGAAATACAAAAATCAGAGTCTTACTACTTTATTTCGTGACACAATAACACACACTGGAATAAACGGAATATAAAAGTTCATCAAACAGATGAATAGAACTGTAGGTCTATACTCCTGTCGTCAGTCTGTTACAGACTTTTGGAACACGTCCCTGAACCGTTACTGCGTTCTGCTCTTAAGTCATGAACTTGAAATTAGAAGACAGTATTCACGGTCTCAACCACAAGTGAAACGGTACAGTTCCGGTGGGCGACCAGCCTTAGTGAAGACGTAGCAATCCTATAAGACAGTATCACTACAATATTTAATCTAGTGTCGCGCTTCAATTACTGCTGCGAAATTTTATAGCATTGTTGAGAAATAACTATGCGGGTTATTAGAAACGTCAGGGTATCCGGGGGATACTTCGGCTGCTGTACAGATGACAAGTATGTCACGGTTTGGGAGTGAAATCACGCTTAACTGGAAACCTACTACAGAGTTCAAGTATGCGGGCCAGTAAGACTCTTGTGGACCAAACATCTAAACTGCACACAGATTCGTCGTGAAATAAGGTAAGAGGAGGTTTTTCGCAGAACTGGCGAGTATAGAAAAATGTGGGAAACATTGTCAAGAAGAATGGACAGGATGACAGGGCGTGTGTTAAGACATCAGGGAATAACTTTCATGGTATGTACTACAGGGAGGTGTAGAGAGTAAAAACTCTTGAGGAAATCGGAGATTGGTATGTACGCATCCATTAATTGACAATCTTTGTTGATCCATTGTGGACGCAGGGCAGCAGCCGATCAAATTTTTAACAAGGAAAATCGCTAAACCACCTTGGAATTTGAGAAGTTATTTTATTTTATTTTCACAATTAGTAATTCAATATGCCATCTTCAGATCCCATATACACCTCATGATACACTCAGTCGTATCGATATTGGCGTACTGGAGCCATCAGTATCTGGTTGTCGTGAATTAGTTTCTCAAGTGCTCCATTCGAAGACCTAACAAGAAGTTGTTGCTTGACAAGAAGTTACGTCTTCGAAAAATGCACTTGGAAAACCAATTCACGACATCCAGATGCTGATGACTTCAGTATGCAAATATCGATACGAATGAGCGTCTGTACATGATTTTCATAGGGGGCCTGAAGATGGAATACCTGCCGAAACTGGTTGTAAGATGAAATCATATAACTTCTCAAGCTGCACGGCTGTATGGCGATTTTCCTTGTTGAATAAAAAATTAATTGATAACCTTGGGTGCAAATCCTACAATGAGATGAAGAGGTTGTCACTGGAAATGAAGTTATGGCGCACCGCATCAAACAAGTCAAACCGACGGAAATAAAAAGATAAACTGTCGTCATAGCTAAAGATGCCAACTGTCAGATAAAGTATCCGCATCGCTGATTCTTCGTACGCACGTGTCGATGAACGGTCATGGGTGAATTTCACTGAAAATTACTAAAGCATCGTTACATTTGCTTTAAACCTACCAACAGAGGTATAATTACGCTCAGTTTTAATCATGAACGTATTCCTATCTCCTAGGAATCATTTGCCGTATCATAGTGGTCATAAGGTAACGTCAGAACTGAGTGTGTAGAGTAATAATTGCCACATTACACGATCGGCGATGCTTGTTGATTGCAGTGATCGCGGACCTCACAAGCAGCTGCCAGTTGTTGATTACAGGCGAGGAATACACGCGTAGGCGCAAGGTTAGAATCAGAGGGTACGAGGAATTCGACGGCCTTGTGAAAGCAGCAAAGCAAGTAACTCGTGGCCACATACGAGAGCTACAGAAAAAAAGAGAAACATACCTCCACTTCCTACAGTCGGTCAGGCGGTAGCATAAACTCCAGAGGATATCGAAGAAAACTACGTAAATTTCACCAGGCTCTCGTGCAGAGCTTTGGTAAATGACATTTTCGCAGCTTTTGGTTGTGTATGTAAAGGTGTACAAAAAATTATCTGATAAAACACTGATGAAAAAATAAGGCCAAAACGAGTGTCACTGAGTGGGCATAAACTTATTTGCCATTTATGTTCTTGACTGCGGTCTTGGAACAAAAAAATAGACATCCTATTCTCTCTCAAAACGCACGAAATGAGAGGCTGCGGCGATACGTAGAATTAAATGGTTCAAATGGCTCTGAGCATTATGGGACTTACCTGTTTAGGTCATTAGTCCCCTAAAACTTAGAACTACTTAAACCTAACTAACCTAAGGACAACAAACACATCCATGCCAGAGGCAGGATTCGAACCTGCGACCGTGGCGGTCGCGCGGTTCCAGACTGTAGCGCCTAGAACCGCTCGGTCACTCCGACCGGCTCATAGAATTATTTACTGTTTCTCCCCTGTCAACGCAGAATAACATCAGAGATGAACGACTGGTATCTCAGATGCTGCTAATGTTTTATATCTGAAGATATCTCCCGCAGACGAGGACGATAAGTTAGTGAATAGTTTCACGCATAGTTCTCGCCCTCTCGTTCTTGCTCTCTCAGCCCAGAAGTTTTAACAGAGGTAAACACCGATAGTGAGATCCTTCACTCAGTCTTCCTTCCTGATTTCTGTCACGTACAGACATGAACGACGTCAGTCTTACCGTGTAACGTTCCTACAACAAATAAAACCCATGTTCGTCTGTGAAAATGGAGTCGCTAAGCAAACTGAGCAATCAGTAATCAGAATCTAACCTGCATAACACTGTATGCGTGTTATATGAGGGTCAGTTTCTCTGTCATTTAAGCCCTCAACAGATCGTTACAGGAAAAACTTAAAACTAACATTTGGTTAAGCTACTTGGCAATGTATCGGAATATGAATTTACAAGTGATGCAGAATCTGGCTTGTGCAACGGAATTTACTGGATTAGAGTACATGGCACGTTGTGGTACGTCAGTGCCTATGTTTTGGCCCTAAGTTTTGCACTCACCTCTTTAGATGGCTGCCCTTTTCCGAGTGGTTTACAGCAATTCGCAGCAGCATGCAGCAGCGGCTAAAGCTTATTGTTACTAAGAATAATTTTAATAAAAAGGAGTTTGCCTGGGTCCTGTTAACTACCAAATAAGTTGTAAGAAGGGATTTCATAAATCAAGTCTATTTATAAACTGTAGAAATCATCACGGCCAATAATGGTTTGACAGTTGTTAATAATGGCGAAATGCCTGACAATACCCTAATGAGTATCAATAATGGGTGAGTGACAGATTAACAAATTATTTCAATTTCAAAATTACATTAAAATTTAATAACCACAGCATATTTGTGAATCAGATGTGCAGAATAATAATTATTATTTGGAGAATAAGGAGGCTTCTTTAACTGACAAGTAAAACATGGGACATTGCAAACTCGGACTGTAATCACGAGCCAAACCCTGCAATTGCGCTTTACGCTATGCTTGCGAATGTTATCTTGAATCCCACCTTCAAGCGTAGTTAAGCCATCTACGTCTCGCCTGGCTGTATAAATTAAATCAGGCCTTGAGTGTGGTGATCTGCCATCACCGAAATGAGGGCAGCTTGACGCGTCTTCTGTATACGATGTCTCGACCAACACTACTGAAATGTTACTCTCGCAGACAGGCCGAGTCTCACAACAATGCTTAGAATCGCTCTCACTTGTTTCGCCCTCAGATTGTGACTGTCGATATCTGAGTGCTTATTTATTTCCACAGAGAATCGCAGAATCTTACATAATGCAAAGAATGTCCTTAAGTTGGCTGTATTGATACTCAATGTAATATTTAATCAATGTAACTGAGAGTTCTTACACACTTCTTACAACAGCAAAAACGACCCAATGAATGAGAAGCAACTGACTGATAAGTTTGTCCGTGGGCCCAGCGAATTACATGGGAACATTAAAAAATCGGGCAAAATTTTGTTAATACCTTGCTAGCTCACAAACGCATTCAAATATGTATATACGGGGTGGTCCATCTCAAGTTTCTGATGAGATGATCTCGAAAACTATACATCGGGTAAAAATAGTGGGTAAGACAAGTTCGTAAGCTCAATGGGGAACATCAAATGATACTACACGTGACATCCAGCCCCCACCCTCTTGGGTGTGGCGTGGGGGGGGGGGGGGGGAGGGCAACTTTTAAATCTTAAAAGGAAACCCCCATTTTTTATTGCAGATTCGGATTCCCCATAAAAAAGTAATCACGTTTTGTCTGAAACACATTTAAACCATCGACAGATGGTGCGGAAATCGAGAAAAAAGTAAAATTGGGACAGAATTCTGATTTATTTAGAATTATCCGAGAAAGACCCATCAAATCGTTAAAAATGGCCAATTATTTCGTTACGCCAAATTAAGCTGTTTTTGTACAAAATGTACTGTATCTTACTTTTAGCGTTACCCAGCAACAACGACGCGGACGTAGTAGAATGATGTTCCTATGGGGTGCTTCATTAGTGTGAGTCCCATTGCCTCTCACATGTTGGGGTGCTTCATTAGTGTGAGTCCCCTTGCCTCTCACAATTTGGGGTGCTTAATTAATGAAATTAGTCATGAAGAAATTGTTCAAAATTATCCCCATTTGCTTCAATGCATGAAGTCAATCGTCTGCGAAAGATGTCCACAGTTTTGAGCGGCACATCCCGTGGTATGGCTGCACACGATCTTCGAATGCGTTGCTCCATATCGTTTCTGGTTGTGGGCTGTCTTTCATAGACAATTTTTTTTAAATACCCCCCCCCCCCCAAGAAAAAATCAGGAGATGTTGGGTCTGGTGAACTTGGAGGCCACTGAATTGGTCCGCCGCGTCCTATCCAGCGACCAGGGTACCGTAAATGTGAAACGTACGGCACATTTTTAGCATAATGGGGAGCTGCTCCGTCCTGTTGGAGCCACATTCCTTGCGTAGTTTCTAAATCAACATCCATTAGCTCCAACAAATCATCGCGGAGAAGTTGTAAATAAGATTCCCCAGTAACATTTCGGTCAAAAAAAAAACGGTATTATCAAGTAACCGTTTAAAATTCCACACCAGACCATTAACGACCATTTGTGTTGATTGTCAGTGGGTATGTGGCAGTGTGGATTGACAGGGGACCAATAATGACAATCATGACGATTTAATTCGCCATTGGTTTTGAATGTGGCATCATCGGTGAACATAACGTATCTAACTATATCATTGTCACCTCTTCTCATTTGCAAGGCCCATTGGCAGAAATGCACGCGTATTTGCATATCTTTCGGCGTTAATGGTTCAAATGGCTCTGAGCACTATGGGACTTAACTACTGTGGTCATCAGTCCCCTAGAACTTAGAACTACTTAAACCTAACTAACCTAAGGACATCACACACATCCATGCCCGAGGCAGGATTCGAACCTGCGACCGTAGCAGTCGTTCGGTTCCGGACTGCGCGCCTAGAACCGCTAGACCACCGCGGCCGGCTCGGCGTTAATGCCTGTGTCACTGTGATATGATACTCATGGTATTTATGTGCCTTGAAAAGCCTCAAAACAGTTGATTTCGGTATTCCAGTTTGTCTCTGAATCGCACGACTACTCATTTCGGGATCCAGTTGAACACAGGCGAGAACGGTAAGGGTACGAGTGTCATTTTCATTGTATTCGCGATGACGAGGTGGACGGTGCACGTATCAATTTCGAGCTCATTGAGTGCAATTTCGAATAATGTTTTCGCTTGGATGTCGTCTGTTTGGGAAACGATCCGCACAGTTGCGCAGCTGCAGCGTAATTGTTATGGCATTCACCTAAAAGTAGCATCATATCAACAATCTCTGTAGGAGGGTAGTGAGCCATGTTTCGCTAAAGAATAATTTACATTCGTCAGTTGATGTTTACGGTTCACAATCTGAAAGTGAAGTCACTTCTGATTGCATTGCACCGACCTTTGTACTGAGTCACAGTTCTCAGTTTGGCCACAGTAGCCCCACAGTCGGGTGAGTAATGCAATTGTGAAGAGTTCCCTAACGAGATTTTAATACCATTCCGGCTCCCTCCATCAAAAACTGTGGCGGGTAGGATTCATTTTGTAAAAAAATAGCTTAATTTGGCGTAATGAAATAATTGGTGCACATTTTGTATCGATTTGATGCGTCCTTCTCGGATCATTCTAAATAAATCGGAGTTCTTCCCCAACTTCTCGATTTCAGCGCCATGTGTTAATGGTTTAAAAAGATGTTTCAGTCAAAACATGATTACTCTTTTTACGGTGAATCCGATTCTGCATTAAAGAAAGGGGATTTCCATTTAAGGTTTAAAAGTTGCCCTCCCCCCCCCCCCCCCCACCACCACCACACCCAATGGGGCGGGGCCTGGGGCTCACGTGTAGTATCATTTGATGTCCCCCTTTGAGCTTACGAATTTGTCTCGCCCACTATTTGTACCCGATCTATAGTTTTCAAGATAATCTCATCCGAAACTTCAGATGGGCCACCTGTATATATGCTTTCTGATCAAAGGTATCCGACCACCTCTATATAATCCGCAAAACCAGCTATAAGCCACGAGAAGCGGACGCGATAGTATGGAAGGAGGTGGGGAGTATTGTGTTGTCAGGAGAGGCGTAGTAACAGCAGCATGGGTCGGCCAGGAGGGCTCAGTGACTTGCTATGTGGAGTACTCATTGGATGGCACCTGAGTAACAAAACAGTCAGGACCATTTCAACCTTTCTAAAGCTGAGTAGAGAATAGGTGGATGAGTCACATTGTGAAGACCTGATACAGAGGACGTCTGTCAATAAACATTCTGGGCTCTCATATGACGTAACACTGGGTTCACTGAAACGCGAGTTTAAAGAAGAAAATACAGTTCTACATTACATTCTGACTAATTAATACACAATAAATACTGATGCTTTAAGAAAAATCATTAAAAAGAAAAAATCATTGAACAGGGAAATTCGCAACATAGCAGTGGAACACACGTTTGTGCACGAAATGCTATTTTTCACAATTCGCCACATTGTGGGAGACGGTAGTTAGTCAATATCTTACCCTTAGCAGATGGGCAGTTTTAGACTAGCAAGAACCGTAATGTCGGCATGCTGCAGCGGAAACATCCCACCATCTGTTCCAGCTTAGCGCCCCTCCTCACCTGCAACAGGACAAAAATGTGTGCGTCACACTCTGGGATAGACGCATACGGGGTGTATGTACAGACGTTCCCACACTAATATTATCAGTACGCATCGATACTTTTGTTTCACTGCCTTTGGTAGCGGCATCAACATTCGATAATTTCAGATGATTGAAAGAAATATCAGAGTATCGGTATCGAAAACATTGAATAGTTGATACGAAGCGGGAGAGAGGAGAGGGGTGGTAATAACATTTCATGTTAGTTTAACCTCTACTGAAATACAAAGCCATGCTGTTCGTTATTCCCTAGAATCTCGAAAAGCTCTTGCCCAGTTTACTTCAGTTTTTCCCGATAATCTAATAAACGTTCGGGTGTTACATTTTTCAAATGTATAGGGCATAGAAATACATACCTACGTTATAAAGGGGAAATGTTTCTGCAAAAATCTCGAAGTGTTTTTAACAGTAAGTCAATAATGACGATATGTAATACGTGAAGGAATATATCAATGATTACATACAGGATTTGTATCTATTGGATTACGATGAGGAATAATTTTATTTATTGCATCACTGCATCAGAAGCCTTACTTTTTATATTAATCTTCTGAACTTTCTTTAGTAGAAGGCTATAATAAAAGCTGTGTCACACACACACACACACACACACACACACATATATATATATATATATATATATATATATATATATATATATATATATATATATATAATTTACAGGTTGTCTGTTAAAACGAACTGCGAAAATCTGCGGTTTAATTTTCTTTCCTGCAGTCAGTTTCAAGTACAATAGTAGGGAATTTAAACATTACACAAATCTTTTCTCCCATACACATTATTACAGCTTATATATCATTTTAAACAGATATAGTACACACAACTGTACGCTTTTTGTTTTCTCCCGGGCAGTCGGTTTTTATAGAAAAAGGATAGTTGTATCTATGGCTCATCGGCCTTCGATTAGAGTACTACTACGGAATCTGCGTCATCCAAACTTCGTAATCCTACCCAATCGCAGAATAAAACTACGTGAGTACTATCATTGGGCCGGCCGTTGTGACCGAGCGGTTCTAGGCGCTTCAGTCTGGAACCGCGTGACCGCTACGGTCGCAGGTTCGAATCCTGCCTCGGGCAGGGATGTGTGTGATATCCTTAGTTTAGTTAGGTTTAAGTAGTTCTAAGTTCTAGGGGACTGATGACCACAGATGTTAAGTCCCATAGTGCTCAGAGCCATTTGAACCATTTTTTGATATCTTTGAACCTGTATCGAGTATGGCGACTCATCTCTCATTTAATATTACGTAGCTTTTCGTTAAAATTAATTATCAGACTAAAGTGGCTGATCAATCGCTGCAATATAGCAATATCTGGGAATCCAACACATGGAGAGCTGAAACTTCCTGGCAGATTAAAACTGTGTGCCGGACCGAGACTCAAACTCGGGACCTTTGGCTTTCGCGGGCAAGTGTCTACCATCTGAGCTACCCAAGCACGACTCACGCCCCGTCCTCACGGGATTCGTGCTTGGGTAGCTCAGATGGTAGAGCACTTGCCCGCGGAAGGCAAAGGTCCCGAATTCGAGTCTCGGTCCGGCACACAGTTTTAATCAGCCAGGAAGTTTCATATCAGCGCACATTCCGCTGCAGAGTGAAAATCTCATTCTGGATACGGAGAGCTGTTTATGTTGGGATGTTGAGACGGTATGGAGATTAAATGCTGGCAGAGACCGGCTTCATTCGTGTAATATCGCACATTCCCTCGCATTCAACCAGTAGGCGGTCATTTATTAATTATTTACCACGACGTCTTATAAGTTCTGTGAATTCACACTGTCATTGTTTACACATTCCAAACCACAATATTCTTTCTCTGAATAACTGTAGCACACTATAACCACAGTCTGTACCAGTTACTTTTTAAATACTTGAACTCGACCACAAATAATTTGCTCTACTTTACACCACTTTCCACATCAGTAAATAGTTACAAGACTCATTTACTACAAGTTTTGATTTCTCGCACACCTTGTCACCAACTAGTCCAGCAAACGCCATGTCTTCTCGCCACTCGACTGTCATCTGTCTATTTAATTCCATTGCTCTGGTTTCTTTCATTCATTTTAATTTCTACGGAGGTACTACTTAAACAATAAAAACTATACATTTGCAACACACGCGTGCATACGAATGTACATATTTTAGATAGCGTAGAAAATATTTCTAAGTATTCTGATCACCAGTAGACGCAGAAGGAGGCCATTGTAGCCGTGACCGAAATGTTGGTTTCTGCATTATAGGTTTTTACATTATCAAACTTTACCATAGTTAGAAAACTTTTATGTTAGCTGACTCTGCCCGCGGGAGTCTACGCCATTATAATAGAAAATATTAAATATAGAAAAAAAATTATAAGCGAATACGCCGCGAAAATTCCTTCACAAACTTGTTCAAATTACCTTCACCATTCATTACATAATTTTACGTATCTATTGATATTTTACGTATCACCTTCCATGGTGATAGATGTTTGAAAAACTACCGTAGAACTAGGCTCTACGTTGTACAGAATATCTTCACCTTGTACAAGAGCGAGGGATCATTGCCGAGCGTTGCAAACCTGCTACTTCAAAAAGGACCAGCCAAGGAAGCAGATGTTTGTTTACAGTTCCTTCTTTTTGTTTGAGCCATCCTATACGCCGTAACTTCACGGGATCAGCATATTAGTCTTAATATGGTAATGTATGGTATGGGGTGCCGGACGGTATTCCTGTTGCCATATATAAACCACGAATAATATTTTATCATATGAATATAGTGCGCACGGGACACAACTGATGGATGTCACAGTTGCCACACTACAACCTAGCAACAGCAAGACCGTCCGGCACCCTATACCATACATTACCAAATGTAGACTAAAATGCTGATCCCGTGAAGATACGACGTATAGGCCGGCTAAAAGAAGAAGAAGGCGACCATAAATAAACATGTGCTTCCTTGGCTGGTCCTTTTTGAAGTGAGCAAGTTTGCAACGCTCGGCAGTGATCCCTCGCTCTTTTACAAGGTAAAGATGTTCTGTCCAACGTAGAGCCTGTTCCATCGCAGTTTCTCAAACACCCATTACCATGGCCGCAGATCAGCACGGAATTGGAGCGTTTGGATCGTTCTAGGTCAGAGCAGGGCTGACGTCTCGTTACGCTACCAGATTCCTCGTCTCGACAATGCGTGGAACGGATTTGTTGTCGGCGTCGACGCGTCATCCTGTGGCGCTTGCCGACTTAGCAGATTTTCCTCACACACTGCACAGCCTTGATGATGATGATGTTTGGTTTGTGGGGCGCTCAACTGCGTGGTTATCAGCGCCCGTACAATTACCCAATCTTTGCTCAGTCCAATTTCGCCACTTTCCTGGATGATGATGAAATGATGAGGACAACACAAACACCCAATCATCTCGAGGCAGGTGAAAATCCCTGACCCCGCCGGGAATCGAACCCGGGACCCCGTGCTCGGGAAGCGAGAAAGCTACCGCGAGACCACGAGCGGCGGACCACTGCACAGCCTTGCTCCTGCAGTGAATTTAATAAATGATTTGCATTCTCATAACCCTCCTGCCTCTAGTAGATCGCTAGTGCGTTTTCCGGCCAATCCTCGCCATACCATATCTCCCTGTGCTTCCTCCACCGTTCGAGCTTAAAAAGAAAGTCATAGAATCAAGGATACTTCCCACTCGTGATTATGGTATGAAAACTCACGCCGGCTGGGACTGTCGATAAGTGGTTGTGTGATACATCAGCGTTATTTCAACTATATCACTCTTGCCTAAGAACAATTATCATGGCTACGTGGCAATAAAAGTAGAGATTATTACGCTTAGCGCTTAGTTTATCCTTTTCTCGAGCATTGGACTCCTTCTTATTAATCTTCTACACTAATATCTGAACAGCACAGCAGGAACACTCGTTCTCAATAAAGTAAAATACTCGCTGTGCCAGTACACAATATTGCCATGTACTCTAAATCATCTTCTGTATCGGGAACCAGACTGTGGAACAATCTACTTCAAAATATTAAAGAAATTAAATTCCTTTCAAACTCCAAAAGACAGCTCGTGGTAGACCTTCTGTTACTGTAGCTGCCTCGTCCACATACATGTCTGTAGGTCACTCTCTTCAGCCCTTCTTGCCCCACGCCTATTCCCTCCAATCTGTATCTACGGAATTCTCTACTGAAGTTTTCTTCTTTATAACAGCCACTTCACTTTAATTTAAATCTTCTCCTCTTTTATTAACGCTTCCACTTTTTCTAACAGCAAAAAACGCTTCAAACGTGCTAAACAAATTAATATCATTCTTACTAACTCCTTTATTGGTTATTTATTGGCGTTATTTTTTTCTTTTGGATTTGTGTGATGTCCTTAGGTTAGTTAGGTTTAAGTAGTTCTACGTTCTAGGGGACTGATGACCTCAGCAGTTAGGTCCCATAGTGCTCAGAGCCATTTGAACCAATACTACACTCCTGGAAATTGAAATAAGAACACCGTGAATTCATTGTCCCAGGAAGGGGAAACTTTATTGACACATTCCTGGGGTCAGATACATCACATGATCACACTGACAGAACCACAGGCACATAGACACAGCCAACAGAGCATGCACAATGTCGGCACTAGTACAGTGTATATCCACCTTTCGCAGCAATGCAGGCTGCTATTCTCCCATGGAGACGATCGTAGAGATGCTGGATGTAGCCCTGTGGAACGGCTTGCCATGCCATTTCCACCTGGCGCCTCAGTTGGACCAGCGTTCGTGCTGGACGTGCAGACCGCGTGAGACGACGCTTCATCCAGTCCCAAACATTCTCAATGGGGGACAGATCCGGAGATCTTGCTGGCCAGGGTAGTTGACTTACACCTTCTAGAGCACGTTGGGTGGCACGGGATACATGCGGACGTGCATTGTCCTGTTGGAACAGCAAGTTCCCTTGCCGGTCTAGGAATGGTAGAACGATGGGTTCGATGACGGTTTGGATGTACCGTGCACTATTCAGTGTCCCCTCGACGATCACCAGTGGTGTACGGCCAGTGTAGGAGATCGCTCCCCACACCATGATGCCGGGTGTTGGCCCTGTGTGCCTCGGTCGTATGCAGTCCTGATTGTGGCGCTCACCTGCACGGCGCCAAACACGCATACGACCATCATTGGCACCAAGGCAGAAGCGACTCTCATCGCTGAAGACGACACATCTCCATTCGTCCCTCCATTCACGCCTGTCGCGACACCACTGGAGGCGGGCTGCACGATGTTGGGGCGTGAGCGGAAGACGGCCTAACGGTGTGCGGGACCGTAGCCCAGCTTCATGGAGACGGTTGCGAATGGTCATCGCCGATACCCCAGGAGCAACAGTGTCCCTAATTTGCTGGGAAGTGGCGGTGCGGTCCCCTACAGCACTGCGTAGGATCCTACGGTCTTGGCGTGCATCCGTGCGTCGCTGCGGTCCGGTCCCAGGTCGACGGGCACGTGCACCTTCCGCCGACCACTGGCGACAACATCGATGTACTGTGGCGACCTCACGCCCCACGTGTTGAGCAATTCGGCGGTACGTCCACCCGGCCTCCCGCATGCCCACTATACGCCCTCGCTCAAAGTCCGTCAACTGCACATACGGTTCACGTCCACGCTGTCGCGGCATGCTACCAGTGTTAAAGACTGCGATGGAGCTCCGTATGCCACGGCAAACTGGCTGACACTGACGGCGGCGGTGCACAAATGCTGCGCAGCTAGCGCCATTCGACGGCCAACACCGCGGTTCCTGGTGTGTCCGCTGTGCCGTGCGTGTGATCATTGCTTGTACAGCCCTCTCGCAGTGTCCGGAGCAAGTATGGTGGGTCTGACACACCGGTGTCAATGTGTTCTTTTTTCCATTTCCAGGAGTGTATAATGAGTCTGTCTCGTTTTTCTTATTTCTTCATTTCTTACGTGGTCAAGTTGGGAAATTCTGCATGGGCCTCTCAAGTGGTCTAAGACATTTTTTATCTCTTTCCGTGAATTTCCAGCTCTCAATCCCATATCTTGTTACTCGTTCCACGATGGATATTTTTTTAAACCCCTTTTTGAGGACCAACGTACAGGATTTAATTTTTGGCTAGCCGCCCTTCCCTGACTCATCCGTTGTTGGATATGTCTATCTCCCATTACATGGTAGGTACTACCCACGTACTTAAACTCTTTATACGCTTTAATAAGATGTCCCTCAATGTCCAGGTTACTTCTGCCTTCTTCGCAACATGGATATTCCGCCTTCTCAGAATTAGTTTTTAAAATCCACAGTTTACACTTTTCGAACAACTTCCTACGCATGTAAGATAAATATATCTATTTCAGAGTTTGGTGCAACGACGTGATCATTAGCACTAAAAGTGTGTACTTACACTGGTTTCCTACTTAAGTCCTCATTCTCATGCTCTTTCTACACCACAGAGCAGTGCCTTTCACATATACATTTTAAAGATTGTGGGAGACAGACAGCACACTTGCTTCTGTTCTGTAGTTATTCTGAGGGTCTCTCTAGAAACTCCTTTTCCCACTTCAATGACGGATTCAGTCGAGTTCTAGAGGTTTATGATACTTGGAACATACATTTTTGGCAGTCACCCTGACCACAGCACCTCGAACAACGGCTTTAGTGACACAGTGTCATTTGCTTTCTCATGATCTACGAAGACCAGAGGACTACTTAGATTCCTTTACAACCTATTCTCCATGATCTGTGTTAGCGTAAAGATGTTATGTACAAATGACTTGCCTCTTCTAAATCCACTTCGTTCTTCACTTCTTTTACAAGCTTCTCCATTCTTGATTTTAAAATCCTCCGGACAACCTGCTAATTGATCATGTGACACTTATACGACGATAATTGCTATACACTTCCCTGATCTGTTTTTATGTTTGGTGCTTAGATACGCTAAGTACCACACTGTTGGAATTTCCTGCCCGTAACAAAAAAAATGGTTCAAATGGCTCTCAGCACTATGGGACTTAACATCTGAGGTCATCAGTCCCCTAGAACTTAGAACTACTTAAACCTAACTAACCTAAGGACATCACATATATCCATGCCCGAGGCAGGATTCGAACCTGCGACCGTAGCGGTCGCGCATTTCCAGACTCAAGCGCCTAGAACCACTCGGCCACAACGGTCGGCTCCTGCCCATAACACACACATTTATTAAATAAGTTGCTTAGATATTCATACAGAATGCTCGGGCCATACCTCACTACATTTGCAGGCCCTGGTGATATCCCAACTACCATTTGTGCAGTCGCCGTCTGTACCTCTTTCGTAGTTCTCTATTTCTTCACCCTCCCGGTTCTCCCGTACCTCCTACTATTTCCTAGTATTCTGTGCTTTCTTCTGTTAGCAGGGCCTAGCTATTAATATTATTGTTGCTACTATTGTCAATTATTATTTTTATTGATAATAGAGATTAGTGAGCTTGTTCTTTAGTAACTCATCAGTGTAACTATTAATGCCTCCATTATTTTAGTGTCATTATTATTATTGTTGTTGCCAATTCATTTTACTAATAATGCAATTTTTTTATTATTGTGATTCTTATGAAGTATTTTTTTTATTGTGTTGTTTCTAGTCAGATGTAAGAGACGGCCTTAAGGGCTCAGTCCTTCAGGTGTGCCGCAGGGTAGTGTCTTAGGACCGTTGCTAGTCACAATATACATAAATGACCTTTTGGATAACATCGGAAGTTCACTGAAACTTTTTGCGGATGATGCTGTGTTATATCGAGAGGTTGTAACAATGGAAAATTGTACTGAAATACAGGAGGATCTGCAACAAATTGACGCATGGTGCAGGGAATGGCAACTGAATCTCAATGTAGACAAATGTAATGTGCTGCGAATACGTAGAAAGAAAGATCATTTATCATTTAGCTACAATATAGCAGGTCAGCAACTGGAATCAGTTAATTCCATTAATTATATGGGAGTAGGCATTACGAGTGATTTAGAATGGAATGACCATATAAAATTAATCGTCGGTAAAGCAGATGCCAGACTGAGATTCATTGGAAGAATCTTAAGGAAATGCAGTACGAATACAAAGGAAGTAGGTTACAGTACACTTTTTCGCCCACTGGGATCCGTACCAGATAGGGTTGATAGAAGAGATAGAGAAGATCTAACAGAGAGCAGCGCGTTTCGTTACAGGATTATTTAGTAGTCGCAAAAGCGTTACGGAGATGATAGATAAACTCCAGTGGAAGACTCTGCAAGAGAGACGCTCAGCAGCTCGGTACGGACTTTTGTTGAAGTTTCGAGAACATACCTTCACCGGAGAGTCAAGCAGTATATGGCTCCCTCCTACGTATATCTCGCGAAGAGACCATGAGGATAAAATTGAGAGATTAGAGCCCATGCAGAGGCATATCGACTTCCACGAACAATACAAGCCGGCCCGAGTGGATGAGCGGTCCTAGGCGCTACAGTCTGGAGCCGCGCGACCTCTACGGACGCAGGTTCGAACCCTGCCTCGGGCATGGATGTGTGTGATGTCCTTAGGCTGGTTAGGTTTAAGTAGTTCTAAGTTCTGGGGGACTGATGACCTCAGCAGTTAAGTCCCATAGTGCTCAGAGCCATTTGCACCACTTTTTGAACAATACAAGATTGGAACAGAAGGGATAACCGATAGAGGTACTCAAAGTGCCCTCCGCCACACACCGCCAGGTGGCTTGCGGAGTATGGATGTAGATGTAGATTTAGATGCTAAATAAGCAATAAATAAATAAATGTGCCAATTAAACTGAACTACGGGAGTCTGACTGCTGCGTACCGAGACAGCAGCCGAGGTGCGGCGGCAGTAGGGCAGGTTAGTTGCTCCCCTGGAGACGCGGAACGCCTCCCCCGGCCCTATTAATCACGGCCGGAGCGGCCTCCCGCGTTGCTTGTCCTCGCTCGGTATGCGCCGTGGCCACACTTTGTCTCCGTCCGCGCCGCCTCCTGTGTGCCTGCAGCATTACCCGCCGCCTGTTTTTGTGGGGGCGCCGCCAACGCGCAGTCGTTACGGCTGCCGGCAGCTCTGTCCTCTGACACACCTTCCGATCCATTTTTCTTCTTAAATTACGGCTGCCTCTCAAAATATCCAGAGATACATACACACTGTATAAAGAGTAGGCTTGGAAACGCCTGTGGTGCTACGTTGCACTCCACAGCATCGATTTACTGTGGTGGCGGGGGATGGACGTGCTACTGCGTAAGGTGTGTTCTTCCTCGCGTGCAAACTCTGCCGCAAAAGAACAAACATACGAGCACCAAAAGTGTCCGAATGCACGTACCGAGTAGCCGTGGCAGATCACGGGACTAAATTCTTTTCCCTTTTAATAATGAACACCACCGCTACTAATATTACTGCTAAGACGATAACGACGACTGCCACTACTTATACTATTGCTGATGATAATAATAACAATACTAATAATAATGACACTCACAGTTATTTATTTCTTGGCTATTCAAGTCTAACATTGCTCTTCATATCACGTAACGTACATAATGTACTTCCGTAGCGAGTTTGAGTTGTATGGTTTTCAGTTTCTTTTGACATTTAATTAGATTCATTTTCTTTAGTTCAGATTTTGAATTTCATGTTTATAGTTTAATTTCACGACACTGTTGAGATGCGAAACACAGTGCCAACCACCAGTCAGTTTTGATCAGCAATAGAATGCAATATCTAAAGTACACGTCACATAAGGAGAAAGTTTTTGAAACCAATATATTCACTTTCTCTTACAAGCAGACAATATTTTAATAGAAAGTTTACATCACCTTACTGTGTTTAAGAAAATGCTAAATGCAGAAGGGTATGAACAAATTTGAAAGAAGAGGAACAGTTCGGAGACGATTATTATACGTGTAAAACAAAGAGTAGGGCTATTGATAGAGAGATGCCGAATGAAACGCGTTTGATTGTCAGGACAACAATGCGTGATGGCTCCAACGACTACCGCAGCTGAATATTGCCAAGTGATCTTTCACAGAACCCGAAGAATTTCTGGTGGTATGTAAAGCCTGTTAGTGGCACCAAGCTTAGCGTCCAATCCCTAGCGAGTGACACAGGAACTGAAATTGAGTGTAGCAAAGCAAAAGCTGAAACGCTTAACTTCGTTTTCAAATGTTTCTTTACAAAGGAAAACCCAGGAGAATTGCCTAAATTTGATCCTCTGACCAGTGGTGTTCAGGAACAGCTGAAATCGTTAAAACTGAACAAAGTTCCCGGCGCCGATGAAATTCCTGTTAGATTCTATACTGAATTTGCGCCTGAGTTAGCCCCTCTTCTAACTATAACCTATCGTAAATCCCTCCAATAAAAACCGTGCCCAGCTCTTGGAAAAAGGCGCAGGTCACACCCGTCTACCAGAAGGGTAATATAAGTGATCCACAAAACTACCGTCCAATATCCTTGACATCGACTTTCTGTAGAATCTTAGAACATACTCTGTGATCAATGAGTTTTCTTGAACAGAGTGACCTTAAAGCCAACCAGCATGGATTTCGAAAACATCGGTCGTGTGAAACCCAACTCACACTTTTCTCATATGACATACCGAAAGTTATGGATCAAGGCAACCAGGAATATACAGTGTTTCTTGATTTCCGAAAAGCATTTGACTCACTACTGCATCTACGCTTATTGTGAAATATACTATTATATGGAGTACCAAGTGAAATTTGTGACTGGACTGAGAACTTTTTGGTAGGGAGGACACATGTTGCCTGGTACGGAGAATCATTGTCAGATGTAGAAGTAACTTCGGTTGTGCCCCAGGGAAGTCTGTTGGGACCCTCGCTGTTCATATTGTACGATAATGACCTTGCAGACAATGTTAATAGCAAAATAAGGCTTTTTGTATATGATGCACTTATCTACAATGAAGTACTATCTGAAAGGAACTGCATAAATATTCAGATGTTGATAAGAATTCAACGTGGTGCAGAGATTGGCACTCTACATGTTCATAAATGCAAAATTTTGCAGTTGCACTGTAGTATCAATGAGTCGATGCTGGAATCGGCCAACTCATGCAAATACCTGGGTGTAACGCTTTGTACGGATATGAAATGCCATTATCCCATACGAGGTTCAGTCGTGGGTAAAGCAGGTGGTTAGGCTTCGGTTTATTGGTCGAATACTGGGGGGAGTGCAATCAGTCTACAAAGGAGATTGCTTACAAATCACTCGCGCGACCGGTTCTAGAATATTGCTCAAGTGTGTGGGACCCGTAACAAACGGGACTAATGGGGGATATTCAACGTATACAGAGACGGGCTGCACGAATGGTCATAGGTTCGTTTAATCCGTGGGAGGGTGGCACAGAGATACTCAAGGAACTGATGGTTCAAATGGCTCTGAGCACTATAGGACTTAACATCTGAGGTCATCAGTCCCCTAGAACCTAGAACTACTTAAACTAACTAACCCGAGGACATCACACACATCCATGCCCGAGGCAGGATTCGAACCTGCGACTGAAGCGCCTAGAACCGCTCGGCCACACCGGCCGGCTGAAGGAGCTGAACTGGAAGACTCTTGAAGATAGACAGAAACTGTTCCGAGAAAGTCTATTAACAAAGGTTGAAGAACCGGCTTTAAATGATTATTCTAGGTATATACTACAACCTCCTAAGTATCGCTCACATGGGTATCGTGAGAATAAGATTAGAATAATTCCTGCACACACAAATGCATTCAAACAATCATTCTTCCAGCGCTCCATACGTGAATGGAACAGGAAGAAACCCTGGTAACCGGAACAGTGGGACTTAACCTCTGCCATGCACCTCACGGTGGTTTGCACAGTGTAGATGTGTATGTAGATCATGACGATCCACTCTATCATAGAGCAGCGTCTGTAAGACAATGATTGTCAAAAATGTCGTTCTTGAAATGGACTGACAACCTCAGTCCCGACCTGAACGCAGCGCCTTTGGGTTGAATTAGAACTTCGACGTAACTGGAGACCACAACATCAAAAATCTTTTCTGGGAGTATGCATTGCCATTTCTCCACTGACTTTCAGACTCTTCAATGAAAGTGTCTCTAAAAATGGTTCAAATGGCTCTGAGCACTATGGGACTTAACATCTGTGGTCATCAGTCCCCTAGAACTTAGAACTACTTAAACCTAACTAACCTAAGGACATCACACACATCCATGCCCGAGGCAGGATTCGAACCTGCGACCGTAGCAGTCGCGCGGCTCCGGACTGAGCGCCTAGAACCGCGAGACCACCGCGGCCGGTGAAAGTGTCTCTATCAGAGTTCAACCCGTCATAAAGGTGTAGGGTTGCTACACCCAAAATTCATGTCCACTGACCGGCATCCGGATACTTTTGATCAGGTAGCGCATTTTTGCTGCTCTTCACTTTTGCAGCCGTTCTCAAAAGATGGAGGCTGTAGGCACGTGACCTATCCTAGGTGATGACCAGGTACTTCGCATTGCTCTTGCACAATAATACAGTAGTTTGCGTATTTGTTGTTCAGATGGAATGCCGCAATTTCTTTCAATGGGTTTGCTTTCAGTTTCCATCCGCTGCCATACTCATTGTCGTTGAGTCGTGTGTGTGATACGGCGAGACCAGCAAGGCCGACTTGGGACAGATGGGGTCGGCGTCTGCGGCGATGTGTCCTGATGTATGCACGGCGCGGTCGCATCCGCAGCCCTTAAGTGGGTTACGATAAATCGTGGCCGACACAATAGCAGCTGATAACGCAGCCGTCGCCTTTGAGGATGTCCGGGTGGGGCGACCCTCCGCTGCAGGTGACTGCGGCGCGACAAAAAACTCTCACCGCACACAAAAAGCTGATCCGATCTGTGCACCAGAGGGGCGGGATCTCACAGCTGTTTGCAGTCGGCTGTGTTGACTGGCGCAGAGCTGTGGAACGCCCCATAGCTGGGAATTCACAATATGGTACCGACTTCCCTGACATGCAAGGGGGCAGTCAAATTAAAACGAGACAGGTGGTAAAAAATAAGTAAACCGTTGATTATTTCAAAAGCAATCGCTGCAATTATTGAGAGGCTTCAATTAGAACCGCATTGGTTTAAACTGTAACCCTTACCGCCTCACATCTTGTTTAATTTGTGTAATAATGTAATGCACAGCCATCAGTGGCGTTGAATATCTCTCATAATTGTGTTTCTTCCAATCTATATGTGGCTGTGCTGCATTATGCTTACTACCTGAGCCCTATCTGATTCTGTTACTCGTTCCTGTGAACGGGAACGCGTTATGCAGGTCTTGGAGTCACTCGCGTCCATCTAGAACAGTTTTTACTGAGTTTAACGAAGGCGATGTTGGCTTGATGTATTCGACGATGCCCTTTGGCTAAACTGTCTAAAGGATCGTTTTAAGAAATACCAAATTAAGATGAACTTGATGATGCCTAAATAAGGCGAAACGCATAGTTGAAAAAACAAAAAACAAAAATAAAATTGCAACCAAGACTGTTTTTAACCAGTACTATAATTGTGTTTCCATTCATGTATTACTGGACACTCAGATCATCTCGGGTACGGCAGAATGTAAATGTGGCGTAATTTATTTAATCGTGGTGCATATGCGTCCCCTTTCCTTATCGTTTCACCTCTTGGTGTGAATCTTGAGTAATTGTAGAAGTCTGACTAATTTCAAGATCGCTCCTGCTTAGGCAGAGGTAGAAAAATGGTGGATTGTGCTACCAACTTAGTAGCATCACTCCTGCAGGAGCAATCTGTGACATCGGAGAAACAGGTACTGGTCCAGTATTGGTAAAAGGTACGAATTTCCGCCCCCTACCCTTCGGGAGACGGAGCCGATAGAGCACACAAAGGGGGAGAGGCCACAGTGCTTCAGAGCTTCCAAAGTGAGAGACGTATGCTTTGCACTGTGCTGAACTTGTGAACATTCGTTTCGCAAAGGGGTCAATAGTACCTATTCGCGTATTTGTGTTGAATTTCATTCGCTGAGTTATTTTAAGTAAATGTCAGAGGGCCCCATGTACTCATTTTGTTGTGGGCTGACCGCTGAGCCACGTGGGTTGCTCTATAAAATAATGGTTCAAATGGCTCTGAGCACTATGGGACTTAACTTCTGAGGTCATCAGTCCCCTAGAACTTAGAACTATTTAAACCTAACTAACCTAAGGACATCACACATATCCATACCCGAGGCAGGATTCGAACCTGCGACCGTAGCGGTCGCGCGGCTCCAGACTGTAGCGCCTAGAACCGTTCGGCCACCCTGGCCGGCGGTTGCGCTCTAACTTTAGAGCTAATTCCTAATGTTGTCTTTCTTAAGTTTCAAGTTTAATTAATACGTTGAGAAAGCATTCGTGTATTTATAGGATATTTCCGTAAAGATAATTTAAGATGGAATTCATAAAATCTGTAGTTTACTACCATCACATGTGTAGTCTGTAAGAAGCGGGTACATCTGTTGGGTAGTTTGTGATACAATCTACAGAATATTGAGATGCACCCACCCTGTTTGATATTTCGTTAAATTCTGTTGGGATTAATATTCATTATCTGGCGAGCAGTTGGATCGGGCGCCACCTGATAAGACCGGCTCTCCCTATCACACAATGATGGCGAGTAAAAATTGTAATGAGTCATTATAAAAAGTGGAGAGGTCACCACAGCGTGTCTAAACTGCCGTCCAGAAGATGACTGAATATTTTGCGTGACCTCTCACCACTAGGAGTGTAGTTTTAAGTATGGCACCTGCCACAGGTGATACATCATCTAACATATACAGAACAAAGTGAGATGTGGCTATCGTGTGACGCTATAATTAGTTATTTTGGGGGTTTATTCTTTGTCTGTAGTCAGCTCATACTTGGACAGGAATCGTCGTTATGGTTACCTTTGTGTAAGCTGTTGCATAAACTGAGCCTTCATTTAATTGTTGCCAATCTGGAGTAGCCTTCTAGTTACGTATTACTTTTCGAAATGTTTCTCGTTGCAAGCAATTTATCTGTTTTCATGGTGCCAACTGCCTAATTCTGTGTTGCGATTCCTCCTCCAGTGTTTAGAACATTCCTCCAATAATGCCACTGAAAGCAGGGTCTCGTGTGACGATAGATGTCGTGTGACTAGGGCCTCCCGCCGGGTAGACCGTTCGCCGGGTGCAAGTCTTTCGATTTGACGCCACTTCGGCGACTTGCGCGTCGATGGGGATGAAATGATGATGATTAGGACAACACAACACCCAGTCTTTGAGCGGAGAAAATCTCCGACCCAGCCGGGAATCGAACCTGGGCCCTTAGGATTGACATTCTGTCGCGCTGACCACTCAGCCACCGGGGGCGGATGTCTCGTGTGATGGAGTACATGAGTGTCCAAGTGTAATTGTGAAATTAGATTATCCCCAGACCTCTGTACATCGGAATGCATCTCAACATCTGATGCCCATGAAATCCTGTACACGTTTATTCAATTAAAGTTCATTAGTACCTTAGGGCGAATTTTTATCTTACTCTGTATCATTCACTGTTGCGCACACCAAAAGTCAAGGCGAATTATATCTGCAGATCACAAATGCTAGTAAGTTCAAGTCAGTTGTAGACCTATTAGTTAAGGGCTGTAACGGCAGATGCCGGCTGTAACTGGCTGGCAAATCACGCTGTTTACAAAATGGACACGTGTAAAACTCCTACGTTAGCTCTATTAAAACGGACATTTCCTCACTTGTTCATATATTAGTTATAATATTTGCGAATATAATATAATGACGACAGTGAAAACCTCTACCGGATAGAGACTCGAACCCGGATTCCCCAGTTATCGCGAGCGGTCGCCTTACCATTAGGCTATCAGAGCACGACTCACGGCTGGACGAAAACATCCGTATGACAACAGCCATTTGTCTACAACCTGCACTCATACATTCATACGCACATGTCCGAAGGAACTTTGCATAGTACTTCTTAATAACACAGTCACGGCAGTATCGTATATACTAATCATGATGTTCTGTCTGTAGTACATACATAAAGAAGAATTTCAATATCCATGAACATGGTATAAGGCCAAAATTTAAGTACCATGTCCTGTCAGTAAGGACTTCGGCTTACGAAAGTTGCTACGAAATTTCAATGACAAAAAAGTGCGGTGTAAATTTACAATAGTTCTCCACGTAACACAAAAATTGTCACATTATTCACACTTTTCGGTAAAACCCTAAAGCCATTCTTACTTTAGCAGTGTTCCTATTCAGCAGCAGAATCTTCACAACATCTGAAATACAAAACTTGAAACAATAAAGTGCAAAATATCTTACAGCAAGTAGTGCTAGCTGTCTTTTAGATAAAGCTAATCGAATAAATTTCCCCTTAGAAAGAGCGCACTTACATTTACAAACCGTCGAATACTGGATGGAGTCTCCATATACCGTTGTCCTGATACGGCAAGCTTTCGTAATACGCAAGTTACAAACATTCTTTAACCGCCAGTAAGGTGTTTCCCGTCGTTTTCCTGTTACACTATGCAATCAACGCCGGATTTTCGAGAGATCCACAATTTTCTGATGCCTAGAAAGGGTATATGTATATATATGTTGTTGTTGTGGTCTTCAGTCCTGAGACTGGTTTGATGCAGCTCTCCATGCTACTCTAGCCTGTGTTAGCTTCTTCATCTCCCAGTACCTACTGCAACCTACATCCTTCTGAATCTGCTTGGTGTATTCATCTCTTGGTCTCCCTCTACGATATTTACCCTCCACGCGGCCCTCCAATACTAAATTGGTGATCCCTTGATGCCTCAGAACATGTCCTACCAACCAATCCCTTCTTCTAGTCAAGTTGTGCCACAAACTTCTCTTCTCCGCAATCCTATTCAATACCTCCTCATTAGTTATGTGATCTACCCATCTAATCTTCAGCATTCTTCTGTAGCACAACATTTCGAAAGCTTCTATTCTCTTCTTGTCTAAACTATTTATCGTCCATGTTTCACTTCCATACATGACTACACTCCATACAAATACTTTCAGAAACGACTTCCTCACACTTAAATCTATACTCGATGTTAACAAATTTCTCTTCTTCAGCAACGGTTTCCTTGCCATTGCCAGTCTACATTTTATATCCTCTCTACTTTGACCATCATCAGTTATTTTTCTCCCCAAATAGCAAAACTCCTTTACTGCTTTAAGTGTCTCATTTCCTAATCTAATTCCCTCAGCATTACCCGACTTAATTCGACTACATTCCATTATCCTCGTTATATATATAAGCTTCGTCTCGCGACTCTGTACTAAAGATAGATCATTCTGCTGCAGAATAATACCCGCCCACAAGCAGCCAAGGTTGTTTCGACTACACTGCATCCTCAATGTACTCCCGATCGCACCCCATGCGATTTCCATATTTTTGGAGTCGGGAAGAAAGACGTTTGTGGCCATCGATTTGTTTCGGACGAACAGCTGCACGCCTGGGTACAATCTTGGGTCCGTTGGCAACGGAAAACATTTTTCCATAAAGACATTAACTGTCTTGTATTACAGTAAGATAGATATATTAACATTTATGATGATTTATTTTGAAATATTGAACAGTTTACTAACTTTTTGACATCTGTCTTCATTTGACTGTCCCTTATAACACCAGTAGATGTTTCTAAAGTGCTTCTATTCATTGCTTAAGACATTGTGTGAGTATTTTTCTTAGTGATTTGAGGTATATTTTCATTATGCAAATTTCTACCACTTTTCATTGTGTACTGAAACATGTGGCCGCAGTTACGTTGGGCTATCCTCCTAAACTATGGCACCGATTTTAACTTAACTTGGTACACACACCCCTTACTATCACGCCACAATCGCAGTGGGGGCAACAAACTACCTATCATACATCAGGAGATATGGCGACACAAAAACTGAGATGTGTGAATAATTACCGACTCATGCATGACGTTTAAGTTAATTACTTGTTTACTACTAACTCTATTTGCACCACATTTCGGTGACAGTATACAAACATGCTGCTGAATGTACCTATAAAACTTTACCAATGTACGTCACATATTTCAAGAGATATGTGACTTCTAAAACACTGCAATACGTAAAAAAATGCCGGAACATGCATCAAGTTTCAGTACATTTAGTCTTTACTACTAAGACACTCATACAGTAGGGTAAGCATAAGGAAATACCTGACAGATATCAGCGCTTTTGACAGCTTTGAATTGCAAAGCGGAAACGTCTGTAGGCGGAGACGACAGCCGTCTATACTCGTAGAGCTATGGGGAGGCGTTTCCATAGAGACTTTTACAAAGTCGTGTTGTAGGCAGCGAAGCAGCAGCGCCCAGGGTACAGAAACTTTCCGGGATCATGTTTCTTAATTTGGTTACTATATATACTATGCGTATTTCTTTGTGCGACTGTTTCAAAATTTCAAAGGTGTTTTCACGAATACATGGCAACGAAATTTTTTCGAAATTTTTGTTATTTTCCTTTGTAACAGAACAATGACAAAACGAATCCCCGGGCTATTTTGCGTTTATCAACTAGATATTATTATTATTATTATTATTATTATTATTATTATTATCATGAGAGAATTTGATCGCAGTGGCAGCAGCCGGTAACAGTGGCATTAACATCATTGTCTCTGGCATGATAAGCACGGTATATCTGCAGCATTTGTTCACTGATATCTGCACACTTACTACACAATTCCAGTTGCTGCTGGTTACTTGCACGACAGAATCAGATCTGCAGTGCGTTACCGTCAGCTACAGTTTTAGTGTGCCGCCGGGAAACTTTCACTAGTCTTTCCTTTTCCCGAAGTGGTGTGCAGCTGACTGATTTGCTAGCCGTCGAAATGCGCTGGAAGCGCCTGTTGCTACATTTTAGTAGGCGGAATATAGTGAGGAGTGTAATGAGTGGTGGGAAAGGTCTGCCGCCAAGGCCGCGAGGCTGCCGTTCCAGCAGCTGGCAAAGCTGGAGCTGGAGCCTGGAGGCTGGAGGCCGGGGTCGGAGGGCGTGGGACGCGCGACGCCAACTGGAGCCGCCCGGTGACGCAATGAGAGGCACGACGCCAGCCAGCAAGCAACACAGCTGCTCCGGTCTGGCGCCGCTGGTTACGTCATGCTGCTGCTCCTAGAGGACGTCCATTCATCACGCGAAGGGTTTTCTTTAAAATCTGGAGTCCCCTCCAGGTCCTTGGTGTGGTGAGACTCGCCCCATTTCGCCCCTCCCCCCTCCCTTGTGAGTTTCACACCATGCGTAATAATGACTAAAAATTAAATGTTTAGTATTGCTTCAAATATTGATTAGGACCCTTTAATAAAACCATCCTTTATTATAAACTTTCCCTTTATAATAGGTTTGTTTATAAATAACTCAACTGCTATCAGTCACGATAATCCTTATTTTATTTTTCGCCCTCGCGTTTCGGGAAATGATTATCATTTTCAAGTGCATTTTTTGTGTTTCTTACGTCATGTGATGTCGCTGTGTGAAGCTCTGCTTCATTTCGTTGACTTTACTGCAGTATATAAGAAAACACGCGATTTTTAGTTGGTTGTCGATCTTTTTGTGAAGTTAGTGGCGAAATTTAGAAGAATTTGTACTTACAGTTTCCTTAGGGACCATTTGTGCAGAGTCTCACACACACTAAACATCACACACAAACTCTTGTACACTTTTAAACATCGAAAACATTTTACATAAACAAAACAGTGACACAGATGTTCTTACAAGTAGTCAACAGAGATGACATTGTAGGTCTAGTTTTGTACAAAGGTTATTTACCTTAACAATTTGGATCATAGTTCACTTATGTCTATTTTGCAATTGTGCTGATTTCTATGTGCTACTATTTTTATTTAAGTATACTATCGAAACATCTGAAGAAAATCACTGATTCACTTTCAAGTTTTTCGTTTAACATTTTATCTTCATATTTTCTGTAATGTGAATATATCTCCAGTTCTTCTAGAAAATCCATTTTATGTCCTTTATTTAGTCGGTAGAGTACTTTAACATTTTGCTCTATTTTTCCAAATGGGTGTCCTGTATCATGTACATGTGTTACTATGGCTGATGTAGTGTGTCTGTTGTGTGTGTAGGCTTTTATGTGCTCTGTGTACCTGGTGTTGAAATTACGGCCTGTTTTTCCTAGGTAGAACATGGAGCATTCCTGGCATGTGACCTTGTATATTCCAGAGTCTGAGTATGGATCATGCTTAAACTTTATATTGTGTATTAGTTTTTGTTGTAGTTTATTAGATGTAGAAAACCCAATTTTTACTTTGTGATTTTTGAAATTATTTGCAGTCTTCTGTGATACATTGCCAATATATGGGATACTAGATATATATTTTTTTTATCTTTTTCTTCTGTGGTGCGTTTGTATCTGTCTCTTTCTTCACTTTGTCTAGGATTGTGTCAACCATGGAAGCATTGTACTCATTGGCAACTGCAATCTTTTTCTCTATGTTTATTTCTTGTTGCATGTTTTCTTGGTTTAGTGGTATTTTAGTTGCCCTATGTAGCATTGACCTGTATGCCACCTGTTTAAGGATATTTGGGTGACATGAGGCTGCAGGGATTGTGGTGTCAGTCATTGTGTTTTTCCTATGAATTTTGAATGTCATACAGACAGACAAAAAGGATCCACGAAAGTATTAGGTTGGTGCATAAGTTAGTAGCGTTTATTGCTTTGCGTGTTGGCATTCTTGTTTCTATGGCTTTATTTATCGATTGTTTATTTTTTATTTGTGGTCCACTGTTGCCATTTGAATTTACGTGTTTTCATTTTGCCCTTTGGAGGTAATGAGTGGAGCTGTGGACGCTAGAAAATGGGGTGCCAAGTGGAAAAATCGGAACACAGTGTTCTCTTTGACTTCAATAGAGGGGTGGCAGCAGCAGACACAGGCAAAAACATTTTCTCCGTGTGTGTGGATAATGTCATTGCACAGAACACGGCAAGAAAACCGTTTTCTCGTCTTCAGGAGGATCGTTGTAACATTAGTGACTCTCCACGTTCAGGAAGACCTTCGAGGTCTGATCAAGACCGTTTAAACATATTAATTAACAATGATACACAACAGTGTACTCGAGAACTCGAAACTGAGATGAACTGTGATCATGCCATCATCGTGCGAGATTTGTATGGAATGAGAAAGGCTTAAAATTTCGGGTGTACGGGTACCGCATGCTCCCCACCAAAAATAGCAAAAATCGGCGAGTGGCTATATGTGCAGCTCTGCTTGCTCGTCATCAATTGGCTCGTCAGCAACACTGACCATTCCTCTCCTGTATCGTTACTATTGACGAGGAATGTTGTCTTTATGCTAACGTAGGGTTCAAATGGTTCAAATGGCTCTGAGCACTATGGGACTTAACTTCTGAGGTCATCAGTCCCCTAGAACTTAGAACTACTTAAACCTAACTAACCTAAGGACATTACACACATCCATGCCCGAGGCAGGATTCGAACCTGCGACCGTAGCGGTCGCGCGGTTCCAGACTGTAGCGCCTAGAACCGCTCGGCCAACCTGGCCGGCACTTAAATTTGCATTTGAGTATCTTGTTTATCCAGTTTTCTCTGAGGTTTCAGTTAAGTAGTTAAATAACTATTTTACACTTTAATTATGTAAAACTTGTTCCATCCGTGAAATGGGGTTTTGACATGCGATGTTATCTTTTTTTGGGTTCTGGTCAAGTCCACGTTATCTCATAGTAATGGTCTGTTAAGTGCCTCAGCACTCGCAACAGTCATATGGGGCATATTTAATTTATTACTTATGTTAATTAATAGTGATTTTATTCCGTTCATTTTAGTCCTGTCATTACTTGAGTGACTACAACTCTATTTTCTACCCTTGTTCTGGAAGTGTGAATGCCTGTAATCAGCAAAATTTATTGGCGGGTCTCTTCTTATATGCCGTTACAGTTGCCCGGCTCCTGGTGGCTGTTACGATTTCTATCGTGACCTGTTTGTTCCTCAGCCAATCGCTTCAATTAATGAGTTTAGCGCCTTTTGCAGGTCAGTCTTACCCTTTCTTTAAGTGCATCAGCCTTAGGGAGAAGTTTAATTGCTCAATTAGGACTCCTTTCATCTTATGATAGTTTTTTATAGCTCTAGAGAGTAACATATTGTGGTCGAGTTGTGTACCGAAATTCCTTGAAAACAGAGATAGTTCAGAATGTATTTTTCATTTTGTGGTGGAACCTGGAACCTTTGCCTCTCGCAGACAGGTGGTCAACCGAATGAGCTATCCAAGCCGGACTTGCGACGCGTCCTGACAGTCTCACTTGTATCAGTACCTCATCTGCTACGTTCCAAACTCAGTAGAAGATCTGGTGCGTAACTTGCATGACTATAACTCATGGAACAAAGCATGTTTCGGGGACGTGGTTTAGCCGCTCCCTGGGAGACAGGTCAGATCACCAGGGTAAAGAAATTCAAGTACTTCGGTGAGGCTATCTAAGAAAGAGTTGTGACAGGGGATCGATTCTAAAGACGAGAGGCGCGAAAACTGGTAGCTAAACAAAATTATGAAATAAAGTTACAGCTGTTGGCACCTATTTTCTTCAAGTTCACAAACTTAGCCATTTTGTAAATGCTTCCACCCTCGGACCGAAAACCAATACTCATGCCCATTTGGATGTCAGATAAATCGTTACGTTTCCGCGATGCGACAATGGCTGCACTGTTGTCTGCACTGCACTGCACTAATTCACGGAGTGTAATCGAGTCCTGTGGTGAGGGACTGTCATCGAATGTGGCGGTGAGGGAGGGTAAGCAGCATGGCTGCTGTTCCTCCATTGACGTCTCGGGTGGTTTGACGGCCTCTCTTTGGAATTGGCATCACGCAACTGCCTGAGGTTTTCGAAGTAGTTTTGCTGCTTCTTGGTTCTCTGGGGCAGGCTTCCTCCTGCCGGAGCTCCACTCTTCCTTCACCCACTTCTCCGCGACTTGGTAGACAAGCTCCCAATCTCGGAGGGTGAAGACAGGGTGGGCGTTAAGAAGACGCAGCTCCTTCCGGGACACCATCTCGTGCAACAGGCCACGGGTGTGGGGAAGGTAACACGTGTGGTGGGGAAGAGGAGACCTGGGCACGTCTGGAGGCGTGAAGGGATATCGGTTGTCCAGTGTGGGTACGACCCATCCCTTAGGGACGCCACAATCTTCTTGAGAAAGGGCTGCACACTGCGCTCATCTGGGAGCTGCAGGCATAGGGGCAGCTCTTTCTCCTCTGAGGTCTCTTCCTTGTCGTGGAGGAAGCGGACGGCGTCTCTTCCCCGGTTCATGTGTCCGTCTCCACAGCGGGAGGCAGAGCGGGCGCCTCAGCGTCCATCTCCAGGTGCACCGCCTCCTGCATTTCTGCAGGGGGCGAGGAGGTGGACGTCTACATAGCGTCTCCCGGCGCTCTTCGTACACACTGCCACCTGCCAACTGAGAGTTCCGTCCAACATCCGACACTATTGGCAAAGAACTAAACATCTATGGTCCGTAGCACGCTAACACGACAGTACTGGCGAGCCCCTGCAACACAGCTACTACTGGCAACCACAGATGCTCGAACCGCCGATAAACAGGCAACCGCAGGGAAACCGTACTGTACACAGCACGAAAACCATCCACACACACCCCCTACACTGTGAGCCGATCTATGACCGATCGCCCACTAATGTATGACGACCTTGCACTGTTACAGGGACGCAGCAACTGCAGCAAGCCCCACAACGAGCTTCCGCAACGACAAAGGTAGCGATGCACGATACCACGCACCAACATAGCCACACCTTTCATGCACTGTCGCAGCTAGCAAGCCGCTACTGCCCTTACTACCCTTCCTATTGTCGCAGAGGTTTTTTCCCTTGGCGCTTGCCTTGGCACTTTTTTCCTCTGCCCTTAGAACAGCTACCCTTCGATCGCTTTCGTCCACTTTCTATCTCCTGATGGACCATGTTAATGAGTAATCTTACCCAGACGCATGGATAACAGCACAGCCCGCATCCTGTGACTCCCGATTCAAAAATTAACATGTTATACGGAGGTGATAGTAGAAGTTTTGGTTTGGTCACCACGTTGGTGTGGACGTGGAGGGGCCCCATCCTTTGGAAAAAAAGCGTCCAACATAGGTAGTGGTCACATTACAATCGCTGGACCATGTATATATCCTGAAAATAACTATGAAGTGCATGAGGGAGGATACTTCTTATTGTAGCACCTGCTAAGCTTTAAGATTTCTTTCCGTTCCATTCTCTTATGGACGGCGGCAGAATGATTGTTTAACTGCCTCTGAGCGCTTTTCAGTTAGTCTTCGCAATCTCTATGAGACTTTGTTTCTTGAGACATTGTAATTAGGCTTCCAGAGGACAGTTGGCGTCAACCTCACAGTGGTTCCCAGTACAAGTTTTCCCATGGGTCAACAAACACAGTGACTACGCGTTCTGCCTTTCTTTGCGCACAGCCAAGATCTTCTTTTAATCCCACACACTGGATCAATGTTCTATACTGTTGACCACTAGAATTGCAGCCCCCCGAAGAGTAGCAAATAAGGAAATTTTGTGCGTTTTCAGTACATTAAGGAGAAACTTGATTAAATTCTTAGGTGGCTTAGCGCTTTCCAGGGCAAGAAAGTCGTTACACTGACTTGTCACGTTTGACGTCAACAACGGCTCTAACTCGTTTGGGCGTCGAGTCGTATCGAGCTTGGATAACAGACATTGTAACGTTATTCCATGCTGCTTCAGCTGTGTGCTATTGTCCGTCTGTTGTAGTCGCTGGCGAGTGGCAACCCGTGACAAGTGGATGAGAAACATGGAACGTTTGCTGGCCACAGTAACAGTCGTACATCCTCTATATCGAGGTAGGTCATCACACCGCGTGAAAGAGTGAAGTCTAATCCCAGTTTCATTTTTTCACAGACGACGTTGCCTGGTAAGCTCGTTCATATGTTGCTCAGATAGATTTCCTGCTCGTTGTAGCCCCTTGGAAAGAGAATATGCGATGATATTTATTTAATGTAATAACCAAAATCCTCTCCTCGTTCTCTCCGTATCCACGAGTAATCTCTGTAAGTATGAATGCATGGATGTGTATATATTGAAAACTGCGACTAAGGGAAACAGAGACTTTCTTGTGCTGTTTTGTAGGGTTGTGCCTTGATAATTTCCTCCAGAGAGGACTGTTAAAGTCGTTTCTTTGCGACACGGGGCGTTCTCACTTTTTCTCTCCGAACTATTGGCTCTGAGTTCCTCTCGCCTCCCGCCCCTCCCACTCTCTTGAAAGAGGGATCGTCGCGGCAACCACTGCTGGGTAGTTGTCCTCTGGGTGTCACCGCCAAGCGGATAAGCATGAATGTTCCTTGAAACATCTTGGTACGATTTCTACTTCCATTAGTAAGGGCAAATGGTTTCTTTAAAGGCTCTGGAGTGTTTATTTCGAATTGTGGAGTTTTTCCACTAATTTTCGCGAGCGATGTTTGAACTTGAGTTCTTCTTTTGTTCACGTCAGTACCGGCCATGTGCCTATGGTATTTCTTTAACTAAGAATCTTTCCGCATTTATTTAAAAGTACATTTTTCCTTCAATGTGCGAGCATAGCTATGGTGATATAAATGAAATGGTTAAGATTGCAACTGTTCAGTCAAGTCATCACTTTCAACGATCATCTTGACCTGGCTGCCATGTGTGAACAAAGTAATGATATTGTGAGCAGAGCCTTTCTTACTGAAAGAATAAGTTATTATAAGCAGAATGAAGGGCAATTCGCATAATGTTTATCAAATATAGTAATAGCTACGGAATTTATTAATTTTAGTGGTAATGCTCTGACACTAACTTCAGTCACCCTGTAGCCCAATCTCTTTCATTTCTATCGTTCAATGGTGGTGGAGATGAAACTGTCTCTGTTGGTCACTATGTTGCGAGTGATTACTGGAGCGTCAGTGCGGGATGATTCTCCACTTTGTATGGCTCCCAATTCTCATTTCCTTGCCTGTGAAGTCATTCCCATAATTTTATTTAATCATGATTATCACGCATGTAATTGACTGTATAACTGTTATTTGGGCTGTCGATCACCGCAATAAATCATTTAGTTTCATCGAAATTGCTTTCCAAATGTTCGCCCACATCATGCACTCCCACCTCGTATAGCGATTTCAAGCAGATTTCATGTGTAATCGGTGTTTATGTAAAATGCACTGCGTCTCCATGTAGTCGAAATGTATTACAATCATTTGACCATTACGCTACAAAATATCAGGGTTTTTATGTAGTTTGAAGCTCTTCCCGACTAGTCGACACTACGCACATGCTGGACCAGAGTGAGAAAAAAATTTACGTGCGTTACTTGCTTCCTCTCTTCATTACTCTAGGGCAAGCATGAACGTCCATGGCTATATGAAAGCTAATAACTAATCAAGCATAATGATACGCAGTGTCCAGGGATTAATTACCCCTATAGAGCCAGTTCATAAATAAAAGTTGTGCCCTGAGACAGCAGAATTGGAACCAAATCCCAGAGATATTCGGAACAGAAGTAGTAGTACGCTTGCACATGGACCATGTGCAGTCTTGCATTACAACGTCAGAAATGTAGCGTCTGCTGTCCACTTTAGCAGTCATCGAACCAGAGGTGGTCGTGTAGTATACCGAAAGAAATCTCATACCACCATGCCACCTGGTGGGCCGGCGGGACGACGACAACTTTCGTTTTCCACAGAACCTCCACACACGGCTACATACAACGTGATGGTGTTCACAGAACTGGGACTTGTCTGGTGGAACTCTTGCGTTCAGTTTCGTCGGGTGCACTGGTGTCGATGCGCCTCTTTCTTGTCGCGTCAAGGGAAGCCGCAGAAGGGATCGCCGTGTTCACACTCCACCCTCTGTGGTGCCCCAGACATTTTTGCACTGTCCCTGTGGGTACTTGTCGTGCTGCAACCAATCTCCACATCCACACTCAAGATGTGTGACATAGTAGTACCATCGTGTACTGAAGGGTGAAAAGAATCGTGCGAGAACGCCGAGATCGAACAAGGCTTTAAGCATTGTCCTCCTCTTTTTTTTTCTTTATTCTTAGACCACGTGGGTGGCGGAGGGTGGGGGGGGGGCGGGCGGGGGGCTGTCAACTGTACAGTTAACCCTCTCTTCATCCGAACGACAGAAAAAACTAAAGGACAAGAAAAGCAAGAAGGAAAGATATATTTACAATGAATTTAGAACTTTTTAAATGTGAAATTATAATGGGAGTTTTATATATACAAGAGATATGACTTCTAGCTCTTGCAATTAAAAACAGTAATAATAGTAGGTAAAACGAAACACATGGGGACACATTTAAAACACGATGCCGAAACACTGATACTGAAAAGAGACACTCTTCTGGCACTAAAACTGGAAGGATCAGTCCTGGGACAGGAGGTTTGTTGTTGAAGTGGAAAAATTTGGCCGGTGAAGAGGGCAGGAATGTGGTGGGATAAGGATGGAGGACTTGTGAATAGCATCGATGTGGTAAGAGTGGCTGTTTGGATGGAGGATGAGGTGGAGTAGAGGGGTGTATTGGTATGGCTACAAGCTGATGGGGAAAGAGGAAAAAGGGGAAAGGGACAAGGGGCAGGAAAGAAAGGCAGATGGGGAAAAGAAGGGGGATAAGGAAGTATGGGGAGAGGAAAGAGAGGTGGCCCTAATGGGGTGGAACGGCTGGAGTGGGCTTAGAGTTTGTAGGATGGATAAATGATGTCAGGGCGAAGGTGTTCAATGTGAGAGAGGATATGTGGGAGTTTGATGAGTTGGTAAAGGATCCTTGTTGGGTAAGGTAAATGGTTGTGGAAAGCGAGGTGGTGTGCATGGCGCTCCAGGATCGGGGGAGGGGGCGGGTTGGACTTGGGTGAAGAGGAAATAGATGCAACATTTACTTAGCAAAGGGTGGGTTGGATCAGGATTTTATAGGTGTGGAGGACAGTGGATGGGTGCGATCGCCAAGTTCGGGCAGTTAGTAATTTTAATCTGTTGTGGGCTTTATGTTGGACAGTTAGTAGATGAGGTGGGTCCACGGTAGTTGTCAGTCGATTGTTAGTCCAAGGCAAAAGCAATGGAGATTGAACGTATGGGTGGTGCTCTCCATAATTACCGCCTAGGCTTTGGAAAGGATGGGTTGGATCAGGATTTTATAGGTGTGGAGGACAGTGGACGAATCGCCAAGTTTGGGCAGTTAGTAATTATAATCTGTTGTGGGCTTTATGTTGGACATTTAGTAGCTGAGGTGTGTCCACGTTAGTTGTCAGTCGATTGTTACTCCAAGGAAAAAGCCGTGGCTTTGGAAGGGTTGATCTTGATCAACCATTGCTTACACCAGGAAGTAGCAGCATGGGTTGGATTTGGAGGTATCGTTGGGGTTTCTGGAGTGTAGGATGGAGAGTGAAGAAAGGTGTCACCAGCATACTGAAGGAGGTCGTTTGGTCGTGTTGACCATGTAGAAAAGAGAAAGGAGAGGAGCGAAGACTGATCCTTGGAGGATGACAGCAATGTGATGAACCGTGCGGGAATTGATGTCGTCAATGGTGAAGAAGGATGAGCGATTAGAGAGGAAGAATGGGATGAGGCAGACATAATTAATTGGAAGTGGGTAAGTGTTGAATTTGGAAAAGTGACCGGAATGCCGTACACTTTCTTTCTCCAGGTCGATGAAGACAAAAAACAGTGGATATATGGGAGTTGAGCTGGTAGGATGGGAGATGGGTGAGGTGAAGGAACTGGTCGTTAGAAGAGAAGGTGGGACGGAAGCCACACTTGTTAATGTGGAGGAGGTGGCGATGGTTCAGATGTTGATGGACCTGTCGTGAATGGTTTGATATGAAGACCTCATGGCCCTCCTGAACCCATCGACTCTATGTTCGCCTGATAGTCGTGGGATCCCGATGAACGCGAGCAGCAATATGGCGGAATGATAAGCAACAATCACGACAGGGTAAGAGACTGTAGCTGCCGAATTCCAACAAGTGCTGGTAGTTTCTGTTTCTTAAACGAGGCATTACATTACCTTCACGTAAATAACCAACATACTAATGTGGTTTCAGAATGAGAAACTCACTATGTAATTTTGCCTTATGTACAGAATTTAGATAGCTTTGCTCCTACCTACCCTGCGCTGTCCTCTGAAATGCTAGTTACTTGTACACTACTGGCCATTAAAATTGCTCCACCACGAAGATGACGTGCTACAGACGCTAAATTTAACCGACAGGAAGAAGATGCTGTTATATGCAAATGATTAGCTTTCCAGAGCATTCACACAAGGTTGGCGCCGGTGGCGACACCTACAACGTGCTGACATGAGGAAAGTTTCCAACCGACTTCTCATACACAAACAGCAGTTGACCGGCGTTGCCTGGTGAAACGTCGATGTGATGCCTGGTGTAAGGAGGAGAAATGCGTACCATCACGTTTCCGACTTTGATAAAGGTCGGAATGTACCCTATCGCGATTGCGGTTTATCGTATCGCGACATTGCTGCTCGCGTTAGTCGGTGGGTTGAGGAGGGTAATACGGAACGCCGTGCTGGATCCCAAAGGCCTCGTAGCAGTCGAGCTGACAGGCATCTTATCCGCATGGCTGTAACGGATCGTACAGCCACGTCTCGATCCCTGAGTGAACAGATGGGGACGTTTGCAAGACAACAACCATCTGAACGAACAGTTCGACGACATTTGCAGCAGCATGGACTATCTGCTCTGAGACCGTGGCTGCGGTTACCCTTGACGCTGCATTACAGACAGGAGCGCCTGCGATGGTGTACTCAGCGACGAACTTTGGGTACACGTATGGCAAAACGTCATTTTTTTCGGACGAATCCAGGTTCTGTTTACAGCATCATGATGGTCGCATCCGTGTTTACCGACATCTCGGTGAACGCACATTGGAATCGTGTATTCGTCATCGCCATACTGGTGTATCACCCGGCCTGACGGTATGGGGTGCTATTGGTTACACGTCTCGGTCACCTCTTGTTCGCATTGACGGCACTTTGAAGAGTGGACGTTACATTTCAGATGTGTTACGACCCGTGGCTCTACCCTTCATTCGATCCCTGCGAACCCCAACATTTCAGCAGTATAATGCACGACCGCATGTAGCAGGTCCTGTACGGGCCTTTCTGGATACAGAAAATGTTGGACTGCTGCCTTGGCCAGCACATTCTCCAGATCTCTCACCAATTGAAATCATCTGGTCAATGGTGGCCGAGCAACTGGCTCGTCACAATACGCCAGTCACTACTCTTGATGAACTGTGGTATCGTGTTGAAGCTGCATGGGCAGCTGTACCTGTACACACCATCCAAGCTCTGTTTGACTCAAAGCCCAGGCGTATGAAGGCAGTTATTACGGCCAGAGGTGGTTGTTCTGGGTACTGATTTCTCAGGATCTATGCACCCAAATTGCGTGAAAATGTAATCACATGTCAGTTCAAGTAAAATATATTTGTCCAATGAATACCCTTTATCATCTGCATTTCTTCTTGGTGTAGCAATTTTAATGGCCAGTAGTGTATATCCTATCACATAGAACAGTTCACGTTAGTTCGAGGTCTGTTGTAGGCCGCCTTCGGGAGCTGCAGTATTGATGACGAGCAGTGCCTTTCTGTCAGGCTGTGAGATACAGGAGGAAGAAAGCGATAACGCGTTGCTTCGTTCCCCTGGAGAGTCCCCCGAAACAGGAGCCGCGAACTGCTCGTCCAGGCTTCTCGCTGCAGTCTGCGGCGGTCGACCCTGGCAGTGGCTGGCGGGAACCCAGGCAGGAATGCAGCCTGCCTTGGCGGCGTCTCCGGCGCGCCGTGCGACGCACTATTCGGACTCAACAGCTGCTTGTCCCCGCTGCAACTTTGGTCTGCATCCCACGCGGGCTCGGCCGGCACCAGCGGCTGTGTTGTGTGAACTAGCGCTGCAGACATGGCTCAGGCTACTTCAGCTCACTACCTTCCGGGCAAGCGGAGGCGTTGTGCCCCACAGCGGTGACATACGATAAGAATGGCACGTGACTAACACCTCCCGCTGCTGAAACGCATGTTTTAGCCTACATGATCAACATCAGGTACAAAAAAAGAAATTTATATCGACATGTCAGTAGCTGATCATTGCCACAGGCTGTTTACAGATTATTGGTAATCTTCCACACACAGAACATAAACAATCTCATTTATGCTAGTAGAGCCTAACGTGGTTTTCCCAGGGTATTTGTAATTAGTCCCCTTAAGTGATGGCTTACCCGAGATAAATTACAATGACGGAAAAAACCCAACACCAACAAATAACAAATGTGGAGTAATGAAATTCCTGCAACATATTTTTATATGTAACAAACTGAAGTGTCAACCTTGCAAGATCACAGGTTAAGGAGAGGTTTACCATCTTTTGGTCCAAAATATCGATTTTTTACAAATTGCATTTTTGGATCCACCGAAGTGTTTAGAATCCACCCCTGAAACGGTTTTTCCGAATACGGAACGGAAATGCTTGTTATTCGCGGTTGAACAAAGAAATGCACATGCCTGAAATCGGCCCTTTTGACGCACCAGTTTTTTCTTTCGGAGGACGAGTTATTGTACCGGTGCTTGGGAGGAAACACACAAAACTCAAATGAAAGTTTGAAAGCATGTGTTTGGAAGTTAGTCCCCAAGCATTTGCATTCTGGTGCGAAGATTGTTAAGTTTGCGACTTTCCTGGCAGTGAGCACCTTCAATGAAGGGTAGTCAGCAATTCTGAAGACCATGACAACGATAGATGTCACCCTGGGACTCCATTCGACGCAGTTCGCCAAGCATTCGGACGACCACCGGATTCAAGTGGCCGAAAACCGCTTGTCACCGGCCGTACGAGCGGCTCTGGAGCAGCGCAGGATGGCCCAAATCGAGCAGAACGCCCTCTATGAGGAAAAGGACGGACTAGTTTATGGAACCGGAATAGCAGATTGAACGTAAGTTGCACAATATTGCATTTATATGTACTCAAAACTTCAACCGCGTTTTCCTGGAAATGACCGCTTTTTTATAGCGCGGTGTGGTAACTTCAAATCTACTGAACCGAGTGGCATGATTCTTTGTTTCTGACGAAGCTAACTAAATTGTCTACGAGTTGTACCACTTTTACTGCGAGCCATCAACTATAAATATTTTTACTTGGCCGACAAAGTCGAAAAATCTGTGAAAAAACCCTATTTTTCTTCATTTTGTTTCATATGGTCCAAATAACTTAAGCGAGGTACAGCGTCTAAAGAATCTTATATACTTTGCTAACGTCACTCAATTTTGATTTGAGACGAGCCGGCTGACCTGTGACATACTGCGCGTGGAGGTCTGCATCGAAATTTTGTTTCGTTCCGACAGCACTGAGAGAAAATATTAGTAAACATTTTGACCAAATTTAACATTGATATCTATAATACATCCCGAGAAAAAAATTCTCAAAGAACATGCTTTTTTCGGGCCAAAGATGGTAAACCTCCCCTTAACGTAAACACGAGAAGAGTCATTGCAAAAGTGAAGTTCTGGTACATTAATAACCGGAGCAATAACCATGGTGTTGAATGCAAGCATGCAAACGTTCATGAATTGTGTCGTACAGGTGCCTGCTGTCAGCTTGTTGGATGGTATTCCATGCCATGCACTTGGTCGGCCAATACAGGAACGATTAATGCTGGCTCCGGGTGACGCTGGAGTTCTCGATCGATGATGACCCATATGTGCTCGATTGGAGACAGATCTGGTAATTCGGTGGGCCAAGGCAACATTTTGAGGTCTGTAGAGCACGATTGGTTACAACAGCGGTATGTGGGCAAGTGTTATTCTGTTGGAAAACACTCCCTGGAATGCTGTTTACGAATGGCAGCACAACAGGGCTACAACTGGTCGAATCACCAGGTTGACGTACAAAACTGCAGTTAGGCTGAGTGGGATAACCACGAGAGTGATCCTGCTGTCGAACGAAATCGCACCTCAGACCACGTGTGGGTCCAGTGAGTCTACGCTGCAGACAGATTGGTTGCAGGTGCTCACCTGGCCTTCTTCTAATCAACACATGGCCACTACTCGCACCGAGGCAGAACCGTCTTTCATCAGAAAAGACAACTCCATCCTCAAATGAGCTTTCGCCTGTAAACACCGAAGTCGTAAACGGCGGTGGTTTGGGATCAGTGGGCTGCACGCTACAGGGTGTCTGGCTCGGATCTGTCCTTGAAGTAACCGATTGGTAAAACTTCGTTGGTTCACTGCGGTGCCAACTGCTGCTCGAATTGTTGACGCAGACCATGCGCCAGAGCGATACGTCGAACTCGATGGTCTTCCCCCTCGATACTGCCACGTGGCCGTCTGGGACCTGGTCTTCTTATGACCCTACCTTCCCTTGACCACCGCTGCCAGCAATCAGTAACAGCGGTTACATATTTACTAGGTCTTTCTGCAATAATGCGGAAGAAACATCCAGCTCCATGTTACACAACCTCGTTCAAACTCAGAGAGCTGTTGAAAACGACGTCTTCGTCGCCTTGAATGGTTTCTTGACCTACATCAACTCACTACAACAGAAAATTTTGTATTGTTCGCATCCATAGCTATAGAACTGAACCATGATGAATAACACTGCTCCAGGTGTATGATAAATCTGAGCCGCGCGCGGCTCGTGTTCATGCCGTTTCTGGCTTGACAGCTTCGCTTTACGGAACTGTCGCCTCGTTTCTTTTCGATTTACTGGCGTCACTAAGTTGCTGGCTTGCCTGCCCGTGAGTGGGAACAGCAGCAGCGCCTATCGATAAGAGCACTATGGTATTATCTTCGAAGCGATCGCTAGTATTTCCGGCTCGTCTTGTGTCGGGGAGTGGAGGGGGGGGGGGGAGGGGCAGTCGGGACGCAGCGCCAGTAAGGTCGGGACAGCCAGTACTCGTCGACCGCTGGCGACACACATCCACTGTCCGACGGAAGGAGACTGGAGCGGGAACGACCGTTTCTGAGCCTTATCAGTTGGTCATCTTGGGGGACGTGGGTAGGTTCCTTCCTTGTGCAGAGTTGTCGGGTAGCCAATGGACAAGAGTTACCTCTGCATGGTTTGGTCCGAGCCAGCGTGACCGGGTCGCCGTGTCTCCGAGTTCCGAACGGACGTGGAGATGAGTCGGTATGGAGCAGCAGTGAGGTCCGGACAGCCAAGACTCGCTCGACCGTTGCTGACACACATGACTTGAGTGGGGACGACCTTGGTTGGTCGTTCGGTCGGTCGTCTCATCGGACGACGTGTATTTGGTCACCGACCGCTTCGAGTTCTCCGTGTGTGTCGACTTGTCATTCGTCCTTGTCGTTCTATAGTGATTGCTTTTACGATTGTTCGATTTCTAGTGGAAGTGTTTTCGTGGAACTGTGTCCAGCTTGTGTAATTTCGACTGAGCAGTTATGTTAATGCTGTCTGCGTACTGGAGTAGGCAGTCGGTCGGTTGGGACAGAGCAGCGAGGAGGTCTCCGCGGCGAGGGCATTAGCGTAGTGTTCCGCAGTGTACTTTTTCCTCCCTTTGGTGTTGTTCGTACTTTTGAGTGGTTATTGTGCCTTGGCTGTTTTAGACGCCAATTTTCAACATATAGTGCTGCTGGTACCTTCGTCCTCGCTGATATTTTCTGTTGTCTTGCCGTTGGTCGGAGCGGTGGAATTGATTAGGTTGTTGGTCGGTCCTCGAGCCGTCCCTTGGTCGGGTTGCCATCTGATTACTTAATCTTATTCTTGGCTGCCTGTCTCACCTGTATTTATGTTAGAGTTACCGCCTCAGGCCGACCGTTGCAGCACTTCTGAGCACCACTGTTCTGTTGTTTGGGATTGTGATTTTCTTTTAGTCTCAAGTACTGTGCGAGGCCTTCAGCCGTCTATTAATTTAGTTTGTTTTAATATTGAGATAAGGGCTTCAGCAGTCTTAAATTAAATTAAACCTTGAAGATTCTTGCTTAAACTATTTTGTTAAGAAAAGGGGATTTTGCCCACTGGAAATCCTTATTATTATCCAGGCCTTAAGTCTTGAGTTGTTCTATGTTCAGTATGTGGCCATCAGCCGAATTTTACGTGAAATATTTTAAGATAAGGCCTTCAACCGTCTTAAATTAAAATTTGAAAAATCACTTGCATACAATTTTGAACATGTTTTCTCTATCTGAAATTCTTGTTATCCAGGCCTTAAAGCCTTAAGTCTTCTATCTCCAGTATGTAGCCTTCAGCCGAGTTTTTATGTAAAGTTTTGTAACTGAAGCCTTCAGCCGTTATATTCCTTAAGGCACTTTGGATTACTTGTGTTGGGGCTTTCAACCGTAATGTTTTGAATCCTTTTAAGGGCATGTGTGATTAAGTGTTCTTAGGAAAATAAAGTATGTGTGTTTTGTGCAACTGACAGTAACTGATTTTGGCCCCTTTCCACAACCATAACCTGATCCGCTCTGTTCTGCGAAACTGGATTTCAGTCTTTATTTCTGACCGAAATAGTTTCGCGGCTTTAGAGTCTTGTGTCCGCAGCTCCTGGTCTAGTGGCTAGCGTTGCTGCCTCTCGATCACGGGATCACAGGTTCGATTTCCGGCCGGGTTGGGGATTTTCTCTGCCCGGGAATTAAGTGTTTGTGTTGTCCTCATCATTTCATCATCATCATTCGTGACAGTGGCTAGATTGGACTGTATAAAAATTGGACTGTGTAAAAATTGGGACTTTACGGGCGCTGAGGATCGTGCAGTGAGCGCCCCACAAACCAATCATTATCATCATCTTTAGAGCCTTGTATTCAGGGATACAGATTGGAATAAATTATGAAAAAATCTGTATGCCTGAAGATGTGGCTCTAGCGCCGCGAAACTCCTTGTATTAGAAATAAAGATTTATAATATAGCTAAAGCGGTATTATTCATCGCGGTTCACTATATACAGTCTCAAACGTAACACGCTCACGACCGTTACGGAGTGAATTTAAAGCAGACCTGATTGGCATCCCCATAATGACGCTATTTGCGCCACTCTTATCCGACTGGTGCGAAGTCTAAAAATGGTTCAAATGGCTCTGAGCACTATGGGACTTAACATCTATGGTCGTCAGTTCCCTAGAACTTAGAACTACTTAAACCTAACTAACCTAAGGACATCACACACATCCATGCCCGAGGCAGGATTCGAACCTGCGACCGTAGCAGTCGCGCGGCTCCGGACTGAGCGCCTAGAACCGCTAGACCACCGCGGCCGGCTAGTGCGAAGTCTGAATAAACATCATCTTTCAGATGTAGAAACACGCCTACCAACTTTCGTTTACCTCGCACAACTCCTTTTTTGCTGGGATTTTTCTTCCGTTAGTGTATAAAACAAACTCACACTTAGGCTACACTGTAATGCACGGGGTCTAAATTGATCAAAGAACTGCTGCGCGCTGGTATGTGTGCAGCACAGGGCCTGTATTCGTGAGGCAGCCACGAACTTCTCACGTCTAAATGTGCTGACATCGTCGGTCGTACCTACATCGCTCTTGACCATCACGCATGCGGTCGTTCACTACAACGGCTGACGACATTCCGCTTGCGTGTCGCACGTTACTATTCTATTCGCGTGGCAATACCCACGCCTTTTCCTCAACACAGCAGGTACCTCTGCTTCACTTGTTGGGGATTTTATCAATGTTGTTTCCATTATCGCTGTACCTCCCACGTAGCTATTGGAAGTTGCTGCTACGTTATTGGGGCAACTGATGTCAAACGCTGCCAGCACTGCAACGCATTCCCAAGATTTTTGATGGTGTTAAGTAACGCGTTTTTGGGATCGTCTTTGCATCAAATCCACTTGATATTCTTCGACCTTTTTTCTCACGTTCCAGCCTGCTGCTGCTGTGGCAAACATCCTATTGTTTTCGTAAATACTGCATTCATTCTGTCGTGGAGGGAACCTATTAGTCTGTGCTTACAAGGGGACCACACGAACTTCCCATGACCGATTTCATTCATACTGACTGGGTGTGCAGGGCAGAACTAGAATTTCAAGAAATGTAAATACGAAGACGCAGATCTCAACCGTTTTCGAGGAAAACGAGTTTGGAAGTATTAGTAGTGCTTATGTATTTCGTGCGTTCGGTAGTATTCAAATCGCAGCCGCGCGAGTAAGCACTTAGTTTCGTAAGCGTGGTGTCTGTGGATCGATTCTCGCTGCCGCCACTCACTTTTTTGCATTCTCACTGAATGGTATGACACGAAATTGTGTGCTGAACGAGAACCATTTATGAATGTAAACCAGGCTTCTTTTACAACAGACACAGTGAAAAAACCATGTACACGCTCGTGAGCAGTTACACGAGCGTCGAGAGTCGACGGAACTCGTGTGGCTGTGTCCATCCACCGCTCTGGAGTCTGAAGATGACTCTATGAAAGAGTCGAAAGCGGTCACCCACTACATTAAAAAAAGGCGATCAGGACTGTTTAAAATTTTAATTTTAACAAATTTTAAGATCACTGACTACGTTTTCAAAAATTACATAAATTTTAGTTCTAGAAATGTCCCTAACACACAAGCTGCACTGATGGACTGCCCGTGACCAAACATTTTTTCATAGCGCAGGTAAAATGACTTCACGTAAACAAGTGCAAAACAGGCAGCAGTTACACGGACAGCACAGCACGTGTAAGCAGTGGCGAGGCATTTTCGGCAGCGGGTCAGCACGTTCCCGAGCTGCAACTGTGTAACTTGTCCGCGGCTACTAAGTTGAACCGCAGTGTAACCCAGAGCCAGACACTGTCCCGCCGAGCGGAAGATGTGTACAGGGCCGAGCTGCCTGCCATCTGGCGGCTGAAATTCCAGTAGCGGCGGCCCCGCCGGCCGGACAAGGAGAGCGCTGGACGGCGGCCGAAACCCGGCCCCGGGGCTTCTCGCTGGCCGATATTTCGCGCGCTTCCACACTTCCGCAGCTCTGCGTCAGCGTCTCGGGTTCTACTGCAAACACAGTCACCCCAACTGTTTAAAAAAACCACCATAATAACGTGTCTCTTGCACCACAGAAATCGTTCAATACATTAAAACTGTCAAAACTACTAAACCGTTCAATATGGGGACCCAGTACTTCAAATGGGTCAAAAATGGCTCTAAGCACTATGTGAATTAACATCTGAGGTCATCAGTCACCTAGACTTAGAACTAATTAAACCGAATTAACCTAAGGACATCACACACATCCCTGCCCGAGGCAAGATTCGAACCTGCGACCGTAGCAGCAGCGCGGTTCCGAACTGAAGCGCCTAGAACCGCTCGGCCACAAAGGTCGCCGACCACCTACATCACTGTACACTTGAACTTATGAACGTGGTTTACTGGGTGAAATACCTTGACACAGTAGATGGCACATCACGGACTGTGCGGCTGGTCCCAGCGGAGGTTCGAGTTTTTTTTTGGTCATCAGTCTACTGACTGGTTTGATGCGGCCCGCCACGAATTCCTTTCCTGTGCTAACCTCTACATCTCAGAGTAGCACTTGCAACCTACGTCCTCAGTTATTTGCTTGACGTATTCCAATCTCTGTCTTCCTCTACAGTTTTTGCCCTCTAGTACCATGGAAGTCATTCCCTCATGTCCTAGCAGATGTCCTATCATCCCGTCCCTTCTCCTTATGTTTTCCACATATTCCTTTCCTCTCCGATTCTGCGTAGAACCTCATTCCTTACCTTATCAGTCCACCTAATTTTCAACATTCGTCTATAGCACCACATCTCAAATGCTTCGATTCTCTTCTGTTCCGGTTTTCCCACAGTCCATGTTTCACTACCATACAATGCTGTACTCCAGACGTACATCCTCAGAAATTTCTTCCTCAAATTAAGGCCGGTATTTGATATTAGTAGACCTCTCTTGGCCAGAAATGCCTTTTTTGCCATAGCGAGTCTGCTTTTGATGTCCTCCTTGCTCCGTCCGTCATTGGTTATTTTACTGCCTAGGTAACAGAATTCCTTAACTTCATTGACTTCGTGACAATCAATCCTGATGTTAAGTTTCTCGCTGTTCTCATTTCTACTACTTCTCATTACCTTCGTCTTTCTCCGATTTACTCTCAAACCATGCTGTGTACTCATTAGAATGTTCATTCCGTTCAGCAGATCATTTAATTCTTCTTGACTTTCACTCAGGATAGCAATGTCATCAGCGAATCGTATCATTGATATTCTTTCACCTTGTATTTTAATTCCGCTCCTGAACCTTTCTTTTATTTCCATCATTGCTTCCTCGATGTACAGATTGAAGAGTAGGGGCGAAAGGCTACAGCCTTGTCTTACACCCTTCTTAATACGAGCACTTCGTTCTTGATCGTCCACTCTGATTATTCCCTCTTGGTTGTTGTACATATTGTATATGACCCGTCTCTCCCTGTAGCTTACCCCTACTTTTTTCAGAATCTCGAACAGCTTGCACCATTTTATATTGTCGAACGCTTTTTCCAGGTCGACAAATCCTATGAAAGTGTCTTGATTTTTCTTTAGCCTTGCTTCCATTATTAGCCGCAACCTCAGAATTGCCTCTCTAGTCCCTTTACTTTTCCTAAAGCCAAACTGATCGTCACCTAGCGCATCGAGGGGTACGGACTTGGAAACAGCGTCTTGGCCATCGTCTTCGAAGGGGGATATACAGTCTGTATCGCAGCATCGCACCAACACGTGTTCCGTACACAGTTCTGCGGTTAGAGCTCTTTGTGTGCTCAGAAGCGAGATTTGCACAAACGCCTAACCACTTCCAACAACTCACCTAATATTGTAGATCTAGAAGTTATCGTTGCGAGGTGCCGCGTATTTATCAACGCAGCTGCCGGTAATAGGGGCGCGTAGTTGCACATTGTTAATATGCCATTCTCAGGAGTGTGTGGGTGGACAAAGAGATTCACATTTTTTGTTGTAAATTTTGTCAGTTGTGGGGAATATCAAATTAAAATGCCAATATTACGATCGAATTATCGACTTCATTGTAGTTAGCATTTACCCTGTCCCAGTAAGCTTTACATGTATTATAGTCACTGCACAGCTTGCCCAGACGGGAAGGAAAGAAGGTTTGCAGTCTTCTATGTCAGCGACGGACAGATACTCTTACACTGGTTAACGTCCATTCCAGAAACGGTAGCTTGTCGCGCACAAGTATATAGTGCAGCAATTTGAAGTGCCTTGAAATCCGAAAAAATGTTTTGCAACAGGCTTCTTCATAACTAGAATAATTTCATCTACGTGGTTGGAAACATATGAGAAACTGTTTCATAAAAGCCGTAGTGACCTGTGGACGTCCTCAGCTAATAACTGTTGGCACTGTATAGTTTTAGGAAGTGATTTTGGATCGTTTGTTAGGAGCTTAATCGAAATTCGCCGTAACGTGCCCGTGAAAATGCACACTTTGGAGAATAAACTGTGATGTGTGTTGGCATGGAAAGAATTACACTGTCATTAACATGGGTTCATTTTCATCTATGGATTATTTACTGCATTCCTGCGTTCCCAAACCTCTTGAAGCTTTTTTTCCTTTTTTTCACCTATTAGATCTATTTCAATCGAAATGCTGTTTTCAGCAGCCGAAACAGCCATGTCTGGATTGATCAACATCCAAATGTGACGCTTGTCTGAGAGCACCAGCAAGATTCTCTATCAGGTTGTAAGCTGGAATTGTTCAAGATCAAGATATCACTTATGTGCACCCACATCTACATCATACTCCGCAAACCACCTAATGATGTGTGCCGGAATGAACGTTTTCTGTCAGTAACTGAGCCTCCCGAACTGTTCCACTCGCGAATAGCGTGTGGGAAGATTGATTGTCGATAAGCCCGTGTATTGGCTCTAATTTCGCGAATGTTCTCCACGTGATCAATACGCGAGACGTATATGGGGGGAAATTTCAACAGTAAACCTCTCCGTTCTCTTGTAACGCTTGTCAACGGAGTTTGTTGAGGATCTCCGCAACGCTATCGCCCGGCTAAACGGTCCCGTGACGAAACGCGCCACTCTTCGTTGGATCTTCTCTATCTTCTATTAGTGGTTCCTGGTAGATATACGAGATAGATAAGCAATAATCAAGAAACGGTCGAATAAGCGCCTTATAAGCCACTTCCTTCGTGCACGAGCTACGTTTCCTTCAGATTCTTCCTGTCATCCTGAGCTTGGCTTTTCCCATTGTTTGCCGGCCGGAGTGGCCGTGCGGTTCTAGGCGCTACAGTCTGGAACCGCGTGACCGCTACGGTCGCAGGTTCGAATCCTGCCTCGGGCATGGATGTGTGTGATGTCCTTAGGTTAGTTAGGTTTAAGTAGTTCTAAGTTCTAGGGGACTGATGACCACAGCAGTTAAGTCCCACAGTGCTCAGAGCCATTTGAACCATTTTTTCCCATTGTTTGTTTCATGTGGTCATTCCTCTTAACGTCGCTCTGGATAGTTACTCCCAGGTATTTGGCGTTAGATACTGCTTCCAGCGGTTTGTCATCAATAGTGTAGCTCTACAGTACTCGATTTATTTTCCTATGTATGCTCAATATGTTACATTTATTTACGTTTGATGTCAACTGCCAGAGCCTGCACCATTCAACTCTGAATGTCATTCTGCAAATCGCTACTATCTTCTGGCGTTGCTACTTTTTTATAGACAACCGCATGATCTGCGAACAGCCTTAAACACCATCCCACGCTTTCTACTAGATCATTTACATATATTGTAAACACTTCAGCCCTATCACACTTCCTTGAGGTACTACGGTAATTACCTTTTCATCTGTCGATATTGTTATGTGTATGTCAATGGCTGTGCATTCAGGGCAACGTTCTTTTCTAAGTTCTGGGAACACCGAATTGACTAGGTTAACTCTACCCATAAGACGCTCTGTGTGAAAAGGAGTGTGGGGCGAATGATAAACGTTGATTTCTGTGGACGTGGTCATTTGTTCCCACTCGTGGGAAAAAGTAATTCAACTCCCAATTAGACACATTTAGAACTAGTGTAAAGGGGCCGTAATTTCCTCTAATGGTTCAAATGGCTCTGAGCACTATGGGACTCAACTGCTGTGGTCATAAGTCCCCTAGAACTTAGAACTACTTAAACCTAACTAACCTAAGGACAGCACACAACACCCAGCCATCACGAGGCAGAGAAAATCCCCGACCCCGCCGGGAATCGAACCCGGGAACCCGGGCGTGGGAAGCGCGAACGCTACCGCACGACCACGAGATGCGGGCAATTTCCTCTAATAATCTGGTGTGAAGCTACAAAGTAAAAGTCTTTCGCGCTTAATACTATGACTAGGTATTTGCTTTGCTTCAGACGGTTGCTTATTTATCCGTCGTGTTTCCCTCCCTCCCCCCCCCCCTCCACATTCTACCTCTCTTTCCAACCTCGCTTTACAAATGTCGGTGTCTATAAGTACGTGTAAAGGATGATAAATGATTTCTCGGGTTATAAATGAATAGGAAAATAATTTCTGTCACGTTATAGGGGGTACTATTCGACTAAACTCAGATGTCAATAACACCAGTCAGCCTATTATCTCCAAAGACTATCAATTGTTTGATGCAACTCTACACTCTAGTCTGCCATTTGCCGGTCTGTTCATCTCTGCAGAACTATTGCAACCTACATCAACTAGTGAGATCTTCTATACCTCCCTCTGCAATTTACCCACCCCACCGATTCATCTGTCACCTTTACTCCTATTGTGACACTTACATCCATTCCTTGACGTTTCAGAATGTGTCCTCCCAGCAGATAACTTCTTTAAATTACATCGCGTCATTAATTCTTTTTTTTCCAATTCAGTTCACAGTACCTCTTCATTAGTTACCCGATTAACCTATCTAATCTCCAATGATATTCTGTAGAACCATAATCATGTCTGTAATGTTTATTGCCTTCTATTCACTACCATACAAGGATACACTACAAACATCATCTGGAAAGATCTTCTAACATTGATACTCGTTTTAACATATTCCTCTTTCGAGAAACACTTTTCTTGAAAGTTTCTGCATTCATCATCTCTGATTCTGACAGCTACAATCAATTTGCTCCTCGAACTAGTCTACTACTTTTAGTGTTTAAAAATGGCTCTGAGCCCTATGGGACTTAACAACTGACGTCATCAGTCCCCTAGACTTGGAACTACTTAAACCTAACTAACCTAACTAACCTAACGTGACAAAAAATAAAAACACCTACAGCCGTCCTTATGATTTTATTTTATTTTGTCGCGACCAGTTTCGTCGCTTCATTGCGCTATCTTCAGGCTGTTTTGATGCGGTACAGGTTGATACGATCCCCATGCATAGCCCATCAGTTGCCAGCATTACTGGATTCGCAGATAATGTGTCAGCCCTCCAACCATCAACTAACCTAAGGACAGCACACACATCCATGCCCGAGGCAGGATTCGAACCTGCGACCGTAGCAGCAGCGCGGTTCCGGACTGAAGCGCCTAGAACCGCTCGGCCACAGCGGCCGGAACTTTTAGTGTCTCATTTCCTAATCTCATTTCGTCAGCATCATCTAAATTAATGCGATTACGTTTCATAAATTCTGCTTCATTAGTTTCTTTGTGAATTGCTGACAGTTGAATGAGGTACTTTTATACGTAGCACTGAAATAATTGTATCTCTTAACGAAGGAAACATTGGACGTACGTTCATATGAACATCTTAGCTCGAAAATATCCATAAATCGCGTCCTGAATCATTTGTGAATCCATCTGAAATAGCCTTAGTACGCTGTAAGTTTGTTTCAATTGTACGCGCAGTAGCAGTGATACGTCTTCTCTGTCAATGTTTTCCCTAAATAGCTTCCTTTGTTAGCAGTGGAATACTACCCGGAGCAAAGTAGGCTGGAGGAATGCTTCGGCAGTGGCCTCCACTGCATTCGCCTTTGCGGTTCCTCAGCTCTCAGCAGTACCATTGATTTACGTGCACCTGGCCGCGAGTCCCACGTAATTTCCGTCCTCCGAGTGATTTACAGGCTTCGTAAACCTCAGTTGTGAACAGACTACAGTTTCACCAGAGCACGTATAACATAGGGACGTCTGTCACGTCGTGTTCCCTCACGTAAGCTGGCGCGAAAACACTGTCTGTCCAACTCCTGCAACCCACAAAGGAGACGAAGTGCAGAAATGGCCCTTACACCAGTTTCTGGTTGAGGAAAATGTGTCCACAACAGGACTGTAGAGGGCAGTATTGCTGTGAGACGAGGATCTTCTACTTAAAGTCTACCGAGAACACAAAAGATAAGTATACAAATTTCGCGCCAGCCCCATAAGAGTGGACCTAGTAGCGCCATTGTGAGGATTCATGTAAAGTTTGCTTTAAACAGACGTAACAGTTGTGAACGTTAGTTACCTTTGAGACTGGACGTGGGTAGTTATTGTCAGGCAGGAATGTCTTTCAAACGGCAAAGACGCCTGTATCAACACCTCACTGAATTCCAACGAGAACGTGTTACACGGCGACGAGAAGCTACTTGTTCCTTCTGCTATAACACAGAAAGACTTGGCAGCAATATAGCCGCTGTACGGCGTATAGCTCTGGCGCATCGTGCTGCGTCTGCAGCAGCACTTTGAGCATCAATTGGCAACAAGGTAACACGTCGAAGTATTACACTCGATTGTTTCAAGGACAGCTCCGAGCAAGACAGCCTCCGATTTCAAGCTACCGCAATTTGCGACTTCGCTGGTGTCAAGCGAGAGCTTATTGGAGGGCAGCGTGTAGGTTTGTTGCGTTTTCTGATGAAATATGGTTCTGCCTCGGTGCCATTGATGGCCATGTGTTAGTTAAGAGGATGCCAGCTGACGGCCTGCAACCAACCTGCCCGCTAGCTACATGCACAGGTCGTACACCTGGAGTTATGGTCTGGGGTACAATTTTCTATGACACCAGGAGCACTCTCGTGTTCATCCCACGCACCGTGACAGCATATTCGTACATCAATTTGGTGGTTCGACCTTTTGCACTGCCATTTATGAACAGCATTCCAGAGTGTGTCTTCCAACATGTTAACGCTCACCCACATACCGTTGTTGTAACGCAACATGCTCTGTAGAATGTCGACTTGTTTTGTCTTGGCCTACTCGACCACGAAATCTGTCTCCAGTCGAGCACATGGGGGACGTCATCGGACGACAACTCCAGAGGCATCCACAAACAGCATTAACCGTCCTTGTATCGATTGACTAAATGCAACAGGCATAGAACTCCATCCCACAAACTGATATCCAGCACATGTGCAAGACAGCACCTACGTGCTTGCGTTCAACATTCTGGTGGTTACACCGGTTATTAATGCACCAGCATTTCACATTTGCAATGGTTTATCTCGCGTTATCATTAACCTGTGTTCTTGCAATGTTAATCTCTTGACTACACGAATGTACTCCCGAAACTTCTAAAATTGTTTAAATGGCTCTGAGCACTATGGGACTTAACAGCTGAGGGCATCAGTCCCCTCGACTTAGATCTATTTAAACCTAACCAAACTAAGGTCATCACACACATCCATGCCCGAGGCAGGATTCGAACCTGTGACCGTAGCAGTCACGCGGTTCCGGACTGAAGCGCCTAGAACCGTGAAAGGTCTCTGATGGATTCCTTTCATGTTAATTTCTTAAATCTGTTGTCATTTACGGCATAAATTCCTCGTCTAAATTTACTGTGGCGTTTCTGACTATCTGGGAGGAGACTGAGTAGTGGAACGTGTTACTTTTACACATAAACAAGAACGATCTGTCACACTACTACACTTTAAAAGACAGTTTATATGTAATTCATGTCACACAGTCTCATACGGAACCTACATCCGCTTTCTTTTATATACTGTATATGATAAGATACTGTCATCCCACTTCCCTTCTGTGTGAGAGGATGAATGAGCAAATGTATTTCTAGTTGCATGCTTGAGGGTAGCAGAAAAGCCTGTCTGCTAGAGAACAGTGGGACCAACGTCGGAACAGGTAGCTACGCTTTCTAAAAGCAAAGAGGCTTCTATCCTTAGTATGGTGTAAGTAGGCTGTTTATGTTTTCTTATTGGCAACGTTACGTAGCGCTCTATATGAAAATCACTGTCTGTGCTGTGTGCAGTCTGTGGCTAGTTTGCATTGTTGTCTGCCATTGTAGTGTTGGGCAGCGGCAGCTGGATGTGAACAGCGCGTAGCGTTGCGCAGTTGGAGGTGAGCCGCCAGCAGTGGTGGATGTGGGGAGAGAGATGGCGGAGTTTTGTAATTTGTCATGAACTGCTATATATATTATGACTATTAAGGTAAATACATTGTTTGTTCTCTATTAATATCTTTCATTTGCTAACTATGCCTATCAGTAGTTCGTGCCTTCAGTAGTTTGAATCTTTTATTTAGCTGGCAGTAGTGGCGCTCGCTGCACTGCAGTAGTTCGAGTAACCAAGATTTTTTTGAGGTAAGTGATTTGTGAAACGTATAGATTAATGTTAGTCAGGGCCATTCTTTTGTAGGGATTTTTGAAAGTCAGATTGCGTTGCGCTAAATAATATTGTGTGTCAGGTTAAGCACAGTCTTGTATAATTGTTCTAAGGGGACGTTTCAATGGTCCTGTCCGTCCCTTGTCATGTTGGTATAGGAAGCTGCCCCTCTGGCTACTTCCGTTTGTATTTGTGAGCCACCCCTCAGGAAGGGACCAGGGCAGTCTGTCCATGGCGAGCGTCTGAAGTGGTAAGATCTCCGGCTAAGCGCGTGTCTGCTAAGTCCGTAGGACAATGGATTTCGTAAGTTCAGCCTAACTGAACATTTAATCGCCTTTATTTCAGGTTTAGCTCTAAAATTTCTAATGTTATCTTAAATTGCAACGCAGTGTATTTCGAGTGTGAAGTTCAGAATATTTTCCAGTAGTTGCTTTATCACTACTTTGTGAGTAAAGTGGAACCAAGTGTTGATCAGTAACTCTAACTAAGATCATCAATCTCAAATGCGAGTGTGCGTGAGATTATAACATCTTGTCTTAACAATATTTTTCAATATAGCAACTTTTCTTTATGTTCAACCCACGTGGGGTGTACTTTGTGAGACCACTACCACGTGCTTATATAATTGTTTGACCCATCAGGTTAACAGTAAGACGTTAGTAACCAGTTCGAGGTTTTTCTTTTGTAAATTGCTTTTCGATGTAATTTATTTTAATTATCAAAATTATTGTGGAGTTACACGCTTTGTGTAAACCAAGTTGACCACGTGAAGCATGTGGTGCAATCATCAAAGTAGCCCTCAGCTATTCTTTTCGGGAAGATTTCACAGAGAGTTAGTATGAATTTAGTATACCAGTGTGTGGTAATTACATGACGGACAGGATTGTGCTACGAACATAACTTCTTTGGGTGAAAATTGAATCGGTTGGTTGTGGTTAATTTCCTCTTGCATATGTTTCAACGTTCTTCGTGTGTTATTTTATGAATGCAGTGTTGTATGCAGTCTCCCAATCTTGGCTCCATATTTGATGTGTTCCGTAAGATTACAAATTCACATTTTCCACAATCCTAAATAAGGCACCAGTTTATTTATGAATCAAATTTAATATGCTGAAATTTCAATGATCAATGTTAAAATAAATTTCCAAATATAAACTGATTTACTTCGTTTTATTTAAATTCTCTTTATATTCTCTTTAAATTCTCTCTCTCTCTCTCTCTCTCTCTCTCTCTCTCTCTCTATATATATATATATATATATATATAGCCGGTTGTCGTATGACTATTAAAAGATTATAATTAATGTTAGTCTGGTTGGGAATTTGGTAAGCCAGACTGGATACCTGGTGAAACAGTTGCGCAGTAATGCAAGGTTAACTTCCCCAGACAGCTCACAGCTTTTAACCCGCTTTTATTGTCTATCAGTTCCGCTTACACCACAAAATAAAGCAACAACGTTATAACCGTTCGGCCACCACAGCCGGCCCGAAACTTCATTACTCTATTTTTAGTGTTCTATTTTTACCCGTTAGTTGATGTGTGGATAACTTCAGTAAAAGTAAAGTTTTACGTTCTGGCCCTAGAGGGGCCAATCGGGCCGGGGCCCGACCGAGCGCCGTGTCATCCTATGCCAATGACGTCACTGGATGTGATATGGAGGAGGATTGATAAGCACGCCGATCGTTGTCGGGTTTCTTGGGTTTGGAAACGCTATTAATCGGATGTTTAGCTGCTCAGTGGGCCTCACGAAGTTCAACGCACTCGCTACCGGTCCTCCCACCAAGCACAACGCCTGGCAGTGCAGGGAATCGAAACTGGATCCTCCGAATTGTAGTCGGCCGCGCTGACAACTCAGCTACGGAGGCGGACGGTATGTATGGTAGAATAGGTTTACTGATCAATAGTTACCCGGTGTGCACCTCGTGACTACAGTGGAAGAGTGGCACAACGACGCTACGGTGAGTTGATCTCCGAAGCAATGGTGGCTAAACCTAGTGGCTAAACTTCATACACTATATGTGGTGTCTGGTTCTTTGGACATGTCCGAAAGAACAGACACAATTTTGATCCTGCAGCCGCTATGAATCAAGACACAAAGGGATTAAAGACGTTAGTTACCAGTGGGCAGTGATTTACGTCAACAGGACTAGTTGAAAAATCTGTGCTGAACTGCGATTGGAACCTGGTTCTCCTGCTTACTAGGTAGATGCGCTGACTTCTGTGCCGTCTGGACACTTTGGTCATCACAGCCACTCGGACTTCTCTTCAGACCCAGATTCTCAACTTAATAAACACACAACTGACGTAGTGGCCCTGCTCCTTAGCTCCCTTACTCCCGGTTTCTCGTCGATTACCGTAAGAGTTGGAACTTAGTGTGCGTTATGCGGGGGTTTCAATAATAAATGAAATGATGTGATGTGGTGACCCTCAACTACAAACCCAAGGACTCAGAGTTGAAATATTAAAAGGGGTTTGCTGTTTTCGTTGTCTAGGGGCTGGGATACGTAGCTGCCACATTACAAGCCAAATATTGCTGAGTCTACAGTACCAATATGAATATACACATGAATCAAATAGTTGAAGGTTCCTATCACTCGGCAATTGCGAATTTTGAACGTAACATAGATATTTATACATGAAATATTGCAATTAAATAAATTCTGCAGTCCGCAGCTCGTGGTCGTGTGGTAGCGATCTCGCTTCCCACGCCCGGGTTCCCGGGTTCGATTCCCGGCGGGGTCAGGGATTTTCTCTGCCTCGTGATGACTGGGTGTTGTGTGCTGTCCTTAGGTTAGTTAGGTTTAAGTAGTTCTAAGTTCTAGGGGACTGATGACCATAGATGTTAAGTCCCATAGTGCTCAGAGCCATTTTTAAATTCTGCAGGTACTATTTTAACGACTTTAAATGATGAGTACGACAGCAGAAGTACCTTTAAGAATGCCTTTTATTACTGTAAAATACTTATTGGTGTCGATGGTCCAGCAGTTAAATAAAATATAAGTTGAATAACAGGGAAACAATACATTCCTACCGAGTGAGGTGGCGCAGTGGCTAGCACACTGGATTCGCATTCGCGAGAACGACGGTTAAACCCGCTTCCGACCATCCTGATTTAGGTTTTGCGTAATTTCCCTAAATCGCTCCAGGCAAATTCCGGGATGGTTCCTTTGAAAGCGCACGGCCGAGTTCCTTCCGCGTCCTTCCCTAATCCGATGAGACCGATGACCTCGCTGTCTGGTCTCCTCTCCCAAACAACCCAACCCCCAACCCAACAGATTCCTGCTTCACGTAATTAGTTATGAAGAACAACATAGCTCGCGAGATATTCACTTCCAAACGCATACTACGTCTTCACTGCAGAAGCCACGAGTGCACAAGACGGAACTACGAAATATTTCTATTTCCCGCAAACACGCGCAAACTGCTCCACCCTCCAAGTCTTTCCGTCGTGCCGTACTGTCCAGGAGCCCCTCCTGTCCTCTCCCGTACTGTCCCTCACGCCGCACTGTTCAGAACTTCCCCTCCCACACTTCCATACAGTCTCTCCACGTGTCCTTTATGGAAATGATGGCTGTGATTCGCTAGAGCGCTTCCGCCCTGTCTACAAGCCAAGGCACACTCACAAACATAATGAAACACATTCCAAATACTGGATTTACATTTAAATAACTTGAAATTAAATAAATATTCCTACAGCTGGACCAAAACACGCACTAACATATATCAAAGGAATAGAATAGAAGTAAGCCAGCAACCGAATGTCTCTGTGCTTTCTAAAACACAATAAATAACTGACCAATTTCTTTATGAATAGTATATATCGGATATAAACAAAGACATAGATGAATAAATATATTTATAAGCATGCTTCTACCGGTTTTTCGTGTAATTGTGGAGTACTTGTGGCCTGATGCGATCGATAGTAATCGGCCACTTTCACCTCCAATAACTCATGTACTATTCAAGTTATATGCCTGTAATTTATACCAATTTAGGTTTACACTAAAAGCTCTCTAAAGACATATTGATTGTCAAAATCGGATGAACCGTTTAGATTTTGGAAATTCGTTGCTGGGTGTTACTTGTATAATTTATTGTCCGATACTAAACTTTAAACTAATAAAGATATTGAAAGTGTGATTACACCATCAGAATCGTGTAAATAATGGTAATGGACATGTTTCTTTTGAGGTATCACGATTCCTCTGGCTAGTATTAATTTCTATATGAACTGTGAAATGTCTGCCGTGTTTGGCACTCCCAGCGTGTCTCCTTCATCGACACAGCGACACCATGGAATTCCCAGCCACGTGTTCGCTCAACCACACGCTGGGGCTACCCCTCTCGTCCGGCACCACGCGGTTGTCCTGCCGAGCGCTCCGTGCGGCCACGCCAACTCCGAACAGAATCTTTTCAGGGGTCCACAACTCGCCCGTTATTTCACAGTCTGAAATGAAAGGATCATTGGTCGTCATCGCCTTAGTAATTGTATGAATACGTGCCGGTGACGGCCAATGATCCCTTAATTTCAGATGCACACTAAGCACGAATCCTTACGGGGGTCGACGAGATGCCGCGAGTAACGAGACTAATCAGCAAGGGCACCACATCGGTTGTGTGTGGATAAGATGACAATTTTGGTCTGGCGGGAGGCGTGCTAGTACAGTCAGGATGGCGTACTGCTCAGCTCATTTCTCTAGTGAAGAGGAGACCTGGTCTCGAATTCCGATCTGGCACAAATTTTCAACTTGTTGTTGTTGTTGTGGTCTTCAGTCCTGAGACTGGTTTGATGCAGCTCTCCATGCTACTCTATCCTGTGCTAGCTTCTTCATCTCCCAGTACCTACTGCAACCTACATCCTTCTGAATCTGCTTAGTGTATTCATCTCTTGGTCTCCCCCTACGATTTTTACCCTCCACGCTGCCCTCCAATACTAAATTGGTGATCCCTTGATGCCTCAGAACATGTCCTACCAACCGATCCCTTCTTCTGGTCAAGTTGTGCCACAAACTTCTCTTCTCCCCAATCCTATTCAATACTTCCTCATTAGTTATGTGTTCTACCCATCTAATCTTCAGCATTCTTCTGTAGCACCACATTTCGAAAGCTTCTATTCTCTTCTTGTCCAAACTATTTACCGTCCATGTTTCACTTCCATACATGGCTACACTCCATACAAATGCTTTCAGAAATGACTTCCTGACACTTAAATCTATACTCGATGATAGCATATTTCTGTTCTTCAGAAACGCTTTCCTTGCCATGGCCAGTCTACATTTTATATCCTCTCTACTTCGACAATCATCAGTTATTTTGCTCCCCAAATAGCAAAACCCCTTTACTACTTTAAGTGTCTCATTTCCTAATCTAATTCCCTCAGCATCACCCGACTTAATTCGACTACATTCCATTATCCTCGTTTTGCTTTTGTTGATGTTCATCTTATATCGTCCTTTCAAGACACTGTCCATTCCGTTCAACTGCTCTTCCAGGTCCTTTCAACTTACCCCACTGATATAAATAAGCGCCCACTAGCAGCTAATGTCTTTAATTCCTTCGTGTCTTACTGTTCCTATCTGACACACAGGACAACAGCGCAAAAAAAAACAGATGGAAACAAAATATTGGTGTCAGATTTTTTCCCCAACAGGAGTCGAAGGGGTTGAGTATTACAGCAGCAGCGCGCGCTAGCGACCTCCGTAACAGTGACTGGAGCGCTCCTGCGTTTCTAATTGTAGCCCAGGCAGCCTACATAAGGAGTACAGGGCCCCTGCCGTAAACAAAGGCGTGTCTCGCTGAGGAAGCTTACGGGGCGTCTATCGGAGAGTGTCCAGTAGCTGCCGAGGTGTCGGATGACTGTCCGCCTAATGGCCCCACTTACACGGCACTTCCCGGCTTAAGTTTCCTTCCGGAACGGGGCTGTCTAGGCGTCGTAACACGGCCTGCCTCCCCGAGGTTCTCTCACGCTTGCAACAAACCTGGTTGTTTGTGGAAAACACTGATACCAACACTGGAGGCCTAGAATTTTCGCTTAAGGCAAATTATAAACTGCTCAAAAGACGTTTTCCGACAACTAAACGAGTGTGTTATGTAATATTCTGGCTCTTGTAGCTGCGATTGTTTTCATCCATTAAAGCATCCTGCTTACTGTAGCAGGAAGCTTGTGTCATTAAGTACTGATCGGTGTTTGCGACCGAAGAACATCACTCCCGTCATACTTGCCAAGGCACCATAATTTTGTGGATCCCTTCGCTAGTGGACGTAAATCCTGCAGAGCTACTCTAAGCTGCTTGTTAAACAGACGTGAAACAGGAATTTCAGTGAGTTTGAACAGTCATCAATGAAGTCATTAGGAAGTACCTGTGAAAATAATCTGACAGTTACTTTTGTGCAGTGAACACATAGTGCGTAGTGGGGCGATCACTCTGATGTGATACGAAGGCGGCCGGAATATGTAGGATGGCAAAGAAGATGAACAACACGGGAACAATGAAAATATTATCAAACGAAGGCGTAATAAACAACCGAGGAGGAAAAGTCTAAGCGAGGTGCACATTTAGCGCGGACTTCAATGCGAGATGCTTATAAAGAGATTCTGGTCGTATGGCAAGCACGCTAGCGGCAAGACACACTCAATGCCTTCTCTGCGCGATGGCAATTGGGATACTATCAAAGACAGTGCTGCCAAAGCAGAGTTACTAAACACAGCCTTCCGAAATGCCTTCATAAAAGAAGACGGAGTAAATATTCCAGAATTCGAATCAAGAACAGCTGCCAACATGAGTAATGTAAAAGTAAATAGCTCCATATTTAACAATCATATACAACCGTTCGCTCGACGGAAGATCCGTCCCCAGAGACAGGAAAGTTGCACAAGTCATACCAATATTCAAGAAAGGTAGCAGGAGTAATCCACTAAGTTACACGCATGTATCATTAACGTCGATGTGCAGCAAGATTTTGGAACATATATTGTGTTCGAACATTATCAATTACCTCGAAGAAAATGGTCTATTGGCACACAGTCAACATGGATTTAGAAAACATCGTTCTTGTGAAACACAACTAGCACTTTACTCGCATGAAGTGTTGAGCGCTATTGACAAGTGGTTTCGGATTGATTCTGTATTTATGCATTTCCGGAAGGCTTTTGACACGGTACCACACAAGCGGACTGTAGTGAAATTGCTTGCTTATACAATATCGTCTTAGTTATGTGACTGGATTCGCGATTTCCTGTCAGAGAGATCACATTTCGTAGTAACTGACAGAAAGTCATCGAGTAAAACAGAAGTGATTTCTGGTGTTCCCCAAGATTGTGTTATAGGCCCTTTGATGTTCCTTATCTATATAAACAATTTGGGAGACAATCCAAGGAGCCATCTTAGGTTGTTTGCAGAAGACGCTGTCGTTCATCGACCAATGAAGTTACAAGAAGATCAAAACAAATTGCAAAACGATTTAGGAAATATATGTGTATGGTGCGAAAATTGGCTATTGACCCTAAATAACGAAAAGTGTGAGGTCTTCCACATAAGTGCTAAAAGGAAGTCGTTAAACTTCGGTTACACAACAAATCAGTCAAATTTAAAGGCCGTAAATTCAACTAAATACCTAGGAAATACAATTACGAATAACTTAAATTGGAAGAAACACATTGAAAATTTTGTGGTGAAAGCTAACCAAAGACTGCGTTTTATTGGCAGGTCACTTAGAAAATGTAACAGATCTACTAAGGAGACTGCCTACTCTACGCTTGTCCGTCCTCTTTTAGAATACTGCTGCACGGTGTGGGGTCCTTACTAGACAGGATTGACGGAATACATCGAAAAAGTTCAAAGAAGGACAGCACGTTTTGTATTATCGTGAAATAGAGGTGAGAGTGTCACTCAAACGATACAGGATTTGGGACGGACATCATTAAAACAAAAGCGTCTTTCGTTGTGGAGCAATCTTCTCACGAAATTCCAATCACCAACTCTCTCCTCCGAATGTGAAAATATTTTTTTGACGCTGACCTACATAGGGAGAAACGATGATCATGATAAAATAAGGGAAATCAGAGCTCGTTCGGGAAGATTTAGGCGTTCGTTCTTCCCGCGCGCTATACGAGACTGGAATAACAGAATTGTGAAGGTGGACCGACGAACCCTCTGCCAGGCAGTTAAATGTGATTTGCAGAGTATCCATATAAATGTAGATGTAGTGCAGACTTGTCCCCATCCGACTGCTATTTGTTTCCAAAACTTAAAGAACTCCTTCGAGGACTTCACTTTGATATTGATGAAGCGGAGCAAGGAGAGTTGAGGTGGTGATTCCAACAACAAAGTCAAACATTCCACAGTGACGATATAAACCAACTACAAGGGTGACTACGTTGGGAAATAAGTACGTAGACATGAAGAATAAAGATACAGAATGTTAATAACGTTTGATTTATTTAAAAAAACCTTAAGAGTTTTCAGGTAATAATTCGGAGGCATTATTTTTCAACGCACCCTCCTATGTGATACGAAGGCAGCTAGAATACATAGGATAGCAAAGGAGATGAGCCACAAGGGAATAATGAAAATCTTACTAAACGAAGAAGTAACTGAGGAGAAAAAATCCAAGCGAAGTGCACATATGTTGATCATGAGACAAGGTCACTGAAATGAGGAAGTACGCTATGTACCACAAGCGAAGATTATTTCATGTAACTGTGAGTGCTTTTTTTTTAAGCTATGAAACGGTGACCAGCCAACGTATCTTGACTTTTACTGACAGTAAAACTAGTGGTACCGAGATGTTTGAAACCAGTCAACGAAACAGCCAATCTTTCAGGACACGTCTTCCGCGCATTGAAAAGGAAAATGTTATTTGGACCCAGAAATCTTTATTTCCCAGTAGGAACTTATTTTATCGGGCTCTCAACGGATAAACTTACAATGCTTTCCGCTAGAAGATGGGCGTTTACCAGAAAGATTAAATATTTAAATGTGTGTTTCGTGCATGATGGAAGTCGTCGTCATTCCATTGTTACAGCTGTCGGCTTCTAAAAAACAGATTCCGTGAGAGATGGATAAGAACAGGCGGACCGACACGGCGATCTCCATGTTCCGCCGAGATATACATCCTAAACTTTTTGTTTGTCGTGGAATTTGAAAAACTATTGTGGGGCGAAACTTGGTACAAAATACAGAGACTCCACGTGCTCCTTCTATGGGAGGCTGCGAAACCATGCACAGCCCGCATCTCGTGGTCGTGCGGTAGCGTTCTCGCTTCCCACGCCCGGGTTCCCGGGTTCGATTCCCGGCGGGGTCAGGGATTTTCTCTGCCTCGTGATGGCTGGGTGTTGTGTACTGTCCTTAGGTTAGTTAGGTTTAAGTAGTTCTAAGTTCTAGGGGACTTATGACCACAGCAGTTGAGTCCCATAGTGCTCAGAGCCATTTGAACCATTTTTGAAACCATGCACAAAGCTGTAGGGAAACGCCAGTGCATCAGATATTCAGTGCGAAGGCGTGTTGATGCCAATGGAAGTCATCTTGAGCACTTCACATTAAGAAGAGTTTAATGTGCTATGCTGGTGCGTTCCCTTACCTTTTCCCCCTATGATCGATGTACTATGAAGAGTTCTAGAAAATTTGTTCTAACGTGGAAATAAAGTGTTTCGGAACTTATGTCCATTAACACATTTTCTTCTACATTTTGTGAAGAATAAATGAGAGCTAAAAGTTCGGTCGTTTCTTTTCATTACAAATAAAGGCGTCTTTGTAGTGCGGAAAATCAAACTATGTACCGATAACGCTGGATCAATATTTTGAGAAACGTCTGCTAGTTTCGGCATCAAGTGCCATCAACAGGACGTCCCCTGGCATACAATCGTCAAAATCACTGACAAGTATAATGTCACTCATTATTTTGATGACCGCACGCCTGGCGATAGCTTGAAGATGGTACTGGGAAATGTCAAAATAAAATTGCGACCATAGAATCAACCACGAAAGAAAAGTTTTCAGGTTGTTGGTCGTTGTTACAACCAGCAGCATGTTGGCAACGTGGAATAAAACTAATTAATTCATGTGCATGATAAATATCAGCAGTGAACCACTAGAATGAGGATTGCAGCTTTCGAAGGACTGTACTCCGCGCTTGACTGACAGCCGTCCTAGGCCAATCTTGTTCATAGAATGTGGCATAGTTTTCCTTGTACATATATGGCGCCAGTCAGAAGTCTCCCACGAGGCAGCCTGTTCTAACATTAAGACTGCTTGCTTACACGCGTGCTGGTGCATCTCAAATTTGGAACGCAATAGAGCTGCTCTCTCTCTCCTCTCTCTCTCTCTCTCTCTCTCTCTCTCTCTCTCTCTCTCACACACACACACACACACACTCACTCACTCACTCACTGACCCCTTCCCCCCCCCTCCCCCACCACACACACATAAACCAGCTCTCCCAGAAAACATAATGCAAGAAGTTATATTTTCATCAAACGTTCAAAAATAGTGGCATACTGAACGGAAACAAAACAACGAACAAGTGAACAGCAACAATTACATAGCGTCTCTCTACGACTATGTTTCCTCAACTCTCGTTTTTCTGCAAAAAATCGTGTGTAAACAGGTGAGAGTGAACTATAAAAAGGTGCGGAAAACCGAGCAGATAATTACACCACAAAAAGAACACACACCAAAGATCACAAACACTATGAGCAAATTCTTTACTACTACTCTGAAGATAATATGCTGTCAGATGATAACTAGCATAAAATGACGTCGACCAATAGAAAATCACTTTTACAATGTAAAACTTCCTGGCAGATTAAAACTGTGTGCCGGACCGAGACTCGAACTCGGGACCTTCGCCTTTCGCGGCAAAGGTCCCGAGTTCGAGTCTCGGTCCGGCACACAGTTTTAATCTGCCAGGAAGTTTCATATCAGCGCACACTCCGCTGCAGAGTGAAAATCTCACTTTTACAATGTAGTTTCACGTGAGCAATCGAAACAAAATAAATGCATACGTTATAGTTTTTAGGCCTCAAATAGAAAACAACTGAAGAATTTGTATACTATTTTACAGAAATTAATTGAGAGCCACGGAAGGTGTCACATACCTGTAGTCGTCTAAACAAATTTGGATAAACAGAGGAAGAAAAATGTTGTGTTTTGCAAAACGTAGAGGTTAAAATCAAGCAAAAAACATAGCATTAATTTGTTTGGTATGGCTTCGATAAGTCTTTGTACAAGCGCCAAGAGAGAATAATAAGAGTGGTCGACCAAGAACGAAGTGCTCGGTTTAAATAGGGTGTAAAATAGGGATGTAGTCTATCATCCCTAATGCTCAACCTGTACATCGAAGAAGCAATGACGGAAATAAAGAAAAGGTTCAGGAGTGGGATAAAAGTTCAAGGTGAAAGCATATCACTGACACGATTCTCTGATGACGTTGCTATCCTGAGTAAAAGTGAAAAGCATTACGTGATCTGCTGAATGGAATGAACACACGAATGAGTACAGTTTACGGTGAGAGTTATCGAAGACAGAATATACTAATGAGAAGTAGCATAAATGAGAACAGTGAGAAACTTAACATCAGAATTGATCGCCACGTTGCAGATAAAGTTAATAAATCCTAGTACCTGGGTATCAAACAACTAATGACCCACAGAGCAAGGAGGACATCAAAAGCAGTCTAGCGCTGTCAAAAAGGGCATTCCTGGCCAAGAGAAGTCTACTAGTATCAAACAAAGGCCTTAATTTGAGAAATAAATTTCTGAAAATGTACCTTTGGAGCACAGCATTGTATGGTAGAGAAACATAGACTGTGGGAAAACCGCAACAGAAGACAATCCAAGCATGTCAGATGTTGTGCTATAGGCGAATGTTAAAAATTAGGTGGACTGGTAAGGTGAGGAATGAGGGGTTCTGCCCAGAATCGGAGAGGAAAGGAATATGTGGAAAACACTGATAAGGAGAAGGGGCAATATGATAGGACATCTGTTAAGACATCAAGGAATAACTTCCATGCCATTAGAGGGAGCTGTAGAGGACAAAAACTGTCGAGGAAGGCAGAGACTGGATTACATGTAACAAATAATTGAGGACCTAGATTGAAAATGCTACTCTGAGATGAAGAGTTTGGCACAGGAGAGGAATTCGTGGCGGGCTGCATCAGACCAGTCAGAACACTAAAAAGAAAAAAAAGAAAAAAGAAAAAATAGAAAAGTATTTGGTAGTTTTCCGGTGGCACGTGGTATCGGATGTCACGCGATTTTGGCCTTGTGACAGTCAGTTATGCTATTGGAAGATAACATCGCCGTCAGGGAAGACATCAGGAACGAACGTATGCAGATTGTCAGCGGTAATGTTCACGTTTTCCATAGCCGTCATGTTGCCTTCGTTTATTGCCACAATCCAGGTGAATGTCTCCTCTGCACAATACTGCCTGCGTACGTGGCGCGGTGCAAGTTTAATGCAACTGTTGGCATAGCCAGGCGTGACCATCGATCTGGTGAAGCGAGAAATGTGATTCACCCGACGGGGCGACGCGTTACCACTGGCTTACAGCTCAATCTTGGTTATCCCATGCACGCTACGATCGTCTTTAACAATGTCGCTGGGTCAGCCCGGAGCACCTTAGGGTAGTCTATTAACAGTGCCCCATGTTCAACAATGTGCGTTGAACAATGTAATCTGAAACACTTGTACCTGCTCCGGCAATGCACTCTTCCGGCGAGTCTGCCATACATAGATGCCTATCTTGCTTTACAGAGCAAGCAGAATTGTTTGGCGACTGGTTAAACGCCGGCCAGAGTGGCCGAGCGGTTCTGGGCGCTCCAGTGTGGAACCGCGCGACCGCTACGGTCGCAGGTTCGAATCCTGCCTCGGGCATGGATGTGTGTTAGGTTAGTTAGGTTTAAGTAGTTCTAAGTTCTAGGGGACTTATGACCACAGCAGTTGAGTCCCATAGTGCTCAGAGCCATTTTTTTTTTTTTTTTGACTGGTTAAACACAATGATCGTACAACCCAAACTAAAAAGAAAGAGAGGAAGAAGAAGAAGGGATAAAAAGGAAGAAGAAGAAGGAGAAAAATGAGGCTGCACCAAATGTCAACTAAGACTCAAATGTTCCGGAACGTCGAGTTTTCACTCACGTAATGGAAGAAACCCTGTATACACACAAGGGAAAATTTTTGTTACACTTCTAAATATTGACTACATATTGTAACATTACTATGTGTTGTGACATTACTATACACAATAATTTGTAAAGTTATTACTAGTAACTTTGGTTAGAAACAGAAAAAAAAGACAACTTTTCGGGCTACACATGGTTTTCAACATTCTCTCACCACTTACCGTAGCCTCTCACGACAGAAGTAAGCTTTGCCTTTTTCGAGATGCTCGTTCACAGATGCCGGGCCATAATAAACTGCCTTTTGGAAAGAAAACTTCGCATGAAGTTTTTATTGCCTTGTTCACTTGTAGGCATACCGGTTTACAAGGTTCAACAGGGCTAAACTGCCAACTTTAGATCAAATGTGCACAGGTTACGAAATCCATACTTTTGTTTATATCCCATTTTAATGGACTCATAATAAAAAGAGAGTAGTACATTAAAAAAATATAGCTGTGTCCTTATGGCAAGACAGACCCATACAACTCTGGCACGTGTGTGTGGGTTGGTTGTCGGCTACATACTGTTGGACAGAATGCGTATTATATTGCATCCAGCTGCAGTATGCGACCAGTTCGACAAACTGTGGAGAATTATGGGGTGGAGGGGTTCAAGTCTATTTTGTGCTATGAGGATGTAAATACTGCTTTTGTGTGTGGAGCCAAGCATCTGTATTCTCGCTCTGTTTGCAGTTTATATGGGCTGTAACAATACTTATTCAGTGATAAAATAGCTTAGAAGCACTTAAATCACGCTACACTGTCTGCAGTAAAAAATAAGTTTGAAACGGTGTCGTCTTAAAAATTCTACCAATACTTCTTTTTATATATTGATCCAGTACGTTTTATAATGTGCACTATATGTTTTTAACAACTGATTTGATCTAATAATTGATCTAATACCTTAACAAATGAGTGCGTTGAAAAAAACTGTTCGTAGTCTAGGCCTGTCTGTGGAGCTTGCGGACGCACTCATGGGTCACTTAAAGCCCACTTGTTCTGACGTTCTAGAGCTGATTTGCAAAGGCAGTCCTTTGATTTGGCATAAACAAACGGGTTTTCCCATGGATTTAAAAATGGGATGGTAGATAAACAACGGGATTACGACCTCATGTTTCGGCATCTTGAATTATCTCTGAATCAACAAGAAACTACTTCGGAGTTTGAGCATTTGGCTTCAACAAAGATACTGTCAAAAGTGTCTTTCAAGTTATTTCTTCAAATCGCTCTGAGCACTATGGGACTTAACATCTGTGGTCATCAGTCCTCTATAACTTAAAACTATTTAAACCTAAGTCACAAAGGACATCACAAACATCCATGCCCGAAGCAGGATTCGAACCTGCGACCATAGCGGTCGCGCGGTTCCAGACTGAAGTGCCCAGAACCGCTCGGCCACATCGGCCGGCCCAAGTTCTTTCTGATTTAATGAACAAGCATGATTTCCACGTTGTGCACGTATTCAGCTTGGACGAGACTAGCGTGTTCAAAATACAGAAACCTCGGAACATCGTTACTCGAAGAGGAAAGCACCTAGTGGAGGCTGTAACTAGAGCAGAAAGGGGGCCAAACATCACACGTGTTTGCTGTTTCAGTGCGTCTAACATGAATGTGCCTCCAATGGTGTTATCTGTCTACATATATTGTAGAGAATGAAGGTGGCATGAACTACATGGTTACAAAGGTGCGCAGAGTGTCAGAAATGGTGTTCACCCACTAATTTACAGAAAACAGAATATTTGATTACCGCAGAAATGAATCAAGGCCTGACATTAGATTATGGGGCTATAAATATCTGTGAGTCATTATCAATAAAGATGGACATAGTTAAAGCAGAATTAAGAATCGCAATGGTCAATGTAGACAAGCAACGAAGAAATTAAGTGGCGGTTAATAAAGGATACGTATTCGATCAGAAACAAAGTTTAAGACTTTTAAAAGTATTGTAGAAACAATAGCAACGTGTGGAGCAGGAACACGGAAAATAACTGAAAGACTTGAGAGGAACGTATTATAACTTTAGACGGGATTTTAGGACTGTTGCTCTTGGTTGACGCTACGCGCGAAATTAAAAACGTAGACATACGTAATACAATCTGGCCATCACTGTAATGGATGCAATCGAATCAAAACGTTTGCGATGGCATGGGCATATGGGTCGTTCGGTTGGTGACAGGTTTCGCACAAAGATGGTAGAATGGATTCCAACTAACACAAGAAGAAGAGGACACCCGAAAACAGTATAGGAAGACGGAATTGGAAAGCTATATACGAGACCAGTTTCCAGGCACAAGACTGAAAAGATAGGATATGTATTTCTGCTACGGTTTAGAGTTAACCATTAAAAATGTTTACTAATAGAAGTGATGAGACCAGCAATATTACAGGGAAAGACGAAACGTTCTGATCAAGAAAATGACTTTAAAATTGGTGTAGCTCGTTTCGAACCCAGTCTTTAATAGGGTGATGCTACACCGTGCATCGGTAATAAAGTTTTGAATCAGCAATGCTGGCGTGCGTGAAAATGCGTACATCAAATCTTAATCGGATGTCGTAAATCAAGAAGATATAATGAAAGGAGGTTCTAGGAACGACCATGCAAAATTTCGTATAGGCTGCTACGATGGCGGCTGATCAATTACATCACCTTATCAATACCTCCACATCTCAAATTGATGTTGAAACAGATAAATACGTGTTAGGATAAGGTAGATACAATGATTCTTTTTGAATAACAACATTCACATTTTAACTAATATGTTGACATAAAATATAAAGACTAAAATAGCGCACCTCATATCAAAGCGTGCTTGCACATCGGAAGCTAATATAGGAGAGAGTGAGTGAGGGAAGATCCCTTACTAAGGAAACTAGAATCATTTGCTTCAACAGACATTAGTTCAGTTTGAAGAGTCACAGATTACGTATATCTAATTTTTTACTATGTCACGTCGTTCCATCTGTGGAACGGCAGTTATCCAATAAATTTAGAAAATTTAGAAAAAGAGACTTTCGAAGCTGGGATGCGAGAAACAGATATAACGTAATAAGTCGTAGTAATAATAAATTCATCCCAACTTCTTAATGGCAAAACGTGAATGAAGGCAAAAGAACATAAGCTGGACATTCGGAGATACACTGAAGCGCAAAAAAAAAAAAAAAAAAAAAAAAAAACTGGAACAGGCATGCGTATTCAAATATAGAGGTATGTAAACAAGCAGAAAACGGCGCTGCGGTCGGCAACTTCTATGTAAAACAAGTGTCTGGAAAAATGTTAGATCGGTTACTTCTGCTACAATGCCAGGTTATCAAGATTTAAGTGAGTTTGAATGTGGTGTTATAGCCGGTGCAGGAGGATTGGGACACAGCATCTCGGAGATAGTGATGAAGAGGGGATTTTCCCCTACGACCATTTCACGAGTGCACTGTGAATCCGGTAAAACATCAATTCTCCGACATCGCTGCGGTCGAAAAAAGATCCTACAAGAACGGGACCAACGACGACTGAACAGAATCGTCCAACGAGATAGAAGTGCAACCCTTCCGCAAACTGCTGCAGATTTCAATGCTGGGCCATCACCAAATGTCAGCGTACGAACCATTTAATGAAACATCATCAATATGGGCTTTCGGCGCCAAAGGCCCACTCGTGTACCCTTGGACTGCACGACACAAGCCTTTACGTCTCGCCTGGGGTCGAAAATATCGACTTTGGACTGTTGATTATGGTAACATGTTGCCTGGTCGGACAAGTCTCGTTTCAAATTGAATCGAGCGGATTTACGTGTACGGGTATGGAGACAACTAAGCCGTGGCGCTCGTTACTGGCGCGCCAGTCTCTTGGATGTCCATTATCGATCCTTCGATGTTTCTCATCTTTGCTTGCCTTGTTGTTTTCCGCATTCGCGGGGCGAGTGGCAGTTGACGTTTGCTCGGGCTACCTGCTGAGACGCTGGGAGGTACGAGGTGGGAAGCAACCACGTGTAAGTGGAGTTTGTTGTACGCGGTGTGCCGGTTCAGGATGGAGCATATGTGTTGGGTGCCTGCCTGTCTGCTCTCCTGATTTTGCTCGCCGTGCCTTGCAGCCGCCTAGCTTGTGTTTCTGCCTGGTGTATCCTACACGAGACATACCGGACGTCAAGCAGAAGTACAGCAGCCTTGTGTTTCTTTTAAAGAAAAGGAGCAAATGTATAAGACTTTTGTAACAAATGTTGTTGGCCTCTTAAGTGTGGCCTGAGCGTTTACACTGCCTTTGGGGAGAGCTAATTCTTTTAAATTTGAATAGTTGGCGTTCCCTGTCCTTTATAATCTTTTGCGGGTTTTATTTGAATTTTCTCTTTGGGGTTCCTTCCTTGTGCTTGGCTAAATGTTTACTTGTATAGCGGGAAGTGACTTCCGGTTAAAACTCGGAGAAGGTGTTCGATTTTACTGCCGCCTCCGGCATTCGTCTTTTCAATTAAGTGTTGTCATCCCTTCGAGCTACCTGGTGTCACTCCTCGTTAATTAAGGCTGGTTTATGTGTACTTAATTTTGAATTGGCTATTTGAATTAATATTTTGGAGCGCAGTATAGCACTAAGGCAACGTCATTGTATACCACTTTGTGCCCCGGTCTAGTACCTTAATTTTCAGTGGCACGAGTTAGCTCCACTAGCGGTTTTACTGATGTGCTCCCTTCAAAATCTTGTCTTGTATAAGTTTGCCCCATGTGTGTCTAGGAACACGAAGATGAGCTTTAGTGAGACTTCAGTGCTAGTCAGTTAATGGAATCTTCATTTAGGCTTGGCTTCCACTGAAGAGTTTGAGTGGAGCGTAGTGTGTTTGATTTGTTATTCATTTAATTACTGTAATTTTGTTTATTTAATGGGGAGCAAGACATTTAAAGACTGTTGGTATTAACTCCCCTAGTTGCTGGGTGTTGCTAATTCGTTCCTAATAGCCTACTAATTATTCAATGGCAAGGCTGTTGATTAGTTGGTTACTGTGAGTACAAATTCACGCTATTTGTTTGTTGCCGAAATTGTTAAAGTGTCTGTGTCGTGATTCAATCACTAGCTACGTGTTTGAGCTAAATTGATATAAACCTTACATTGCCTCCTTAAAATTTGTTGCCAGCAGATACCCTTAAGAGAACTAAGTTTTTTCACTGCTTATGTTAACCTTTACTGGGAGCAATATGTCATGTAGTTAAAATTTGTCTTAAAATATGTATTTCTCTGATGTAATAAACGAGTGATAAAAGAAAAAAGCAAAGGGGCCTGGTCCTTCCTATTGTGTCCGGTTTGTAAGACGTATCAACAACATTGTGAATTCATGGACCCTGCATGTCTCCAGGAAACTGTTAAAGCTTGTGGAGACTCTGTAATGTTGTGGGGCGTGTGCATTTGGAGTGATATAAGACCCCTGATACGACTCTGACAGGTGACTCGTACATAAGCATACTGTCGGACCACCTGCATCCATTTCTGCCTGTTGTGCATTCCGACGGACTTGGGCAATTCCAGCAGGACAATGAGACACCCCACACATCCAGGATTGCTACATAGTTGCTCCAGGAACACTCTTCTGAATTTAAACACTTCGGCTGGCCACCAAACTCCCCAGACATGAACATTATTGAGCGTATCTGGGATGCCTTGAAACGTGCTGTTCAAAAGATATCTCCATCCCCTCGTACTATTACGGATTTATGGACAGCCCTGGAGAATTCATGGTGTCAGTTCACTTCAGCACTACTTCAGATATTAGTCGAGTCCATGGCACGTCGTGTTGCGGCATTTTGGCGTGCTCGCGGGGCCCTACACGGTATTAGGTATGTGTGCCTGTTTCTTTGGCTCTTCAGTGTATAAAACCAAGGGATGGGGAAAATACGAGGCAGAAATCTGTCGAGAACCAAGGACGTTAGCTGGCGGTTGACTGCGTGGCTTAACTAGAGAAAGCCGGTGGACACGCTCTGGTGTAAGCTAATCTGGAGCTGATGAGGCGTTCGCGGGTGCAACCGGCGCAGTGCGGCGCGGCGCGGCGGGACGGGGCGGTCCGCCCACACGCAGCATGCCAGCCGGCCAAGACGGCCTGCCTCCTTGCCTCCAGAAAGCGGGCCGGATGAAATTTCAGCGCAGAGCGCAGGGCGCAGGCCGTTACCGGCGCCGCAGCGGCCAGCTGGCTTGCACGTAATTCAGGAATTCCAAAAATGCGGCACGCTGTAATATCGCGTGTCCCAGCAAACAGTCCATCCTGGTATCTCTAAAAGCCACACGATAAAAATACAGCCATCATACTATGAGCGTAGTACTCGCTTCCGATTGAAGACCTCCAGTGGTAGGGCAAACTTCGTCTCAGCACAATTTGTTCTTGTGGGTTGCCTACATCAAGGTCAGGTATGCACTCAGTGGTAAACCTACTGTTCTCTTTTGATTGACAGGTTATGACTCCCTGGGGATAATCCTTCCTATTGATTGACAAGTCTTAACCTATTGTTCCCCCACCGCTCCCCCTCGTCTTCCCAACCACTCAGGAAACCTCCATCTCTCCCCCTTCCCCCCACTCTGATACAGATAAACCTTCAGGCCTGACTCATTCGAATAGCCCCTTCTCACTCTCTCGGTCACACTGGTGGAGTGAGAGAAGGCTATTCGAATAGAGAAGGCTATTCGAATAAGTCAGGCCTGAAAGATTACCTGTATCAGTGTGGGGGAAGGGGGAGAGATGGAGGTTTCCTGAGTGACTGGAGGGCAGTGGGGGAAGGGGTAGGCGATCAATAGGTAAGGACCTGTCAGTCAAAAAGAATGATTATCCCCAGGGGGTCGTAACCTGTCAATCAAAAGAGAATAATAGGTTTACTCCTGACTGCATTCTTGCCCCTCATGTAGGCAACCTGCACTAACAACTGTGCTAAAAAGATGTTTGCCTACGACTAGCTCCTACCGATTATGGCGCTTTTATCTTTTTTAGGGCATCTCAACCTCAGTTTCATTAATTCTCAGCGATGGATCTCTTATAAGATAACATAGCAGGCATTACGTTACAGTTGCGTTACACTTTCACTTGTGGCAGCTGACAACCTTAAAATGATTCCTATTTTGCATGAAGGAATCTTTGTACTTTAGTTGATTGTGAGTGCTAACACTTTTGTAACAAATATTTTCATTAAATGAGGTATTTTAGCTATAAACGTCTTAGTTGTTATAATTACAAAGCGAATTTTCCTACTCAATGACATCTACCACTATCGGAGGTTTGCACAGTAATTGTTGTTAATGGGACGATATCGACAGAGGTAAAGGTAATTTAGAAGTACCCCTTATGGAGTGTTACAGAAGAGCTACATTTGTGATATGCAGAGTGGTTCAGATGCGCCTACCGATGTCTCCCTTTTCTTTTATTTCACCCCACAATGCTAAGCTTGCACTTCAAAAACCTCGCGCAAAGTTTTCATACTCTTTCGCTCACTACACGAAACTACTAGTCCTTCAGAAGAAAATGAACAGGCTTTTTTCGTAAGAAATTTAATGTGGTTAAACTTTGTACTGGGATACGTTTTTGATGGAGGCCTTAGTGTTCGATTTATTCAACAAAAATTTACAAAAGTGACTTCAAACGCACCCCCACTCGAACACTCAGCGTCCACCGCTTAGTATTTCCAGTACGTTTTTGATGGTACTCCCTCCGATCGCTGTACAAAAATTTGCGACTCCACGAATTATTTCCTACATTCGGCCTACTTTGTTCTTCATTGACTTCTTAGCCGAGCACTTAGAAATTGTAAAACTGACGTTTGTGTAAATTTTACCAAAAAGTTTTGCGAATTTTGACACTATAAAATAAACAACTACTTCGTTGCATTAGTCAGGCCCTCTGACTACGAAACTACTGTGCCTGCAAGGACTAAGTTTTGTAAAACTGACGTTTGTGTAAATTTTACCAAAAAGTTTTGTGAATTTTGACACCATAAAATAAACAACTACTTCGTTGCATTAGTGAGGCCCTCTAACTACGAAACTACTGTGCCTGTAAGGACTAAGTTTTGAACGAATTGTTGACGCATTAGTTTTAGCTTAACGTTCACAAAAGAAGTTTTTCTTTCATTTTCTTAGCCGGCCGAAGTGGCCGTGCGGTTAAAGGCGCTGCAGTCTGGAACCGCAAGACCGCTACGGTCGCAGGTTCGAATCCTGCCTCGGGCATGGATGTTTGTGATGTCCTTAGGTTAGTTAGGTTTAACTAGTTCTAAGTTCTAGGGGACTAATGACCTCAGCAGTTGAGTCCCATAGTGCTCAGAGCCATTTGAACCAGCCATTTTTCATTTTCTTCATCGGTATATTATATTAATAATGTTAACGAAATAACCGACTATCCTGGTGCCATAACAAACCAATCAATGGAGCCAATGAGAGGTCGAAAGTCGGGAACATTTCCCGCAGTCGGGAATTTTTGTACAGTGGTAGGAGCGGGTGCCACGAACAACGTATTAAAAATCTTGTCTGGGCAGGGACGAGTCTGGGATGTAGGTACGTTTGAAGATCACTTTTGTACGTTTCCGGCGTAAGGACAAGTGCCGGCACGACGATAAAGAACGAAAGAGCAGAGAGGGTTGTGAGACGACTTCAGCCAATAGTAAGGTGACTAGAATGACACCAAGACAGGAGCGGCCTCTACACGAAGAGATAATAAGCGCCGCGCCGCATTGCCGCGGACGGATTGGAAGACGAGCCGTCAAACAAACGCTACGGCAGTGACTTATGAGATGAATTGTTTTGCTTGCAATGAAATTGTACAGGGTGTTTCAAAAATGGCCGGTATATTTGAAACGGCAATAAAAACTAAACGAGCAGCGATAGAAATACACCGTTTGTTGCAATATGCTTGGGACAACAGTACATTTTCAGGCAGACAAACTTTCGAAATTACAGTAGTTACAATTTTCAACAACAGATGGCGCTGCGGTCTGGGAAACTCTATAGTACGATATTTTCCACATATCCACCATGCGTAGCAATAATATGGCGTAGTCTCTGAATGAAATTACCCGAAACCTTTGACAACGTGTCTGGCGGAATGGCTTCACATGCAGATGAGATGTACTGCTTCAGCTGTTCAATTGTTTCTGGATTCTGGCGGTACACCTGGTCTTTCAAGTGTCCCCACAGAAAGAAGTCACAGGGGTTCATGTCTGGCGAATAGGGAGGCCAATCCACGCCGCCTCCTGTATGTTTCGGATAGCCCAAAGCAATCACACGATCATCGAAATATTCATTCAGGAAATTAAAGACGTCGGCCGTGCGATGTGGCCGGGCACCATCTTGCATAAACCACGAGGTGTTCGCAATGTCGTCTAAGGCAGTTTGTACCGCCACAAATTCACGAAGAATGTCCAGATAGCGTGATGCAGTAATCGTTTCGGATCTGAAAAATGGGCCAATGATTCCTTTGGAAGAAATGGCGGCACAGACCAGTACTTTTTGAGGATGCAGGGACGATGGGACTGCAACATGGGGCTTTTCGGTTCCCCATATGCGCCAGTTCTGTTTATTGACGAAGCCGTCCAGGTAAAAATAAGCTTCGTCAGTAAACCAAATGCTGCCCACATGCATATCGCCGTCATCAATCCTGTGCACTATATCGTTAGCGAATGTCTCTCGTGCAGCAATGGTAGCGGCGCTGAGGGGTTGCCGCGTTTGAATTTTGTATGGATAGAGGTGTAAACTCTGGAGCATGAGACGATACGTGGACGTTGGCGTCATTTGGACCGCAGCTGCAACACGGCGAACGGAAACCCGAGGCCGCTGTTGGATCACCTGCTGCACTAGCTGCGCGTTGCCCTCTGTGGTTGCCGTACGCGGTCGCCCTACCTTTCCAGCACGTTCATCCGTCACGTTCCCAGTCCGTTGAAATTTTTCAAACAGATCCTTTATTGTATCGCTTTTCGGTCCTTTGGTTACATTAAACCTCCGTTGAAAACTTCGTCTTGTTGCAACAACACTGTGTTCTAGGCGGTGGAATTCCAACACCAGAAAAATCCTCTGTTCTAAGGAATAAACCATGTTATCTACAGCACACTTGCACGTTGTGAACAGCACACGCTTACAGCAGAAAGACGACGTACAGAATGGCGCACCCACAGACTGCGTTGTCTTCTATATCTTTCACATCACTTGCAGCGCCATCTGTTGTTGAAAATTGTAACTACTGTAATTTCGAAAGTTTGTCCGCCTGAAAATGTACTGTTGTCCCAGGCATATTGCAACAAACGGTGTATTTCTATCGCTGCTCGTTTAGTTTTTATTGCCGTTTCAAATATACCGGTCACTTTTTGAAACACCCAGTATATACCGAAGAACATTGATTATTTGCATGTCGCCATTTGCTTGCGACACACCTTTGTAAATACGCAAAGTTAAACTTAACTTACTGTAATAAACTCCATTAATATGATTTGCTTGAATTGCTGCCTAGCGATCCTAGAAAACAGCTTCCTGGGTACCCTATAATAGACGAGTGGGCAGGATACAAAAAAGACCTAAAAAAGGCCCTGAATCACCCTTGTATAGACCTACAGAATCCAGTGCACCAAGTCGGATAGTTTGAGAGGCTGTTCGCAGTTGATGCTCTTTTCTATAGGGAAGCTGATGCGTCCGAGAATAAGCGAAATGCAGGAAGACCTTCAGATAGCCCACCAATAGCCCAGGGACCGGCAGATTACCGTGGACGAAAACAAATGTAACGCACTGCACGCAAATAGGACATAAATCCCTCGAAGAACCATAAAATATCTAGGAGTAAACTTCTGGATCGATCTAATGCTGAATGATCACATAAAACTAGTTGTAGGCCGAGCAGATGCCAGATTCATTGGAAGAATGTGAAAGATATTTAGTGTATCTACTAAAAATGTAGCGTTACGGAGATGCTTAACTTACTCTAGAGGCAGACGCTACAAGAGAGGCGATGTGCATCACGGAGTGGCTTACTGTTGAAATTCCGAGAGGTTATCTTCAAAGAAGAGTCGAGCAACCTATTACTTCCTCCCACTTACGTCTCACGAAATGCCCCGGCGAGAAAACTAGAGAAATTATGGCGTTTAAGGAGGTGGTAATAACAGTGCTGCCAAAGGCACCATCTAGCAAACCCGCAAGGTGGCCTTCCGTAGTAGTGTTGATATAGAAGTAACTGAGTAACGCACGTTGCAGGACGCAGTGGCAATGACAGACTTGTGCGAAATACTTGATGTGCTTGGTTTTTTGTTTTTTATTGTCATGTTCTGCCAAGCAACGAAAGAGAGGAGAGTTAACTGGAAGGAATGATAGGACAAGAAATAAGAATGTCCTCCTTAGAATCAGCGAGAAAAGGAATATGTGGAAGACATTAATTACAAGAAGAGATAGGACAAAGTCAGAATATTTAGCACTGAAGGATGTGCAGATGAGGTCTTGCAAGATCCAGGATGATGAGCTGAAATCGGTCTGCAAATTTATATACCTGGGGTCGTACATACAGAGGGACGGAGGACTGGAAAGCGAGATACAACACCGAATAAATTCGGCTGGAACAACTGGAGGAAAATGAGTGGTGTGTTGTGTGACAAGAAGGTGAGTATTGGGTTGAAAGGGAAAGTGTACAATTCGGTGGTAAGACGTGCTATGATATAAGGGGCAGATACATGGCCAATCACAGTAGCCCAGGAAAGGAAGATGGAAGTGGCGGAAATGAGGATGCTGAAGTGGATGTGTGGGGTAACAAGGAAGGACAGGATTAGAAATGAATTTGTTAGAGGAGCTGTGAAAGGGGGGTCCCGGAGGGAAAAATCTACAAGAGAGCAGACTAAGGTGGTACGGACACTTACACAGAAAAGGGGAAGAGTATATCGGAAACAGAATTGAACATATAAAGATAGAAGGAGCGAGAAGGAGAGGAAGACCGAAGATGAGGTGGAAGGATAAGATATCCGGGGACCTAAGGGAGAAAGGATGGAAGAAGGAAGAGGCAATGGATAGAGTACTATGGAGGAGAAGGATCCAGAAGAGCAACGCCGACCCTGCGTGACGTGGGACAAGGCGACGATAAAGAAGAAGAAGAAGAAGACGATAGAATAATTGTGTGTCTATATAAGGGGTATTCAAAGCCTTTGCGAGAAACGTTTAGGGTTGACGGATCGCGTCATGGGGAACAACTTCTGTTAGAGACAAAATATTCAGTGACGCTTCCATGTGACACTAGGTGTCCTTTCGTATTATATTAAATGTATTCGCAGTTGCGAATGTGGATAAACGTCAGCTGTATAATGGACTGCGACTCGAACCAGGATTTCCCGTTTATCACGACCGGACGCCTTACCACTTGGCTATCCGCACACGACTCATGTCGTCAACCATGTGTCTACAACCTGTACTCGTACATCCATTATGTATATACCCATAAATGGGAGACATTTTACTTGAAAGTCGCTTCCCCGGTGTCGGCGGATAATACGGTACTGCATTGCCTGTGTTATTCCGAATTACGATGCAGTGTTCCGTACAGCAACTGCGAATACATTTCATGTATTTCATGACGGTTTTAGTCGCCGCAGTGCCTCTTCCTTCAGACATGCATGCATGTCCGAAGGAAAATCGCATTGTAATTCGGAATGACACAGGCAGTGCAATATCGTATTTATCCGCCGACATCAGGCAAGCGACTTTCAAGTTAAATGTCTCCCCTGTATGGGAATATACATTATGGATATACGAGTACAGGTCGTGGACTCGTGAGCGACAACGTATGGAAGTTCAGGTCTGGTCGTGAGTCGTGCTAGGATAGCCAAATGGCCAGCGACAGTTAGCGATTAGAGAGAAATCTGGGTTCGTGTCCTGGTCCGGCGCAAACTTTCATTATCGTCGTTCCATTACGAAGCTGATCGTTATTCATATTCGCAACTGCGAATACATTTCATGTATTTCATAACGACTATAGTTTCCGCTGTGCCATTTCCTTCGGACAAGCATGCTTGTACGAAGCAACATTGCGTATGTAACACCATAGCTCTAATGCTCTATTGATTTATTTTGCCTTTTGTTTTATTTAATGTTACATTGCTGAGCTTCTGCAAATGTGTTTGATTGAATCGATAACACAAAACTGTATACTCCTTTCTTCGTAAAAACTTTGATGTCTTACAATATGAGCAAATTATATGTTTTGTCTTTGTCATACAATCTCTTTGATTATCTTTAAAATTAAATAATTTTATTTAAATAATTGTTTGTAGAAAAGTCAATATGTGCAAATGTTCTGCCTTCTTTAATATGTTAGGTTGCTGTTTTGTAAACTACTGACCTTCACTTAGGGTTCTTAGTTATTTTGTATGTAAAAGGTGTTGTAGTTCCCCCTCAGGAACGGAACTGTATAGCGCGCGCAAATTGTGGTTGGCATAGATAGAAAAGGTGGAACAAAGAGACAGTCGGGGACGAGCTACCAAACTGTGAACTGCCCATGTAAAAGTCGTATATTGTGCTCGTTCCGAGAGAAGCTTTTCCTGACGCTTTCCAATGCCTCGGATGGATGGATGAAGAGCTGGAATTTTTCTGAAATTGGTATCTATCATCGCCACCAAGAAATGACAGAGTCCAGCAATTCTAGCTGCAAATCCACCTACTAACATGCAATCACCACCACACTGCGCAATCACTGTAACGGAACACTATAATAATGTACAGTGAAGGATCAGGTTATTGGATGTGTTAGTGTGCTCAAAAATAAGGTAATTTATAACTGAATTTATGTACCTACCTTGATTTTTTTCCTTATCATAACACCTCTCAGGTCCTCTCCGTTTGAACTAAAGCGATTACAGAGTGTCCTTACTGAAAGAGCATTAAAGCCCAGTATTTTGCTAATTAATGCCTCTTGAACATAGTAAAAAGAAAGTTAAAGTTAATGTGGCAAGAGAGTGAGTCAAAGTAAATGATGCTTGCTGAAAATAATTTTCCTATTAAAACTGCTTATTAATGTGTTGTTGCCAACTTCAAAATTAAAAGTTCTTAAGACTGAGGCTTATAAAGTTTTGCTTAGTAAATGATCACATTGCTGCCTGTTGTAAATCGCAGAAGGTGAGTCAGTATCTTACAAATATGTTAATTTTGTGTCTCACTGTAGTAAAAGTGGAAAACTGCAGTTGTGGAAAGTTATATACTCATGCTTGCTAAGCACTTGTTTCTTTTGGGTACTGAAAGTGTATTGATAGTGTAATAGGATCCACAGGTAATAATTTATGCTCATGATAAATAACAATTAATAGAAAGAACACTATTTCAGAAAACAATAATTTCTTTATTCAAAAAAACAGTGAGAAGTAACCTGTTAGTGAATTCCATTTAACTTTCATTCTAAATAGAAAAGTATTTAGCTGAGAAAGGCTTAACCTGTGGTCAGTTCATAATTTTGCAATGAACTACATTCACAATTATATGTCAGCTAGGAAAATGTGTGAAACGTAATACTTAACCTATGTCCAATTTATGATTCTACAGTGATATCAGTAGTAATGTTATAAAGACCATTCAGTTTGAATAAGCCCTGAAAGTAATAGTGTGTATTGTTATCTGTTATATTTACGCAAATAGTTTGTTCTGATCTGTCAGCTCCAATCTTACTGTGAACATATGCAGGTGTCAGGGTTCATTGCACTCGCGTGTGGAAAAATATAAGTTGTGTTTGTCTGTTAAAGTTACTCATACCTATTTTCTTAAATAAGAATGTTAATCATTCTCTTGCCTAATTAGGCTGGCGACCGTTTTCTTTATTCTTTAAACAGTATAGCTAGATAAAATGTGAGGTGCATTCAAGTTCTAAGGCCTCCGATTTTTTTTCTCCGGGCTGGAAAGAGATAGAAACATGCGCATTGTTTTAAAATGAGGCCACGTTCATTGTCAATACGTCCCAGAGATGGCAGCACTGTACGACAGATAGACAACATCGGGCTCGCACAAGCCGGTCTGACGACATGATCGAGAAAGTGGAGAGAATTGTTTTGGGGGATCGCCGAATGACTGTTGAACAGATCGCCTCCAGAGTTGGCATTTCTATGGGTTCTGTGCACACAATCCTGCATGACGACCTGAAAATGCGAAAAGTGTCATCCAGGTGGGTGCCACGAATGCTGACGGACGACCACATGGCTGCCCGTGTGGCATGTTGCCAAGCAATGTTGACGCGCAACGACAGCATGAATGGGACTTTCTTTTTGTCGGTTGTGACAATGGATGAGACGTGGATGCCATTTTTCAATCCAGAAACAAAGCGCCAGTCAGCTCAATGGAAGCACACAGATTCACCGCCACCAAAAAAATTTCGGGTAACCGCCAGTGCTGCAAAAATGATGGTGTCCATGTTCAGGGACAGCGAGGGCGTAATCCTTACCCATTGCGTTCCAAAGGGCACTACGGTAACAGGTGCATCCTACGAAAATGTGCTGTTTCACCAAGACAACGCACCCGCACATCGAGCTAACGTTACGCAACAGTCTTCGTGATAACAACTTTGAAGTGATTCCTCATGCTCCCTACTCACCTGACCTGGCTCCTAGTGACTTTTGGCTTTTTCCAACAATGAAAGACACTCTCTGTGGCCGCACATTCACCAGCTGTGCTGCTACTGCCTCAGCGATTTTCCAGTGGTCAAAACAGACTCCTAAAGAAGCCTTCGCCGCTGCCATGGAATCATGGCGTCAGCGTTGTGAAAAATGTGTACGTCTGCAGGGCGATTACGTCGAGAAGTAACGCCAGTTTCATCGATTTCGGGTGAGTAGTTAATTAGAAAAAAAATCGGAGGCCTTCGAACTTGAATGCACCTCTTATTATTTGTTACTGTTTGATTAACTTAATTCTGACTTTCACTTTCGATAAGCCACCTCCGTTAGATACAACACGGTCAATATAACAAGATTCCTCTCAGACGGTAACACTGCTCTGCTTCTTCATGCTATAATTACTTGAATAAGAATAATTTCATTATACGAACTGCCTTCAGCTTTGAGGTTATGGTATAGTAGTAGCAGAGGACGGTAGTGTTATACGTGGCTTTTCCGTGACAGGACTAGTTGTTCTGATGGGGCATAGTACGTAATAGACCAAATTTGTCATTTGATTGTATAAGCTACGTAAATGCTGTTGAAGTGTTATACGTAGAAATTCGGAATAACACAGGCACTGCAATATCGTATCCTTTCGTGTTGGTTATGCCCAATAGAGGCAGCGGACATAAACTCTCTGCTGTGTTCATGATTAACGTTTGTTGCCTATCATCCAGTCATCTGCTCCGCGTGTTAGTTATTGTAACATTGGTAAGATTTTCCAGTGGCTGACAATGTACCGCGCACAGACCAATAACAGCAAGTCCATGTTCAAAAGAAGGTATCAGCAGTACTGGGTACTCATGCTAAGATTCGCTAGCAAAATGGTTCATATGCTACATATTTATCACAATTCAGGGGCAAAATTAAAAGTAAAGCTGTCCTCCAAGGTTCCAAATGAGTTACCCAGCAAATTGCAGGGTGTCGTATAGTTAAATCCATAATCAGTAATATGGTGCAACTTGGCGTTTTTTAAATAAATGTGTCATTGCCAGAGGTGAAAGAAGTAGTACGTGTTGGGAAGAAATTGGATTTGGGGTCATACGCTCAGCGTCGAGCCAAATCCAAAGGGGTACTTTGCTAGCTATAATGTACAGGGATCTGAAGCTTATGAGTCGCCTACCCTGTTTAAAACATTTGCAGCAAAGCTGTAATTCGATATAGAAAAGGAACTTCAGAAGAATGGGTATAGATACGGGTGAATAATGGTAGTATACGCTACAGTTTGCGATCGAGTCGTGTTTGTCAACGAAGAATATGCTCCACAATATACGTCACGAAAACTACAAGAAGACTGCAAACGACGGGACCTAGAAATGAACACCTAGAAAACAAAATATATTCGATTAGGAGCAGAACTATGTAAAGGAAACTGCAGTATGCATTACTTATGTAGCAGAAGAATTGGTACCACAGGTGAAGAGGATGAAGAAATTGCAAAACGAATAATTCAGGCCTCGTGTCCAAACGGACCTCTTTTTCAAACGGTATCCTTTGGAGTAGCAGCATAGGGAAAAGAAGGAAACACGTTATCTCTGAACAATTAAAAGCTCCTTCTATAGGTCTGAATCATGGAGAGATACAGAGGATGAAAGAGGAAATTGTAGATCACCGAAATGGTGACTGTGAATATCCAGAAGAGAGAAAATACCGTTACGAAGAGGTTCGATTACGAATGGGTGTATGAGGGCCATTAAAACTGACATGGAACAGAAACAATTAATATAGTATGGTTACGGACAACGGATGGATGAAACCAGGTTACGTAAGAAAACTACGCTGTGGACACCAGCGAACCGCGTGGAACGAGGAAGACCGACGAAGACTTGGAATTGTAAAAGAATGTGATCAAGATATTTAGGTGAAGATCACTGTGACGATAGAGAATAATGAAAATAGGGCTTCGGGCAACCCCGGACGGTGTTCTAAAAAGTGATACTTCCTAGTTGTTTCTAGTTACTACCCGTGTGTTGAGAAAATAACTACGCAGTACCATGTTGTGTCGTGCTGCGTAATGACTGATATGACTGTCAACAACTGTAACTAGTAGTTGTGTTTGTTATCCCTCCTCTCCTTTTTAGAAAATGTTTCTACAAATAACCCTTAAAAGAAATCAGCTCATCATTAACAATAATTAAATCGTCAGCTCAATGCACTAAGCTCGGTTAGTAACGCCTTTATTTTCATTTCAAACAAGAGATTTCGGGTAAAACAAAAGACAGAATTAAGAAAATGCAGTCTGTTTTGAAGCAAACGGCTTTCATTAAATCTTTCAGTATTCAATATGATTTCATATAAAATTAACCAGGTAAAATTCAGTATTCTGAAAGCATTACTTCCAGTTGATTAAGAAAATTACGCTTGTTTCTGGTACACTTGACAGGACAGACATATATTACACTCATGAAATTTAATAATAAGAACAAGAACGAAATTGGTGAATGAAATGGCTTCTATAGGAAGAAGCGAAAAGGCACCGTGCTGCTTGAACCTTACATACTTGTCTAACATTTAATAGGAGCCAGCTTGATACAGAGAAGGATTCACGCAGCACTCATATTACTACATCACAGGAAAGAAAAACAAGTTACCAGAACGGCAATAACAGCTTACAATAGATACTGTGGAACGGCGGAAACAAAACAGACAACAAAATTCTATGTTCCGTCCAAATTTAGCTGAAGCAGAACACAAATTCAGTAACTGATTGCTGGAGGTATTGCCATAATACAGTCAAATAAAGGTAACAAGTAATTGCTTGCCGCCCTTCAAATGTGTATACTATTGCACTGGGGAAGCAGATTAGTACGCAGGAAATAAATGTTAGGGCACGGCCAGGTCTGAACACAGTCACAAGTTTTTCCCGAGACAGCTGCTCACCAGTTTCTGTTACGGTGGCATACATCCAGAATGTAACAGCTCCAAGTACCGTCTCGGCAATGACCATGGGTGAGTAGTAGACGTAACGTGCCGTCATGGTTTTGCGGTCACTGTATTCGACTGCGAACAGAAAGATCCGGATTCAAACGTTACTCGCGGCCCAAACTTTATTTTTTCCACAAAATTGTGAACAGTCAGTCCGGTTATTAACGTGTCTGTTCGCTGTATTCAAATTTGTGTCTTTATCGTGGTGTAACGTCCGTCTGCAACAGCGAGGTGTAACGAAGGAACCCCCAGATGTACGTACCTCCTATTCGTTCTACACAAGTACCACATGTTATGCTTCTTGCGTTCCGTTTTGGAAGTTTTGTCTCTTGAATTCCTTCGTTGTAACATAACTCACACCCGTTTATATGTTGTTTTCATTTCCGTGAGAGGTCTATGAGGCATCTCGGCTGCTCACGCTTTTCATCACATTTATTTGTGACGGTAATCTTGCCTTACCAGATGATTCATATTCTATAACCAGTGTACAGCACGGCAATTGCCAAGACTACATAAGAGGAACGTACTTACCAATTACCGGACGGACAGTTCATCAATTTGTGAAAAAAAGGGGGCGCGATAAAGGTTTGAACACGGATTTCCCATTTTGCAGTCTAAAATCGTGACCACACAACCATGCCGTCATGGTTCTGAGAAGTTGCTCGATTTTACACATCTTGATCTCGGACCGTTCACTGTTTCTATTTTGCTTCTTTTTTCACATTTCAGTACACCTTCTTCCTGTTTTCGTTCTTGCCGCGCGGGATTAGCCGAGCGGTCTAGGGGGCTGCAGTCCTGGACTGTGGGGCTGGTCCCGGCGGAGGTTCGAGTCCTCCCTTGGGCATGGGTGTGTTTGTGTGTTTGTCCTTAGGATAATTTAGGTTAAGTAGTGTGTAAGCTTAGGGACTGATGACCTTAGCAGTTGAGTCCCATAGGATTTCACACACAGTTGATCATTTTTTTGTTTGTTTTCGTGCTTGATCTGTGTTTAAGCATGAAAACAGGAAGAAGGTGTACTAATCTGTATTCAGTTTTTGAAGGGCTGCGATGGGGAGTTTCCCTTGTAAGTACACACTTACTGCCACGGTCCCGGTGTCCTCACGTCGACCGGGGAAAACATAGGTGCAGCGATGATAGCAAATATCTCTGATCGGTTGAAGAATCAAATCAAGCCTCAACACTGCTCAGCGCCGGCCGAAGTGGCCGTGCGGTTAAAGGCGCTGCAGTCTGGAACCGCAAGCCCGCTACGGTCGCAGGTTCGAATCCTGCCTCGGGCATGGATGTTTGTGATGTTCTTAGGTTAGTTAGGTTTAACTAGTTCTAAGTTCTAGGGGACTAATGACCTCAGCAGTTGAGTCCCATAGTGCTCAGAGCCATTTGAACCACTCAACACTGCTCAGAATGAGAAATTAGACGGTGGGTCATACACCGAGGAGCAACTGGGAGAAAAAGCAGCTACCAAACACCCCGCAGATTCCAAATCTGCTTAATAAAGGCGCCGATTCAAATATAGTGTTGTGTGTAAACTACGCTTGAAGTAATGATGGCTGCAAGAGCCAGAAATGTTACAAAACACACATTTCACACACTTACGCTCTCACTCACACACACACACACACACACACACACACACACACACACGGAGAGTGAGAGGGGGGGGAGACAGTAAGAGAAAGAGGGAGAGGGAGAGCGAGAGGGAGGGGGGGCAGAGAGAGAGAGAGAGAGAGAGAGAGAGAGAGAGTGGTGTCACTGCCAGACACCACACTTGCTAGGTGGTAGCCTTTAAATCGGCCGCGGTCCGTTAGTATACGTGGGCCCGCGTGTCGCCACTATCAGTGATTGCAGACCGAGCGCCGCCACACGGCAGGTCTAGAGAGACTTCCTAGCACCCGTCCCAGTTGTACAACCGACTTTGCTAGCGATGGTTCACTGACAAAATACGCTCTCATTTGCCGAGACGATAGTTAGCATAGCCTTCAGCTACGTCATTTGCTACGACCTAGCAAGGCGCCATTACCAGTTACTATTGAGATTATGAATAATGTACCGTCAAGAGCGATGTTCACCATTGAAAGACGTATACATTGCCGGCGATGGGCGAGGCATGACTGAATCTCTGAGCAGAGAGTTGTTGCTAGTCTGCGCTTGACCGCGCGAGTCGACAGCAGTAGTAGTCAGTCGACAGTAGTAGTCAGTCGACAGTAGTCGTCAGTCCGTGCTAGTCCGTGCTAGTCGGCGGGAGTCGGCATGCGTCGGCTGTGTGCTGTGCTCGCGACTCTGGTCAGGACTCTGGAGGATGAGTATTGTTGTAGAAGGTAAAGAAGCAGCCTTGCGCATATTTAATAATGTATGTTAATTGTAATTTAATTTGTTCAAAGAAATGCCCCAATAATAATTTTTATAATATAAAGCAACTCTTTTAAAGAAAATCATTCATTTCAATTTAAAGAATTTCCAATGCATTATCATTGCATCCAAGAATTGCACGAAGCTGTGTCGAAAAATGACTAATTTAAGAGCAGATATAATTGCAGTTTTTATTGAGGTAAGAATTTTTGCTTTTTTATTCAGAATACAGGGCCGAAGGTCAACGCTGCTGTCCTCATAAAATTTATCAGGTTACAGAACTTTTTTTTATTATTTTGGTGTTTAGGAATTTTTCTATTTCGAACTTGACATTAAATGAGAAAAGAATTTTGTGGGAATATTAAGTGTGAATGCATTATTTGCACAGAGACTATACATCGGAGCCAATTTTGTTCAGAGGTTACAATATTAGAAAAATTCATTTAATTATTATTTTTTGTGGCGAGGTTACACTTGGGTCACATTTTCATTTTCAATTTTTTTTGTGGGGAGGTTACACCATTTATGGATTAAAGTTAAGTATTCCAGCAGCTACGTACATTTTTTGCTAAAGTCTAATTTCCTTGTCCTGTTCCAGACCTCACGCCAGCCTGCGTGAGCTAAAACGCGTGCCTTTCGTCTTCCTCTCATACTGGTGTTGGCTCTCCTGCCAACCCACAACAGAGAGGGTGGGGGGGGGGGAGAGGGAGGGGAGGAGAAGAGAGAGAGAGAGAGAGAGAGAGAGAGAGAGAGGGATGGAGTGAGAGAGAGAGAATGAGAGAGAGAGCACTTCTTCAGCGTCGTAGGACGCTTCCTAACTGCAGCCATGGAGCTCAGGAAAGGGTCTGCTACAGGGCCGGTGACTGCATCGGTCACCTGAGCCGGACTGTCCTCTAAACGGCGGACTGCGAGTAAGGCGACCCCAGCGGGAGGCGGGCCCCCGCCTTTCTGGGAAGAGACACGAAGCCACGCCCCAGGAGGTGCCGCGGCTCACACCCTGCACGCCGCGTATCGGCTGCCCTCATCTGTCTGACTTCCAGGAAGCGCTGATGGCAGCTTTTCTCTGCGCTCGCTGCTGCAGCCACGCTCTTCGGGGAACTGATTGTCACGAATCATTTACATCCGAGTTAATTTTTATGCTCGGCTCGCATCCGATATTTCCCGGTATGGAATACAATGTTCTTTGTGATGCACATGTACTCGAATCGCAGGCATTAAATTAGTAACCAGAATGAAGGTAGGAGGAAGGTGAAGCTCTTCTCGCGGTTTTCAGTTGTGCTGTGCTAACTCAGTCGACAAGAGCACTGTTCGCAAACTCCGAAGCTTCGATTTGATGCACACCGTTCTAATCTGGCAGGAAGTTTAATTACGTCAGTAACTTCAGAAGACCGCCCCCTCCGCACTTGCTAGCAAGCTAACCACTCAGCATTCCATTGAAACCATTTTCTCTCTCTACTTCAACTATAATTATGACTGAAATTTCGTGAAATACATGGTGCTCCATTGATAGTGGTGGTGGTGGTGGTGGTTATTGTTTAACGTCCCGTCGACAACGAGGTCATTAGAGACGGTCCATTGATAGTGACCGGGCCAAATATCTAACGAAATAAGCGTCAAACGAGAAAACTACGAAGAACGAAACTTGTCCAGCTTGAAGGACGAAACCAGATGGGGCTATGGTTGGCCTGCTAGATGGCGCTGCCATAGGTCAAACGGATATCAACTGCGTTTTTTTTAAAAAAATAGGAAACCCCATTTTTTATTACATATTCGTGTAGTACGTAAGGAAATATGAATGTTTTAGTTGGATCACTTTTTTCGCGCTGTGATAGATTGCGCTGTAATAGTCACAAACGTATAAGTACGTGCTATCACGTAACATTCCGCCAGTGCGGACGGTATTTGCTTCATGATACATTACCTGTCTTAAAATGGACCGTTTACCAATTGCGGAAAAGGTCGATATCGTGTTGATGTATGGCTACTGTGAGCAAAATGCCCAATTGACGTGTGCTATGTATGCTGCACGGTATCCTGGACGACATCATCCAAGTGTCTGGACCGTTCGCCGGATAGTGACGTTATCTAAGGAAACAGGAAGTGTTCAACCACATGTGAAACGCCAACCACGACCTGCAACAAATGATGATGCCCAAGTAGGTGTTTTAGCTGTTGTCTCGGCTAATCCGCACATCATTAGCAGACAAATTGCGCGAGAATCGGGAATCTCAAAAACGTCGGTGTTGAGAATGCTACATGAACATCGATTGCACCCGTATCATATTTCTATGCACCAGAAATTGCATGGCGACGACTTCGAACGTCGTGCACAGTTTTGCCACTGGGCACAAGAGAAATAACGGGACGATGACAGATTTTTTGCACGCGTTCTATTTAGCGACGAAGCGTCATTCACCAACAGCGGTAACGTAAACCGGCATAATATGCACTATTGGGCAACGGAAAATCCACGATGGCTGCGACAAGTGGAACATCAGCGACCTTGGCGGGTTAATGTATGGTGCGGCATTATGGAAGGAAGGATAATTGGCCCCCATTTTATCGATGGCAATCTAAATGGTGCAATGTACGCTGATTTCCTACGTAATGTTCTACCGATGTTACTACAAGATGTTTCACTGCACGAGAGAATCGCGATATATTTCCAACATGATGGATGTCCGGCACATAGCTCGCGTTCTGTTGAAGCGATATTGAATAGCATATTTAATGACAGGTGGATTGGTCGTCGAAGCACATTCACCGGATCTGACGTCCCCGGATTTCATTCTGTGGGGAAAGTTGAAGGATATTTGCTATCGTGATTCACCGACAACGCCTGACAACATGCTTTAGCGCATTGTCAATGCATGTGCGAACATTACGGAAGGCGAATTACACGCTGTAGAGAGGAATGTCGTTACACGTATTGCCAAATGCATTGAGGTTGACGGATATCATTTTGGGCATATATTGCATTAATGTGGTTCAAATGTTCAAATGTGTGTGAAATCTTACGGGTCTTAACTGCTAAGGTCATCAGTCCCTAAGCTTACACACTACGTAACCTAATTTATCCTAAGGACAAACACACACATCCATGCCCGAGGGAGGACTCGAACCTCCATCGGGACCATTAATGTGGTATTTACAGGTAACCACGCTGTAACAGCATGCTTTCTCAGAAATGACATGTTCACAAAGGTACATGTATCACATTGGAACAACCGAAATAAAATGTTCAAACGTACCTACGTTCTGTATTTTAATTTAAAAAACCGACCTGTTACCAACTGTTCGTCTAAAATTGTGAGACATATGTTTCTGACTATTACAGCGCCATCTCGCACAAAGCGAGAAAAGTGGTCCAACCAAAAAATTCATATTTCTTTACGTACTACACGAATATGTAATAAAAATGGGGGTTCCTATTTAAAAAAAAAACTCAGTTGATAACCGTTTGTCCTATGGCAGCGCTATCTAGCGGGCCAACCATAGCGCCTTCTGGTTTCCCCCTTCAAGCTGGACAAGTTTCGTTCTTTGTAGTTTTTTCGTTTGACGCTTATTTCGTGAGATATTTGTCCCGGTCACGATCAATGGACCACCCTGTGTACTCGTGAACACATACGTTAGACACCTGTGCCAACTGCGTGTATCACCAACTTTGCCCTCATGAGGTATTGTGAAATGTCCGAAACGCAAAAAATTTGCATCCTTTGACTGCAACATCAATGAATCATGAGTTATACAAGTATCTGCGCGTAACACTTTGGATATGAAATGGAATGGTCACATAGGCCCAATCCTGAGTAAAGCAGGTGGAAGGCTTCGATTCATTGGCAGGATATGCGAAACGCACTCTACAAAGGAGACCGTTTACAAAGCATCTTAGAATATTGATCATATGCGTGGTGCCCATACCGTATAGAACTTACAGGGAATTCTGGACGTTTGCAACAAAGAGCACCACGAGTGGTTACAGGTTTGTTTAACATAACAACGACAACGAAATGCTGAAAAATCTGAGTTGATAGACGGTTGAATGCAGAAGTCAATTATCCCACGGAAGTGTGTAAGAAGTCCATGAATAAGGAATTTATTGCTGGCGCACTCGAACAGATGCAATTTCGATGGAATGCTCACGCGCTGCCGGCGATATGTATGCTACAATAGAATCACAGATCAGAGAGCCGTGTCGGTAGCAGTAGTAGCTCGCAGGCGGGCGGTTGGACTGGTCGTGCAGAGCGATGGCGGTGCCTGAGCGATGTAGTATAAGGTAAAACCAAAATTCAATATTTATTGCCGCGCGAATATGTAATTTGTAACAACTGATTTTGTACTATTGTTGTATCAAGTCCCATGTAAATGCTTTTCTTATATAAAAATCTTTTAGTCATAATCTTTCGTATAAAATTAGCTTTTGACAATCATTCATCTGAATTTAAAGATTTTACTATCCTGGTCATCCCGATTATCGTAAAGAAAAATCAGTTGTTTCTTTTTACACATGACAAATCTAGCGGCCAGCATTGCACTGGGCCGAGTCAGAAAAATTTCTTATAGGAGCAGAGATATACGCGTTATCCGGCGACATAATTGAGGGAAGAATTTTCAGTTTATTCAGAATGACTTTACGCAGCATTGCTGACGTCCAAAATTTAACAGTTTAAATTCACAGTCAGATAATTATTGAAAGGTTATACGTGAGCCACAATTTTATTGAGAGGTTAGTCACATTTTATTCCGAAATTACGGAAAGAATTTAAACTGTTGGGATGTTACAAGCGTACATATTTTGAGAACCGGTATTAAATGGAGAATCCAGAAATTTATTTTAGCCGCCTGCTTCTTGTTCCATATCGACCGAGGAGGCAAGATTACACTAATTACAGCAGGCACACAGGAATTCAAGCAGTCAGTTTTCCCGCCCTCCATCTTGTAGTGTCTCTTGCAGCGGTCTCTCCGCGATATTTACAGAAATTTTATAAATTATATAACTCAGTACATATCTCGAAATATCTCTTCCTATCTTACCGATTCCTAAACTTTAATATACGATGATTATCAATGCAAAGTAGTTTCAAGCTCTGTTATTCCTTGGAGCGTCCATTTACTTCATGGAATAGCTCCTCTGCTATCTGTTTTCTCTTACGAAAAGAATGAGGCAATGCTTGCCGATTACCAGTGAAAGGAGGAGGATGTATATGTATGTATTGTTGAGCTAGTCGCCATCTTGATGAGATTCTGTATGAGAAGGAATTTAATACATGAACTAAACTAAAGTAAGTGTGTTCGCGTATTATTTAACTGATTATTATTGACAGTGTCTGCTTACTACGCTGTGTTGCACGGGATCAGTGGGGAACGTCTGATTTACACTGGACGAATCTGCCGTTTTCTATGCTCAACATATCCAGTTACTTCAAATAAATAGGCTAACACGGTCTTACCAGCAGATCTCCGGTCTTCCCCATGTGATCACCGAAAGTTAATAATTATTACAAATGTTTTCAGGTGATCGACTGACAATTTTCGTCGCACCGAGACTTCGAAATTGCTTCACTGCCTTATGGAATTTAAGTTAAACTCAAGTTAATCAGGATAGAACAGTATTGAACTGTGTGAATGTGATAAGCCTGCTTTGCGAAAGAAAATTCCCTTAATATACGCATATTTTTACTATCCTGATCAGTGAAGCTAAATTAGGCCGGTGTGAGAGAGGTTTTTAATTTTTTTGAATACCACAAAAAAATATTAAAAAGGAAAGAAATCCAAACGTCTGGTGAAATGCTAAGTGCCATCTGTTACGTACTGTACATTGATTTATGAAATAATTTCTACTGATTCAGTTACTTTTTACCAATATTCATCAGGTGCATTACAGTTACATGTACATTACATTAATCTGAACTGTGATGACGTTCATTTGCCAGGAGCGCCAGAGGTTATGTATCGAAATATAACAATTTTGAAACTTCCTGGCAGATTAAAACTGTGTGCCGGACCGAGACTCGAACCCGGGACCTTTGTCTTTCGTGCTTGGGTTGCTCAGTTGGTAGAGCACTTGCCCGCGAAAGGCAAAGGCCCTGAGTTCGAGTCTCGGTCCGGCACACAGTTTTAATCTGCCAGGAAGTTTCATATCAGCGCACACTCCGCTGCAGAGTGAAAATCTCATTCTGTAACAAATTTGCAGGAAATTTAGTTGTATGGTTAACGCAGCGCCGTAACAAATCCGTCCGGTTTGTAGAGTTTGGACGTCGGTATAGGAAGAAACAAGTTATACCTCGGGAGGGAAGGAAAGAAGGTTAATGTTTGTATCATCGACATAGAGTTCATTAGAGAGCCACAAGCTCTGGGGCGAAGCAGGCCTTTTCGAAAAAACCATTCCGGAATTCGCCTCAAATTATTTAGAGGACGCAAGAAAATGTAAATCTGTACGCCCGAAAAATGTAAATCTGGACTTCCGACGTGAAATGCTGTTACCCCGAACGCAGGTCCCGTGTGTGAATAAGTGCGACACGCTATTCGGTGTCACTTGATGACTGAGAAGCCACCCTCATCCACGCCACCTAAAAGGCAAGGATGTTGTTTGGAGTTGGCTTCAAGGCACGAAAATCTCCCTTAATTGGTGTCTCTGGGTCTCTGATAGGATGGATGTTCACATCGAGAGCTACATAGTTGCGTGTAATTCGGCTGGATGCAGTCACGTCGTTTGATTGAGGGGAGGCGAGTGTCTCTACCTTGTGTCCTGTCTGTGGGAAATTAGTCATGATTTACGGTCCAACGGTTGACAGTTGACAGTTTAAGTCAATCGAACTACTCCCTACTTTCAGTGGGTTGCAATTTGATTTATTAAGAAACTCAGGCGGTGTGCAGGGGTTACAACACACAGTGAAAGAGGTTATTATTGAAAATATTCACATATTAAAATAAAGAAATTTCGCACTGCCGAGGTCAGCCTTCACAAAACATAAAAATTTGAATTCAACTCTGTCCAAACGGAACATAAAAAGCGGTCCACCTCGTAAGTGCAATTTCAGGCGCAATTATTCACGTGTGGTACCACTATCACAGCCTCCCGAACAGCTATATCTGATGACACCGCTTGCCAAAGTTCATAGAAATTCGTCACTGTTTTCCTTTTCCCGTCGTTCCTTAGTTGCTTCAAAATTCATAGAGATATGATCCGTCTTTGCAATTAATAAGGCAATTCGTTTTTTCCAACGAAATGAAAACCATTAGCTGCTTACAGGCGTTGACGTACATCAACGGGGACAGATGAAAACGTGTGCCCCGACCGTGACTCGAACCCGGGATCTCCTGCTTACATGGCAGACGCTATATCCATCTGAGCCACCGAGGACACAGAGGATAGTGCGACTGCAGGGATTTATCTCTGGCACGCCTCCCGTAAAAACCCACATTCTCAACGTATTGTCCCGCACTACATTCGTAGTGTCACCGCCCATTAAACTCATAACTCGCGGCGCGTTTTCTCCGCTCAGGGACTGGGTGTTGTGTTGTCCTAATCATCATCATTTCATCTCCATCGACACGCAGGTCGCCGAAGTGGCGTCAACTCGAAAGACTTGCACCAGGCGAACGGTCTACCCGACGGGAGGCCCTAGCCACACGACACTTCACGTCACCTGACTGGAGCCTGTAGTTGCTATACGAGAATGTGTTTGCTATATTTAAGCGTCTATCCAGGCATGCAAGGTAAAAGTTAATGATTCGTCTGTGATCATGTAACATTTTGTATCATTATTGTCGTTTATTTTAGAGACATTATGGGCTATACAGTGTGCACTCATAACTTATTCACATAACTGACATCAACGAACTGAAGTATATTTAGGGCCATGATGCAACAGTGAGCTTATATCTCTTCTGTATATCTCATGTCGGTGGATGCCCCCCAACCCCCCCACCCCCTTCCCACGCCCCCGTTCCATTTGAATGCTATATTTACAATATTATGCGAGTGTTCACATTTTCAAGTGATACTTACTACGAGTGTATCAGTATCTTTTTGTAACAATAGCAGTATATGTCATGTGTTTTCACATCTTGCGTCATGTAAATCAGCTTGATGATAGTATATGATAAAGCAAGTTGTAAAGAAAAATTGTTTGTATACGAGTAGCAGCGTCTTGTCATTTAAAGTTGTCCTGATATCGCGTGTGCCACCTATCTTGCTCTCAACTGTCAAAAAGATAGTCCATAAGTACAGAAAACTGCGAAAAATGATAAATAACAGCTCGCTGCTTTGTTAGGACGCATTCTTTCGTAGCTGCTTTGTATGAGACAAGAGAAGCCATCAGGAATCAATGAAGTGCGCGACGCGTGCTATAAGTAGAGTGGGGTAGTACAGCGAACTTCTGAAAGTATAAAAATTAATTGTTTTTGACTACTGTTGTGCTCTTAATACTGTTATATGAGACAGATCTTAATTATCACTTAACTGCTTTACAAAGTGGTTTTAAATGTGAGAACCGCCGGAAATTGTATTCGTAGGAGTCTGATACGTTGTCGCTTACGTCAGATGTTGCATGTTCAAAGAACGAGTTGTTATTCTGTAACAGATACAGTACACTTTTTTATGAGGACAGCGCAAATACTTAAGTCATGAAAATGTAAAACATGAAAAATAGAATAAAAAACAACAATCGTCAACTGCCATAGACCTGCCAAATTATTGCCGTTTATGAAATGCAAGCAAGTTACACGCTGCTGGCGAGGCATATCGACAGCACAAGCGGCTCCGACCGCGATGCAACATTAATGGATGCGTGCAGCAGGCTTGCTAGGCTATAAATCCCAGGGATCACACAATACTGCATCTGCGTACCCCACAATACTGAACACTTCCTGCCAGGGTTTCCTCTGGGATTGTACCAACCATCTTCTCTTCGCGACTCTTCAGGCATTTCTGGATGCTACATTTACTGTACGGCTCTAGCTACGTGACACGACAGTTTTAAAACGTAGAAACACTGTAGCACACAAAGGGTTTGCGTGGTAACGTATTAAGTGTTTGAAGTGAGCGAAATAAGCCGTGTAGTATTGTAATGAGACATCCTCCTCTAGCATTACTTTTCCTCAACAGTAGTTGCCGATACCAGAATTATTTTCCGAATTTTGGACGGGTCCATATTATCTCAGTTACTTTTCTGAAAACTTTCATATAATTTTATACGCTGTATGTTATATTTCAAGCTAAAATTTATGAAAAGGAATTACTTTATAAAATATTTTAGTTTCGATGTTATAATCAATAAGTACAGTTAAAATAATTTTTTTGAGAAACATTTGAAATTACGAATTATTTCCACACTTAAAATTTCTATTATAATTTACGCAATCCTGAACTGTTTACTATGTCTATTTCTGGATTCATTTATGAAATAGTAATCAAATTTAATAATGTAACGAAAACTAGTAGGAATTCATTTGTTAAGAAAAATTGTAAACCCTTTGGAATATTGTTATTTCCACAGAGTGAGATAGTCGTAAGCTTTGCACTGATTGATAGGACGTATTTTTGTATAATACGTGCGAACAATGTAATTTCGGCTTTGTTAAAGACAGAAATCAAATTAGTGTATGGTACACTAAAATGTGAGAAAATTAGTGGAATACATGAAACGTCCCCTTAGAACAAATTATACAAGACTGTGCTTAAACTGACACACAATGTTTTTAGCGCAACGCAATCTGACTATCAAAGATCCCTGCAAAAGAATGGCCCTGAGTAACTTTAACCTATACCTTTCACAAATCACTTACCTCACAAAAATCTTCGTTACTCGAACTACTGCAATACAGCGAGCGCCACTATTGCCAGCTAAATAAAAGATTCAAACTACAGAAGGCACTAACTACTGATAGGGATAGTTAGCAAATGAAAGATATTAATAGAGAACAAACAATGTATTTACCTTAATAGTCATAATATATATAGCAGTTCATGACAAATTACAAAACTCCGCCATCTCTCTCCTCACATCCACCACTGCTGGCGGCTCACCTCCAACTGCGCAACGCTACGCGCTGTTCACATCCAGCTGCCGCTGCCTAACACCACAATGGCAGACAACAATGCAAACTAGCCACAGACTGCACACAGCACAGCCAGTGATTTTCATATAGAGCGCTACGTAACGTTGCCAATAAGAAAACATAAACAGCCTACTTACAAACATATTTACGTAAAAAATTCTGCAACAGCAATCTTCCAATTTATTTAGTTCATACCAGCCGTGAGGACCTGATGCGAGATATTCAGCTTCAAGAATCAGACGATTAGACAAGAAGAACTGGAGCCATGGTTAAAGGTTTATTACAATCTTCGTTCCTCTCAAATCTTCATAAAAGACTTCCGTATTATTTACTTGGACTGGGCATTGTTTAATGTGGACAGTAGATGGAAGAAGGAAGAAGGGAGGAGATTACAGTATCAGTGAATATTCTTTTTTTTTTCGTTTGATAGTAATTGCTCGTCTGGTTATTTACGAGTCACAAAAGTATACCGCTGCTCCTCATCAAGATGCCAAGATGGCCGATGTCGGGTGAATGCGATTACTTGTGTGAAATGTTTTGTGACGGTGCCACTACTTTTGAAATATATTGAAGATTTCATCTACACGCTGCAGCCCGCGAGTTCTGACACAGCACAAATTATTCGTAAAAGGAATGGAATGGAGGTAGAGCTTAGGGCTCACAATCCCGTTTACGATGAGGTTATAACGGACGGAAGACGAGCTTTCCGAAGGGTGGTAGTGGCTACAGGCAGTGTCCTATCTTAAGGGAACTACCCAGCGTTCGCCTTAAGAGTTTTAGGTAAAACAAAGGAAAACTTGAATGGCCGGATCATTGCGTCGCCTCTGTCGGCGAATATTGTTAGTGTCTAGTAGCAAGGAAAAATAAATACTACAATAAAGCAGCAAACTTCATTAATTCAATCATCAGCACATTGTTATTTCGGGACGATTCGACATGTAATGAACTGTCACTCGATCTAGCTGGGCGATAGTCCAGCATCGACATGGAACGAACACCACGAGCTACACTGTTGCGGTGAAGAAATGATTATCACCCGACAGGACAGCTGCACGTGTCCTTGTCGCGCAGACCTCCCGCGGCGGGTTGCGAGCACCTCGGCAGACCAGATTGCAAATTGTCTGCAGCAGCAGCAGCAGCAGCAGCGCACTGCAAAGGGTGACGTAATTTGGCACAGCACGAGTCCGCCGTGCAGCGGTGCCGCGTCCTCGCCCCCTGTCTGACATCTGTCTCCTTCCACACATCACATACGGCTTACACGGTACAAGGCCCGTTGTATTCACTGGCGGTAGTGACTTGGATGCAAATGACTACAGCTGGAAGAAATCTGTTTTTGATCTAGAAAACTATGTGTGTTGCTATTACTGCAGCGTTTCGGCCTGAATTTTCTTTGGTTAGTAATTTTTTCTTTAATACACTACCGGCCATTAAAATTGCTACACCAAGAAGAAATGCAGACGATAAACAGGCATTCATTGGACAATTATATTGTACTAGAACTGACATGTGATTACGTTTCCACGCAATTTGGGTGCATAGATCCTGAGAAATCAGTACCCAGAACAACCACCTATGGCCGTAATAACGGCCTTGATACGCCTGGGCATTGAGTCAAACAGAGCTGGGATGGCGTATACAGGTACAGTTGCCCATGCAGCTTCAACACGATACCACAGCTCATCAAGAGTAGTGACTGGCGTGTTGTGACGAGCCAGTTGCTCGGCCACCATTGATCAGTCGTTTTCAATTGGTCAGAGATGTGGAGAATGTGCTGGCCAGGGCAGCAGTCGAACATTTTCTGTATCCAGAAAGGATAGTACAGGACCTGCAACACGCGGTCGTGCATTATCCTGCTGAAATGGTTCAAATGGCTCTGAGCACTATGGGACTCAACATCTGAGGTCATACGTCCCCTAGAACTTAGAACTACTTAAACCTAACTAACCTAAGGACATCACACACATCCATGCCCGAGGCAGGATTCGAACCTGCTACCGTAGCAGTCCCGCGGTTCCGGAGTGCAGCGCCAGAACCGCTAGACCACCGCGGCCGGCCCTGCTGAAATATAGGGTCCACAGGGATCGAATGAAGGGTAGAGCCACGGGTCGTAACACATCTGAAATGTAACGTCCATTGTTCAAAATGCCGTTAATGCGAACAAGAGACGTGTAACCAGTGGCACCCCATACCATCACGCCGTGTGATACCCCAGTATGGCGATGACGAATACACGCTTCCGGTGTGCGTTCACCGCGATGTCACCAAACACGGATGAGACCATCATGATGCTGTAAACAGAACCTGGATTCATCCGAAAAAATGACGTTTTGCCATTCGTGCACCCAGGTTCGTCGTTGAGTACACCTTCGGAGGCGCTCCTGTCTGTGATGCAGCGTCAAGGGTAACCAGCTGATAGTCCAATGCGGCTGCAAACGTCATCGAAGTGTTCGTGCAGATGGTTGTTGTCTTGCAAACGTCCCCATCTGTTGACTCAGGGATCGAGACGTGGCTGTACGATCCGTTACAGCCGTGCGGATAAGATGCCTGTCATCTCGACTGCTATTGATACGAGGCCGTTGGGATCCAGCACGGCGTTCCGTATTACCCTCCTGAGCCCACCGATTCCATATTCTGCTAACAGTCATTGGGTCTCGACCAATGCCAGCAGCAGTGTCGCGATACGATAAACCGCAATCGCGATAGGCTACAATCCGACCTTTATGAAATTCGGAAACGTGAATGCTCTGATAAGCCAACCATTTGCATATCACAGCATCTTCTTCCTGTCGGTTAAATTTCGCGTCTGTAGCATGTCATCTTCGTGGTGTAGCAATTTTAATGGCCAGTAGTGTATATGTCATTTATGTTGTACAGGGTGTCACTCTCAAGAGTCGTCAGGTGCATTTCCTCTGGTGTTTCGGCAGATATTTGCAATTTTATTTTTGCAGTCAGCCCAAAGAAATACTGTTCTCACGCCCTTCATGCGTATCGATGTAAAGCCTCAGTTTGTTCAGTTTGTTTCTAGTTAAAAAAAATTATCATTTTTTAAGCGGAATTTTACGTGCCCATTCGACAGAGCGGTTTCAAAGTAGTCTAGTGCGATGCCTGTTTTATCGATTTGTATTAACAGGAACAGTGAAAACCAAAGAATAACCAGTACCACAGCAGCGACAGCACAGCCCTGGCTGGCGACGATTGCTAACGCGGTGTCGCTCAGTCGGTGACTTCACATGTTCAATATTTGTCATCCACTTTTGGAGTATTTCTCGATATTTTCGGCTCCGAGTGTGTTAAATTAAATTACTAGTCTCGGCGTCATATACTTAGCTTCTCGGTTTCTCAACGTTAATAAGATCACCGTGTGTAGTATCGCGAAGGTTTCTTATAACGTTTGTAGTTTCTCACGGCGAGTTTGGAGTTACCATTATAAACATCAGTCTCCACTGTCGCTTTTGTGTAAATTTGCCTCACATTAATGCGAAAAAGGCTACTTGTCAAAGTAATGAACACGTACAATTAGTATTCAATCTTATTTTTAAGGATTCCAGGCATAACAAATATAAACTGCAAGTATGTCTCTTCTAATTTTGAATAATTGACAGTGGATCGCTCTGAACGTTACCGGATTAGTACCTCTGAAGACAAGGGTATAGAGGAGAACGTCTATACACCCTAATGAACCTTTCAGTCTGCAGTGAAACAGCGTGACAAATTAGAGCTATCTGACTTTTGGGACTCTATCCTATATAATTGCCTTCCACGCGCTATACTCCTTCTGAGCTACCCAAGCAGGGCTATCGACCTCTTAAGGCCCTTAGTTTGTTTACAGTATCTCCAAAGAAAGTCAAGAGGCAAAGGTCGATTTCCCGCTGGGTATAATGTGGCACCCTGTCAGGGTGCTCCATAATAAAGCTAAGTGTTCAAATGTCAAATGTGCGTGAATTTCTAAGGGACCAAAATGCTGAGGTCATCGGTCCCTAGACATATACACTCTTTAAACTAACTTATACTAAGAACAACACACACATCCATGCCCGAGGGAGGAATCGAACCTCCGGCGGGAGGGGCCGCGCATTATAATATAGCACACATCACTCAATTGTGTTTTTAATGAAACGATGTACAGTGGAAATCTTAAGAAATGAAATTCAAAACGATAGTTGACTATGGCATCTCGTGAGTACGGATTGGCCCGTTTATAATGGATTTTACAATGTACAGGTTGTGTATCGCAATAAATTGTAGAAATATGAAAAAGAAGACACCACATTGGTCATTTTCGTGTTTGCCAAGGACACAGAGCGACTATAAGTTTCGAGAAACTTGTGGTAAACAATTGTGGTAATCAATAACAATGGGCAACAGAAATTCATTAGGCGCGTAACATTATATTAATGTAAAGCCGAAAAAAACTGTAACTGAATCGCCTTGGATCCAAGCATCTTACCATCCATTATCTGTTTTTAATTTTTTTGCATGTTTCTGAACATTTGTAACTAACAACTCTTAGTTTACATTTCATATGACATCTGCACCAAGTCAAATTCACCATTAAGTCTACCTCTCTTTTAATCACATAACTACTGTAAGTAGGCTGTTTAGGTTTTTATGTTGGTAACGCCACGTAGCGCTCTATATGAAAATCACTGACTGTGCTATGTGAAGGCTGTGGTTGGCTTGCATTGTTGGAGTATATGCTATTGTAGTGTTGGGCAGTTGGCTGTTAACAGCGCTTAGCGTTGCGCAGTTGGAAGTGAGCCGCCAGCAGTGGTGGATGTGGGGAGAGAAATGGCGGAGTTTTGAGAGCGGATGATCTGGACATGTGTCCATCAAAGACAGTAAATTTGTAAGACTGGATGCCATAAACTGCTATATACACTCCTGGAAATGGAAAAAAGAACACATTGACACCGGTGTGTCAGACCCACCATACTTGCTCCGGACACTGCGAGAGGGATGTACAAGCAATGATCACACGCACGGCACAGCGGACACACCAGGAACCGCGGTGTTGGCCGTCGAATGGCGCTAGCTGCGCAGCATTTGTGCACCGCCGCCGTCAGTGTCAGCCAGTTTGCCGTGGCATACGGAGCTCCATCGCAGTCTTTAACACTGGTAGCATGCCGCGACAGCGTGGACGTGAACCGTATGTGCAGTTGACGGACTTTGAGCGAGGGCGTATAGTGGGCATGCGGGAGGCCGGGTGGACGTACCGCCGAATTGCTCAACACGTGGGGCGTGAGGTCTCCACAGTACATCGATGTTGTCGCCAGTGGTCGGCGGAAGGTGCACGTGCCCGTCGACCTGGGACCGGACCGCAGCGACGCACGGATGCACGCCAAGACCGTTGGATCCTACGCAGTGCCGTAGGGGACCGCACCGCCACTTCCCAGCAAATTAGGGACACTGTTGCTCCTGGGGTATCGGCGAGGACCATTCGCAACCGTCTCCATGAAGCTGGGCTACGGCCCCGCACACCGTTAGGCCGTCTTCCGCTCACGCCCCAACATCGTGCAGCCCGCCTCCAATGGTGTCGCGACAGGCGTGAATGGAGGGACGAATGGAGACGTGTCGTCTTCAGCGATGAGAGTCGCTTCTGCCTTGGTGCCAATGATGGTCGTATGCGTGTTTGGCGCCGTGCAGGTGAGCGCCACAATCAGGACTGCATACGACCGAGGCACACAGGGCCAACACCCGGCATCATGGTGTGGGGAGCGATCTCCTACACTGGCCGTACACCACTGGTGATCGTCGAGGGGACACTGAATAGTGCACGGTACATCCAAACCGTCATCGAACCCATCGTTCTACCATTCCTAGACCGGCAAGGGAACTTGCTGTTCCAACAGGACAATGCACGTCCGCATGTATCCCGTGCCACCCAACGTGCTCTAGAAGGTGTAAGTCAACTACCCTGGCCAGCAAGATCTCCGGATCTGTCCCCCATTGAGGATGTTTGGGACTGGATGAAGCGTCGTCTCACGCGGTCTGCACGTCCAGCACGAACGCTGGTCCAACTGAGGCGCCAGGTGGAAATGGCATGGCAAGCCGTTCCACAGGACTACATCCAGCATCTCTACGATCGTCTCCATGGGAGAATAGCAGCCTGCATTGCTGCGAAAGGTGGATATACACTGTACTAGTGCCGACATTGTGCATGCTCTGTTGCCTGTGTCTATGTGCCTGTGGTTCTGTCAGTGTGATCATGTGATGTATCTGACCCCAGGAATGTGTCAATAAAGTTTCCCCTTCCTGGGACAATGAATTCACGGTGTTCTTATTTCAATTTCCAGGAGTGTATATTATGACTTTTGAACACTATTAAGGTAAATACATTGTTTGTTCTCTATAGAAATCTTTCATTTGCTAATTATGCCTATCAGTAGTTAGTGCCTTCAGCAGTTTGAATCTTTTATTTAACAGGCAGTAGTGGCGCTCGCTGTGTTGCAGTAGTTCGAGTAACGAAGATTTTTGTGAGGTAAGTGATTTGTGAAAGGTATAGGTTAATGTTAATCAGGGCCATTCTTTTGTAGGGATTATTGAAAGTCAGATTGCGTCGCGCTAAAAATATTGTGTGTCAGTTTAGTGTTGATCAGAATAGGTAAAGAGCGAAATGTATGAGTACGTTCAGTTCTGCTGAGATGTTTGAATATCAAATAATGTAAGAGGTTTATCAGCACAGTAATTCATTGATTTTTCTAAGGGGACGTTTCACTACATAAACATTTGTTACTATAGTTTGTATCACCAACACTCCATGTTACTCGTAATTTTCACTTGTTTATAAGTAATATTTTATGTGTAGTTTGCGCATGCTTTGTCCTTATTTCGCACAATATTATAAGACAATATAAATATTAAGATTTTCTGTAAGTGTGTTGTTGAAATTAAAACATTATATAATTTACGATGCAGCGCTTAGTATCGCCGCCTTCAGACAATGTCCTGTTTTTGTCAGAAGTGTAAAAAAGCATAGCCTACTATTTTTTGTAAGGTTTTGTGAGTACAATGACAAAATTTAATTTACATCATTTATGTCACTGCGTAGTCGAGCATGAGTTGTAGGTGCGAATCTGGCGGGCACAAAAGCTAGCAGAGTCCAAGACCCTTTGCAGTGGTCGTCGAATAAATAACAGCCGGAGCACAGGTTTTGTGCAATACGCAAGTGGTCCTCTTCTAGGCGTGTTGGGAACTTTACTCAGAGCCGTAAGAAGGTAAATGGCGCTACGTGATCCAACGCAGTGGCTTTCTTAGCTTGTAGCGCCGCTCTCACTATAATCAGGTTGGCATGCGCGCCGCTTATGATGGAACCACGCAAACCCATTGGAATGTATCGATATTCAAATCACTGGATACAGCAGAAGTAGTATTTCAAGTCAGTAAAGAGAGACACCAGTTTTATAACATGAATCTGTGATAATGTGAATCTAACAGTAGGGGCCAACCTTTGAACTGACTGAGGAAAATGCTTACATTTTGGTTTGCATTCCATAGTTGTATGTGAGGCGAGAGAGTATTTATTCGTGTGTACTTGTGCTAATAGAGTACAAAAGTAAAAAAAGTAGGTCTGTAGATTAACTACCATGAGAGCTTTGGAGATTGATTTATTCAGAACTATCTGGGTTACTTGCGTAATTGTTAAAGTATGGAAATGATTTTCATACCAATTAGTATTGCACAGTAAAGTGCAAAATTAATACCGTAGTGAAGAGCTGATACCATGGAGCAGACAAGTCATGGGAAGAAATTTAATTTAGTTGTTGAAATTTTGAGTTTAGAATTTTCAGTTGCCTTATTTACCAAAGTATTTATCGTGTATGGACTGGTGATTCATTACCTTGCAACAACTTATTATAGCTGCTTCGTGTGATCAAACAAAAAAGTCTCAAAATCTGCACTTCTCTGTGTACTGAATATGGCTTTTTTCCAGATTAGTGAATGACTTTTAGTCCGATTGCCTTAATAAACCATTAGTAACACAACCATGATCGAAATTTACCAGAATAGAACACTTAAAAAAAAGACAGTCTTACAAATTACTTTGCTCTTATGGAAATAATCTAGCATTATCTCGTACTTCTTTTTCTCTGTCACAGTTATTGTTCTATGGTAGGTATCAACATTTTTGACACTACCCCATACTTCCTGTCACTGCCTACAAGAAAAGATTTATTTAATTGAGCGTTTTTTTTTTTGTGTGTGAATCCCCATTCGTTTACTGTTCTGATCACATTTCACCTCACATGGCTTTAACAGGGATTTAGCGTATTACACATACATTTTTTGTCAATAAATATTAATTTCTGGAAATATCGGTTACTTGAAAGTAGATGTACGTTGACTAAGCACTAAATTATTGCGTGTACTATAGCTCATGGATATAGGTTTGATTGAACAGCTTATTTGATGGCAATGTATTTTTAGTAACAGGTTAACTGCAGGAGAATCACTGTCGTAATATGTGCAGTTACGTGAAAAATCAGCATGTTATTATAAAGACTGAAACACAACTTTGTTGGGGCTTTCAATCACCTCGTGCCATATAAAGCAGGGTCTAATGATAAAGGCTTCTTTTTGAAAAAGTGAGTCCCTTCGGTTACACAGCGAAACGAAATAGGGACTAATACGTCGCTTATTTGTACATCTCCGTGGTTTTTACTCTTAAGATAGTGCGTGGTAAGCTACTACTTATTAGTGAATACGGTATAGCTTATGTTGATCCTTGGGTTTTAGGCCTCTATTTGGTCACCTTACAATTACTCCCGCCTCTTGAAGTTATATTAAGACTTGGGTAGCAAAAATACAATAACTATTTAGAAATGGTATGAATAAGTAATACGTCCCTACGGCGTATATGGCATTGGGAGACAGCTGGCTTTCTCGCCGCCTGGAGCGCTAGTGTCGTTCTCGCTGTGAAATGGTAACAACCTCCACATTCGCCACTGTAAACTGTTACATGTAGGTGGAGCTGTCTGCTCTCGCGTCCAAAATGTAACCAGTAGTAGTTATTTCTGATATAGAGGTTGGGAGCAATCCTAATAAAACCAGAACCAACCCAGGGTATGTGACTAAGGAATAGTGTCGAGCGTTCTGTGGATTGAGGGTGGTGGGAACTTTCTCCTACTTCGTCACACACTGCGTCTTAATGAGAGCATCCGATCCCCGATAAGGAACAGTTTTATCATCATCGACTAATGACAGCATGCTTGGTATATAATGTACTTACGGATGCGTGAAAAACAGTAGTGGCCCCACTTTCACATCTGAGCGAAAGAATGGAGGTTATTTTCGAAATGCTAACACTCCGAGAACGTTGAGTCCCATTCGTATTTTCATTGCCCTCTTTGCTCTGGAGATTGCCTGCACCTTTATGATCCACAGCGTGTTACCAACTTTTACTGTCTGCATAAACCCGCTTCGTGTTTCTTGTTTAGCAGGAACATTCCATCGACGGTCTGGCAGAGTCATTTCCTTTTCAGAAGTTTTACAAGTAAGAGCTGTTTTTCTTGCGCACTAACGTCTGCGTATAATTTCTCCATTTGTATAGTGTGGATCATTACAGAATTACAATAATTATCAAGAGCTCAGATGGAAAATCTGTTCTAAGCAAAGAAGGGAAAGCAGAAAGGTGGAAGGAGTATATAGAGGGTCAATACAAGGGCGATGTACTTGAGGGCAATATTATCGAAGTGGAAGAGGATGTTGAAGATGAAATGGGAGATATGATACTTCGATAAGAGTCTGACACAGCACTGAAAGACCTAAGTCGAAACAAGGCCCCGGGAGTAGACAACATTCAATTAGATCTGCTGATAGCCATGGGAGAGCCAGCCCTGGCAAAACTCCACCATCTGGTGAGCAAGATTAAGGCGAAATACCCTCAGACTTCAAGAAGAATATAATAATTCCAACCCCAAAGAAAGCAGGGGTTGACAGATGTGAAAATTACCGAACTATCAGTCCGCAAAATACTAATAAGAATTGTTTCCAGACGAATGGAAAAACTGGTAGAAGCCGACCTCGGGGAAGATCAGTTTGGTTTCCGTAGAGAAGTTGGAACACGTGAGGTAATACTGACCCTACGACTTATCTTATAAGACAGATTAAGGAAAGGCAAACCTACGTTTCTAGCATTTGTAGACTTAGAGAGAAAGCTTTTGACAATGTCGACTGGAATACTCTCTTTCAAATTCTGAAGGTGGCAGGGGTAAAATACAGGGAGCGAAAAGCTATTTACAATTTGTTCAGAAAGCAGATGGCTGTTATAAGAGTCGAGGGGCATGAAAGGGAGGCGGCCGACCGTAGTGGCCGAGTGGTTCTAGGCGCTTCAGTCCGGAACCGCGCTGCTGCTACGGTCGCAGGTCCGAATCCTGCCTCGGGCATAGATGTGTGCGACATCCTTAGGTTAGTTAGGTTTAAGTAGTTCTAAGTCTAGGGGACAATGGCTGGTCGTAGGTTGTGTTCAAATAATGAACAGCATAGAGACAGAAATGATGACACTTTCTGCTGGACCTGACCATCAATTTGCAGGACAGTGCTCAAGCACGTACAGTGCAAGCTGTTACTGATTTGTTTGACTGATGGAGCTGCTAAGTGCTATGCCAGCTACAACACTCCTCTGGCTTAAGGCCTCGTGAGTTCAACTCGATTTCTAAACTGAAGGAAACACTTCACGGCATTCGCTTCAGAACTGCTACAAACTCTTCGGGCAATGGACCGCGCCGCTCGAACTGTCAACACAACTGGCACTGCTAAGAGTATACTACGACTTCCACATCGCTAGCAACGCGTTATACACAATGCTGGTGACTACTTTGAAGGACAGTAAAACTTTGAAACACGTACCTATTTCGTGCGAGCTGTAAATAAATACAGGATGGTGCACGAAATGTGTTACCATTTTGTTTTTGAATATAAACTTCACTGTCAATACAATCTGAAAGGCACATATACTACAAGGAAGAGCCGTCCATGGAGATTTGTTCTAACTCAGCACTTGCTCAATATGTCCATCATTTCGTTTCTTAACTTCCTTCAAACGAACACTGAAGTTAGTGATTACCCTACGGCACATGTCTTGCGTAATTTCACTGCAAGCTTGAAGAATAAGTCTTCTGAGCTCCATTAAATCACATGGACGTTTCGGGAAAAATTTTTCCTTTAGGTACCCCCAAAGAAAAAAGTCACATGGGCTATTGGGGGGGCCAATTTTGTCCGTCATTGAAGCGACCTGGAAACCTGAGTGAAATGAGCCGCATGTCGAAATGCTCCTGTAAAAACTCCAACACAGTGTTTGCAGTATGAGGCCTTGCTCTATCTTGCATGAACCACTGCATGTTGAAGGGCAAGGCAGTAGCAAGAAGCTGTGGAATGAAGCTATTGCGAAGCATGCTCAAATAACGCTCGCTGTTCACAGTTTCTTCAAAGAAAGAGGGTCTAATAAGTCCGTGACTGGAAGTTGCTGCCCACACTATAATTCTCGGACCATAATGTTGTCGTTCACGAAGCACTTGTGGGTTTTCAGTGGCCCAAAAGCGTACATTTTGTTTGTTAACCACACCGTCTAAATGAAAATGCGCCACGTCTGAAAACCAAACGTTACTGAGAGTTTCTTCCCTATCCTCCGCCCACTGAGCAAACAATAGTCTCTGCTGCTTGTGTTCTTCAGTGAGCTTCTGTGCACAGGTCATCTTGTATGGTTACATATGGAGGTCACTTTTAACAAAGCGTTGAACGGAGTGTCTGGATATTCCCATTTGCACTGCTGCCTTTCTACACGATTTCCCAGGACTTCTCTGTACAGCAACTCGTACCGCTTCACTATTCTCCGGCGAGCAAACAGGCTTAGGCCGAGGTCGCTTCGCTTCCAATACTGTTCCTTCCTGTACAAATTTATCGTACAACCTGTGGATGGTCTTCTTGCAAGGGACCCATCGTGTGTTAAACTGTTGTCGAAAACGCCTCTGAGTCACAACAAGGCTTTTCGTTTCATGGAAAAGTAATACAATTGCCGATAGTTGCTGTGTCGTCAGTCTTCCATTGTCAGCAATTGCTGCTTACTAGTCTCTTAGCGGCAGTATCGTGAATTACACGTTATTTTCTAGCTAATTTGTTTTTTCAAGCTCTGCTGGTACTGCGGTAGAGATACCAGCGGGATATCTAATGTCCGTCGTAAATTGTGAAAAAAACAATTGGTAACATATTTCGTACGCCACCCTGTAGTTGCCACTATTAAAGTTCTAACCCTCGTATAATCTCTAGGCTTAATGGAATGCAGCAATGATGACTGTTCGTAGGCTGGTAGGATACCGTCTAAAAAGTGTACATCCCAAGCATTGATCGTTAGTTCCAGCCTGCATAGTCTTTCGCACGAAAGTCTTTGGGGAATGGCATTACCATAGTCACGTACCCAAAGGAAATACATTTTTAAAAGTAGAAGAAAACGCCAGTCCAAAGTTGCAAATTTTTACTTTTTATTCACTCGATGACTAGTTTCGGACCGAGATCCATTTTCAAGTCACCATAACATAGACGAAAATAGCATTTCCGCAAGATATCAAAAAGTTATGTTTGGATAGTGAGTGAAGTGACGCTAACACCTACTTACAGATCCACAATTATCCGCAAGTTCTTTGCAGAAGACGAAAGGGTTACGCCGTTTAGGATAAATGGTGGAAAAGATTCTCTGAACGTAGAGGTAATAAGTCTTTTGTGAGCGACTAAAACTGCTTGCGTTTTAGATGGGTTTATATTAAACCTATGCTCTGCACCTAGAATTACAGGCTAAGCAAATCAGCAGTAGTATGGGGGCTGGCTGTGCACAGGTTTGTTGGAATTACACTTCGATAACTGAATGTCGTCATCATATACGTAATTTTAGCAGTGGGTGAGAATACCTGACACATCATTAACATATAATGAGAAGAATAAAGGGCCCAATACTGATCCTTGTGGGACTCCCGATACTAAGTCCGTCCATCGTGTCCTTCCTATCCCAGTCGCTACACGCTGTTGGCGAGATGTAAGGTATGTGTGAAACACTGTATAGCACTTTAAGAAAAATTTTCACTTGTGAGGTTAGCAAGTGGACTGTCAAAGTCGACAGTGTCTAAAGCTTTGCTGAAATCCAAAAGCACCTAACAGTCACCCGTTGGTTGTCCATAACTTGTTTCACTTCGTCGGACACTTCTGTAATACACCAGTCGATTTTGCTGGAAACCGGTCTACGAGGTGCATTCAAATTCTAAGGCCTCCTTTTTTTTTTCTCTGGACTGGAAAGAGATAGAAACATGGGCATTGTTTTAAAATGAGGCCGCGTTCATTGTCAATACGTCCCAGAGATGGCAGCACCGTACGGCAGATGGAATTTTACCGCCAGCTGTGAGAATGAGAACTGTTTTAAATACTTAAAATGGCGACCTTTTCCTTACTTGAACAGCGTGCAATCATTCGTTTTCTGAATTTGCATGGTGTGAAACCAACTGAAATTCACTGACAGTTGAAGGAGACATGTGGTGATGGAGTTATGGATGTGTCGAAAGTGCGTTCGTGGGTGCGACAGTTTAATGAAGGCAGAACATCGTGTGACAACAAACCGAAACAACCTCGGGCTCGCACAAGCCGGTCTGACGACATGATCGAGAAAGTGGAGAGAATTGTTTTGGGGGATCGCCGAATGACTGTTGAACAGATCGCCTCCAGAGTTGGCATTTCTGTGGGTCCTGTGCACACAATCCTGCATGACGACCTGAAAATGCGAAAAGTGTCATCCAGGTGGGTGCCACGAATGCTGACGGACGACCATACGGCTGCCCATGTGGCATGTTGCCAAGCAATGTTGACGCACAACGACAGCATGAATGGACTTTCTTTTCGTCGGTTGTGACAATGGATGAGACGTAGGTGCCATTTTTCAATCCAGAAACAAAGCGCCAGTTAGCTCAATGGAAGCACACAGATTCACCGCCACCAAAAAAATTTCTGGTAACTGCCAGTGCTGAAAAAATGGTGTCCATGTTCTGGGACAGCGAGGGCGTAATCCTTACCCTTTGCGTTCCAAAGGGCACTACGGTAACAGGTGCATCCTACGAAAATGTTTTGAAGAACAAATTCCTTCCTGCACTGCAACAAAAACGTCCGGGAAGGGCTGCGCGTGTGCTGTTTCACCAAGACAACGCACCCGCACATCGAGCTAACGTTACGCAACAGTTTCTTCGTGATAACAACTTTGAAGTGATTCCTCATGCTCCCTACTCACCTGACCTGGCTCCTAGTGACTTTTGGCTTTTTCCAACAATGAAAGACACTCTCTGTGGCCGCACATTCACCAGCTGTGCTGCTATTGCCTCAGCGATTTTCCAGTGGTCAAAACAGACTCCTAAAGAAGCCTTCGCCGCTGCCATGGAATCATGGCGTCAGCGTTGTGAAAAATGTGTACGTCTGCAGGGCGATTAAGTCGAGAAGTAACGCCAGTTTAATCGATTTCGGGTGAGTAGTTAATTAGAAAAAAAATCGGAGGCCTTAGAACTTGAATGCACCTCGTAGTTTAATCATTTAGGCACAAAGCTGTGTTAAATGTAGGACTGGTGCTTTGTGATGCAACACTTTCCATTTCCGCCCCTGTAGCAGAGTGCGGCAGGGAGGAGCGTGTGTCCTGGCCGCCGCCCGCCCGCCTGCAGACGGGAGGGGCATAACGGGACCGCCATCTGCCGCCGGACGACCTTCAGCATTTGCAACCTCGTCCCGCGGGTCACCTCCTCTCCACGTCCAGCGTCTCCAGACTGCAATGTCACCTCGATTCCCAGTTCCTATTAGGCTGTACAAGCAACACACCACCCCGAAGTTGCGTTTTTGTTGTGGTTTACTACCCGAAAGTTGCTTTGATTGCGCTCGACTCTAGTCTACGCCTTGTTCGAGCCTTTTCATATCTGCATAACTGCTGCAACCAACATCCTCTTACTGTAGTCAAGGAAGTCACGTTTTAACCCGTATACGGAGTGCATCTGCAACTGCTAAAAGTCATGACGAATGAATGAAAAAAAGTGCCGGCAGCTGGTAAAACTTGGTTTTAATTGACCACGTGACCAGCTTACCGACTTACAATCGCATCTTCATGAGCAACAAAAATTATTACATTAATCCGTCACATATGAGCCCAACGTTATTAGTCAAGATATTGTCATTCAGAGAACACTATCAGTATTTTTTTTTAAAGAAATAAAAGCTAGACGAACGAAGGTCACTTGGGAAGGTGGCTCTATTGATGAACCGACACACTGACCATTAACGGCACGTGCATGTGTCTTCCCAAACTAGACGTGGAAGGTGACAAAAAAAAAAAGACGTACAAAATACTTTGGGTAAAATCGACCACGAAGCCACGATGACAGGGCAAAAGGAGCAAAAATGAGAAGCAGACCAACAGTCACGAAACGAGAACAAAGAAAACTACCAAAATTTTGACAAAGCTGACATCACCCTATCATAGAAAGTTTGGGTTTTAGTGGCCTGTTGATCATTAAGGGCTTAAGTTTTCCGAGTTCTCAAATATTCTGATTATCTCTAACTCTTCCAAAATGGTTGATTTTTTCCCTTTAAGTACGACATGTAGGATCTGGAAACACTCGAGCGTCGGTTCACAACGGCCGCAAGCCATAAGATTAATAGCGACTGGAGAGTTACTTTTCACAGCGCACTTTTAAGTGAGAATGTGCCCCCGATACTGTATTTTGCATTTGCGACCTGTCTGTCCAGTATACACTGACGGGAAAAAATCGCAACATCAAAAAGTAAATAATGTAGAGTAATGAAATTTCAGGAATACATGATTGTAGGTAACATATTTAACAGATTCAAGCCAATGTAAATTTAGAATGCTGGTACATTAATAACCGCAGTAACCGCAAAAATGTTAACGCGACATTGTGCATTGTATTTTATAGGAGACGGATGTCAGTTTGGGGGATGGAATTCCATGACTATTGCACTTGGTCTGGACGTTTAATGCTGTCTGTGGATACTACAGGAGTTGTCATCCGATGGTGTCCCATACGCGTTCGATTGGAGACGGATCTGGTAATCTAGTAGGCAAAGGACATATGTAGCCGGCCGTTGTGACCGAGCTGTTCTAGGCGCTTCAGCCTGGAACCACGCGACCGCTACGGTCGGAGGTTCGAATCCTGCCTCGGGCATGAATGTGTGGATGATCTTATGTTAGGTTTAAGTACAGGGTTATTACAAATGATTGAAGCGATTTCACAGCTCTACAATAACTTTATTATTTGAGATATTTTCACAATGCTTTGCACACACATACAAAAACTCAAAAAGTTTTTTTAGGCATTCACAAATGTTCGATATGTGCCCCTTTAGTGATTCGGCAGACGTCAAGCCGATAATCAGGTTCCTTCCACACTCGGCGCAGCATGTCCCCATCAATGAGTTCGAAAGCATCGTTGATGCGAGCTCGCAGTTCTGGCACGTTTCTTGGTAGAGGTGGTTTACATACTGAATCTTTCACATAACCCCACAGAAAGAAATCGCATGGGGTTAAGTCAGGAGAGCGTGGAGGCCATGACATGAATTGCTGATCATGATCTCCACCACGACCGATCCATCGGTTTTCCAATCTCATGTTTAAGAAATGCCGAACATCATGATGGAAGTGCGGTGGAGCACCATCCTGTTGACCGTCGGCTATGGTACGTTTAGCTCCCTGCTTGCTTTATTCATCGACTTCCGCAGGCTACGCGTGAAACTTGCCCGCACGCGTTCAACCGTTTCTTCGCTCACTGCAGGCCGACCCGTTGATTTCCCCTTACAGAGGCATCCAGAAGCTTTAAACTGCGCATACCATCGCCGAATGGAGTTAGCAGTTGGTGGATCTTTGTTGAACTTCGTCCTGAAGTGTCGTTGCACTGTTATGACTGACTGATGTGAGTGCATTTCAAGCACAACATACGCTTTCTCGGCTCCTGTCGCCATTTTGTCTCACTGCGCTCTCGAGCGCTCTGGCAGCAGAAATCTGAAGTGCGGCTTCAGCCGAACAAAACTTTATGAGTTTTTCTACATATCTGTAGTGTGTCGTGACCATATGTCAATGAATGGAGCTACAGTGAATTTATGAAATCGCTTCAATGATTTGTAATAGCCCTGTAGTTCTAGGGGACTGTGACCTCAGATGTTAAGTCCCATAGTGCTCAGAGCCATTTGAACCATTTTTTGGCAATATGTAAACACACTGCAGAGCATGTCGGATTACAACAGCGGTATCTGGCCGAGTGATATCCTGTTGGAAAAGACCCCGTGGAATGCTGTTCGTGAATGGCTGCACAGCAGGTCAGATCATCAGTCTGTCGTACAAATTTATAGTCAGGGTGCCGCGCGGGATTAGCCGAGCAGTCTAGGGCGCTACAGTCATGGACTGTGCGGCTGGTCCCGGCGGAGGTTCGAGTCCTCCCTCGGGCATGGACGTGTATGTTTGTCCTTAGGATAATTTAGGTTAAGTAGTGTGTAAGCTTAGGGACTGATGACCTTAGCAGTTAAGTCCCATAAGATTTCGCACACATTTGAACATTTTTTTATAGTCAGGGTGCGTGGGATAACGATGAGAGTGTTCCTACAGTCATACGAAACCGCACCCCGGACCGTAACTCCAAAAATACAAATTTGTGAACCATCCATTTCCATGTGAGAAAGTATCGTTTATATCCAAGCTAAAATTAAGAGAACATCCAAGAAATACACAAGGTCCATCGACGAGGGCATGGGCTGCAACACTCTTCACTGGAATGCGATTCTTCTTGTCTGCTGATGTTGTTGTAAGTTCAATGTTTTCTATGGTTTTGTAGACTGTTGTGCGGGAACGACGATACCTCCTGTAGGGCATGTTGGCGGCGTTCAAAGTAGTTGCCTGTGCAGCAGCAAGACACAGACTGCGCGTAGCGCGGGAGAGCGCTCGCTTATATACTGTGAATGAACTTTGACCTTAGATAAGGACTTAGAGTGTTCGCAGTGGCCAGCGGAATGTTATCCCGAACGCGTGCTGTAGTCTCTTTAGCAGCACGCGTCACCGCTGGCGCGCCGCCAACACCAAGTGGTAACAGTGTTTACATAACAAAACTGTTGCATCCTTGAGCCTCCGGTTCTAGATGTACACTCGATGGTTCATGGCTAACGCTATAGATCTTTATTTATGGAAATATACAGTACAATCGGATACAAATTGTACATATTCACATACACCTTTACCTTTAACCCAAATAAATACAGACTCATTTTGATTAATTTTTCTTTTTCTACGAGTATAGAAGACAAGAGGAGATGTTGAATCGTAAGCTGATTTTCCAAAATCTTTATTACCAATTTCAAACATATGGTAGGTACGATAGGCTATTACATCTCTATCATTAAAACTTTCAAGACCAGGTACACTGGGGACATCTACAAAACCATAGAAAACAGTGAACTTACAACAACATCAGCAGACAAGAAGAATCGCATTCCAGTGAAGAGTGTTGCAGCGCACGCCCTCGTCGATGGACCTTGTGTATTTCTTGGATGTTCTCTTAATTTTAGCTTGGATATAAACGACACTTCCAGTGTGTCCAGCACGCTGACAGGTTGGTTAAGCCAGCCAACTGACTTCTTTCTAGCCAACATACGGCCATCACGCACCGAGGCAGAACCAGCTTTCATCATAAAACGCAATAGTTCTTCATACTGCCCTCCAATGAGCTCTCGTTTGACATCAATGAAGTCGCAAACGGTGGTCTGTTTGGGGTCATTGGAATGCATGCTGCAGGACGTATTGCTCCGAACTGGTCTTGCAGTAACAGATTTATAAGAGTTCGTTGTGTCACTGTGGAACCAACTGGTGCCCAAATTGCTGCTGCACATGCGGTACGATGCGCCACAGCCATATGCCAAACGTGATGGTCCTACCTCTCGGTTGTAGTACAGCTCACCACGCCCAGTCTCAAAGGTTGGGAGGAGACCCCGTACAAGGCAGTACAGGGTGAATGATGATGATTAACATTTTATTTTGTCTTAGAAATAAATTTAAAGCAAACCTAATTTGCAACCGCGTAGTGGTGCTACTAGCGCCGTTCTAATGCGACTGGCTCTAAGCTTCAGCAGTCATCATGTTCCAGATCTAGAAACACGCCTCCCAACTTTTGTTCACGTCTCACAACTCCTCGTCGGTTTTTCTCCCTCCCTTGCTCGGTCTGACCCTGGACGGCACGCCCTGCTCACGAGTCCGCGACAGGCCCGCTCCGTCACGATGTGAAACGCAACCCGGCCCGGCCTGTGACCCAGTGCCATCTGTCTCGCGGCGACACTTGGGCCGTTTCAGTTGGCACCGTGCTCACGCCTCTTATCTGGCGGGGCGCGTGCGGCACGCCGTCGTGACGTCAGCAGCGGCCTGCAGTCGCGGCTTTCCCGCGCTCCCCACACCCACAACCCCCCACCCGTCTCCTAAAGTCCGCACCCTGGTACACAGCACGCAGCCGTGCCGTGGCTCTGCCTCTTGCTAGGAACTGTGTATCAACATCCAGACCCAGAAGTGTTATCGACGTCGTCGTCATCATCATCATCATCATCATCATCATCATCATCATCAACAACAACAACAACAACCAATTATCCACTGCCACTACACGTCGCTTCCATTTACCAAGATTTTCTTTTCAAACGGAACACCGCCTCTGCACTAGATAATAGCTCGAATGCTGCTTCGAGTATAGTATGTCTTAAAGGATCCTTTTTTCGTGTGTAGCGATGAAACTGCTCGAGTGGGCTTATTGATTTTAAGGTAGGCGGGGTTTTTTAAAAACAGTCTAAAAGGCTTGTAAGGGTACTCCAGGATAGTGTGCTCAGAAATAAATGTTAAGAAAAAACATTGCGCAGTTAGCCGATCAGGCTGTTGCGCGCGCGAATTGAAGCGATCCAGCAGAGACAGAGCCGCGAAACGTGTTCTTCGAACCAGATAAAAATTGGACATAGCACGATACTAAGGGCCGAACCCGAGCCAAAGGCTATGAGAACTACTAACTGTATCTGGTGGGTCGCTTGAACCTGCACGTAGAACGGTCTGATTGGTTAACTTAAATGATACTTAAATCGGAAACGGCGAAACCTATCGCATTTTACACAAGCTGCGACATTGTCGCGAATAACACTGGACCCGTATATACAATAAGATTCCTTTAATTTACGTCAATAGTCACAAACTTTTTGTTAACAGATCACCGGTTTCGGTCTATTATGACCATCATCAGATCTGTTTTATAAACAGATTTGGTGATGGTCATTATAGAGCGAAACCGGTAATCTGTTAACAAAAAGTTTGTGACCATTGACGTAAATTAAAGGAAAGGTATCGCACTTTCCTAAACAATTATTTCCCAGGACAACCTACCCTGCAACAGCCTTACAAGCTCTTCAGACTCTTTCTGACCAACCTGTGTACGGCAGTCGGACTGACTAAAGCTGAGGCGCTCATGAAATTCCATCTTAATTCATCATAAAAAATCAAGCAGACGCGACTAAATTGAAAGTACAAGAAAATTTGCACACAGGCTTAAGCGGAGAAAGCTTAGAAATTACAAAAAGCACTACTTCTGATAATGCTATGGTCGCCAGCCAAATTAGGTGAGAGGGTCCTAGCAAGGTAACAACACCAAGTGTCTTCATTATGATGAGAAGCTGTTCTCCACGAAACGCTTAACATTGCAGTAAATTGATATCGCAGTGAGCAGCCGAAAATGGTATGTGCTATGTTCTCCTCCATGCCACAATAGCGTAAGGGTGAGTCAGTCAGTTACAGATAGAGATTACAGCACATTTTCTGATAAAACAACAAAGGTCAACTCTTGTGCGTGATTGAGTACGCCTTTATAAATATGATATTCCTGCTTTAGACTGCCGTGTAACAATTCTGATGATATTTCAGTTAAAATTTTTCCAAAATTATCGTAAATGCATTGAGTGGACAGCAAAGAATGTCTTGTAACTCTCTTATAAAAAGGCAAAATTTTTTCGAAAATTAACGTGCGTAAACTTCTGATTTAGTATAAATCTTTGTTTTACGATCGTGTAATCATGTTATCTATGTAAAAAGCGCCATTAATTGTTCATCAAGTTACCTTCGATTAGGAACGTCGGTGCACTCAACGACTGTGATATGACTTTCAAATGACAGAGCACAGCAACCAGTCGCCCTGTTCTTGCAGGTTTTATTCAGCAAATGTAGATTTAGCTAGGGTCTAGCCATTATCAACGCACCATTTCATAGTATCAATGCATGTTCTAGTACGTCAGACTCCTATTGTTCGGAATTGTTGCACAGATCTACTCAGTAGTCTTGAACGAACTGGACAGAAGCCCGAGAAACAGGGGGCTAACGTACTAGAATATGCACTGATAATGTCTAGGCGCTAGCTGAAATCTAGATTTGCCGAATAAAACCTGCAAGAAAAGGACGAGTGATTGCTGTGCTCCATCATTTGAAAATTGATTGTTTCCTTTGTTCCCTTTGTTGCAGCTACGCGATACAGATGGACGTGTAAGTTTTACCAGTAATAGTTGGACCAGAACATTTCCAAAGAGTCTGAGAATAAAAACAGCGTTGATTGGGAAATTAGTTAATATCAATGACGCATTTAATCCGTTTGGGTCATCATCAGATTGTGTAGAAGCAGCTGGATATGTAGCCCATCCGTCATAAAGCCATTTAAGATGGAAAATGGACGCAACAGTAACTGGATATGTAAGCTATCCGTCATTAAAGAACATAAAATGCAAGCTCGACCTTGAATACACCAGCTGAGTACACCACAGCAGTACAAAATAGGGCCACGCGTATGAGCCGAACGCGGCACAGTGTCCCTTTGGCGTACACACAAATACGCATCAGCGCTTGGGTGAGGCGTGGTAGTAAGCACTAGATTCCAGCCGGCTGGGTGGGGCTTGGTAAAGTGTTGTCCTCAACTGTCGGAACCACAGGATCGCCGCGGCACGGAAGGAGGTACTGATCCTCTGTTTGAAAATGGTTCAAATGGCTCTGAGCACTATCTGAGGTCACCAGTCCCTTAGAACTTAGAACTACTTAAACCTAACTAACCTAAGGACATCACACACATCCATGCCCGAGGCAGCACTCGAACCTGCGACCGCTCGGCCACAGCGGCTGGCCCCTGTTTGAAATTTCCGCACCTGGCATCGTGTTGAATTAAAAGCTATGTAGAAACCAAAACCAACGAGTTTTTGCATAATTCGATTTTACAATGATCATCCGTTCTTGTAATCTCACGGAAAGGAATGGGTAACGCCTGTATACTAGCAACTGTCAGTGGTGCCTGCGGTGCCAGTAGGTTAAACAGCGAGAACTGAGTTTTGTAATTTGAGAGAATTTCTTAACATGGCGTCGTCTTTGTCTAATTGCCTTAAGTGAAACCAGTGTAATGTTCAGTTATGAAATTTCAGTTCCGTTATGAGTATTTGAGGTGTTGAGCGAAATTTTACTGCGTATTCGTCTTTAATAGTATAATTGCCTCTTTTGAAGTTGAGTTGCGGCGGGTTGGTTAGCTTATTAATAATCATTAGTCATAGGAAATATTAGAATTGTGATAAACATTGTTCGCCATCTTTTACGAAAGCCTGGCAACTATTTCTGTGGTCAGTCAGAAAAGCGATGGAGAACATATCCAGCCCACTGAAAGAATTGTTTCCATTCTATATTTGCTCAGCAGGATCGGGACTATGATAATACTTGAAGATTTTGAGTTCTAATTGATACATATATTTGTTAAAGTTTCACACGCACAACATGTAATATTCATTATGTTCATACTGACAGTACATATCTCTATCCTAAGCAGCACTATGAGTAGAGGCGATATCTACGGTAAGGTCCTACTAAATTGTCTTTCGCTCTGTCTAGTGATAGTCAAAATTAATGCTCACCACAAAAGTGGAAAATAATTGTCACCACTTGCTACGCGGATTTGTTAAGAATAAGGTGGCACACTAACAGTTCCTTTTTGGAAAATCTAAGCAATCCAGGTAGGCGTACAGTCCTCGCGAGTTCAGTATCTACACTCCTGGAAATTGAAATAAGAACACCATGAATTCATTGTCCCAGGAAGGGGAAACTTTATTGACACATTCCTGGGGTCAGATACATCACATGATCACACTGACAGAACCACAGGCACATAGACACAGGCAACAGAGCATGCACAATGTCGGCACTAGTACAGTGTATATCCACCTTTCGCAGCAATGCAGGCTGCTATTCTCCCATGGAGACGATCGTAGAGATGCTGGATGTAGTCCTGTGGAACGGCTTGCCATGCCATTTCCACCTGGCGCCTCAGTTGGACCAGCGTTCGTGCTGGACGTGCAGACCGCTTGAGACGACGCTTCATCCAGTCCCAAACATGCTCAATGGGGGACAGATCCAGAGATCTTGCTGGCCAGGGTAGTTGACTTACACCTTCTAGAGCACGTTGGGTGGCACGGGATACATGCGGACGTGCATTGTCCTGTTGGAACAGCAAGTTCCCTTGCCGGTCTAGGAATGGTAGAACGATGGGTTCGATGACGGTTTGGATGTACCGTGCACTATTCAGTGTCCCCTCGACGATCACCAGTGGTGTACGGCCAGTGTAGGAGATCGCTCCCCACACCATGATGCCGGGTGTTGGCCCTGTGTGCCTCGGTCGTATGCAGTCCTGATTGTGGCGCTCACCTGCACGGCGCCAAACACGCATACGACCATCATTGGCACCAAGGCAGAAGCGACTCTCATCGCTGAAGACGACACGTCTCCATTCGTCCCTCCATTCACGCCTGTCGCGACACCACTGGAGGCGGGCTGCACGATGTTGGGGCGTGAGCGGAAGACGGCCTAAGGGTGTGCGGGACCGTAGCCCAGCTTCATGGAGACGGTTGCGAATGGTCCTCGCCGATACCCCAGGAGCAACAGTGTCCCTAATTTGCTGGGAAGTGGCGGTGCGGTCCCCTACGGCACTGTGTAGGATCCTACGGTCTTGGCGTGCATCCGTGAGTCGCTGCGGTCCGGTACCAGGTCGACGAGCACGTGCACCTTCCGCCGACCGCTGGCGACAACATCGATGTACTGTGGAGACCTCACGCCCCACGTGTTGAGTAATTCGGCGGTACGTCCACCCGGCCTCCCGCATGCCCACTATACGCCCTCGCTCAAAGTCCGTCAACTGCACATACGGTTCACGTCCACGCTGTCGCGGCATGCTACCAGTGTTAAGGACTGCGATGGAGCTCCTTATGCCACGGCAAACTGGCTGACACTGACGGCGGCGGTGCACAAATGCTGCGCAGCTAGCGCCATTCGACGGCCAACACCGCAGTTCCTGGTGTGTCCGCTGTGCCGTGCGTGTGATCATTGCTTGTACAGCCCTCTCGCAGTGTCCGGAGCAAGTATGGTGGGTCTGACACACCGGTGTCAATGTGTTATTTTTTCCATTTCCAGGAGTGTATTATTACTGAAAGTAAGAGTTTTGTAATAGCCTGTCTCCGACGTCATCCGAGGCAGCGCGCTCCGGCGTTTGAGTGAGGAGGATGTGACGGTGGCTGGGTGCGAAATGAAGCCTAGTCTTGCCTCTCGGACTGTATTTATATGTGTGACGCAGCAGACGGCCAAGGGAACACCTGCTGTCATCCGCTCTATGCCCACAGTAGCAGTCTCTAAACGGCCGCTTTCTCGGACATACAGTATTTAATAACAATGTGATGAATCAATTTAGAATCTTCATAATTTTTGAACGCATGTAGGTAAGTTGGTTAAAATCACAGAAAAAGTTTTAGCTTGCTTCTAGAATTCTTAGAACGGAAGTTTCAGTAGAACATTATCTGTGAACTACAACTTTAAGAGACATTGTATAGGTTGTTATTAACATCAAGGTGCTAAAACTTGTTACAGCTGTTTCATTTAATAGGTTTCATCACATGCTGTAACCAAAACTTTCTAGCATTAATATAACAGATAGTTAATCTATTACAAATAAGAACTTTTTGTTCCAAATTTAGTTTTCAGTAAATTACTCGAAAAATATTAGAAGCGGTTCTGGGCGCTACAGTCTGGAAACGCGCGACCGCTACGGTCGCAGGTTCGAATCCTGCCTCGGGCATGGATGTGTATGATGTCCTTAGGTTAGATAGGCTTAAGTAGTTCTAAGTTCTAGGGGACTGATGACCTCTGGAGTTAAGTCCCATAGTGCTCAGAGCCACTTTGAACTATTAGATGTATCTTAATGGGTCACGTAGTAATTATTTTTATGTTGAACTCAAGCATCATACAAATTTTGACCTTTCTAAGTCTAATATTTAGCGCCTTAAATTTTTCTTACAAACGTGGATTGTGACAAAATATTTCTTTAATCACGTTGAGACTTGTACTAGTTAATCTTGACATACATCTGCACATCATGACCAATTTCTGGCTTCCCAGCTTTATTATTTAGCGCCACTTACTTCTTTTCTTAAAACGATGTATTTAGGTAAAGTATTGACCTAATCATTTTCATACTTGGTAGTTTAAACATTATTACACAAAAATATGTTCACAAAGTTTGAAAAAGCAACTTTAACTTTTAATTTCATTCTTAATTATAGCCGGCCCTTGGTGGCCGAGCGGTTCTAGGCGCTACAGTCTGGAACCGCGCGACCGCTACGGTCGCAGGTTCGAATCCTGCCCCGGGCATTGGATGTGTGTGATGCCCTTAGGTTAGTTAGCTTTAAGTAGTTCTGAGTTCTAGGGGACTGATGACCTCAGTAGTTAAGTCCCATAGCGCTCAGAAGCATTTGAGCCATCTTAATTATGGTGCAATACTTGTGTGTTACACACAGACGGCCTCGCGGGCTTAGCCGAGCGGTCTCAGGCGGTGCAGCCATGGACTGTGCGGCTGGTCCCGGCGGAGGTTCGAGTCCTCTCTCGGGCATGGGTGTATGTGTTTGTCCTTAGGATAATTTAGGTTAAATAGTGTGTAAGCTTAGGGACTGATGACCTTAGCAGTTAAGTCCCATAAGATTACACACACATTTGAACATTTCTGAACCCACAGACATGTTATGGTGGCGTGGCGCTACTGGCAGTGAACTGGGGTAAGTCCCGGCACACTCGCTCTGCTCTGTGTTTCGCCACAGACTTTATTTTAGCTAAGCACTTTTATTATTGTAATAAAAGCTGGCCAAGGTAGTTCCTCCATTTTTTTTTTTTTAATTTTTGGGACAGTTGATAATATGAAACAAAAGTCGTAATGTTCACTCGACCGTTAACCTCATTTAAGTGACTGATGGTCTTTAGAATGTTTGTATATGTAGGAATGTACATAGTATCTTGTTTCTGTTTTAGACTAAATGCTATTTTCAAGTTGTCCCAGTATTACCTGTCCACTCTTGGCGTCATATTTATGGGGTTTATGGTACCCGCTGGTGATTTTTGTGAATACTGATTTGAATCGTACGATGTTTTGATTCTTTGTTGTAAATATTTAACTGCAATGAAATCTCTTTGTTTGTAAAACTTATTGCTTCCGGAGATCAGTTATTATCTAAACTTGACCTTAAATTGTCCATCCTACTCTCCTTCTATTATTTTTCCCATTTCGTTTAATGTATGCCTGTGATATTTAAATACTTGCTACCTGACAATAACGTATCAGAGTTAAAGTTATAATGTTTGTGCTGGTAGGACTGTTCAATAATAATTTACAGTTTTGGTGAAAAGCTCCCGAATTCCATTTTCAGGTGTTAGCGTTTGGATTCTGTGGCGTTTCGACGAATGCCACAGTCATCATCTTCGCCGGAAGATTAGCATGACATTCGTAGTACCTTCGCGGAATCTTAATGCTGACAACAGGCTGGAAAGCTCTAGAGCTTCTTGTCAGTAGTATAAGCCGGGGAAGACTGCGTTCATATTAGCAGTTTTGTTCGATAATAATGCGTGACAAAATCTGGTCAGCAATATTATAGCTTCTCTAAATCTTCGGTAAAACTTCATGTTCAGGTCAGTGTTGAATACAACAGGATGTCGAAGTTGGTTCCTTTTTGAAAATTTGTTGATGAGTTGCAAAGCAGAGAGTACACAATAAGACACATATACGACACAGTACATTCAATAGTTGCTCTTCTCGTATGTAACCTTAACTTGTTCTTCTTTTTAACGAATAATTTATCTCAAATATTAATAGTAAATGACAACAGGGATATCTTCCACGATCACCAATGAGAAAGGTGGTTTCAGATAAGATGCCTGGCTCTCTGACCAAGCGGTTCTAGGCGCTTCAGTCCGGAACCACGCAGCTGCTACGGTCGCATGTTCGAATCCTGCCTCGGGCATGGATGTGCGTGCTGTCCTTAGGTTAGTTAGGTTTAAGTAGTTCTAACTCTAGGGGACTGATGACCTCAGATGTTAAGTCCCATAGTGCTTAGAGCCATCTGAGCCATTTGATCATATAAGATGCTTTTTGTACTTCAGCAGAGTTACAAATTTTAATAAAATCTGACATCATTATATGCAATTATCACATTTTTGCTGTATTTCAGATAAATGACAGGGACAGCAATAGAGAATGTTACGAATAAACAGTTTTAAAAGTTAAAGGCGAGGATGAGGTTTATCAAACAGTTTTGTTTGACTGAATCCCAGCCACGAAAAACTTACTTGATTCACTCTTTGCTCCTCGGCAGGAAAATCTTATTTTCTTATGGTTTTTAATGATGCTGGGCACGTATAAAGCCAGTTTCTGTCTGTAACTACTGTTAGCCTTAGAACGCATGCCGTCCTTCCTCAACCGTAAAGCGTACTGGAATGATGTTGCATCATAAAAGCACTTTCAAAGATAACCCCAGTGCGGTAATAATTACATTATCCGGTGCCGCATGGTAACATAATGACATAAAACGGTTAATTAGCCATGTCAAGAAATTTCTTCCCACAAGTGTTAAGGTATTCAGAGCCTCAAGCGTGGCGGCTACCTTTTCCCGAGAACCCGTTCGAAAGAGAAACGGAGCTGCCGTAACATACGAGTATGTCCTGTGCGGAATTCAAATGCTTCCTACAAACGAAGTATAAACGGCAGTCATATCTCCATGTACTCTGATTTACTCGTTTAATTACGAGCGCAAACCACGTGTAATCAGAAATGAACCTTTGTACATGCTACAGCATTCAACATTAAAGAAAAAAAGGTTCCTGACGACCTGCAGCAGCAGATTCCGCTGCCTCAGAATTTCTTCTCTGAGTTTATTGAAGTATATTCCACGTGTTAGCTGCGTAAAAGACTTGTAATCGCTCTTCTTGCACAAATGCGTTATGGCCTGATATCGTTTGGACGGAAAGAAATTGCAGTGGCCGAGCGGTTGTAGGCGCTTCAGTCTGGAACCGCGCGACCGCTACGGTCGCAGGTTCGAATCGTGCCGCGGGCATGGATGTGTGTGATGTCCTTAGGTTAGTTAGGTTTAAGTAGTTCTAAGTTCTAGGGGACTGATGACCTCAGAAGTAAAGTCCCATTTTGCTCAGAGCCATTTGAACCATTTGAACGGAAAGAAATTACGAGAGAAGTTACGAAAGTAAGATCTGTCATCGTTTTTGGAAGGCAAGATGATATACCAGGTGACGCAAGCAAACGCCATATGAATCCACACTCGTTACTAGTTGAACAACGGAAGGAGCACCAGCGGAGGAGGAATGGAGCATGCACAGAGCGCCGAAGAAGTGTTAGCAGCAAATCGGCGTGCTCGAGGTTATTCTATGGCGTGTACTGACGACTGTGACGGTACGTCACATAAATGGACAGTTGGAGAAAGGGAAAGGAAGTTTTTGTTATGAGACGTGTGAATTATAAATTATTTCAAGACTATGTACTCGTACGTGTGCGCGATGTATAACAAATAGTAAAGAACGTAAGTTATTATTATCAAAACAAAATTATCGATGTAATTAACAAAACACAGTTGTCTGGTATAATCTCTGTGTAACATAGGCCATGGAGATCAGAGACAATGCTTTGATTGAACTAGCTCTCCTGTTTTGTTTCGTCTAGCGGTAGGCCGCCATTGTAGTGCTGTCTGATAATTAACGTAAGTTTTATCTGCATTTTGAAAAATATAATAGAAATTGTTATTAGAAAGTGTGTATTATTGACTTAGTTGTCACCTCCCATGATCGCAACCGCTAATTATAATTATCAAAATTTTTACAGAACTTCGTAGAGCAGGGAGCTCATCTTCCCTAGCAGGATTTAGTCGGCCATTACGCTGACCGTATTATTTAATTGAAATTTCATATCGTTATGTTAAATGTAAATGCGAGAGGCTTCTCAGTTTTGATCTTTCATTAATTTCAAAGTTAAAAGACAATAGTGATAAATTTCATTTACTACAATTCACAGCTCTGAATGAGTTCAGTATGTTTCATTTTGGCCGCCTAACGGCAGACGAGATTCTCTCCAGTTTTGCCTTGCAAATAATGAAGAAGAAATACTGAAAATCATTACATTGCGCAATATCTCAGTTAATCTTTATGTAGTTTGGTACATAAATAACCAGTAGCCCCTGAGACCCATATTAATAATTACAGTTTGCGTAAGAATACGCACATTTTCTTTTCTAAATAGCAGCGCTCATGCAAACTATTAGAAGGCGGTGAGTCGCGCGCTGTATTTAAACAATATTATATCGTACGTACTTCGGGGCAGCCGATGTCCATACGAGTGTTATCGTGGTGTAAGTTAATTAAAAGTCTCATGCTAGTCCACAGTATTTAAAGCCACCCCAACCGAAATCATAAAATATGTAATTATAAAAACAAAAATATATACTTATACCGTGATACGACGTGCTCAACAACGGAAGTGCATGCCAATGAAGGTGTATGCTGCTGAATTGGCACGTGTGCTGTTGTGTGGATCATCCATGAACGCCTAAAAACCGTGTATGGTTAAGAGATCATGTCTCTTCAAACGGTTGGCCGCTAGTGTTGCATGTTCAGAGAAGGAAGGCACAGAGTGGAGGATGGAAGTCGAAGTGGGCGTCCCTCCAAGTCTACGAATGGAAACAACATTCCTGGAGTTCTGAACATGGTGTTAACGGACAGGCACATAGCGGTGTACTCTGTGTATTGGCCATGTTCGGAACCATCACATGCTCCACGATGTGTTGCGTTACCAGAAACTGTACGAAAGATGGGTGAAGATAAACCTGACCTCGGATCACAAGAGTGCAAGAATTATAATCAGCCTCGATTACTTGATGCGGCGCGAGCGAGAGGAAAATAAGTTCCTGTCCAGAATCGTGACAGGGCATGAGACTTGGGAGCATCACTTTACCCCAGAACCCAAGGCCATCTCAATGACGTGGGAACATCCTGTTTCACCAGCGAAGAAAAAATCCAGTCACCCTCTTCAGGAAAGGTTGTGGCCACAGCTTTCTGGGACGCGAAAAGTGTGATTCTCTTTGATATCCTCGAGCAAGGAATCATCAGTGTGGCGCGCTAGCTACGACACACTCACCAAACTCAGGTCCGCCATTCTATGAAAGAGGCCAGGGTTGTTGAGCGAACGTGCTGTACTCATGGACGACAAGGCAAAAACACACACAGTAAGGCTCACACAGGGTAGAACTGTCGCTTCGGATTTGAGAGATTTGCTCACCCAGCCGTCAGTCCCGACTTTGCCCCAAACCAACGCTGAAGTAGAGGAGACTGTGAGAGAGTACCTTGCTAAGTAGGGCACCAAGTCTTACCAGAATTATTTATTCAAACTGATTGCGCGCTACGAAAAATGTCTCTATGTCGGTTGGTACTATGTCGAAAAATTGTGCAAACTGTACAGTTCATAATGGCATAGTATATATTTTTTTTTTTTTTTTTTGGCCATAAAGTTTCAGTGTGAAAAACAATGACTAACTTACCTTCGGAACGTCTCTAGTACATTAGGTAATGCTTAGTGCTCGATGATGACTTACTGTATGTTAATAATATACTGCTTTACTTGATCAAGAGAAGTATTTCTCCTTTCATGCAGAATATCTTTTTGAAGGTGACCAGAGTGTTGATGCCAAAGAAGTCGAAGAAGGAACTACATAAACTAATAGTAGAGTACACCGTCCAAAAATTTCCGTGACATTTACTCCAGGGGTTCATATGACGTCAGTGTAATAAATGCGGTGGCAGATTGAACTAACAACTGTAAACAACAGATTTTCACTCGACCAGTCAGTTGTGAGCAGGCAGTGTTAAGCAGCGGACATGCGGCCATAGTGTGCCAACATTGTTGTGTCGCAGACTGCGGTGGAGCTACGAACTGAACGTCTCTAACTAATGCATTCAGTGCACTCTCCAGAATGTGTATATAGTTTGTCCCGCACAGCGCACTTTGAATTGTTGTTGTTGTTGTGGTCTTCAATCCTGAGACTTGTTTGATGCAGCTCTCCATGCTACTCTATCCCGTGCAAGCTTCTTCATCTCCCAGTAACTACTGCAGCCTACATCCTTCTGAATCTGCTTGGTGTATTCATCTCTTGGTCTCCCTCTACGATTTTTACCCTCCACGCTGCCCTCCAACATTAAATTGGTGATCTCTTGATGCCTCAGAACATGTCCTACCAACCGATCCCTTCTTCTAGTCAAGTTGTGCCACAAACTCCTCTCTTCCCCAATTCTGTTCAATACCTCCTCATTAGTTACGTGGTCTACCCATCTAATCTTCAGCATTCTTCTATAGCACCACATTTCGAAAGGTTCTATTCTCTTCTTGTCCAAACTATTTATCGTCCATGTTTCACTTCCATACATAGCTACGCTCCATACAAATACTTTCAGAAACGACTTCCTGACACTTAAATCTATACTTGATGTTAACAAATTTCTCTTCTTCAGAAACGCTTTCCTTGCCACTGCCAGTCTACATTTTATATCCTCTCTTCTTCGACCATCATCAGTTTTTTGCTCCCCAAATAGCAAAACTCCTTTACTACTTTAAGTGCCTCATTTCCTAATCTAATTCCCTCAGCATCACCAGACTTCATTCGACTACATTCCATTATCCTCGTTTTGCTTTTGTTGATGTTCATGTTATATCCTCCTTTTAAGACACTATCCATTCCGTTCAACTGTTCTTCCAGGTCCTTTGCTGTCTCTGATAGAATTACACTGTCATTGGCGAACCTCAAAGTTTTTATTTCTTGTCCATGGATTTTAATTCATACTTCGAATTTTTCTTTTGTTTCCTTCACTTCTTGTTCAATATACAGATTGAATAACATCCGGGATAAGCTACAGCCCTGTCTCACTCCCTTCCCAACCACTGCTTCCCTTTCATGCCCCTCAACTCTTATAACTGCCATCTGGTTTCTGTACAAATTATAAATAGCCTTTCGCTCCCTGTATTTTTACCCCTGCCATCTTCAGAATTTGAAAGAGAGTATTCCAGTCAACATTGTCAAAAGCTTTCTCTAAGTCTACAAATGCTAGAAACGTAGGTTAGCCTTTCCTTAATCTAGCTTTAAGATAGGTCGTAGGGTCAGTATTGCCTCACGTGTTCCAATATTTCTACGGAATGCAAACTGATCTTGGACTTAAAAAAAAAAAAAAGGTCAGCGACGTGAGGACGCCTGCCGCGACTTGACTGAAATGAAAAACGCGGTTCAAATGGCTCTGAGCACTATGGGACTTAACTGCTGAGGTCATCAGTCCCCTAGAACTTAGAACTACTTAAACCTAACTAACCTAAGGACATCACACACATCCATGCCCGAGGCAGGATTCGAACCTGCGACCGTAGCAAAAACACGGACAATACTATTCTGTAAAAAAAAATCATCACGGGTTAGGAGGCCTGGTGTTATCGATACGAACCTCCCACGAAACTAAGTGCGGAATGGACCTCTGGTGGTTAGATACGACCAAAAAACGTGCAGATATCACACGTGAGCTGAACAATATTCCAGAGAAGGACTTCTCTGATATACACCGAGCGAGGTGGCGCAGTGGTTAGACACTGGACTCGCATTCGGGAGGACGGCGGTTCAATCCCGCGTCCGGACATCCTGATTTAGGTTTTCCGTGATTTCCCTAAATCGCTCCAGGCAAATGCCGGGATGGTTCCTTTCAGAGGGCACGGCCGACTTCCTTCCCCGTCCTTCCCTAATCCGATGAGACCGATGACCTCGCTGTCTGGTCTCCTTCCCCAAACCAACCAACCAACCAACTTCTCTGATAGTTTCATATTGTTATATGAACGTTTTGTGCATTTCACTCAAGTGGAATGAGACCATGTAGAGAACCTGGAGCATTAAAGCCAACAGCTTAACCGTTTTCTATTTTTATTAATCCAGTCTAGAAATTTTTTGGGCCGCTCGAGGTGGCGCAGTGAGTAGCACACTGGACTCGTATTCGGGAGGGCGACGTTTCAAACCAGCACCCTGATTTAGGTTTTCCGTCATTTCCCTAAATCGCTCCAGTCAAATGCCAGGGTGGCTCCTTTGAAAGGGCGCGGCTGACTTCCTTCCCTATATCCTTCCCTAATCCGATGGGACCGATGACCTCTCTGTTTGGTCCACACTCACCCCCCCCCCCCCAACCCCCACTAATCAACTAACCAACCAAATGTTTTGAACTGATTTTACGCATATGGATTAGTTTTAAGCCCGATAAACACGTAGTTCATCCAGATGTGTATGGTTAAAAACATAAAAAATAATGTGCAAAACAAAAGGTTCTGAATGTCAACTATTGAGTCTTTTACAATACTTAAAACATGTTACGTTAACTATTTCTCTCAGTAGTGTATTACGCAGTCATCTTTCGGCTCAGCGCTTAGGCAAAAGGTAATAATGCTCCATAACAGAGATTAATACGTGGCATTTACACGTTTGGATTCTTTTGACATCTTGTCACATTTATTTGTGGACAAAATGTGGTGCTTACGATCTGTCCGATTTTTATGAAAACTTTAAAAATAAACTAACGGAAGGATAAACGACCTGCACAAACAGCTAGTAATTTAACATTGCCACAGAAAGGAGTGAAATACATAGCAGTCTACCCACTCTCGTCTCAAAAGCAGCAGAAGTGTTTTCAAATGCAAATTAAAGTTGTTTCTCCACGTCAACTTTTTCTGCGCTATAGATGTATTCTCGACTGGAAATATTGTAAGCAGTCAATTACAAGACAGTGTGCATGGTTTATGTGACTACCTGCGTAGCACGTGAGCACATAAACATATATTTTGTTGAAGCAAGCAAATTTGTTCAGTTGACACGTTCCATGTCATAATATTTATTGTAAATATGATTTATAGGACACGTAATTTGCTAAACTAAACCTCCATAATGCAACTGACTCTTACAGGCTGAACTGGTTGTTCACGGCGATCACAGTGATTATTAAACTGTTAATATGGTTGTTGCAACAATTTCTGAGCTGTGTCAGTACTGCCCCAACAGTTTTCTCACTGATGAGTTATACTATTACTTAAAATATATCCTTCACTACAGGAGGTCCAAGGCTTAATTTTTTTCCGAAGTTTCGCACAGATTCTTGAACACTGTAGCAAGTAGGCACTACAGACGTAAAATAGTACACATGGTGCTAAATCGTGGAGCTGTAAAATAGTACACATAGTGTTAAATCGCAACGTAACTACAATTTGCCGCTGCGCCGGCATCGCTGGCTGTGATAAGAATCTAATCTTGTGATTCTTATGGCTGCGGGAGACTGAAACTTTAATTCGTATGAAGTACCATTTACCTTAATTGCAACAATATTTTCAAAACAGAACAGGAAGTTACAAGATTTACATCTTGAAAATCCGATGGAGATCTTCTCGTGAAACTCCGAACTGTAACGGCTGTTCCGCGGAACAAATATATTCATTAACGACTTCAGTAATTTAGATTTCTCGTGAAGATGTCAGATGTCTGTCTATAATACTTTAAAATGGATTACAAACAGTCTTGACCGCAAAAAAATATATATATTTATTTGCAACAGTAACTCGTTTCGGTCAGAATGTAACCTTCTTCACACCATTCATACTACGATCGTAGGCGGTGGCGGCGAACGGCACAGGTGTCGTGGCGCCAACGGCACTGGCTACCTCAGGATTTAAATGGTCTGAAGATGATCAAATTTTGACCTAAACGAGTCACTATTGCAAATAAATGTTCTAGAGCGCTCAAGACTGTTTTCATCTATTCTATTCCCAATAACTTTAATGTTCACCAGGTTGAAAAATTGTACCAAGCATGATTTTCATACTGGCACAGAAAACAACTTCTACAAAGATTTAAGATATATATGACTAAACATGCTTTCGGCAGTTTGTTAGTCCATATTAAACGTCATGTCAAATTAAGACATGAATAAAATAACTTTAACTTAGGGAACTATTACCCCACTGAGGAGTACGTTCACTGTGACAAAAACCTGTTTTAAATTATAATGTAATTTATATTAGCACTTCAAGACCACACAATCAAATAAATTGTGCATTCTTGATTTCTTCCCACATGGAGTTCGTTTCACGTCATAATAAATAATGATCTATACAATGATTCCTCCTGTGGCTGTAGTCACCATACAAAGTATTTTCTTTCAGTATACATAAAATTTGCACATTATGCTTATTTATTTTCAATTATTTAATACGTTTCAACACGGAGTCACTATGATTCGAACTGAAATGAGTTCACAGTTCACGGACAGTGTCACCTGAATAATTTTCACTCTAGACGTATTGGATAATAGCTTCTATTCGTTAAGTTTGTTGGTGTGACAGTCTTCCTCAGCAAGTACTGAAATACGACTTGAAACTGTAGTCGTAATAAATAAAAAGTTTTGATAATCATAAGCGATAATTATTACGTTTAATAGTTATTAAATACTCATTTATATATCAAAACCCTTTCTCTCGTTGAAATGAATTCAGTTTATAAGCCAATGTCCCCCTCACTTACCTTGTGCTCCAGAGCTGAAAAATGAAAATGTTAATAAAACCCACTGTATTTCAGGAACGTTTTAACCGATTTAATTCTAAAAGAGCATCTTAAGGAAGGCACATTTCTGCCACTTTGCGAGACTCAGTTTTCACAACTGTTGGCGAACCTTCAGCCATCTGAAGATGTTAGTTTTCAACGAAACCGGATATGACGTGATAAACTCACCTCAAATACACCTGTGCTAGTTTTTATTAACATTACAGTAGCTTCTGTTGAAAAGTGCATAAGACAGTGATTCAGCCGTTCACCCCTACTCTTCACTCTATGCAGAGTATACCGGAAATGTTGCGACAAACTTCGAGGGGATGTAGAGAGTGCCTTAAGGAACAAATCGAGGCTGGGAAGCCGTGTCCGGAAACGTCATCCAGCGAGAGTACAGAGCGTCGAAGTTAGAGGCGCTCGCGCGTGTCACTGGCCCATCCCTTTTGCAGATTGTTCGCCGACGGAGCGGAGGCGGAAAATGCGCAATGTCGTTTGTTATTCAGTGATCGCGATTGAGTGCCACGATTGTCAGTGGAGAAGATGGAGCTGGCCGCTGCGCAGATAGAATTTGTCTCCTGTGAATGCGAACACCTGTTGCTTTGTTGGATGATGTTTCGGCACACGAGTTTTTATCCTCAATTTGTTACTGACGACGCCCTCTAAAGTCCATTTAAGTTTGTCGCAATATGTCTGGGCCGCTCTGTATATCGAATGAGCAATGACACGAATGAAAGGAAGATTGAAAAGTGGGATCAAAATTCTGGGTGAAAGGATGCCGATGATAATATTCGCGAACGACATTGCTATCCTCATTGAAAATGAAGAAGTGCTGAACCTGTTGAATGGAACAGTCTAACGAGTACAGAATACGGACTGAGAGGAAATCGAAGGAAGACGAAAGTAGTGATAAGAAGCAGAAACCAGATTATTTATTTATTTAGACGTCAAGTTCGGTAGTAACAAACTGAGGAGCAAGTCTCCAAGGTCATGGAACGTGTCAGTACATTAAATTACAACATAAAGGTAATAACAGATAAAAATAAATGTTTATGAACCTGAAAACAGTCAGTTCATAAGTTTACGTAAACGCAATCAACAATACAACAAGAACCAGCTTCATTTTTCGAGGAAATCCTCTACATAACAGAAGGAGTGACCCATGAGGAAACTCTACAGTTTCGATTTGAAAGAGCGTTTATTACTGCTAAGATTTTTGAATGCCAGTGGTAGATTATTTAAAATGGATGCAGCAGTGTACTACACACCTTCCTGCACAAGAGATAAGAAACTCCGATCCAAATGCAATTCTGCCGAGTATTTACTGAGTGAAAGCTGCTTATTTTTGGGAATAAGCTGATACTGTTCAAGAAATGACAGTAAATAATATATATATTGAGAAGCCAATGTCAAAATACCCTGACTCATGAAAAGGGGTCGACAGGAGGTTTGCGAACTTACACCAAGTATTACCCGAACAGCCCGTTACTGATTCAAAAATATGCTTTCAGAATGGGAAGAGTTATCCCAAAATATAATATAAAATAAAATATGTATGACATAAGCGAGTGAAAATAAGCAAAGTAGACTAATTTTCGTGTCGAACAATCACTTACTTCAGATACCGTTCGAATAGTAAAAATGGCAGCATTCAGTCTTTGAACAAGATCCTGAATGTGGGCTTTCCACGACAGTTTAATATCTATCTGAACACCTAGATATTTGAACTGTTCAGTTTCACTAACCATATGCCCTTCTGTGTTTTGTTGAATTGTGTGTTAGAAACTGTAAAAACTGAGTCTTACTGTGATTTAACATAAGCTTATTTTCTACAAGCCATGAACGTATGTCATGAACTGCACTATTTAAAACCGAGCCAATGTTACACACAACATCCTTTAATACCAAGCTAGTGTCATCAGCAAACAGAAATATTTCAGAGTTAGCCGTAATACGAGAAGGCATGTCATTTATATAAATAAGGAACAGGAGTGGCCCCAACACTAATCCCTGTAGCACGCCCTCCCCCCTCCCCTCACCCATTTGACCGCACCCCACTCAGACCACACATCACAGCCATTCTCAACACTGTGAATAATGACCTATGTTGTTAAAGTAAGAGGTGAACCAATGGTGAACTACTCCCCGTATTCCATAATGGTCCAATTTCTGGAACAATATTTTGTTATCAACACACTCAAACGCCTTAGTTAAATAAAAAAAATATGCCTAGCGTCCGAAACCTTTTGTTTAACCCTTGCAGTACCCCACAGAGAAACGAAAATATAGCATTTTCAGATTTTAAACGTTTTCTAAAGCCGAACTGTACATTTGATAGCAAATTATGTGACATAAAATGAGCAATTATTCTTACATAAACACCCTTTTCAATAACTTTAGCAAACACCGATGGCATAGAAATGGGTCTAAAGTTGTCTACATTATCCTTTTCTCCCTTTTTATAAAGCGGCTTTACTAGTGAGTACTTTAATCAATCAGGAAACTGACCATTCTTAAAGGGGAAATTACAAATATGGCTAAGTACAGGGCTAACATATGCATCACAGTACTTTAATATTTTGCTAGGCACTCCATCATGTCCACGAGAGTCCAGGTCTTCAGTGATTTAATTGTTGACTCTATCTACCCCTTCACTGTATCACAGCGGAGTATTTCAGACACTAATCTCGGAAAGGCATTTTCCAAGAGTGTTATATGATTCCCTGTAGAAACTAAATTTTTATTTAATTCACCAGAAATACTCGTAAAATGATTGTTAAATACTGTACATATATCTGGTTTATCAGTAACAGAAATATTTTCACAACGAACTGACTTTATATCGTCGACCTTGTGTTGCTGACCAGACACTTCCTTCACAACTGACCATATGGTTTTTGTGTTATCCTGGGAATTAGCTATTCTATTTGCGTACCATATACTCTTTGTCTCCTAATATCGTTTTAAGCACCTTAAAATACTGTCTGTAATGGGCTACTGTAGCTTGATAAAATTAACATCAAAATTGGTGAGCACGAAGTGGATGGAGTGAAGGAATTCTGCTACCTTGAAAGCAAAATAATGCGTAATGGACGAAGCAAGGAAGGCATCAAAAGCAGACCAGCATAGGCAAAGAGGGAATTCTCGGTAAAAAGAAGTCTACTCCTGTCAAACATCATAACGTTAATACGTGTACACGAAAATAGAAATACCGAGTTCGAGACTCGGTCCGACACACTGTTTTAATCTGCCAGGAAGTTTCACCGAGTTCTAATATTAGCAGTACAACCTGGCCGATGAAACTTATATACTTCGAAAGGTGCTTTGCCATAGATGTACAGAAAGACAAAATCATCTGCGTACGTAGTCCTTAAGAGTATTAAAAGGAAGTAGATGTTTCTGTATTCGTAACTCTTATGATACCTTCTCCATCACGCATTAAAGTATACAGTAAGTGAACATCGACAGTTCAAATGCTGTCAACTTCTCCTCGGCGTACCAATCAGGTTCTCTGGTAGAAATGACACACACAAGTAACAACGTTTCATTGAATCGCATTCTAGGTATTTTCATATTTATTTGGTTCATTTGCAGTAACACAACCATACCGGGCAGCTACAACGTGATAACTGCTAGATCCATGATGTTGTCAGCAGTGAAAATAAACGTATCATAGTAACGATATCTGCAAATAACGATGAATGTGGGCGTCGTTACTTCGCCTACTTTTCTGTAAAAGTAAATTTCTGGTCATTTGCCACAGTAACCAGAAAATTTGAAGTACGTTTCTAATTTTTAATTTCTTCATTTTGAATAATTATAACTTTCGACTTCCCTTATAATACAGATACGATGTTTGTTTCAGGCTATGACTAGAAGTGGAACGCTGACAGGTCGAAGTAAAAAACCCAGAGCTAGAAAGACAATTTTTGCGTAGAGAAAGGGAGAGTAATGAGGACATTTATAATGATACTGCAACTGATTCATTGAAGATTGAAATATTAATACGTGAACATCAAAAATTGAAGTACCGATTTTTAAACTTAATTATACAAGGTGGCCAATGAAACTTATAGAACTCAAAAGTCACTCAGGGACAGATGTGCACAAAAAATCGTGTGTGTACATAAGCATTAAGAGAGTTAAAAGGAAGTAGACATAAACACATGAGAGAAGAGAAAAGTTTTCCTCTGTCTCTCACATTGTTGCCAACTTCTAACACACGTACCGATCAGGTGCTAAGGTACAAATGACACCCGAAAGTAACAGAGTTTCGTGAAATCGCAGTCTATGGACGTTCATGTTTAAGTATTGCAGATGGTTCATTTGCAGTAGCACACGCACAATGGGCAGCTACAACGCCCGAACTGCTACTTCGTTGATGTTGTCAGAAGTGGAAAACGAAATTTAATAAGGAAGTCGTCCGAGACAGCAAACATTGTTAGTGTCGCTTGCTTTTGTTTACTTTAGTCTAGAATAAAGAGAACTAACTTCGTGTTCTGTTGCCGCCGTCACCACAAAATGAGAAGTGTTCGCCGCCCGCTTTGAGGCGCCACGTAACGGATTACCGGAGGTTCGAGTCGTCCCTCGGACATGTGTGTGTGTGTGTGTGTGTGTGTGTGTGTGTGTGTGTTGTTCTTAGCGTAAGTTAGTTAGTGTAAGTAGTGTGTAAGTCTAGGAACCGATGACCTCAGCAGTTTGGTCCCTTAGGAATTCACACACATTTGGACATTTTCTGAAGTGTTCGTAATTTTCACTTTGTTCTTTTTAAATATCTGCAGCTTTGCTATATTTGTTTTAGGCCATGCCTCGAAGAAAAACACTAACGAGTCGAAAGAAGAAGAGATAGAGAGAGAAAACTTTGTGTAGAGCCGGCCGGTGTGGCCGAGTGGTTCTAGGCGCTTCAGTCTCGAACCGCGCGACCGCTACGGTCGCAGGTTCGAATCCTGCCTCGGGCATGGATGAGTGTGATGCCCTTAGACTAGTTAGGTTTAAGTAGTTCTACGTTATACGGGACTGATGACCTCAGATGTTAAGTCCCATAGTGCTCAGAGGCATTTGAACTATTTGAATTTTTTTGTGTACACAAAGTAATAGGAATAATATGTACGTTGGTAATGATAACACAGTTTTTGTTTTTACAGATACATTTAAATGCGCACTGAACATAATTTCAAATCCTTTTGAGGGCTATAATTGTATTTTGATGAATTTATATTCTAGATTTAGTAAAGCAAATGATATCGCGTCCGATGTTAGTTAACGCGATACAACGGCATTCATATTGCTTTATCAAAAGTTATTTTGCTGCCATTAACACAAAATTTATTTTTTAACGCATTGTATCCAGGGCTCACTTGAAAGGATCTAACTGTTAAAGAGAAATCAAAGAATTATTTCAAGAATACTTATAGGTACAATGTAGCATTTGCTATGGGTCATTTCTGATACTAAAATTTCAGAGTTTCACTTTATGATAGACGAGATTTTTTTATCTCAAATCACGTCCACTGACAGTTGTTCAAATTTCGACCACAGGCGATACTAGTAAGCATTAATGTGAGAAATAAACTACTGAGCATGTATATTTGGAGCAAAATATTGTGCGTTACATAATAATGGACTGTAAAAAAAGGGGAAAAAAAGAGAATCAAAACTTTTCAGATGTGGTGCTAAGGAAGAATGTTGAAAATTTGGTGGTCTGATAAGACAAGGAATGAGGTGGTTTCCCGCAGAATTGGCGAAGAAAGGAACACTGAAAAACACTCGAATTGGGACAGGATGGTCGGACGTGATTAAAGACATCAAGGAATAGCCTCCGTGTAGCTAGAGGGAGCTCAAGACGGTAAAAACTGCAAGGAATGACAGAGACTGCAATAGCTTCTATCAAATAACTGTGAGTGCTACTCTGAGACGAAGAGTCAAAAATGGTTCAAATGGCTCTGAGCACTATGGGACTTAACATCTGAGGTCATCAGCCCCCTAGAACTTAGAACTACAGAAATCTAAGGACATTACAAACATTCAAGCCCCAGGCAGTATTCGAACCTGCGACCGTAGCGGTCGCGCGGTTCCAGACTGAAGCGCTTAGAACCGCTCGGCCACAACGGCCGGCGACGAAGAGCTGTCACTGGAGGAGAAACCGTGGCGGACCACTCAGGAGAGTGATACCTAGAAACAAATCTTTTATTTGTCTCTGATGACAGATGTATGACTAAACATGTCAAGTATAGAGTATTGGAAGATTGCGGACTCGAACGTTAAATTTATTTCCTTTACTGACCAACTGGGACCTGAAATCACAGTGGAATCTGACATGTAGGGGAGGTGTTTAAAACAAGAAAACAAAAAAATTAGTTACTATGCTGCAGGCTCAGGGACGGAGATATATGGCCTCACATTTCTGTTGGTTCTCTGGGCAGACACCCTTTACGAAGAGGATTCGTCCTTTACGCTTCCAATTCTCGCTGGCGGCTCCAGAGCAAACGCATCACTCCCCTCAGGAGGCAGGCACATACCGTCCAGTCTGGAGTCTCGTGTGTGTGTGTGTGTGTGTGTGTGTGTGTGTGTGTGTGTGTGTGTGTGTGTGTACAGGACGGACACGCCCAGCCAGCACTTAGCGGCCCCCAGCTAACATGACGCCTTCCCGCCGCCCACCCACTCTTACACCGGAAATACCGCCAGCTTCTCGCGACCCGTTCCTCCGTACAAGTCGCGTCAACTCAGCGCGACACAACACTTCCTAGTCTGTCCGTGGCCTCTTCGTATAAACAAACTAAGCATACTGTGCACGAGGCCTTTCAGGAGAAACACAGTCTGCAACCGTGGACGTAACTATCCTTAATTCTCCAAAGTTGAACGATGAAGCCTTAACCAATCCTGTGGCAGCCATACATACCAGGAAAGTTTCATAAATTTATATTTCGTCCTTGTCGGTTGCATGAACATACAGCACTCGCTCAGTCTCGAACCACGTGCTTTGTTATATACCGCAACTATCCTGCCGCAAATAAATTAATACACAATGAGATTTTCACTCTGCAGCGGAGTGTGCGCTGATATGAAACTTCCTGGCAGATTAAAACTGTGTGCCGGATCGAGACTCGAACTCGGGACCTTTGCCTTTTGCGGGCAAGTGCTCTACCAACTGAGCTACCCAAACACGACTCACGCCACGTCCTCACAGCTTTACTTCTGCCAGTACCTCGTCTCCTACCTTCCAAACTTTACAGAAGAAATATTAGAACTCGGTGAAACTTCCTGGGAGATGAAAACTGTGTGCCAGACTGAGAGAGCTTCTGTAAAGTTTGGAAAGTGGGAGGCGAGGTACTGGCAGAAGTAAAGCTGTGAGGACGGGGCCTGAGTAGTGCTTGGGTAGCTCAGTTGGTAGAGCACTTGCCCGCGAAAGGCAAAGGTCCTAAGTTCGATTCTCGGTCCGGCACACAGTTTTAATCTGCCAGGAAGTTTCAAATTAATACACCATTTTAGAGGTTCCCAGTTGACTCAAGATTACACAGGACATATGGAGTACATGAAATCATTATAGGTGACATCATATTTACGACAGTGACTGTAACACCTTCTTTATTTTACGATTGCAATTTCGGTCTTAGGCCATTATCAAGTGCTAATTTTTGTGGCTTTAAGTCATGTCAACTTAAAATGAGATGACACATTTATATGTCGTTGTCATTATTATTAAATACATTCGTGACGCATATTGCGAGCAATATGTAACAGCGTCACGTATGTATTTAATAGTAATGACAACGACATATAAACGAGTATTCTCATTTTAAGTTGACATGGCTTAAAGCCACAAAAATCAGCACTTGATAATGGCCTAAGGCCGAAATTGCAATCGTGAAATAAAGAAGGTGTTACAGTCACATTCGTGACGCATATTGCGAGCAATATGTAACAGCATCACGAATGTATTTAATAGTAACGACAACGACATATAAGTGTGTCAGCTCATTTTAAGTTGACATGGCTTAAAGCCACAAAAATCAGCACTTGATAATGGCCTAAGGCCGAAATTGCAATCGCGAGCCGGCCGGTGTGACTGACCGGTTCTAGGCGCTTCAGTCTGGAACCGCGCGACCGCTACGGTCGCAGGTTCGAATCCTGCCTCGGGCATGGATGTTTGTGATGTTCTTAGGTTACTTAGATTTAAGTAGTTCTAAGTTCTAGGGGACTCAAGACCTCAGATGTTAAGTCCCATAGTGCTTAGAGCAATTTTTTTGCAGTCGCGAAATAAAGAAAGTGTTAAAGTCACTGGCGTAAATAGATGTCTTTTTTGAAGTTCTACATGACTGTGGATCCCAGGTATAAAAAGTTAATGAAATGATTACAGATCAATAGCACAAGCGGTTCTGAGTTACCTGGTATCGACCCTTGCTATAACACCCATATTAGTAAGTGGTGTAGAGTCCACGGGTGGCAATTCAGGTGCTGACTCTAGCGTCAGTAGACCGTAATGCGGCGAATACTGTCCTGGGATACGTTATGCCACATCTGCTCGACTTCTTCACGTAGTTCTGTAATAGTTGTTGGCTGACGAGTTGCGCAAATCACTTCTCGTCCCATCGTATCCAACACGTGCTCAGTTGGAGACCGGATATCGTGCTGCCCAGGAAAGTTTCTGCACGTCTTGCCGAGAAAGTTGAGTTTCAAGGGCAGTGTGTGGGCGAGAATTGACCTTTTGCAGCAATATATCACCTTCCTGTTACAAGAACGGCAAAAGAGCGGAACAACGTGTAAGGTGGCATCATTTTGAGCGACATTAAAACTACCACTCCGGAAGTATAAACATCGAGACAGGAAAACATTAACGATACTGACATCGGCTAGGGATCTTAATTTGTAGCAGAATATCTGCACTTTGGGCGAAAGTGAAGCGGACGGAGACGGGAGGCTGGCAGGAGAACGGGAAAGACACAAGCGTGGCAGGCAGGCCTGAGAGCTGAAGACAACAGCGGCCGTAAGCTACTCTGGAAACTCCAGGCGGGTGGACCGCGGCTTAGCGGGAGCCACGTGGCCGAGGACAAGGAGAAGACACAGGGGCTCGCTCACAAAACGCGTGACGGCGTGTAGGTGGTTTTCCCAACGCCCGGAGCGGAAGCTTCTAGAACAGTCTGGAAGCTTCTAGAAGCTTCGGTCGGTTGCAAAAATGAGATTGGTCGGCGCTCGGAAACGAACGCCTTCCAGCAACATGATTGGCCACACGCATTAAAAGAGGGAAGAAAAAAGAACAGGAGCTACGAAAAAGCGTAGCGACTGAGAAACACTTGTTCCTGGAGCGTCGAGGAGAGAGGTCGGTCCTAGTGAGTTGTGCGACCTCGTTACTGGGACAGAGTACTTGTAGCGAGAGCCTGAGGATCGTCTGGTGTTCCACGGCAGCCGTGGAGGTGCCCACGGAAGCTTTTGGTGAAGTAGAATTTATGTTGTCTCGCTGAGCCGAGAACCTTTGCAGCGATAAGCGTCAGATCACTGTAGTGGTCGTGCGAGGGAAGTAAAGTAAATTGCTGATCACGTGTCTTTTTCGTTCTATGCTGAGGCTTCACGTTGCTAGTCGCGAGTGTAGTTCTAAATATAATTGCAATTGCCATAGCTGATGTCAGTATTCCGCGCTTGAATTAACGACCGCGATTATATATCATAGGACAGTGCCAGACGGAGCGATTACCAAATATGAATAGGCAGAACTACACTCCTGGAAATGGAAAAAAGAACACATTGACACCGGTGTGTCAGACCCACCATACTTGCTCCGGACACTGCGAGAGGGCTGTACAAGCAATGATCACACGCACGGCACAGCGGACACACCAGGAACCGCGGTGTTGGCCGTCGAATGGCGCTAGCTGCGCAGCATTTGTGCACCGCCGCCGTCAGTGTCAGCCAGTTTGCCGTGGCATACGGAGCTCCATCGCAGTCTTTAACACTGGTAGCATGCCGCGACAGCGTGCACGTGAACCGTATGTGCAGTTGACGGACTTTGAGCGAGGGCGTATAGTGGGCATGCGGGAGGCCGGGTGGACGTACCGCCGAATTGCTCAACACGTGGGGCGTGAGGTCTCCACAGTACATCGATGTTGTCGCCAGTGGTCGGCGGAAGGTGCACGTGCCCGTCGACCTGGGACCGGACCGCAGCGACGCACGGATGCACGCCAAGACCGTAGGATCCTACGCAGTGCCGTAGGGGACCGCACCGCCACTTCCCAGCAAATTAGGGACACTGTTGCTCCTGGGGTATCGGCGAGGACCATTCGCAACCGTCTCCATGAAGCTGGGCTACGGTCCCGCACACCGTTAGGCCGTCTTCCGCTCACGCCCCAACATCGTGCAGCCCGCCTCCAGTGGTGTCGCGACAGGCGTGAATGGAGGGACGAATGGAGACGTGTCGTCTTCAGCGATGAGAGTCGCTTCTGCCTTGGTGCCAATGATGGTCGTATGCGTGTTTGGCGCCGTGCAGGTGAGCGCCACAATCAGGACTGGTTACGACCGAGGCACACAGGGCCAACACCCGGCATCATGGTGTGGGGAGCGATCTCCTACACTGGCCGTACACCACTGGTGATCGTCGAGGGGACACTGAATAGTGCACGGTACATCCAAACCGTCATCGAACCCATCGTTCTACCATTCCTAGACCGGCAAGGGAACTTGGTGTTCCAACAGGACAATGCACGTCCGCATGTATCCCGTGCCACCCAACGTGCTCTAGAAGGTGTAAGTCAACTACCCTGGCCAGCAAGATCTCCGGATCTGTCCCCCATTGAGCATGTTTGGGACTGGATGAAGCGTCGTCTCACGCGGTCTGCACGTCCAGCACGAACGCTGGTCCAACTGAGGCGCCAGGTGGAAATGGCATGGCAAGCCGTTCCACAGGACTACATCCAGCATCTCTACGATCGTCTCCATGGGAGAATAGCAGCCTGCATTGCTGCGAAAGGTGGATATACACTGTACTAGTGCCGACATTGTGCATGCTCTGTTGCCTGTGTCTATGTGCCTGTGGTTCTGTCAGTGTGATCATGTGATGTATCTGACCCCAGGAATGTGTCAATAAAGTTTCCCCTTCCTGGGACAATGAATTCATGGTGTTCTTATTTCAATTTCCAGGAGTGTATAATGTTGCTCGTACTGTGTAATCTTGAATAGAGTGAATTGCAGAAGAGTAAAGAATTTAACACTACTGAGTGTATCATTTCATAGCTAGTACTTTCCTTCGTCATTTTTATTATGTCCTTATTTGTGTATTTCATGTTTGCAACCACCTGGTGGAGGCAGTGTTTGTAGGTCACCACATTTGAACATTCTAGCGGATGCTGACGATATGGTTAGAAACTAATCAGATTTGCATACGACTAGTTAACGTCACATATGGAGCAAAGGGTCAGCTTACCCTTCTGGAGAGCGTATAAGCGTCAGGGCGACAGATTAGCGTTATAAAATCCGTTGTGCAAAATTTTTCACTTATATGTTCGGCTCTCAGGCTTAACCATGAGCAGAGAAGAGCAAAACAGAAGTGGTAGCTTACAAACGTTCTACACGTACCGAGCTATGTGAACGCGTGTGCGACGTCTTTCACAATGGTGAAGACGAGCAAGTAGTGGCGCATCTTTGCAAAAACAATCTTTGTACTATCATAAACTTTCGTTGATATTGTGTGAATTATCCGTTTAGTCCTAAATTATCTGAAGACGGCTTAAAAAGCCAAAAGCCGGTTGTCAACGAACTATATAAAAGAATGAGAAAGCCAAAACCAGTTCACAACGAACTATAAAATAAATGTTATTGTGGAACATCACTACTGTGTGTTTAAGTTTATTTTTAGGTATCTGTCCCACGTTAGGTTATCAGAGAACCAATTGGAATTTGTTGCATGTTGCTGCTACGTATCAGTGTCGCACCGGTGATGGAAAACTTACTAATGATTTGCACAATCCTAATAATACATATATCAAGATAGTAACTGTTCTCGAAAGAACAGATACCATTGATGACCGTGCAGCTTCTCTAGAATAAAAGATAATTAATTGAAACCCTCAGCTGCCCACAGCTGTTGTTGATATACCTCGATGGTGACAGCTGAAAATTTTTGCCCCGACCGGGACTCGAACGCGGGAGACGGGTAGATGGATAGAGCGCCTGCCATGTAAGCAGGAGATCCCGGGTTCAAGTCCCGGACGGGGCAAACATTTTCAGCTGTCCCCATCGAGGTATATCAACAACACCTGTCGGCAGCTGAGGGTGTCAATTAATTATCATTTAACCTTATAATATAGATTGCACCTGTAGATTGTGCTGTGTAGATTGCTAACACTCGTCACCGTTTTGTCACATCGAATTAGTGCGACCCGCAGACAGGCAACCCAGTTACCCGCTTTTCAAAGGGGGCTGCTGTCGCGCCTTCCCGGACACATCACGTCAGTGCCTTGTACCCACGAACTAAAGATTGCCAAATCGCAAACGGAGCTCATGTTGAGCACGTATAGTGTGAGTTACAAGCTTGGGGAAATGCTCCATCCACTGATGTTTGTTTGTTTTCAGTATGTCTTATAGGTTTTGCGCAGTCGTCTTATGAAACCCTGGAAGTACTTCGAAGAAGTCTTGTAAGCCTGTCTCTCCTAACACCCCTTTTCCCCAACGAAAATGAAACGGCGGGAAATATTCTTTTCTTGTTATTACGAGGGTCACTCCAAAAGAAATTCACACTATTTTTTTAAATCTATCTTTTATTCTACATGTTTGAAAGTTTTACAGTGTGTAGATACATCCTTTAGGAACAATATTTTCATTTCTCCACATAGTTTCCATCCCTCTCAACTACTTTACGCCATCTTGGAACCAGCGCCTGTATACCCGCACGGCAAAATTCTGGACCAACCTGTTGGAGCCACTGCTTGGCAGCGTGCACAAGGGAGTCATCATCTTCAAACCTTGTTCCACGAAGGGTCTTTCAGATTACCAAAGAGATGATAGTCACATGGAGCCAGGTCAGGACTTTAAAGCGGGTGTTTCAGTGTTGTCAATCCGAGTTTTGTGATCGCTTCCATGGTTTTTTGACTGGCATGTGGCCGTGCATTGTCGTGCAACAGCAAAACATCCTGCCGACCGGAGTGGCCGAGCGGTTCTAGGCGCTCCAGACTGGAACCGCGCGACCGCTACGGTCGCAGGTTCGAATCCTGCCTCGGGGATGGATGTGTGTAATGTCCTTAGTTAGATTTAAGTAGTTCTAAGTTCTAGGGGACTGATAACCTCAGAAGTTAAGTCCCATAGTGCTCAGAGCCATTTGAACCATTTTTGAAAACATACTGCTTTTGGGATGTTCCACTTGGCATGATGTCCACAAGCAAGAGTCCTTCGGAATCGAAAAACACCTTAGCCATAACTTTTCCAGCAGGAGAAGTGGTTTTTTTTTTTTTTTTTTCCTTGGGTGAATTTGCATGATGCCACTCCATTGATTGCCTCTTCGTCTCTGGTGAAAAATGATGGAGCCATGTTTCATCACCTGCAACAATTCTTCTAAAAAATTCATCTCCACCATGGTCCCCGCGGAGGTTCGAGTCCTCTCTTCGGCATGGGTGTTTGTGTAAGCTTAGGGACTGATGACCTTAGCAGTTAAGTCCCACAAGATTTCACACACATTTGAACATTTTTGAACATCTCCACCATTCTCGTACTGTTCCAAAAGTTCGATGCATATCTTTTTTTCATTTTTTTTTCTTTGAGCCACTGTCAACATTGTGGGAACCCACCTGGCTCAAACCTTTTTTAACGCCAACACTTTCAGTATTCCGCAAACACTTTCTTCCCCGATCCCAATGTAGCGTGACAATTCGTTCACTGTGTTGCGACTGTCAGCAGTCACCAATTCGTTAACTCTCTGCACATTGTCTGGAGTGTGTGCAGTACGAGGCCTGCCGCTGCGAGGACAATCCTCAATATTTCTGTGCCCGCTTTCATCACGTAACCTGCTTGCCCACCGACTAACTGTACTGCGATCGACAGCAGCATCTCCATACACCTTTTTCAACCTCTTGTGGATACTTCCCACTGTCTCGCTTTCACACCCCAGTAATTCTGTGACAGCACGTTGCTCCTGACGAACGTCAAGTGTAGCAGCCATCTCGAAGACATGCTGCGACGGCGCCACTCACGGTGGTGGTTTGAAAACAAGCGGGAAGGATGTATCTACACACTGTAAAACTTTCACACACGTAGAATGGAAACTGTACTTTTACAAAAATAGTGTGCATTTCTTTTGGAGTGACCGTCGTACTTCTGTGTAGGAAGCTATTCATTAGCGTTTTTGAGCCGGCCTCAGTAGCCGTGCGGTTCTACGCGCTACAGTCTGGAATCGGGCGACCGCTACGGTCGCAGGTTCGAATCCTGCCTCGGGCATGGATGTGTGTGATGTCCTTAGGTTAGTTAGGTTTAATTAGTTCTAAGTTCTAGGCGACTGATGACCCCAGAAGTTAAGTCGCATAGTGCTCAGAGCCATTTGAACCATTTGAGCCATTAGCGTTTTTGAAGTAAAATTGGTAGTTAAATGGTTAATGTGTCTACGTTCCTCCAAGTATCGACGGAATATTCCACAAATCTTAGTAAATAAAAAGAACGTTCGTGATCCGGACGCTGCCCAAGAATACTGAAGTACTCACATATCGTATATAGAAGGACTCAGCGCAGTTCCATCAAGGAGCTTCAGCCGGAGTAGTAATCATCCCTCAAAGTAAGCACGCTCTCGTGTTCGAGAACTGAGTGATGAGCGGCGCGTCGCTTATGCAGATGGCGGCCGTTTCCAGCACTCAGTATGCAAGAGCGCGCAGCCCACGGCGCCAGCAGCGCGCTATCTTATCTGGCCAGAGCTCTTCATTAATGGCTGCCAGCTAATGGGCCGCGCCTCGCGTGCCGACCAGTCCGGTCCGCAATTAGCTGCTGCCGGCGTCCCGGCCGCTCGCACGTCGCACGTGTACCTGCGGTTGCACTTGCACGGGAGATACAGCGACTGATCGCTGCATTATCACCACCTCGACAGCCTGTAGAGAGGTCACGAGATGTTTCCGGAGAATTACTGTGCAAACCTGCGGCGCATGGCGACATTCACATGCGTTTTCCATGGACGCAACAGGATTACCATCCCACTCATACATGTGGCAGGGACTTCATTGGAACTACAAAGAGACGTGTGAATACACGGTTGAAAGAACATAAAAGACTTTGCGGACTACGGAAAACAGACAAGCCAGTCGTGGCTGAACATGCTCTTCAGTCGGATGATCACGTAGTGATATTTTCGGAAACTGAAGTTTTATATACTATGACGAACTACACTACTGGCCATTAAAATTGCTACACCACGAAGACGACGTGCTACAGACGCGAAATTTAACCGACAGGAGGAAGATGCTGTGATATGCAAATGATTAGCTATTCACAGCATTCACACAAGGCTGGCGCCGGTGGCGACACCTACAACGTGCTGACATGAGGAAAGTTTCCAACCGATTTCTCATACACAAACAGCAGTTTACCGGCGTTGCGTGGTGAAACGCTGTGGTGATGCCTCGTTAAGGAGGAGAAATACGTAGCATCACGTTTCTGGCTTTGATAAAGGTCGGATTGTAGCCCATCGCGATTGTGACTTATCGTATCGCGACACTGCTGCTCGCGTCGGTCGAGATCCAAAGACTGTCAGCAGAATATGGAATCGGTGGGTTCAGGAGGGTAATACGGAACGCCGTGCTGGATCCCAACGGCATCGTATCACTAGCAGTCGAGGTGACAGGCATATTATCCGCAGCGCTGTAACAGATCGTTCAGCCACGTCTTGATCCCTCAGTCAACAGATGGGGACGTTTGCAAGACAACAACCATCTTCACGAACAGTTAGACGAAGCTTGCAGCAGCATAGACTATCAGCTCCGAGAACATGGCTGCGGTTACCCTTGACGCTGCATCACAGACAGGAGCGCCTGCGATGGTGTACTCAACGACGAACCTCGGTGCACGAATGGCAAAACGTCATTTTTTCTGATGAATCCAGGTTCTGTTTACAGCATCATGATGGTCGCATCCGTGTTTGGCGACAAGACGGTGAACGCACATTGGAAGCGTGTATTCGTCATCGCCATACTGGCGTATCACCCGGGGTGATGGTACGGGGTGCCATTGGTTGCACGTCTCGGTCACCTTTCGTTCGCATTGACGGCACTTTGAACAGTGGACGTTCCATTTGAGATGTGTCATGACCAGTGGCTCTACCCTTGATTCGATCCGTGTGAAACTCTACATTTCAGCAGGATAGAGCATGACCGCATGTTGCAGGTCCTGTATAGGCCTTTCTGGATACATAAAATGTTCGAGTGCTGCCCTGGCCAGCACATTCTCCAGGTCTTTCTCAAATTGAAAACGACTGGTCAATGATGACCGAGCAACTGGCTTGTCATAATACGCCAGTCACTACTCTTCATGAACTGTGGTATCATGTTGAAGCTGCATGGGCAGCTGTACCTGTACACGCCATCCAAGCTCTGTTTAGCTCAATCCCCAGGTATCAAGGCCGTTGTTATTGCCAGAGGTGGTTGTTCAGGGTTCTGATTTCTCAGGATCTATGCACCCAAATTACGTGAAAATGTAATCACATGTCAGTTCCAGTATAATATATTTGTGCAATGAATACCCGTTTATCATCTGCTTTTCTTCATGGTGTAGCAATTTTAATGGCCAGTAGTGTATGAGAAATTTTTATCTCTGACGTACTATGATCGATAGTTATGTTTTATCCTTGAAAAAGTTCATCGCTGCTATTACATGAAATCCAAACCACGCCCACTTTCCACGGTATTTAGGCCGTTCTTCGACGTCCGGTTCGTCAGTCGCCAAGACTCACCACAACCAGGATCACCTCCGAAGATGTCTAACGTAGCTTTGTATGGAACGTCAGGGATAGAATAGTACAATGGACCACGGCCATACAATCCGGAAGAATTCTCGGCAGCTGAACCATACAAATGTCTGAGTAGGTCATCCAGGCTCGAAACAGTTACTACAATTATGTTTTCCTGAACCAACAGTGCATAAGAAGACTGCAGTTCGTACAACATAGTTACTCTGGTAGAAATGTCTGCTTCTTGAGTATATACAAAAATACCTGGAGGTTGCTCACTGCAGCGCGTGGGACTAGCTGAAAAAATGATAATTACTGTATTATATTTATAAGAGTGACCGTTTGTTTGTTTGTAAATCATAGACGTTTATAATTTTATTCTGGCAGCGGCCTTGCCGCAGTGGTAACACAGGTTCCCGTCAGATCACCGAAGTGCTGTCGGGCTGGGCTAGCACTTGGATGGGTGACCATCCGGTCTGCCGAGCGCTGTTGGCCAGCGGGCTGCACTCAGCCCTTGTGAGGCAAACTGAGGAGCTACTTGATTGAGAAGTAGCGGCTCCGGTCTCTGAAACCAACATACGGCCGGGAGAGCAGTATGCTGACCACGTGCCCTCCATATCCGCATCCAGTGGCGCCTGTGGGCTGAGGATGACACGGCGGCCGGTCGGTACCTTTGGGCCTTCATGGCCTGTTCGGAAGGAGTTAATTTTATTCTGATTTTATAAAATTTTACACGCTGTACCTTTGAGACAAGAAGAAGATCACTGGCTGCATAAGATTTCGTAATCTGACTTGAAAAATATACAGAGTGTAAGAGCAGTTGAACGGAATGGATGGTATCTTGAAGGGAGGATATAAGATGAACATCAACAAAAGCAAAACGAGGATAATGGAATGTAGTCTAATTAAGTCGGGTGATGGTGAGGGAATTAGATTAGGAAATGAGACACTTAAAGTAGTAAAGGAGTTTTGCTATTTGGGGAGCAAAATAACTGATGATGGTCGAAGTAGAGAGGATATAAAATGTAGACTGGCAATGGCAAGGAAAGCGTTTCTGAAGAAGAAAAATTTGTTAACATCGAGTATGGATTTAAGTATCAGGAAGTCATTTCTGAAAGTATTTGTATGGAGTGTAGCCATGTATGGAAGTGAAACATGGACGGTAAATAGTTTGGACAAGAAGAGAATAGAAGCTTTCGAAATGTGGTGCTACAGAAGAATGCTGAAGATTAGATGGGTAGATCACGTAACTAATGAGGAAGTATTGAATAGGATTGGGGAGAAGAGAAGTTTGTGGCACAACTTGACTAGAAGAAGGGATCGGTTGGTAGGACATGTTCTGAGGCATCAAGGGATCACCAATTTAGTATTGGAGGGCAACGTGGAGAGTAAAAATCGTAGAGGGAGACCAAGAGATGAATACACTAAGCAGATTCAGAAGGATGTAGGTTGCAGTAGGTACTGGGAGATGAAGAAGCTTGCACAGGATAGGTTAGCATGGAGAGCTGCATCAAACCAGTCTCAGGACTGAAGACCACAACAACAACAAACGGTGTAGGCTACCATAATTATACAGACCGTACATCTCGGTGTGCGCGACATAAAAGTCTAATGAAACAGCGTATCGTGTTCTTTATTTTTCTATTCCTAAAAGGCAAATATTTCTAGGTTTGGTAGTAGAGGCATTTCTGTCTACAATGTCAACTGACGGCGCACGACCTTGCTCCTGTATTACCGGCATCGACGGGGCAGTCAGAGAAAGGTAACGGACGAACCAGAGCAATGTAAACATTGGACATATACAACGACGAGGTGCATTGGCTAGTTATTACCGAAACAAGCAATCTAAACAGTTAGTGTGTTCACAGAATGAGATTTTCACCCTGCGGTGGAGTATGCGCTGATATGAAACTTTCCTGGCAGATTGAAACTGTGTGCCGGACCGAGACTCGAACTCGGGACCTTTGCCTTTCGGTCTCGGCACACAGTTTTAATCCGCCAGGAAAGTTTCATATCAGCGCATACTCTGCTGCAAAGTGAAAATCTCATTCTGGAAACATGCCCCAGGCTGTGGCTAAGTCATGTCTTAGCAATATCCTTCCTTTCAGGAGTGCTAGTCCTGCTAGGTTCGCAGGAGAGCTTCTGTGAGGTTTGGAAGGTAGGAGACGACGTACTGGCGGAAGTAAAGCTGCGAGAACGGGGCATGAATCGTGCTTGGGTAGCTCAGTTGGTAGAGCACTTTCCCGCGAAAGGCAAAGGTCCCGAGTTCTAGTCTCAGTCCGGCACACAGTTTTAATCTGCCAGGAAAGTTTCAGTTATTGTGTTGTCAAGAACGTGTAACTCGTTTTACGTGAAGAATAAATCAAGCAAACCCGAGGTTTCCTCTTTTTCGACATTACCATAACGAAGGTCGTGTTAGTAAAGAAAAGCTAACATCAAGTAAAACGTGTTTTCCTTAATACAAAATCAACCAACTACTATGTGATTTGTTGTGGATTAATTACAATCAACTGTTTCCCCTTTTTGCGACAAAACCATATTGAAAATAAAATTCAGGTTACGAGGCGTATTCCGAATGTAAGGTCCGATCGGTGGCGAAATGGAAACGACAGTGCAAATCAAAGGTGTTTTATTTGCAGTAACTAGCCAAACCTTCCAGCAACGTCTCTACATAGGCGCCGCTCAGTATGAGTCATTTGTCGTAGCGTTGTACCAATACCCTCGTCATAAAACGCAGCCGCCTGCACTTTTCGCCGATTCTCTACGCTGATCTGCAGTTCGTTGTCTACGCCAAGACGTTGACTGTATGGAGGGCGATCAAACACTTCCCATAGAAAACGCTGCAGGGGTGTCCTCATTGCCCCTGCAGAATGCGGCCGAGAACTAGCACGAAGAAGAAAATGCGTGACAATTATGTTTTGTGGGCTGCAGCAAATCAGGCGAAATCTCTCATGGGTACTAATACTTGGCGGGGGACCCTGTTTTCTAGGCATCTTTATGTGCTCACTGTGCGCTCAGAACTGAAAAGACGCGATCAACAGGAATACTAGAAACACTGTCCAACACACCTATTCAAAGCTTTATCGGACTTTCGTTTTGGCTTCCATTTCGCGACCGATCGGATCTCACTTTCGGAATATGTCTCATATTTTCCTTTTCTATAACAGCAGCGTAACGGAAACGATACGCACATTACTTTGTTTCCTGTTACAACAACACCACGATAAGTGTTCCAAATGTCTACCATTCTATTCGACACATGCTTCATTACGGTGAAACAAGTTTCGTTGCACTCGTTCCCACATGCACGTTTGCCTTTATAGTATTGGCAGCATCGAAAACAGTCTGCGTAAAAATGGTTCAAATGGCTCTGAGCACTATGCGACTAAACTTCTGAGGTCATCAGTCGCCTAGAACTTAGAACTAATTAAACCTAACTAACCTAAGGACATCAAACACATCCATGCCGCCGGCCGCGGTGGTCTAGCGGTTCTGGCGCTGCAGTCCGGAACCGCGGGACTGCTACGATCGCAGGTTCGAATCCTGCCGCGGGCATGGGTGTGTGTGATGTCCTTAGGTTAGTTAGGTTTAAGTAGTTCTAAGTTCTAGGGGACTTATGACCTAAGATGTTGAGTCCCATAGTGCTCAGAGCCATTTGAACCATTTGAACATCCATGCCCGAGGCAGGATTCGAACCTGCGACCTAAGCGGTCGCTCGGCTCCAGACTGTAGCGCCTAGAACTGAGTCTGCGTAAGTTCGTCCACATCATTTACTAGTTGAGCATAAATAGGTTCCTTCATATGGCCCAAAATGTAAAAATCCAGAGGATTTAAATCAGGACTGCATTCTGGCAATCGACGTGGACCAAAACGACCTATCAATTGTGTTGGAAATCGCGTATTCAAAAACCTTCGTACTCTGTAACCAATGTGGGGTGGAACACCTTCGTGGAGAAACATGTTACGACGTACGGCTAACGGAATATATTATAATAAAGTGAAACGTAAGGCCCAATAATGTAATCATTGATTATATCCGATCACACATTTACGGAAAAGTGGGGCTGAAAAGACATTGCTACTACTTATAGCGGATTATGTACGTACACTGCACGTGCGTATGTTATGAAAATTAGCTATTCCGTGGCGAGTAAAACACGCTTCATCTGTGAGCAGTATGCTGCTGCGCACTTTGAAAAAAAAACTCGGAGAATTCTCGTCGCGGAGGGAAATCTTGCTCTTCCAGCTCTTGTACGCTTTAACAGTGGTAAGGCCGCAAACGCTCCTCTTTCAAAGTGCTATGAACGACAGTTGAGGTACACCAACTTGGCTGGCGATGCTTCTAGTACTATGAGTATGGTGTCCAGAATTTGTTCCACAGCTCCCAACGTACGTTGTTTCCGTTGCGGGCCTCAGCCTTCTGAGAGGGGTAGTAGAGAGCCAGTATCTTCCAACCTATGCAAATTAAATACGTACTTGTAAGTGCTATTCTCTCATGGTTTATTTAATAATAAAACGAAAGCATTTCAGAACAGACAATACTTTTCGCATACGGAATTAAATGTCAAAAAGGTTAAGATAACTACTGTAGTTTGTTACGAATAAATTGCAAAATAATCGAGTAAAAGTAGAGAACCATGATGATGCAAACCTTTGGCGAGCAGCAACAAACGTCGATCGTTCAGGAAGTCTTCGTTTTGGGAAGCGTTTTCTATGAATTCATACAGCTAGCCTCGCAACACCGTTTACCTCGGCATAAATTAAGTGAATATCGCATTACCCTTCCATTCTAACGTTTAACAGAGTTGCAATAAAGTCTGGACAGGTAACTCGACGACTGCCGACGTTCGGCGTATTAAAATGACTCTACCACGCAGTCCGTTGTTGCCTCCGCGTGCCGGCCGGTGTGGCCTTGCGGTTCTAGGCGCTACAGTCTGGAACCGCGTGACCGCTACGGTCGCAGGTTCGAATCCTGCCTCGGGCATGGATGTGTGTGATGTCCTTAGGTTAGTTAGGTTTAAGTAGTTCTAAGTTCTAGGAGACTGATGACCACAGATGTTAAGTCCCATAGTGCTCAGAGCCATTTGAACCATTTTTTTGCCTCCGTGTTTGCGACTCACGTTCGCGATGTCAATACGCGCAGCGGTAAATAACACGAACCGATTGCTTACGTAAGTGTACCTGTGTTGAGGGAGGGGTGGAACAAGCACCCCGTTGTGTTTTGATCCTGTTTAATAAATTCTCCCAATTTACTGTGCATAATGTTTCCACAGGTCACGTCTAATAGGTGTACGCTTTCTATTGTATACTGCTCCAAAAACGTTGTCCCGATCTGAACTGTGTTTTCCTGGGAAAACATTAGGAAATGGACAAACCTTTTAAATCAATTACTTGTGTGCTACTAAAAGAATTTTTTGGCATCTTATACCGTTTACACCGTGTATAAAGGGGAAAGGTTGTTTTCAAAAATCTCTGAAAGTTCTTGGCCGATTTCTTCCAGTTTCCACGCGATCCCCTAATGGAAGTTTGGGTGGACATAGGCATCATAGATATACGCTGAGGTGAAAAGTAATGGGTTAGTGATTGCACATACACAGATGACGGTCGTAACGCGTAAAAAACGTATAAAGATCGATGTAATGGCGGAGCTAAAATTTGTGCTTAGGTAATTCATGTGAAAAGGTTTCGGAAGTGATTATAGCCGCACGACCGGAATTAATAGACTTTCAACGCACAATGGTAGTTGGAGATAGACTCACGGGACATCCCATTGCAGCCGGCCGGTGTGGCCGTGCGGTTCTAGGCGCTTCAGTCTTGAACCGCGTGACCGCTACGGTCGCAGGTTCGAATCCTGCCTCGGGCATGGATGTGTGTGATGTCCTTAGGTTAGTTAGGTTTAAGTAGTTCTAAGTTCTAGGGGACTGATCACCACAGACGTTAAGTCCCATAGTGCTCAGATCCATTTTGAGCCAGCCATCCCATTGCGGAAATCGTCAGGGTATACAATATTCCGAGACCCAAAGTGTCAAGAGAATGCCGAGAATACCAAATTTCAGGCATCACCTCTCACCACTTACAACGCAGGGGCCGACGGCCTTCACTCAACGGCGGAGAGCAACGACGGTTCCGTAACTTTGTCAGAGCTAACAGACAAGCAACACTTCGTGGCATAACCGCAGAAATCAATGTGGGACGTACGACGAACGAATCAGTTAGGACAGAGCGGCGAAATTCGGTTTTTATGGCTACGGCAACAGACGACCGACACGAGTGTGTTGGCTAACAGAAAGATACTGCCTGCAGCGCCTCTTCTGGGCTGATGACCATGTCGCTTGAACATTAGAGAACTGGAAGTCCGTGGCCTGGTCACATGAGTCCCGATTTCAGTTGGAAAGAGCTGATCGTATCGTTCGAGTGTGGCGCAAACCCCAAGTTGTCAACAAGGCACTGTGCAAGCTGGTGGTGACTCCACAATGGTGTGCGATGTGTTTACATAGAAGGGACGGGGTCCTCTGGTCCAACTGAAAGGATCACTGACTGGAAATGGTTATGTTGGCTTTTTGGAGACTATTTGTAGCTAGTCCGCAGCTCGTGGTCGTGCGGTAGCGTTCTCGCTTCCCACGCCCGGGTTCCCGGGTTCGATTCCCGGCGGGGTCAGGGATTTTCTCTGCCTCGTGATGACTGGGTGTTGTGTGCTGTCCTTAGGTTAGTTAGGCTTAAGTAGTTCTAAGTTCTAGGGGACTTATGACCACAGCAGTTGAGTCCCATAGTGCTCAGAGCCATTTGAACCATTTTATTTGTAGCTGTTTATGGTCTCCATGGTCCCGAAAAGACGATTTCATGCCACTGGGCCACAATTCTTAGCAACTGGTTGGAACAACATTGTGGACAATGCGAGTGAAGTTTTTGACCGCCCAGATCGCCCAACAAGGAACCCACCAAACCTTTATGGGATAATAGGGAAGTCACTCTACGTGCAACATGCAGCACCGGCGACGCTTCTGCAGTCATGAACGGCTGTAGAGGCAGAATGGCTCACTATCTCTGCAGAAGGCTTGCTACGGCATGCTAACAAGGGATCCTCCCCATCGCACCCCCCTCAGATTTAGTTATATTTTGGCACAGTGGATAGGCCTTGAAAAACTGCACACAGATCAATCAAGAAAACAGGAAGAAGTTGTGTGGAACTATGAAAAAAATAAGCAAAATATACAAACTGAGTAGTCTATGTGCAACATATGCAACATCAAGGAGAGTGTGAGATCAGGAGCGCCGTGGTCCCGTGGTTAGCGTGAGCAGCAGTGGAACGAGAGATCCTTGGTTCAAGCCCTCCCTCGAGTGAAAAATTTAATTTCTTTATTTTCGCAGTTATGATCTGTCTGTTCGTTCATTGACGTCTTTGTTCACTGTAATAAGTTTAGTGTCTGTGTTTTGCGACCGCACCGCAAAACCGTGCGATTAGTAGACGAAAGGACGTGCCTCTCCAATGGGAACCGAAAACATTTGATCGCAAGGTGATAAGTCAACCGATTTCTCCAGAGGAAAACACGTCTGGTATATTCTATACGACACTGGTGACGTGCGTCACATGACAGGAATATGTTGTCGACCCACCTAACTTGTGCACTTGGCCAATAGGTAAAAAGATTCTTCTACCTTGCCCGATTTATGTTTTCTTGTGGATGTGATAATCACTCCCAAAAAAGTGATGAAAACATAAGAGTTTGTCACATAAACTGCAACAAATGACTGCAACAGTCGCACAGTTTTCCCTGTCCTCTGTCAAAACATATGTTTTTAACGTTTTCAAATTTTTCCGTGTGTAGACCGTCAAATCCTGCATATGTCCAAGCAAATCTGAACATGTCCTGGAATTTTGGAGAACGAAGTTGATTGTGTGTTTGTGTGCCTGAACTCTGATAATTGTCTGATAATAAAAAATTAAAATTTTCACCCGGGGGAAGATTCGAACCAAGGACCTCTGGTACCACAGCTGCTCACGCTAACCACCGGACCACGGCGCTACTGAGGTAGTTAATGTTACATATCTTCAGCATGGACTACTCAGTTTGTATATTTTGCTTATTTTTTTCATAGTTCCACACAACTTCTTCCTGTTTTCTCGATTGATCTGTGTTCAGTTTTTCAAGGCCTATCCACTGTGTCAACTTATAACTAAATCTGCGGGGGGTGCGATGGGGAGGTTCCCTTGTAAGTCTATGTACCACGTCGAGCTACTATACTATGCAGGGCAAAAGGAAGTTAGACACGATGTTAGGAGGTATCCATGGCTTGTGTCAGCTCATTGTATCACTTTAATTTGTAATCTGAAAAGGAATCAAAGCATAATCTATGATGTAATTATTATTACTAAACTTTTGGTTTGACAGTCGTTCTTATTTGCGAAAGTCAGAACCGGAAGCTTAGATTCTTATTTTTATGAATACCGCAGGTTAAAACGTATTCATTCGTGGCAATCCTTTGACACAATGTGATTCAAACATGCCTTTCAGTTGACAATGATTTCAGTTTCTCAAGCAGCTTGCATTCGCTATTAGTAGCAAGAAGACACAGGGCCAATCAATTTGCCTGGCAGATGTTAAACATCCCGGACAACGCGTGGGCACAGCAGCTAAAGGACCACATTGCTGAGGTCATCTGTCCCTAGACTTACACACTTGCACACCCTTGCCCGAGGGAGGACTCGAACCTCCGGCGGGAGGGGGGGGGGGAGGAGGAGGGGGGAGCAGCAGCTGGAACTAGGTAGCTGTGAGTCGATTTCCGATGTGCGCTTGTCTTCTTCGCATCTCTGTCGGATGACTATTTAACTGCGGCGCGCGCGCTCTGCTGGGGCTTGAGTTCGGGTATCAGCTGTGTGAGCCACAATGACGTGTGGCGCTGTGGATGTATGCAGCGTGGCGAGTGGCCGAGTCGGTACACAGGAGGAGCGTGGGCAGCTGCTGCGCCTTGTTTAGCCGTTGGAATGCAGATCCGCTGCCGACGGTGACTGGGATTTCCTTGAGATTTGAAGAACAAATTTCCTTCCTGTCTGTTACATGTTGCTCAAAGTGAGTGAACTGGAGTCGTCGAATTGTTCCTTGGTGGGTTCTGTTCATGTTAATTGAATACCCAAGTGCACTGAAAACTATCTTGGTTGTTTCATTTACTTGTCACTGTATTTGGTCTGGACGCCTGATATGTTGACGGTATTTAAGGGAGTGCTAGCTACGCACAACAAATAGACATGAAGCCGTGCTTAATGCGTAGCTAGAGGTCATACCAAGTAGTGCGTGAGCCTGTGCCTGGCATTCGAGAGTGGGTCGAAATAATTGTCCCTATTTCCTTTTCCAACATTATTATTTATTTGTTTGTACTAGAGAATTGGCTAATCAAATTTGGGCGAGTGGTCACGTAGGTTAGGTCTGCTTGAGGTCATTAAGTGCCGCGTATAATTAAAGGTTTATTTATAACCAGTTGGGCACATACGTTTTGTGTTTCTGATGCGCGAGAATGTTGTCTGCCGCTGATGTGCTTATGTTTGAGATAATTCGCAGTGGTCGACGCGAGCAAACTATGATCGGGGTATCACAGTGGAAGAGGGAAATTTAAGGACCTTGGTCGGTGTCTATGGTTACGTTGTTAGTGTCCTGCAACTCCATCTTTCCGGTGGAGCGTTGTGGTTTTCCGGAAGCTTAATTGTAGCTCAAAGTTGAGTATAGTTCTGCCTCACCTTCTGGTCCGTGAATCTCCTGTATCTGTTAGAACCTTTCGGTCTGCTCGCATCCATCACTAATTTTCAACGTAAAATTTAAACGGCCCCATTTTAAGACTATTTAATATGCTAATATTATATTCTGTGGATGAAATGTATGTGAACCTCGTACCTGTAAGTAACACTAAAGAGAAGCCTAGTTGAGTGTATTAATCTGATGATAATTTTAATTGGTTAGAATTGATTAAGATCAGTCCATGGAAGATGTCTTAGTTGTTGGAAGTAGTTTTAGAATTTGATATGAGTTACCTGAAAGCCAATTTCTATGTAAGTCATGAAGCATATTTCAAAGGTTTGTCCGATTCTGTTATGTTAGTCAAATTTGATTAATGGTGGTTTCATGAACATTGTTTTAATTAGTGAATATTAGTTGAGTAAATTTTGAAACATCTGTATCTATAGGGCTTAAATGCATTAATGTTTCAATCTGAGTCCTGCTGGTGGTTCGGTAGGGCAGGTGCCTTTTATTATAACCGTTGTTACTGTCAATTTGCCGACCGCTGTGGTCTAGCGGTTCTAGGCGCGCAGTCCGGAACCGCGCGACTGCTACGGTCGCAGGTTCGAATCCTGCCTCGGGCATTGATGTGTGTGATGTCCTTAGGTTAGTTAGGTTTAAGTAGTTCTAAGTTCTAGGGGACTGATGGCCACAGATGTTAAGTCCCATAGTGCTCAGAGCCATTTGAACCATTTTTTGTCAATTTCATTAAGAGCATGTGTTTATAATAAAGAAGTGTATGACAACTACAAACTGGTTGTGTGTTTAATTTCGGTGTGTCGAATGGAATATCACATCACCCTGCAGAAATAGTCAGCACATATATGCGTCTATAACTGCCAAAGTGTTGCTGGTGCAGGAAGCTATGCACAAACTGATTTCTCGATCATGTCCTATAGAAGTTGTATGCGATTCGTGTTGGGTGATCTGGTTGGCAAGATCAGTCGCTCGAACTGTCCAGAATTTTCTTCAAACCATTTGCGAACAATTGTGGCCCGGCGAAACGAGGCATTCTTATCCATAAAAATTCCATCGTTGTTTGGGGACACGAAGCCCATGAATGATTACAAATAGTCGCCAGGTAGCCGAACATAACCATTTCCAGTCAAGCATAGGTTCACTTTGACCAGAGAACCCTGTCCATTGTATATAAATCACCAGCTTGCACAGTGACTTGTTGACAACTTGCGTCCATCGCTGCACAGCCCACACCATTATGGAGCTATCGACAACTTGCACAGTGCCTTGTTGACAACTTGCGTCCATCGCTGCACAGCCCACGCCGTTATGGAGCTACGGACAACTTGCACAGTGCCTTGTTGACAACTTGCGTCCATCGCTGCACAGCCCACACCGTTATGGAGCTACCGACAACTTGCACAGTGCCTTGTTGACAACTTGCATCCATTGTTGCGCAGCCCACACCGTTATGGAGCTGCATACAGCTTGCACAGTGCCTTGTTGACAACTTGCGTCCATCGCTGCACAGCCTACACCGTTATGGAGCTACCGACAACTTGCACAGTGCCTTGTGGACAACTTGCATCCATCGTTGCGCAGCCCACACCATTATGGAGCTGCATACAGCTTGCACAGTGCCTTGTTGACAACTTGCGTCCATCGCTGCACAGCCCACACCATTATGGAGCTACCGACAACTTGCACATTGCCTTGTGGACAACTTGCATCCATCGTTGCGCAGCCCACACCGTTATGGAGCTGCATACAGCTTGCACAGTGCCTTGTTGACAACTTGCGTCCATCGCTGCACAGCCCACACCATTATGGAGCTACCAACAACTTGCACAGTGCCTTGTTGACAACTTGCATCCATCGTTGCGCAGCCCACACCGTTATGGAGCTACCGACAACTTGCACAGTGCCCTGTTGACAACTTGCATCCATCGTTGCGCAGCCCACACCGTTATGGAGCTGCATACAGCTTGCACAGTGCCTTGTTGACAACTTGCGTCCATCGCTGCACAGCCCACACCGTTATGGAGCTACCAACAACTTGCACAGTGCCTTGTTGACAACTTGCATCCATCGTTGCGCAGCCCACACCGTTATGGAGCTGCATACAGCTTGCACAGTGCCTTGTTGACAACTTGCGTCCATCGCTGCACAGCCCACACCGTTATGGAGCTACCGACAACTTGCACAGTGCCTTGTTGACAACTTGCATCCATCGTTGCGCAGCCCACACCGTTATGGAGCTGCATACAGCTTGCACAGTGCCTTGTTGACAACTTGCGTCCATCGCTGCACAGCCCACACCGTTATGGAGCTACCGACAACTTGCACAGTGCCTTGTTGACAACTTGCATCCATCGTTGCGCAGCCCACACCGTTATGGAGCTGCATACAGCTTGCACAGTGCCTTGTTGACAACTTGCGTCCATCGCTGCACCGCCCACAACGTTATGGAGCTACTGACAACTTGCACAGTGCCTTGTTGACAACTTGCATCCATCGTTGCGCAGCCCACACCGTTATGGAGCTACCGACAACTTGCACAGTGCCTTGTTGACAACTTGCATCCATCGTTGCGCAGCCCACACCGTTATGGAGCTGCATACAGCTTGCACAGTGCCTTGTTGACAACTTGCGTCCATCGCTGCACAGCCCACAACGTTATGGAGCTACGGACAACTTGCACAGTGCCTTGTTGACAACTTGCATCCATCGTTGCGCAGCCCACACCGTTATGGAGCTGCATACAGCTTGCACAGTGCCTTGTTGACAACTTGCGTCCATCGCTGCACAGCCCACAACGTTATGGAGCTACCGACAACTTGCACAGTGCCTTGTTGACAACTTGCATCCATCATTGCGCACCCCGCACCGTTATGGAGCTGCATACAGCTTGCACAGTGCCTTGTTGACAACTTGCGTCCATCGCTGCACAGCCCACACCGTTATGGAGCTACTGACAACTTGCACAGTGCCTTGTTGACAACTTGCATCCATCGTTGCGCAGCCCACACCGTTATGGAGCTGCATACAGCTTGCACAGTGCCTTGTTGACAACTTGCGTCCATCGCTGCACAGCCCACACCGTTATGGAGCTACCGACAACTTGCACAGTGCCTTGTTGACAACTTGCATCCATCGTTGCGCAGCCCACACCGTTATGGAGCTGCATACAGCTTGCACAGTGCCTTGTTGACAATTTGCGTCCATCGCTGCACAGCCCACATCGTTATGGAGCTACCGACAACTTGCACAGTGCCTTGTTGACAACTTGCATCCATCGTTGCGCAGCCCACACCGTTATGGAGCTGCATACAGCTTGCATAGTGCCTTGTTGACAACTTGCGTCCATCGCTGCACAGCCCACACCGTTATGGAGCTACCGACAACTTGCACAGTGCCTTGTTGACAACTTGCATCCATCGTTGCGCAGCCCACACCGTTATGGAGCTAACGACAACTTGCACAGTGCCTTGTTGACAACTTGCGTCCATCGTTGCGCAGCCCACACCGTTATGGAGCTGCATACAGCTTGCACAGTGCCTTGTTGACATCTCGCGTCCACGAAATGATAATTAAATCAAAATGGTTCAAATGGCTCTGAGCACTGTGCGACTCAACTTCTGAGGTCATCAGTCGCCTAGAACTAATTAAACCTAACTAACCTAAGCACATCACACACGTCCATGCCCGAGGCAGGATTCGAACCTGCGACCGTAGCGGTCACGCGGTTCCAGACTGAAGCGCCTTTAACCGCACGGCCACACCGGCCGGCTATTAAATCTATACCCTAAGCTGTAGACAGGTGTTGATATACGTCAACTGGACTCAAACTCTGGATCTCCTGCTTACATGGCAGACGTTCTGTCCACCTGAGCCACCGAGGGCACAGAGGACGGGGCGACTGCAGGGATTTATCCCTTGCACGCTCCCCGTGAGACCCACATTCACAACTTAATGCCCACACACTACATTCGTAGTGCCCCTTCCTCTGCCCATTACACCCGTTACTCGCAGGAGACAATGTTACCGAGTCCCGTAAGAATTCGGGAAATGCGTGTGCATCCAGCACAGAAGAAGGCCAATGGCCGGTTAGCCTTAACTATATGAAGATGGTATCTGTTCTTTCGGACATGTCGGAAATAACGGATATTATCTTCATACTTGCGTCCATGGCTTCGCGGGATCTGCACCACACTCGAACCCTACCATTAAGTCGGTATAGCATCGATGTGCCGCTCATCCGCTGCATTCAGTGAACCCGTATAAGAAGCGCGTATCGGCCACCTCTTAATCAGTAAACCTATCCGTACTGCTGTGTATTAGTGTTAACGAACTCCTAAAGGCACCGAAAAACAAACCCGAGACATAACTACGTACTTGTTAGTCCCAGCTTCAAGGCGGAGAGTTGAAGTGGGCATTACTGACGCCAGCCGCGAGTACCATGGGTGAATGGAACAAATTAAAAGGAAGGTCAACGCTGCCCGTACTGTTGATGTTTTATTGATAGCAGAATCGATTTTCGATCACATGGTGATGATCTTCAGTGCTCTACAAATTAAACTCAAACACTGGTATCAAGTTATCAATAACCAAAACTGAGAAGCATCAATACCCATTGTAGACTGCAACACTGTTGACAGTCTTTTTACAAATGGTGCATGGAAAGACAGAAAGCCTAGTATTGTGGTTTTATTTTATTTATCGTATGACATGCCAGCAGCTTACATACAAAAATTGTCAATACGTTGCAAAGGGATATACACTACTGGCCATTAAAACTGCTACACCAAGAAGAAATATAGATGATAAACGGGCATTCACTGGACAAATATATTATACTGGAACTGACATGTGATTACATTTTCACGCAATTTGGGTGCATAGATCCTCAGAAATCAGTACCCAGAACAAACACCTCTGGCCGTAATAACGGCCTTGATACCTGGGGATTGAGTCAAACAGAGCTTGGATGGCGTGTACAGGCACAGCTGCCCATGCAGCTTCAACACGATACCACAGTTCATCAAGAGTAGTGACTGCCGTATTGTGACGAGCTAGTTGCTCGGCCACAATTGACAGACGTTTTCAATTGGTGAGAGATCCGGAGAATGTGCTGGACAGGGCAGCAGTCGAACATCTTCTGTATCCAGAAAGGCCCGTACAGGACCTGCAACATGCGGTCGTGCATTATCCTGCTGAAATGTAGGGTTTCGCAGGGATCGAATGAAGGGTTGAGCCACGGGTCGTAACACATGTGAAATGTAACATCCACTGTTCAAAGTGCCGTCAATGCGAACAAGAGGTGAACGAGACGTGTAACCAGTGGCATCCCATACCATCACGCCGGGTGATACGCCAGTATGGCGATGACGAATACACGCTTCCAATGTGCGTTCACCGCTATTTCGTCAAACACGGATGCGACCATCATAATGCTGTAAACAGAACCTGGATTCATCCGAAAAAATTACGTTTTGCCATTCGTGCACCCAGGTTCGTCGTTGAGTACACCATCGCAGGCGGTCCTGTCTGTGATGCAGCGTCAAGGGTAACCGCAGCCATGGTCTCCGAGCTGATAGTCCATGCTGCTGCAAACGTCGTCGAACTGTTCGTGCAGATGGTTGTTGTCTTGGAAACGTCCCCATCTGTTAACTCAGGGATCGAGACGTGGCTGCACGATCCGTTACAGCCATGCGGATAATATGCCTGTCATCTCGACTGCTAGTGATACAAGGCCGTTGGGATCCAGCACGGCGTTCCGTATTACCCTCCTGAATCCACCGATTCCATATTCTGCTAACAGTCATTGGATCTCGACCAACGCGAGCAGCAATGTCGCGATACGATAAACCGCAATCGCGATAGGCTACAATCCGACCTTTATCAAAGTCGGAAACGTGATGGTACGCTTTTCTCCTCCTTACACGAGGCATCACAACAACGTTTCACCGGGCAACGCCCGTCAACTGTTGTTTGTGTATGAGAAATCGGTTGGAAAGTTTCCTCATGTCAGCACGTTGTAGGTGTCGCCACCGGCGCCAACCTTGTGTGAATGCTCTCAAAAGCTAATAATTTGCATATCAGCATATCACAGTATCTTCTTGCTGTCGGTTAAATTTCGCGTATGTAACACGTCATCTTCGTGGTGTAGCAATTTTAATGGCCAGTAGTGTAAGTCCTCCAAAGCACTTTTAAATTCTGATTCTAGTACTGAATTCTATGATGGTCTAGATATGATCTAAACCGGTTAGAAGTGAATTGTAATTTTTAATGTTTTATAAAAAAAATTTGCGATGCGGGCTTACTCTTTCAAATCCTCTACAATCTCTATACGTTTGGTGAGGATTCTGCAAAATTTACTAAAGGGAATTTGATTTACATTTCAACGGATCTCAAGCATTGTTTACTGTAGAGGCATTTGAAGACGTAGCAGCTTTGCAGAAGACGCCTGTCACGCAGCAGGTGTCGAGTGGTTGTGCGGGTGGGTGGTCCTGGGCCGTGCCGGTAATGCGCTCGGACAGTGGTCGTGACACGCTAACTGGATCAGAGTCGGCAGCCGGCTGGTCGCCGGACGGAATGCGGAGACTCGCGGCTGTTGTGTAAGCAGCGAGCTACAAGGCCAGCCCGCCAGCTGAGGGGTTTCTGCCTCTGGCTTCGCGCGCATTCCGACGTAAATAGAAGTCTGTCCGGCCAGCTGGACTCGCCAACCGTCGGGGCTTACTAGCGGCGGTCCCGTCCCTCGTAACCGATGGCTTTTGACAGGCGCTGGTTTTATCCCGATGATATTTCAGGTAGTCGGTAGCCACTTAAGACCGGTAGATCCTTAACACGCGTTCCTAATGATTGGGAAAACGCGTAGTTCGTTCTTGTTTTGAAGATGGGTCGTAGAGACGCACACACTTACAATACTTTACTCTGACGTCAGACTGTCAGTAGGCTTCTAGAAAATGTTTTATGCAAAGGAACTGAAACATCTACATCTACATGGATACTCTGCAAATCACATTTAAGTGCCTGGCAGAGGGTTCATGCATCCACCTTCACAATTCTCTATTATTTCAATCTCGTATAGCGCGCGGAAAGAATGAACACCTACACTACTGGCCATTAATATTGCTACACCACGAAAATGGCATGCTACAGGCGCGAAATTTAACCGACAGGAAGAAAATGCTGTGATATGAAATTGATTAGCTTTTCAGAGCATTCACACAAGGTTGGCGCCGGTGGCGACACCTACAACTTGCTGACATGAGGAAAGTTTCCAACCGATTTCTCATACACAAACAGCAGTTGACCGGCATGATTGGTGAAAAGTTGTTGTGATGCCTCGTGTAAGGAGGAGAATTGAGTACCATCACGTTCCCGACTTTGATAAAGGTCGGATTGTAGCCTATAGCAATTGTGGTTTATCGTATCAAGACATTGTTGCTCGCGTTGGACGAGACCCAATGACTGTTAGCAGAATACGGAATCGGTGGGTTCAGGAGGGTAATACGGAACGCCGTGCTGGACGACCTGATATCACTAGCAGTCGAGATGGCCAGCATCTTATCCGCATGGCTGTAACGGATCGTGCAGCCACGTCTCGATCCCTCAGCCAACAGATGGGGACGTTTCCAAGACAACAACCATCCGCACGAACAGTTCGACGACGTTTGCAGCAGCATGGACTATCAGCTCGGAGACCATGGCTGCGGTTACCCTTGACGCTGCATCACAGAGAGGACCGTCTGCGATGGTGTACTCAACGACGAACCTCGGTGCACGAATGGCAAAACGTCATTTTTTCGAATGAATGCAGGTTCTGTTTACAGCATCATGATGGTCGCATCCGTGTTTGTCGAAATAGCGGTGAACGCACGTTGGAAGTGTGTATTCGTCATCGCCATACTGGCGTATAACCAGGCGTGATGGTATGGGATGCCACTGGTTACACGTCTCGTTCACCTCTTTTACGCATTGACTGCACTTTGAACAGTGGATGTTACATTTCACATGTGTTACGACCCGTGGCTCTACCCTTCATTCGATCCCTGTGAAACCCTACATTTCAGCAAGATAATGCACGACAGCGTGTTGCAGGTCCTGTACGAACCTTTCTGGATACAGAAAATGTTCGACTGCTGCCCTGGCCAGCACATTCTGCAGATCTCTCACCAACTGAAAACGTATGGTCAATGGTGGCCGAGCAACTGGCTCGTCGCAATACACCAGTCACTACTCTTGATGACCTGTGGTATCGTGTTGAAGCTGCATGGGCAGTTGTACCTGTACACGCCATCCAAGCTCTGTTCGACAATGCCCAGGCGTATCAAGGCTGTTATTACGGCCAGAGGTGCTCGTTCTGGGTACTGATTTCTCAGGATCTGTGCACCCAAATTGCGTGAAACCGTAATCCCATGTCAGTTCTAGTATAATATATTTGTCCAATGAATACCCGTTTATCATCTGCATTTCTTCTTGGTGTAGCAATTTTAAAGGCCAGTAGTGTATATCTTTCCGTACGACCTCTGATTTCCTTAATTTTATCGTGGTGACCGTTCCTCCCTCGGTAGATCGGTGTCAAAAAAATATTTTCGCTTTCGGAGGAGAAAGTTGTTGTCGTGAGAAGGTTCTGTCGCAACGAAAAACGGTTTTCTTTCAATGATGTCCAGCCAAATCCTGTGTCATTTCTGTGACATTCTCTCCTATATTTCGCGGTAATACGAAACGTGATGCCTTTCTTTGAACTTTTTCGATGTACTCCGTCAGCCCTATCTGGTAAGGATCCCACACCGCGCAGCAGTATTCTAAAAGAGGACGGAGATGCGTAGTGTAGGCAGTCTCCTTAGTAGATCTGTTACATTTTCTAAGTGTCCTGCCAATAAAACGCAGCCTTAGGTTAGACTTCCCCACGACGTTTTCAATGTGTTTCTTCCAATTTAAGCTGTTCGTAATTGTAATACCTAGGTATTTAGTTGAATTTACGGCTTTAGATTAGACTGATTTATCGTGTTACCGAAGTTTAACGGGTACCTTTTAGCACTCATGTGGATGACCTCACTCTTTTCGTTATTTAGGGTCAACTGCCACTTTACGTACCATTCAGATATCTTTTCTATATCGTGTTTCAGTCTGTTTTGATCTTCTGGTGACTTTATTAATGGATAAACGACAGCGTCATCTGCAAACAACCGAAGACGGCTGCTCAGATTGTCTCCCAAATCGTTTATATAGATAAGGAATATCAAAGGGCCAATAACACTACCTTGGGGAATGCCAGAAATCATTTCTGTTTTACTCGATGACTTTCTGTCAGCTACTACGAACTGTGACCTATCTGACAGGAAATCACAAATCCAGTCACATAACTGAGTCGACATTCCATAAGCACGCAATTTGACTACGTACCGTGTCAAAAGCCTTCCAGAAATCCAGAAATATGGAGTCGATCTAAAATCCCTTGTGAGTACCACTCAACACTTCAAGCGAATAAAGAGCTAGTTGTGTTTCACAAGAACGATGTTTTCTAAACCCATGCTGAACGTGTGTCAATAGACCGTTTCCTTCGAGGTAATTCATAATCTGCAAACACAATATATGTTCTGAAATACTGCAACATATCGACGTTAATGATATGGGCCTTTAATTTAGTGGCTTACTCCTACTACCTTTCTTGAATATTGGTGTGGCCTGTGCATCTTTCCAGTCTATGGGGACGGATCTTTCGTCGAGCGAACGGTTGTATATGATTGTTAAGCATGGAGCTAATGCATCAGCATACTCCGAAAGGAACCTAATTGGTATACAGTCTAGTCTAGAAGACTTGCTTCTGTTAAGTGATTTAAGTTGCTTCTCTACTCCGAGGATATTTATTTCTACGTTACTCACGTTGGCAGCTTTTCTCGTTTTGAATTCTGGAATATTTACTTCGTCTTCTTTTGTGAAGGCATTTCAGAAGGCCGTGTTTAGTAACGCTGTTTTGGCAACACTGTCTTCGATAGTACACTCCTGGAAATTGAAATAAGAACACCGTGAATTCATTGTCCCAGGAAGGGGAAACTTTATTGACACATTCCTGGGGTCAGGTACATCACATGATCACACTGACAGAACCACAGGCACATAGACACAGGCAACAGAGCATGCACAATGTCGGCACTAGTACAGTGTATATCCACCTTTCGCAGCAATGCAGGCTGCTATTCTCCCATGGAGACGATCGTAGAGATGCTGGATGTAGTCCTGTGGAACGGCTTGCCATGCCATTTCCACCTGTAAAAGATCGCCAATCTTGGGGTTTTTGCGTCTTTTTAAATTTGGCATATTTGTTTCTGCAACAGTGTTCTAACCCTTTTTGTGTACCAAGGAGGATCAGCTCCGTTGTTTGTTAGTTTATTTGCTATTTCTTTGAATTTAAGCCACATGTGGTCTACACTTATATTATTAATATGGAATGAGTGGAGATTGTCATGAACACTTTAACTTATTTTTCGAGGATTTGGGGATTACAATATTCAATCTCGCTGCGACAACCATGTCTTCACTAATCTCTGAATCAGTTTCCTCTCTAGGAATCAAGATATATTCCCCAAACAACCCAGTTCACTACGTCCGTCAACGAGGTATACAAGACAACAGACACTCACACTATGTTCCTTGACTTACGGAAGATTTTTGATTCAAATCTAATCTATCAGCTAATGAAAGAAAAAAAAACGAGCTTATTGAATACCAGAGAACCTTTGTGACTGGATTGAAGAGTTCGTACTAAATAGCACGTCTTTCTTAAAGGACATGAAATCTTCAGACTGAAAACTAACTTCGAGGAACCCCAAGTGACTGTTAAAGGATTATTATTGTTCACAACATACAGTCGGACACTAAAGTCTACATACTGAAGTCTACATAGACCCCCATTTTGCATCATGTCGCGTACAGCCTGGATGCACAGACGTAGACGTGCAACGCTGTACCTGGGTCCACGTCCACAGTGACATAAACCAAGGTCTTCACACCGGTATCGTGCACTGCAAGCGTGACAGATGCAACAGTGTGTGTTTACTGCAGTACAGGAGTCAACAGACACTTCGAGTCTGTCATTAGTTGCAAGAGAGACGTTGCAGTGGACACAGTGCAAGTGCTGTGGTTTGTTGATATAATAGACGTATTTTGCAACACATAATTCGATCGCGTAACATGGATTCAAAAACAACCGAAATGCCAGTGGAGTTGAGGAAAAATATTACTGAGCTCAGTAAAAAGGACTTTTCACTGCGGAAAATTGGGGAAATTGTTGGAAGGAGCCATGTAAGTGTCCAAACTGTAATAAGAAATTACAGGGATCGAGGAAGTGTAGAAAACAAAGCTATATGTGGACGACCACCAAAATTTTCTAACAGGGAGCGCCGACACATCATTAGAAAAGTGAATGCGGATCCCAGAATTACAGCTACGGAGTTGGCATTAGATGTCTCAAATACTAGTGGAAATCACGTTCATCCCATAACAGTACGAATACTGCCGCACAATCATGGATTTGAAAGTAGAACAGCAGGGAAGAAATCGTTCATAAGCAAGATAAATGAACAGAAGCGCCTGAAATTTGCAACTGTGCACGGAAATAAAGATTCCACATTTTGGAATACAGTACTTTTCACGGATGAGAGTAATTTTAACGTCTTCCAGTGTGATGGACAGGATAAGGTGTGGCGAAAAGGAATGAAACTTGGAAGAAGAAAAATCTTGTCATATCAGTAAAGTTTGGTGGCGAAAATATTCTTTTGTGGGGTTGCATGTCTGGCGCTGGAGTTGGGAATTTAGTATTTATTGAAGATATTATGGATAAATGGAAGTATCTCACCATCTTAAAGAAGAATCTGAAGCAAACTGCGGAGAAATTGTGACTAAGAACAGACTGGGTGTTTCAGCAATACAATGACCCCAAGCATACGGCCATTGTCGTAAGAGAATGGATACTTTACAACGTACCACAGCTGTTGCATTCGCCTCCCCAGTTACCATCATTACCCCAACTGAACATCTTTGGGGACAACTAAAGCACGGATAAAGAAATAAAACATCAAAAGCAAAGATGATTTAAAAGCAGCATTAGTGAAAGAGTGGAATAACTTTCCTCCTGCGTACACAAAAAAATTGGTGGAATCTATGCCTCGACGGTTGCAAGCTGGAATTATTATTAACTATGGAATGTATATGTTATTTTTCAGTTCCTAACATGTCTGTTTATGTCACAGAAAGTGAACACATAATATTTTATTGATTTATTTTGACTTCAAGTGTTATATTTAGGGTGTATGTAGACTTCCATGTCCGACTGTCTGTCAATGGCCTAGCAAATAACGTCGGAAGCTTCATAATCAAGGACAGTCACATCCACTAAATGGCTCGGAGTATGCTTACACGACAGTAGGGGATGACGTAATAAAGCTAACGGTAGGGAAGACAGATCCCAGAGAGTCTTCAGGAAATATAATCCACCCACGAAGGTGGTAGCTTTAAAACTCTCCTCGAAATGACACTTTAGTACTGCTCGTCGGTCTGGGATTGATAGATGTAGAGATGATACCAAGGAAAGTTGCTCGTTTCGCCTCAGGCTCGTTTAGTAACCGCGAACGCATCACAGGAATATTCGTCCAGCTCTAGTGGAAGACGCTGCAGAAGAGGCGTCGTGAATCGTGGTGTACTTTAAAAATTCCGAGAGCATGCGTCACTAGAATGATTAACTGATACATTGCTTCATCTTAAATGTATCTAAAACAACGGGCAGGAAGATAAAATTAAAGAGATTCGAGCTCACATGGAAGTTTACCAACAACCTCTCTTCTCGTACATTATTCACGACTGGAACAGAAAAGGGGTTAAGGGACAGTGGTAGAGAAAGCTTCATCCATACGTATGGTTTTTATGTGTCGAGAGACAGCCCGGGGGGGGGGGGGGGGGGAGGAGAATTCCGGGCGGTGTGGATAAGGCATTCACCGTTGGCTCACACTTACTAGGACGACAAAACCATTTGTGGCAGTATTTATCATTAGCAATTGTCCTATAGGACACCCAACTCCATTCACACAATAAGGGGACGTATGGGAAGCACTTGAAGAGAAGGAAAAGTTTTATGTAATATTTATAGACTTCACAAAAGCCTTTGACTTTATAAACAGCAAATTAGTGACATAAAAGCTAAAGGAAACTCTAAGTGAAAACAACATATCCATCATAGGTGCAATTCTGTGATGAAAAAAATAAGGATCTCAGATAACCCCTACCCATTAGGAACAATAAACGGTATGGAAGATTGGTGTGTCCAACGTGTCTTCGAAATAAATGTGGAAAAAAAAACCAGAAATGATGGTGCTCAGATATAGAGGAATGGTTCAAATGGCTCTGAGAACTATGGGACTTACCTTCTGAGGTCATCAGTCCCCTAGAACTTAGAACTACTTAAACCTAACTAACCTAAAGACATGACAAACATCCATGCCCGAGGCAGGATTCGAACCTGCGACCGTAGCGGTCGCGCGGTTCCAGACTGTAGCGCCTAGAACCGCTCGGCCACATCGGCCGGCCAGATATAGAGGGAGACTACTTGCATCGGCTGAGGTCTTCACATGAGAGAGAAAACTGAAAATCGCACGATACTTTAAATACCTAGGGGTCGCGATACAAAATGTTTCACAAACAAATAACAAAGCAATGAATGCAATATTGGCTACCGTTAGATCCCTCAACCTAGAGACAGCAATGGTACTACTCGGAGTCAGAATCTCGCCAATACTGACTTACGGCTTAGAAATCATCGGACCACATCTCACAGTGAAAAATCTAACGACACTAGAAATCGTAAAGGCGACCTATAAAAAGACAGCAATCGGAGCGTACAAAACAACGCTATCCAGACTCGTATACCTGCTGGCGTGAGAATCCTTCCTCATTGGAGACCTACGGACAAACCTGATGTTCGACAACACCAGCGCTTCGGAATGTCTATTAACAACATTGAAGGAAACTGGGAAATACCTCCAGAATTCTACAGCACAGGCGCGATGACTGATCGAAGATGGACAAAGGAAAGCTGTCAAAATGACAGTCCATGGTTTCCTTTGCAGAAACACACTATATCATGAACCAAACACAATGTTTGAGTGTAAACTATGGCATGAAATGTGGAATCGTCACCATATAGATCTCTATACCAAAAAGGCACGTTCGATAATTGACTATGCAAGCCATAATATGTAAAATTTCTAATTTCCTGTATTATTGTAATTGTACTTTGATCTTGTATGGCTATTTGGCTGTAATAAGCGTGTTATTATTAATAAGTGTACCTCAGTTGGCAAGAGAACTGCCCAAGAAAGGTAAGGTTCTTGGTTCGAGTTCAGACTCGGTACGCACATTTAATTTGCCAGGGAGTTAGAAAATTGTGCACGCTCTATTGCAGGGTGAAAGATTCATTTCATAAGCAATCTCCCAAGTTGTGGATAAGCCATTATTCTACTAGTTCAGCCATACGAAACGGAGAAGTTCTATAAAGGAGAGAGATACGAGCAGAAAACTAGTCATGAGTCGGGTCTGGACTAATCAGTTCGTAAGAGCATTGCCGACAAAACAAAAGGATACGAGTTCGTGTCTCAGCCCAGCGGACACTTTTGCTCTGCCGGGAAGTTTAAAAAAGGCGTGCAGTCCGCAGCAGAGTGAAAAATTCTCTATGGAAACTATAAGGACAATCAATATCTTTACTCCTTGTTCTGCAGACATTACGAAGTCATCCATTAAAGTAATGGGGTAGACGGGCTTGTCTTTCTATACCCACTTTTCGTTCTTTATTTCGTAGGTCATATCTCAGTTATCCTTGTAGTTAAAACTTCAAGCCTTAATCCAAAAATTAAAATTCATATGGCCATCCCAAATGTTTCTGTTTCGTACTGTCAAGTGATACCAAGCACCAGTAAACACTTCCATCTGTGGAAATCTTGACAGTCGGAGCATATCGAAGCAACCAAAAACATTTCAAAGCTAAAAACTCGATGTTTTCATAAATAAGGGGTAAGGTACGAAGGTAGATTCAAAAAGGAAAAAGGAAATTATGTCTATCGCCGAGAAGATGCAGCTCAAGGAAACTATGGACTCCAGGAAATTTAGACGGGAATTGGCGACATCAGCAAAATTATTTTACAATACATCCATCCTCTCTCATCCAACATCTTGGCTGCTGTATTGTACGTGAACTTGAATATATAGCCAATGTAGGCTGTACCGATGTAGTTAGTTTTACGCGACGGCGAAAGAATATGCGAACTCTGTCAAATATACCGGTCCCCTACGAAGCGGACTAAACCCCACTTTCTTCAGTGTCGCGGGTAGCAGTCACACCATTCTAAAGGCGCACAAAAGACGAAAGAACTCTCGATCCGTCAGGCTTCTCACACAACCGCATTCTCAAAAAGAGTTGAAAACGTTAAATAAGGTATTTGCTTCTTAGTACTCCTAACACTGTCTCAGACCAAAGAAAGAATGAGGAAAACGTCTGCTGTGTCTTCAACAGCTTCCGTGTGATGTTCCAGTAAATACCGACTTGTAAAAAGCATTATTGTGACAATGTTTCTCGGAAACTTTCTTCATGGCTGAGGGAAAATTTATTGCGTAGCTAAAATTTTAGCACACATACATTTTCTCTATTGTACAGAACTGTCTCGCTTACGTTGCTGAGAAAAAGCGGTTGTTCTTCCGCTGTCACAGACAGTAAGAAACGCAAAATTTTGGAAATTTGTGGTAGGGTTCTATGGGACCAAACTGCTGAGGTCATCGGTCCGTAGGCTTACACACTAATTAATGTAACTTAAACTAGCTTACGCTAAGGACAACATACGCACCCATTCCCGAGGGAGGACTCGAACCTCCGACGGGAGGAGATGCGCGAAAGCTGACAAGACGCCTCAGGCAGCGCGGCTAACCCGCGCGGCTAGAAGCCGCTAATTTATGAGTTTCTTTCATTCAGTGTTGGGACTTAATTCCTGATAATTTCATTTATCATCACCCAAGAAAGATTACGCCTAAACACGCCAATAAAGATCGCTTAATTAAACTCCTCTTTACGAGCTGTATAAGTACATTTATGTAGGTTAAAATTTTGTTACTGTAGTTTATTAAAATCATTAGCACCTCGAAATCACTCTTCCTACAATAACAATTACTGGCTAATGGTGCAATACGAACACGGACGTCTCATCTGCAAAGAAAGTCGATAATGATCTGTAAAAATTTGTTGTCTAGTTTCTAAACTTTGTCTCAACTTCGCGTCACTAGATTAATTAAAATTAAGGCAAATGAGGAGGTATTGAATAGAATTGGGGAGAATAGGAGTTTGTGGCCCAACTTGACAAGAAGAAGAGACCGGTTGGTAGGACATGTTCTGAGGCATCAAGGCATCACAAATTTAGCATTGGAGGGCAGCGTGGAGGGTAAAAATCGTAGAGGGAGACCAAGAGATGAATACACTAAGCAGATTCAGAAGGATGTAGGTTGCAGTAGGTACTGGGAGATGAAGAAGCTTGCACAGGATAGAGTAACATGGAGAGCTGCATCAAACCAGTCTCAGGACTGAAGACCACAACAACAACAACAACATATTTTGAGCCATCAGTCTTCTGACGGATTTAATGCGACCCTCCACGAATCCCTCCTCCAATGCTAGACTCTTCATCTCAGAGTGGTACTTACATCCTAGATCCTCAATTATTTGGTGAACATATTCAAATTTCTGTCTTTCCCCACAGTTTTTACCATCTACAGCTGCCTCCTGTAGTATCATGGACGTCATTCCGTGATCCCTTAACACATGTTCTATCATGCTGCCTCTTCTTCCTGTCAGTGTTTTACATACGTTCCTTTCGTCGTCGATTCTGTGGAGAGACTCCTCTTTCTTTATCTTATCAGTCCACCGAGTTTTCAACATTTTTCGGTAGTACCACATCTCCAATGCTTCGATTCTCTTCTGTTCCGGTATTCCCACAGTACATTTTAAATACTATACATTGCTGCACTTCAAACGTAGATTTTTCAGACATTTATCCCTGAGATGAAGGTCCACGTTTGATTCTAGTCGAGTTGTTTTTGCCATAAGTATCTAGTGTGATTTTTATGTCTTTTTTTGCTTTAGCTGTCGTTAGTCGATTCGTTTTTGCCATAAGTATCTAGTGTGATTTTTATGTCTTTTTTTGCTTTAGCTGTCGTCTGTTATTTTTGCCTCCTACGATGGCTGTTCGGGAAGTACGGTTCGATCGGGCACGAATTATTACACTGTACATTTTCGTAGTATGTAAGTATAAATACAAAAAAGTCATAAGATACAGCACTTTAGCTTCGAAAACACTGTTTGGTTTGATTCTATTGGCCAGTCACAGGACACGTGACATCACACAAACCTATTTCTGGCGGAACAGCAGAACAAAGAGATGTTTTCAGGCGTACGCCTCTACGGCTGTTGTCACAATAAAAAAATTCTTCTTAATATGTGAAAGCTTTGTCAATATTTAAAATTCTCCGACGTTTCGGCAACTGTTGCAAATTGGTTCAAATGGCTCTAACCACTATGGGACTTAACATCTGAGGTCATCAGTGTCCTAGAACTAAGAACTACTTAAACCTAACTAACATCACACACACCCATGCCCGAGGCAGGATCCGAACTGAAGCACCTAGAACCGCTCGGTCACAGCGGCCGGCTGGCAACTTTTGCAACAGTGGTCGAAAGGTTGGAGAATTTTAAACATTGACAGTGCTGTCACATATCAAGAAGAATTGTATGTACAATGAGATATTTATTTATTATTATTTTGTAAAATGAAGTCCGTGGTGACAGCCTGATATATAGCATAGCCTGAGATGTAACTGGCTGAAAGAAGAAACCAGAGTCGGCTTATGTTGACAAAACCAGAGTGTTAATTTGGTGGTTTTTGTATTCATACTCGCCTACTGGGAAAATACATAATTTAAGATATACACTCATTAATAATCTCTTAAGTCGTTTTTGCTGCGAATGTATTTACAGAAGGGTTGCGTAATAAGACGTTATCAGATAATACTTTTACCGGATAGGGTCACATATAGGGCTACAAATTTTTTTACGTGGGAAATTAATGGTAATTTTAAGGCTATATATAGGACCGCAACCTTGAGAAAGACGGGAACGGAAAAAATGACAAATTTCACTTCATTTCGCGTTATTTGTAGTAATTTTGCTTACGCGAAATTCCCATGTCTCTGCCTATTGTACATGACTAAAGTGATGAATATCGATTCTTGTGTAAGCATTAGTTTGTAGAGTTTTATTTTTGACTGATTTTTCTGCTTTGTGTCTCAATATTATATTCATAATGTCGCATTTATTACTTGTGTAGTTTTTTTCTTGCGGATTTAGCGTTCATAATTGATAGTTTAAAAATATTAGGTATGACAGCGGTTTCACAAGACACTTCCTGTGATTTGTGCTGTCTTGTAGGAAGACATAAATATTTCGCTACTGCTTCGAATTTTTTCTGTCTAGATGTAAAGTTGCTTCAGAATATTCTTCCACATAACACATTAATTAAAATAAGTACGTGAATTGGATTATTATCCACCGTTTTCATCAGCAATTTTATCAGTTACGCGATGATAAAAATCCGCTGACCTTAATTTATTCCATGAAATTTTTAATGTACTATACGTTATGATATTACTGCCGCTTACGACGACCGAAATAAAAGGTGAATGACTAAAGTGAGAGATACAACTCCGGCTTTTCCCCCACTGTGTCTCCAAAGTACTAGCGATGGTAATGTGTTGCGTATATAGTCGTTAACAGCAGTGAAATATTTGAGGAATTTTATTTTATTTACAACAGATGTACTCGTTCTTTTCATTAATTATTAAGAAACAGATTTCGGCCTAAACAGAACCATCTACAGGCTAAGCATCATACAAAACGTATCCTTACAATATGGTTCTTCACATGGCACAAAATTTGCCGAAAGTCATATGGAAAAAACCATATGTGATAACAATTACTGTACAGCATATTCACGCCGTTATCAGAACGACGGATCCATGAAAATTATAAAATTACGTAATAATCCTTCCTATTCTTCTTGAAGTGCGAAACAACCATTCCTTGTACCTACCGAGCGAGGTGGCGCAGTGGTTGGCACACAGGACTCGCATTCGGGAGGACGACGGTTCAATTCTGCCTCCGGCCATCCTGATTTAAGTTTTCCGTGATTTCCCCAAATCGCTCCAGGCAAATGCCGGGATGGTTCCTTTGAAAGTGCACGGCCGATTTCCTTCCCCATCCTTCCCTAATCCGATGAGACCGATGACCTCGCTGTTTGGTCTCTTCCCCCAAACAACCCAAACCTTGTAGATACCGGGTGATAAAAAAGTCAGTATAAATTTGAAAACTGAATAAATCACGGGATAATATAGATAGAGAGGTACAAATTAACACGCAGGCTTGGAATGACATGGGGTTTTATTAGAACAAAAAAAAAAAAAAAAATACAAACGTTCAAAAAATGTCCGACAGATGGCGCTTCATCTGATCAGAATAGCAATAATTAGCATAACATAGTAAGACAAAGAAAAGATGATGTTCTTTACAGGAGATGCTCAATATGTCCATCATTCCTCAACAATAGCTGTAGTCGAGGAATAATGTTGTGAACAGCACTGTAAAGCATGTCGGGGGTTATGGTGAGGCATTGGTTTCGGATGTTGTCTTTCAGCATCCCTACAGATGTCGGTCGATCACGACATACTTGCGACTTCAGGTAACCCCAAAGTCAATAATCGCACGGACTGAGGTCTGGGGATCTGGGAGGCCAAGCATGACGAAAGTGGCGGCTGAGCACACGATCATCACCAAACGCCGCGCGCAAGAGATCTTTCACGCGTCTAGCAAAATGGGGTGGAGCGTCATCCTGCATAAACATCGTACGTTCCAGCAGGTGTTTATCAGCCAGGCTGTGGATGATGCGATTCTGTAACATATCGGCGTACCTCTCACCCGTCAAGGTAGCAGTTTTGCTGTCCAGTGCCATTTGTCGGACATTTGGTGTACTTTTTTTTGGTTTTAGTAAGACCCCAGGTTATTCCAAGCATGTGTGTCAATTTTTACCTTTCTATCTACGATTATTCCGTGGTTTATTAAGTTTTCAAATTTATATTGACTTTTTGATCACCCGGTACAATGAAGTACTTCAAATATCAGCGATTGTGTCTTGGATGAACACAACCCTGAGGGCGGTAATCTGTTGGTAGATGCTGCGGGGCGTACAACTAATCCGACGTCACTACTCGTATTTGCACGAAATTTCTGTTCCGTAAACAGACGTAAAAGCGGACGGGCCTGAAGTGGCGTCAGTCGTATGCAAAGGAAGGAGGGTGTGACGGGCGGAATGTGAAGTTACACACGGCAGCTCGGCAGCGGGCAACCTTGTTGCGTCACGACAGCTGTTTCTCGGCTAATGGTCCGGAACGGGTGCAATCAACGTCAGATATCTCGCGAGTCACGGCATAAACTTATATCTGCCATTAGTGGTACTAAGCCGAGTGGAAAGGTTACAGAGGGAAGCCCGCCTTTTTGCGGTCTGTCTTTGCCAGCGCTCTGTGCACCACCTCCCGTGACCTTACCTAGCGGAGCACACCACTGACCGTACATGCTGTGATATTATTGGATTTCAGACATTTTGCATATGAGAAAAGGACAGCTATCGAGCTGTATTTTGTAATGATACTAAGCATGACAACGCGAGAGTAAAGAAACGAAATCTGTTTATAACGTGCGCCTATACCAAGACGCGCGGCCAGCGTTTAAAAGGTACTTTTAAACACTGTGACTCGCTGGGCGCAGATATTTAAAATCTTTGCCGCAGCGCTTGATAGCAAGAAGCTGCGAAACAGAAGAAAGAACAATTTGTCATTTGTTAGAAAAATTCTAGAGTCTTTATAGCTAGTTGTACTTCTGGTCGCCGATATGTTAACATGTACTTCATTACCTTTGATGTTTGGTCGCCGACTTGTTAAGACGTGTTGTGTAGCACCGCTACAAGTTATATTTCATTTAGTGTGAAAAACCACGTAATCACCAAGAAAAAAAAAACGCTTTTGTAAACCTTATGACGATAAAAAATACTTACGCGCACGCCAGGACATTTAATTTTTACAAAATATCACACATACAAAAGCAGCGATTGTTGGACTGCTCCATGTATGAGAAAAACAAAAAATGTAAGTTTTGTATTCATTGTAAATTTGTTAATGTTTATAGTTTAACGCCTTTCTTCTTTGAGAATATATTGATGCTTCACTGTACAGAAAATCTATGCTTATTCTTTTCTTTAAATTAATCACAAATAATGTTTATGTTTAAATGTACTTTGTTACAGGTTCGCTCTGTATCGCGGTGTCTCGATTGTGTTTGGGAGACCATTAATGTGTTGAATTTCCGATCTGACAACTTTTTTTTTTACAAAATTTCACTGTTTTGCATTCATTTCCAATTTTTTTTATTATTCAAATAGGTTCCTTAGGTAATTTCATTGAAGAGTCTGATTGCGTGAAAGCAATCCGGGTTAAGAGGTCATCTGAGAAACTGTTTTCGCGCAATCAATCTGTACGTCTCCTGAACACAATCGAGAACCGACGCATCGGCGATCATTCATTAATTTTTCTCTCTTTCCAAGTCGTACCAAAAAAACAGCCAAGGAGAACTGCCGTTAGTACGCACTCTAGTGTTAAAGGTTGCATTCTTTATCTTGTCGGCAAACATTGCCATAAATTATCATCATCAATGTTAAATTTGGTTAAATGAGAAAAGCCAAAAAAAACCTTTTAACGCTAGAATGCCCAAGACAACAATGTCTTTCTTAACTTCTAGCACGAACATCAGTACCTATAAAACACGCGCAATTGCTTAATTTTTTCATTACCACTACGTCAGGGTATAAAAAAGAACAGTTATTTATAGCAGTTATGACTGTTGCACGTTCCAACGAATAACCAAATATTACACAGTAACCTGACACTGATGCGTTTGTTTTTGATCACAGAATTAGTTTCGGAGAGAAATCGGCATTAAAGGTGGTTCATTATGATAATTTGATTTCTGTAACTTCTGCCATCTCGGTTTCACATAACTTCATGCGTGTCGCATGGAGGTATTTTGGATGAGCATATGTTGCATGTTAGTGACTGGCGGACGATATTAAAATTAATCTTACACTTTAATAAAAGAACACATTTGTCCGTTATAGGCTGTACTGTGCTTTATTAAAATCGTGCTATTAGTTAGTTTCGGCCGTGAGCTATAACAAGCAAATATGCTATGTCATGTATTCATGCTCATCACATTCTTTTGTGTCACACACATAAAACCAGAAGTCTTACGCCATCGTGACAGCACTTAGTATATATGCTACGATTGAGTACTACTTCTGCTTTTATGTATATGACAAAAGAACGGGATGACCACGATATGTAATACGTATTCTAGCTGCAGCACTTAGAATATCTTACGATAGAGTACGGTTTCTGATTTTATGTACGTGATACAAAGAATTTGATGAGCACATTATGTAATATATGACATAGCAAATGGGCTTGACAATTGTTCTCGGCCGGAATTAGCTAACAGCACGATTTCAATAATTCAGAATACAGCTTATAACGGACAATGTGTTCATTTATTAAAAACTTAAAGGCTGCGGATTCCCACGGTAGCAAAATTTTTAAACTTACACTTTTTGCAGTTATTACTGTGGAGCACTATTAGTCTTCTGTCAGTAGTTGTAAATATTTTGCGAAAACTGCGATTTAAAGTCGTAACTATTGTATATTCACTTTGTCTCTGAGAATAGCTGCGCAAATATCCTTTACATATTCGTTTTATAAATAAAAACCACCTTTTCCTTGCTAAAACTTATTTTATTTGTTCCTGATCGGTTTCACCTTTTACTTTGAGGCAGTGGTATCTAGAATGATGGAGTTTTGTTCTTATATGCCATATTTTTAGATTATGAAACAGTTCACGTTTTGTTTTTTACGTAGATAAATATCTACTTACCGTTATTTCGCTGGCATCGGCGTTGCCTCTCATCTGGTCACAAGCTGGAGGTCGCAATATGACACCACTAATGGAATTTAAACACATTTTTACGTTACGAACTTCTTTCTTCACAATTTTCATGTTCTTTGCAGTAACGGCTGTGGAGTACTATTAGTCTTCTGTCACTAGTTGTACATATTTTACCGGAAACAGTGATTGAAATTCGTAATAACTGTGTATTCACTTTATCTCTACCTGTTTGATTTGTTTACGTATTATAGCCAACCTAACGGAGTATATGCTGAAAACTTACGTTCTCTTTATATGTGTGTTTGTGTGTTTGTGTGTGTGTGTGTGTGTGTGTGTGTGTGTGTGTGTGTGTGTGTGTGTATGGGGGAGGTGGCGAAGGGATGCCGTTGATTATTGAGAGCTGGTTGTAGAAAGTTGAATATGGATGCAATAGCTGTCAGTGAGTGATTTAAAGCTTTGGTGTTAAGCTGATTTGAGTTTTGGTTTAAACGTTTTGTGAAGAGGTTCGTGGACATCTTGGTAGGATTTCAAAAAGACGCAAAGACTTGCTATTAGTTGCAAATGTGAAGCTCAACACTTTTTCAAGAATCAAAAGCATATTATCGTATGATTACAATATTAATAAATTAAAACAGGGATCTGTTAAGTCATGCAAATACCTGAGTGTAATAATTTGTGAGGATATGAAACAGAATGACGACGTCGCCTGAGTTGCAAGGAAAGGAGGTGGTAGGCGTTGGTGTCATGGGCAGAATACTGGGAAAATGTAGGAAGTCTATGGAGGGATACTGTGCGATTATGTGTCACCACGGCAGTACTGACAAGGGAACCTCCCCATCGCACCCCCTCAAATTTAGTTATAAGTTGGCACAGTGGATAGTCCTTCAAAAACTGAACACAGATCAATCGAGTAAACAGGATGAAGTTGTGTAGAACTATGAAAAAAATAAGCAATATACAAACTGAGTAGTCCATGCGCAAGATAGGCAACATAAAGGATAGTGTACACTCAGGAGCGCCGTGGTCCCGTGGTTAGCGTGAGCAGCTGCGAAACGAGAGGTCCTTGGTTCAAATGTTCCCTCGAGTGAAAAGTTTAGTTTTTTTTATTTTCGCGAAATTATGATCTATCCGTTCGTTCATTGGCGTCTGTGTTCACTGTAATAAGTTTAGTGTCTATGTTTTGCGACCGCACCGCAAAACCTTGCGATTAGTAGACGAAAGGACGTGCCTCTCCAATGGGAACCGAAAACGTTTGATCGCAAGGTCATAGGTCAACCGATTTCTCCACAGGAAAACACGTCTGATATATTCTATACGACACTGGTGACGGCATATGTGTCACATTACAGGAATATGTTGTCGACCCACGTAACTTGTACACTTGGCGAATGGGTAAAAAGATTCTTCTACCTTGCCCGATTTAGATTTTCTCGTGGATGTGATAATCACTCCCAAAAAAGTGATGAAAACATAAGAGTGTCTCATAAACTGCAACAAATGAATGCAACAGTTTCACAGTCGCACAGTTTTCCCTGTGGTCTGTCAGAACATATGTTTTTAACGTTTTCAAATTTTCCCGTGTGTACACCAGCAAATCCTGCATATGTGCACGCAAATCTGAACATCTCCTGGAATTTTGGAGAGCGAAGTTGATTATGTGAGAGTACCTGAACTTCGATAATTGTCTGAAAATAAAAAAAATTAAACTTTTCACTCGAGGGAAGATTTGAACTAAGGACCTCTCGTTCCGCAGCTACTCACACTAACCACGAGACCACGGCGCTCCTGAGCGTACACTATCCTTGATGTTGCCTATCTTGCGCATGGACTACTCAGTTCGTATATTTTTCTTATTTTTTTCATAGTTCCACACAACTTCTTCCTGTTTTCTCGATTGATCTGTGTTCAGTTTTTCAAGGCCTATCCACTGTGCCAACTTATAACTAAATCTGAGGGGGGTGCGATGGGGAGGTTGCCTTGTGAGCGTTTACAAAGAAGGGCAGCAAGAACTGTAAAAAGGTTCGTTTGACTCAGGATATCGCCATGAAAATGAAGAAGCCGAAGTGGCAGTTGATTATAGATATCACTTGTCCCACGGAATCCTACTTAAAAAGTTTCAAGAGCCTCATGTCTCCATAACTACAACTACCTGCATCCATTTGAATCTGTTTTCTGTAGTTTAGGCTTAGTTGTATCCTGCAAGTTTTACGCCCCACAGTTCGCTCAAACTGACTATTCTTTCACGTACCAGAAAATGTCCTATCAACAAAGGCCTTTGTTAGTCAAGTTTTGCCGTAAGATTTCTCTGCAGTTCGATTCAAGACCTCTTCATTTTTGATATGATCCAACCACCTAGCCTTCATCTTTCTTGTCTGACACAAGTCTAACGCATTCTCTTATTGTCTCTACTCCTTATCGCCTACGTATCACTTTCGTATAAGGCCACACTCTAAACCAATACACTCTAAGAGAAGGAAAAAGAAGACGCACGACGAAGGAATTATCCGAATGGTATGGATATCAGTAGCTGTACTGTACATGCATAGGCAAACAAATGATTACAATTTCATAAAAACTGGATAATTTATTCAAGGAAGAGAGCTTCGCAAATTGAGCAACTCAATTCGTTTGCCATCGAGGCACATTTCTAAACGGATCCTATCACTCAAGACAGTTGTACTCCAGTCAATGAGATTCCAGGCCGAAGACCTGCCTGAAGATGCCCTGGACAGCAGTGGGGAACCAACCTGATGATCGCCCGCCACATGGCTCATCAACCAGGAGTGATATTCTGGGGTGCAATTTCTTTTTATATCAGAAACGCTTTGGTTGTTATCCGCGGCAGCCTTACTGCTCAGCCGTACGCCCCGTTCTGTTACCCTTCATGGAAAACCATCCTGGACTTACATTTCAGCAAGATAATTATCGCCCGCACACGGCTTGTCTTCGTGCTTGCCAAACCATAACTTGACCATCAAGGTCACCGGAACTCTTCCCAGTCGAGAACGGGCCCTCCAACCATCTCGGGATTTTGACGATCTAACCTTCCAAGTGGACAGAATTTGGGACGATATCCCTCAGGAGGGATCAATTTCAAGCTGAATAACTGGTTGCATAAGGGTCAGAGGTGGACCAATATGTTATTGACTTGCTAAGTTTGTGAAGAAATCATCCAATTTTTCTGAAATTGTAACCACCTCTTTGTCTATCGATTTCATTCCCGTTCAGGTAGGTTCTTTTTCTTAAGAGTGAAGTTTCTAAAAGTCTTTTCGGAACACTTCAGTTTATATTAGAAATTACTATTTTTCATTAAAAATAGTTTTTGCTATTGCCAGTCTGCATTTTATATCCTCTTTACTTATTCAGCTAAATACCTAGGCATTACAATTACGAATGAATTAAATTGGAAGAAACACATAGTAAATGTTGTGGGGCAGGCTAGCTAAGACTGCGTTTTATTGGCAGGACACTTAGAAAATGTAAGACATCTACTAAGGAGACTGCCTGCACTAGGCTTGTCCGTCCTTTTTTAGAATACTGCTGCGCGGTGTGGGATCCTTACCAGATAGGACTGACGGTGTACATCGAAAAAGTTCAAAGAATGGCAGCAGGTTTTACATTATCGTGAAATGTGGGAGAGAGTGTCACAGAAATGATACAGGATTTGGGCTGGACATCATTAAAAGAAAGGCGTTTTTCTTTGCGACGGAATCTTCTTACGAAATTCCAATCAGCAACTTTCTCCTCCGAATGCGGAAATATTTTGTTGACACTGACGTACATAGGGAGGAACGATCATCACGATAAAATAAGAGAAATCAGTGCTCGTACGGAAAGATCTAGCTGTTCGTTCTTTCCGCGCGCTATACGAGATTGGAATAATAGAGAATTGTGAAGATGTATCTTCTGGTAAACCTTCCGGGATGTAAGGTCGTGGTCCATGAAGTTCTTCAGCTCCTAACGTTTCGTCCAGAGCTGCGCTGGACATCTTCAGAGGGGTGTTTCTCCTCCGGTGAGTCTTGCCGACTCACTTGTCGGCAAGACTCACCGGAGGAGAAACACCCCTCTGAAGATGTCCAGCGCAGCTCTGGACGAAACGTTAGGAGCTGAAGAGTTTCATGGACCACGACCTTACATCCCGGAAGGTTTACCAGAAGATATGTCATCCGGTCGTGAAAGCCTTCATACTATAATTTGTGAAGATGGTTCGATGGACCCTCTGCCAGGCACTTAAATGTGATTTGCAGAGTATCCATGTAGGTTTAGATGTAAGCAGTCGTTAGTTATTTTCCTGTTCGCGTTACAACCTCCCTCTACTACTCTGAGTGCCTCATTTCCTAATCCAGTTCCCACAGCATCAGTTCCGTTAAACTTCTTTTACTTACGTTAATGTTAACCTTCGTACACTTTCAATACGTTGAACTGTTCTCTAACAGAACTACAGCGTCATCGGCAAATCTCAAAACTTTCGTTTCTTCTTCTTGAACTTGAATTCTCTTTCGAAATATTTCCTTGGTTTCCTTTACTGTTGTCTCAAAGAACAGATTGAATAACATCGGGGATACGCTACAACTCGTTGAAAACTAATAAACGAAACGGGTGTCACACTAGATAAGGTAGGAAGATGGATGTGTCTGACTCAAGAAGAACGCAACCAAGCAGTGGAGGTGGCTACGGTGTGAAGGTCGCAGCGTGCTCCTGGTGCCCGATCCGACGTAAAGCCGTTGCCACACGGACCGTGCTGTCGAACGTTAACGTTGATAGTGCTGCAGAACGCTCTGGAACGATGCGACTTGTGCATCGGTACGTGCGCTCCAACGTGGTATACGCGATCGCAACGCACTCCGGCGCAGTTGAGGGATGTTTCTAGTTTGTAAATCACAGTGTTTACCCAATAGGCGCGCGTAAAATTCCCACGTTAGCTCTATTAAAACACATTTTCACCATCGTCCACGATAAGGAAAGTACCATGTCCAATCAATTAGGACACAGGCTTATAAAAGTTCCATTACAAACAGTGCGTTACAAATTTGGAATATTTCTCCGCGTAAGATAAACATTATTTCATCATTCCCACATTTTAGTAAAACCACAAGGTCAGTCTTACTTGATCACTGTTCCTACCCAGTAGCAGAATCTTTGCAACTCGTGAATTACGAAGCGTAAAAGAAAAAGGAGGAAAATATCTTTGTACAAGTAGCGCAAGCTGTCCTGTATCCCAATCGAACAAAGTCGCCCCTCAAAAAAAGTTGAACTTATATTTACATAACACCAAATATTATAGTATATATTTATATTGAACTAATAATAAAGTATCAGAACCTAATAAAAGGGCGAAAGTTAGGAAAAAAATTTGGAAGTATCAAGACAAGAACCACCGCCCAACAACTAACGTAATACTGGGCAGTGACGCTACTCATTACGCTATTTTTTAAAAAAAATCTCATTTTGTTCGCTTTGTTTCGTTGTATCTGCTCGGGGCAGACATCGTAAGACATCCGTGTAAATTTATTATTGATCGACTAACTCAGTTTTTTTTATTACGGAGGGCAGCTAACCCTCTGACCGAACACGCTGAACTACCGTGCCGGCTAGCTAAGTCAATACATCTTTTGCGTATAATCATATTATGTTACCCGTTGCTGAAAACCGTAATCGTAGATATGTTACTAATTGAAATTTAATTATAACAAATTGTACCAACAACAATACGTTTTGGGTGGATCTTCAGTGTGTCGTTGCCTTCAAATAGGCTACTCTCATAATACGCAAGTTAGGATAATTCTTTTGCCACGAATATGATGTTTCTGATTATTTTGTTGGAACGAATCACACAGTTAACAACGGGTTTTCCAGTGATTCTCAATTTGCTGGTGCTCAGAAACGGCATATATACAGGGTTATTACAAATGATTGAAGCGATTTCACAGCTCTACAATAACTTTATTATTTGAGATATTTTCACAATGCTTTGCGCACACATACAAAAACTCAAAAAGTTTTTTTAGGCATTCACAAATGTTCGATATGTCCCCCTTTAGTGATTCGGCAGACATCAAGCCGTTAATCAAGTTCCTCCCACACTCGGCGCAGCATGTCCCCATCAATGAGTTCGAAAGCATCGTTGATGCGAGCTCGCAGTTCTGGCACGTTTCTTGGTAGAGGAGGTTTAAACACTGAATATTTCACATAACTCCACAGAAAGAAATCGCATGGGGTTAAGTCGGGAGAGCGTGGAGGCCATGACATGAATTGCTGATCATGATCTCCACCACGACCGATCCATCGGTTTTCCAATCTCCTGTTTAAGAAATGCCGAACATCATGATGGAAGTGCGGTGGAGCACCATCCTGTTGAAAGATGAAGTCGGCGCTGTCGGTCTCCAGTTGTGGCATGAGCCACGCGTGAAACTTGCCCGCACGCGTTCAACCGTTTCTTCGCTCACTGCAGGCCGACCCGTTGATTTCTCCTTACAGAGGCATCCAGAAGCTTTAAACTGCGCGTACCATCGCCGAATGGAGTCAGCAGTTGGTGGATCTTTGTTGATCTTCGTCCTGAAGTGTCGTTGCACTGTTATGACTGACTGATGTGAGTGCATTTCAAGCACGACATACGCTTTCTCGGCTCCTGTCACCCTGTCGCCATTTTGTCTCACTGCGCTCTCGAGCGCTCTGGCGGCAGAAACCTGAAGTGCGGCTTCAGCCGAACAAAACTTAATGAGTTTTTCAACGTATCTGTAGTGTGTCGTGACCATATGTCAATGAATGGAGCTACAGTGAATTTATGAAATCGCTTCGATCATTTGTAATATCCCTGTACATATAGGCTTGAAATGAATGCCAATATGGCGTCTCACAACTCTGTGCTGAAGGGAGACGGCGTGCTTGTGACGCAGGTGGCGGTGTGCCATCTCATTGGCCAACGCTCAGACGCACGCCCAGAATATCTGACATCCCAGGTATTGCTCCGCACGTTCGGAAAGACTCTCGAGCGTGCTATTCCACGCTATGACGTCAGAAACTCGGCACGCTCAACGTTCGGATGCGCGGTTGGTGTGCCGACGGCATAAGCTTCGGTTCGGTACGGATCGGTGCGGTGAGGCCGCGTCTAAACCCGTCCCAGGCGCCCGCGGCGCGCCTCCGTCCGCTGACCGCTCAGCGCCACGGCGTCGTCTTTTTCTCTCGCCGCGCTGCTAGCCTCGCACCGCCTCGCCGCCCTATTTAGTATGCATCAAGCTCTATCAGCCATCCGGGTGACCCTCAATAGCACTGCCACAGCATTTTGCGGCCACTGTAGCGCATTACCCAGCATCCTTGAACAAGTTTACACTCACTTCTACTCATCTCGAGGGAAGTCATTTTCCTGCGTACGCTCTATTTATTTTTTTGAATAAACACTTTACTTCCTGCTTTAGCTATATGCTAACTTCATGCCCTTGGTTATTTTCTAGTTGCCTCTGTCACGGTGAAAAACTGTAGTCACATAATATTTCATCTTCCAAAGTTTGTGCGCAGGAACCTCTACCTAATGTTTTCGTCAATAAAGGTTTCCAGAATGAGATTTTCACTCTGCAGCGGAGTGTGCGCTGATATGAAACTTCCTGGCAGATTAAAACTGTGTGCCCGACCGAGACTCGAACTCGGGACCTTTGCCTTTCGCGGGCAAGTGCTCTACCATCTGAGCTACCGAACCACGACTCACGCCCGGTACTCACAGCTTTACTTCTGCCAGTATCTCGTCTCCTACCTTCCAAACTTTGCAGAAGCTCTCCTGCGAACCTTGCAGAACTAGCACTCCTGAAAGAAAGGATATAGCGGAGACATGGCTTAGCCACAGCCTGGGGGATGTTTTAATCTGCCAGGAAGTTTCATATCAGCGCACACTCCGCTGCAGAGTGAAAATCTCATTCTGGAAACATCCACCAGGCTGTGGCTAAGCCATGTCTCCGCTATATCCTTTCTTTCAGGAGTGCTAGTTCTGCAAGATTCGCAGGAGAGCTTCTGCAAAGTTTGGAAGGTAGGAGACGAGATACTGGCAGAAGTAAAGCTGTGAGTACCGGGCGTGAGTCGTGCTTCGGTAGCTCAGATGGTAGAGCACTTGCCCGCGAAAGGCAAAGGTCCCGAGTTCGAGTCTCGGTCGGGCACACAGTTTTAATCTGCCAGGAAGTTTCAATAAAGGTTTGTTATGAATATGGAAGTGGTAACGGCTACAGCTCATAAATGTGAATTTGGTAATCAGGATGAGAAAAATACAACCCTTGAGGGGCTCCGGAACGCCCTATACTTGCAATGTTAAAATAACGCTTATAAATTACATCTTTCCTCACAAAGTATTTGAGGTAGGAAGTTGAACTTTTTACAGATTATTTATTGGGATATGGGCTACAACTTAACACAGGGATTTTACAAAATTTTAGTTCAGTTATTAAAGATGATATTTTTTAAATTGTAATGAAAATTCACAACATTTTTTTGCAATTTTTTATTTATATATTCAAAAACATACAGTTTTTTGGAAAAAGGCTGTGTTAAATTATGCAGAAGGTACTGTGTAACATTTACTGAAAGTTTGAAACAAATATGTTTGGAAGATCCTTAGAAAACATGTAATTAGTATGAGAAAATAAAAGTTTTGGGAATCGAGCGACAAAGATGGGATTAACTTTTTAGTGCATTCCAGGTCCATAGGATGGATTATCCTCATCCTCTGCAAACTCCTCCTCCAGCTTCCTCTTGTTCCTCCTCCTGTTTACTCTTGCTTGTATTTCTAGACTCTTTACAGCCCTGTCTGCAGCCCGAAGGCGTTACTTGTCTAAAGCAAGCATCGCTCGTACCATGTTAGAACCTATCTTCATTCCCATATTTCTAAATACCTTGCACCTTACAATGTTGCCATCATTGAAAGTCGCAACAGCATCATACACACCAAAGTGAAGTGTTTCTATTCCAACAAATACAGTCTTGGGGATTCTCGACCATATAACACTATTTACACTTTCATTGGGGTTTTGAGTTTTTCCGTGAATACACTTTTTCAACAGTTCAGGTGCTGCTAAGTCTCTGAAAATAGGTTAGCCACAACACATACTTTATCTCACATCACTAAAATGTACCTGATGAACACGGACGTTAATAATAACACCATTTGACAGCAGTTTAACAGCGCCACAGTGGGTCACGCCCATGTAGAACACATTTCAAAAAAAATTTAAAAATAGTTGTAGTCTTCGGAATTGAATAAATTATATATCTATTAAAAGGTAATAGTCTGCAGATTCAGAAAACGCAAAAAAGTAAAAATTGAACTTTTCATGATTTTGAGCCTTTCCGGAGCCCCTTAAGTGGTTTTGTCATTGCGTCAGTGTACAACATATTTAAATACATTAGATTAACATGTCGAGTAAAACTATACACGACGTTATCAACGTATTAGAATCAAAAGTTTTTTAATGGTGTTCTAAACAGAGGAGTGGAAGAAAATACAATCCAGTGGACGCGCTGTTAGCATGTAATGCAACGAACAAGATGATGCAGTGGTGAGAGATTGGACTCGCATTCTGGAAGACTCCGGATCAAATCTCAGTCCGATTATCCTGTTTACGTATCTCGTAATTTCTCGTAATAGTTTAAGGCTCCTTTGAAGCTTATGGCAGATTTGCTTTCTCGTCCTTCCCAAATACGAGTTGTAGCCCCGTCCCTAATGACATCGTCGTCGATGGGATGTTACACTCTAATCTTTCTTCCTTCTAGTTACTTAATAGCATGTTCCATGGATCATTTGCACGATAAATCGTTATGATGTGGAACGAGTTATTTTACGTACACATCACAACTTGACTTTTAAATACCACTACATGTTAAACATTGTATACTTTTCCGTGTTCCCTTTTGAACCACAGCGAATTATTTACAACAAACTCCATGACGGACAAAGTATATTGTGAAGCAGTTGTCAGAACGCCCAATTCATTAACAGGTGACTAATAGATGATCGTCAGTCTGTGCCAGATAATACTCTTACGGCACGTTTTCGAACAATGAAGTTAAAATTGAGTTATCCCAGAACATTATTCCACATGAGATTATTGGATGAAAATATGCAAAATAAGTTAGCGTATTGATTTCTCACTCCCCAAGTTTTGCAGTTATTTTAAGTGCAAATGTGGCTGAACTAAGTTGTTTTAGGCGTTCCTAAATTGCTTATTCCAGTTTAAATTCTCATCAGTATTAACACCTAGGAATTTTGAAATTTTTACCCTATTTAATATCTCCTTACTATGTGTTACACTTATCGTTGGTGTTGTAATCCTAAATGTGCAGAACTGAATATGGTATGTCTCTTTAAAATTGAGAGTGAGACCATTCGCTGAAAACCAGTTAATAATATTTTTAAGAAAAGGGTTTCCTATTTCTTCTGTTTCTGTATGTATGCTTGGATTGATTACAATACTAGTGTCATCTGCAAAAAGAGTTAATACTGCTTGTTGTACATTAGACGGAGGATCATTTACATATTTGAGGAACGATAGTGGAGCTAAGATTGAGTGATTGAGTCTTGTATGTGATCTCCCCCATTCAAAATAAAGTATCTGGACTATATTTGTTGAATTACGAAGTACAGCCTACTGCATACTTTTGTTTAGATAAGTAACAAAGAAGTGTGCGATTTAAAATTTTTCCGGCGTGTAGATTACACCACGAAATTTCTGGCGAACTGGCGGATGTCGGTAGCTTCCTGCCACGATATTTCGGAGCAGCCTTCTGGTATATACTGACGAAACTACACTGAACTTCTGTATTGCAAATGAAGTTGCGCGTGCGTGGTGTACTTGGATGTCACTGCGTAAGCGTTACTTGTGCGCATGCGCTTCTGTTATAAGTCTGTGGTTGTTCCATGCGCCTCCGATAGAGAAGCGATCGACTACTTTCAGCCAACTTCGGCTGTGCATAACAAGAAGTTTTAAAATGAGAGGATTCCAAGTCATATCCAGTATCCATTTGTAATTTCGTGGAATAAAAACAGTTGCTTTCATGTTAATTCTTCAACAAAGCCCTTGTTCACAACGAAAAGTTAAATTGTAATTACGTATGTTTCATTAATTTTGTTGTTCGTAGGTAAGTCACATCATGACAAAAATGTATGTGAAAGAAAAATATGGATTCACGGTCCATGGAATCATGAGAAGAGGTCATTACTTACTACAGTGTAACAAAACAGTTTTTTTCTATGAGTCGCTGTAATTTATTTCTTAAAAAAATTACTAGCACTTGTGTACCTACGGGTAATGTTTACTAACATAAATCACGATCCAAAAAGGAGTCGTTTGAGTTCCAGTGGCATTTGAGGGCTATGGATTTTAAAAGAAGGTTTGGTCCTAGACATTTAGATTTTACGTGTTTTCCTTCAATTGAAAACTCGTAGCACATTAAAACTGTGTGCCAGACCAGCTCTAGAACTCTGGACGTTACCTCTCGGGGTCAGTGCTCTTAACGAGTGAGCTATCCAGCCACGATACACCAAACGCTCTCATTTCGCTAATAAGAAGTTTGAAACCAGTGAAAACTTGCCTGCGTAATAAATGACAATTCCCTTAAACTCCTGGGGCAACCTCACGTTGTTTCATTTAAGGAAGACACGGATATCATTCCGAGTTGGAGATTGGATGGCAGATTCTAATCTTCCTTTCCTCCTTAAAGCCACTTAATTTCAAAACCTTATTTTTCCTGCTCTAATCCTAGTTCCTCACGAAGGAGACTATCCATCATACGAGGACCGTTGAGTATGTAAGAAAATACATTTATTATTTTTTTAAAGTAGCTTGGTTCTATTCAGGATTACAGTACACCATATTATTCCCAACTCTTCTGACTACAAAACCCTATTTCTCAACATAATCTCCGCTCAATGTGACGGGCTTACACCTCCTTACTGGGAGCGCCTGTATGTCCGCATGTTACCACTCTACTGGTACCAATCTACCTCGGAGCCAACGCCGTTCTGCATCAATAACCTCCCATCATCCACATACTGCTTACCGTGGAGCGCGTCCTTCATTCGACCAATCAGATGAAAGTCGGAAGGGACGAGATCCGAGCTCCAGGGTGGATGAGGAAGAACAGTCCAAGTTTCGGGAGCTCCATTCGGATGCGCAGCCTTGTGTTTGGCCTTGTCATGGAGAAGGAGGAGTTCGTTTGCATTTCTGTGGCGACCGACACGCTGGAGTCACTTTTTCAGTTTCGTTAGGGTAGCACAATACACTTCCGAGATGATCGTTGCGCCATGAGTTAGAGCAACAAACAGAATGACTCCTTCAGAGACCTGTACGATCTCCGCCATGACTTCACCGGCTGAGAGAGGACTTTTTCGGAGGAGAGCTGGCGTGGCGCCACCTCATGGATTGCCGTTTTGTTTCCTGTTCGAAGTGATGACCCAATGTTTCATCTGCTGTCGATATTCGACAAAATGTCACGATCAACCGCGAAACGCGCGAGAAACTGCGCACAGATTTTCCTTCGTTGCTCTTTATTGTCTTCTGTTAGGCGGTGAGGACCTCAGCGGGCACACACCTTTGACTACCACAACTGGTGGACGAGAGTGTCAGCACTACCAACAGAGACGTCCAGCTGAGCAGCGAGGTGTTTGATTGTGAGCCATGGATCACCTCGAATGAGAGTGTTTGCACCTCCCAATATTCCAGGAATCAGCTGTGTGCGCCCAGCCGGCATGCGGGACATTGGACAGGATTGCACGACCTTGTTGCGATAATGACTGGCGCCTAGCTCAACGACTCACCGTGTTTTTGTTCACTGCCAGGTCTCCGTAGACATTCTGCAAGCGCCTATGAATATCTGCAATGCTCCGGTTTTCCGCCAAAAAACTCGATGACAGCTCTCTCCTTGGAACGCACCTCCGTTACAGATACCATTTTGAAGGATACGAATAGCGCCCCTACCTATAGGATCTCTATGAAACTACCGGGTGATCACAAAGTCAGTATAAATCTGAAAACTTCATAAAGCACGGAATAATGTAGATAGAGAGGTAAAAATTGACACACATGCTTGAAATGAAATGGGGTTTTATTGTAACAAAAAAAACAAAGTATTGCTAAACGCGTCAACGATCTCTTGCGCGCGTCGTTTGGTAATGATCGTGTGCTCAGCCGCCACTTTGGTCATTCTCCCAGGTCCCCAGACCTCAGTCCGCGCTATTATTGGCTTTGGGGTTACCTGAAGTCGCAAGTGTATCGTGATCGACCGACATCTCTAGGGATGCTGAAAGACAACATCCGACGCCAATGCCTCACCATAACTCGGGACATGCTTTACAGTGCTGTTCACAACATTATTCCTCGACTACAGCTATTGTTGAGGAATGATGGTGGACATATTGAGCATTTCCTGTAAATAACATCATCTTTGCTTTGTCTTACTTTGTTATGCTAATTATTGCTATTCTCATCAGATAAAGCGCCATCTGTGGGACATTTTTTGAACTTACGTATTTTTTTGGTTCTAATAAAACCCCATGTCATTCCAAGCATGTGTGTCAATTTGTACTCTCTATCTACATTATTCCGTGATTTATTCAGTTTTCCAATTTATACTGACTTTTTGATCACCCAGTACTTTATATTATATTTTATCGTATGTCTAGGGCCCCCGCCGGGCAGACCGTTCGCCGGGTGCCGTTCTTTCAATTTGACGCCACTTCGGTGACCTGCATTCGATGAGGTTGATAGGATGATGAGGAGGACAGCACAACACCCAGTCATTGGCGGAGAAAATTCCCCGACCCAGCTGGGAATCGAACCCGGGCCCACAGGACTGACAGTCACGCTGACAATTCAGCTTCCGAGGGCGGACTATGAAACTAGTATATACCACAGCAAATTTTGCATTTTTTCAACCGAAATTTGGCAAGAAAAAAGTGTTGCATTTCTTATTGAACGTCACTCGCACTTTCCAATTCTTCAACGTCTTCGCCTGCCACGGTGACCGAGCGGTTCTAGGCGCTTCAGTCCGGAACCATGCGGCTGCTACGGTCGCAGGTTCATATCCTGCCTCGGGCATGTACGTGTGTGATGTCTTTAGGTTGGTTAGGTTTAAGTAGTTGTAAGTTTAGGGGACTGATGACCTCAGATGTTAAGTCCCATAGTACTTAGAGCCATTTTAACCATCGTTTTTCAAAGTCTTCCTCAATTGTAGTCAGAAGGTCTCTGCACACTAACAGCCAAGCAATAGCATCTATTCACCTTGACCTTTTCTCTCATTCCGCTCAATCCTCATAGCATTGGCCGTAATCAACAAATGCTCCAAAGGGCAGCGTCACCGAAGAGCACTTTTCGCTTCTTCTCCCACGTAGCCTGAACGTAAATAATGGCGACAGGAAGAATGCTGTGTTTGGATACCACAACCTCGTGGCGATGCCGCTGCTGATTGCTTCCCTGTCCAGCCGGGTCGCACGTCTCTGATTGGAGGGGGACAAAAATCTCCGCCGGTCGTGCCTCGCATCCTACTGCGCTCCCGAAAATCGTTCGGGAGTCTGAGCGAGGCGGAGCGCCTGCGAGGAATGTGACCCGCGTAGCAAACCCCACGTCCCCCGGAAAAACACAGTCGCCGCGCTGCAGTGCAGTGCAGTGGGATGGGACGGCAAGGCCTGCGGCGACATTCCTGCAGCGCGCCAGGTCTGCGCTGATCCGCGCGCCTGGACGTGCTCATAACGGTCCGCGCTGCAGTCGCACATTCCTCGCGGCTATCTGATTCCAGGTAGCTTTGACGGACGCTGCGGCGACAAAAACGAAAAACCCAATTATCACGGCGGGGCCGCGACCGGACTAACGGATAACATCTGGTTCCGAGAACGTCTCTCCGGAAACATTCGTTTTAAATCCGACGCATGCCTTTACGTCTCCTTTACCACTGTGCACCGCCGGCGAAAAAGTACGCACATTTACTTTGTTACCTACATGCCAGAAGGGTGGACCGCATATTGATCCCTGCGGTCGTATTTTTCTAATTCTTTTTATTGCCTTTTGTTCTGCCACTATCTAATCTAAAGTTTTACCATTGCCAAAACCATACAGACTGTAGTTGAGGCATTCAGGGATCCATACTTGGCTTAAAAGCAAAAGCTTTCGAGGCCAACGCAGTGTATCGAAGGTGCATTAAATTTCAATCGCAATATACCTCTACTCTACAAGCCCCTGCACAGAGTATGCGGGGGGGGGGGGGGGGGTTACATTCGCCTTGCTATTCCATTCAGATAAGGCATGCGGAGCGGCAAGTTCCTTAAGCGAAAACACAACAACATTCTTTAACAGTAAGTTTCTATGGTGTTCACCTGACATTGTCAGCTGTATTGGAGGAGATCTGGCGAATAAACTTCTGTGATATGAAGAACAACCGTATTTAATCACTTTCTAAATATAAATGAGAAACTCGGTACAGCCAGCCCAAAAGAGAAAGCGTTGTATATGAGAAAATCAGTATCATAAGCAGTCAATCAGTACGACATCACTCCAACTTCTTCCACTGAAATCAGGAAGCTAATTATCTCTCATAGATAAAAACTGACAAACGATGTTAACACTTGAAGCAAAATATGAAAAGTATGTCTTTGATATATCTGCTGTACCTCTCAGTTCTTAATGCATCGTTTTCACAAGCTATCTTTGCAGAAAGACTGAAATATGTGCTTGTTATACTCTATTTTAACAAAGGTAGCACGACAGTTATTAATAATTATTAATCTTTTTCGCTATTAATCTCCTGAACGTTTTGGAAAAGGTAATGTATTGAAGAATTGTTGAGCATGTCTGCAAATATAAAAGTCTCAGTGGGTCACAATCTGATTTCCACAAGCGCCTGTTCAGTGAAGAAGCCATCTACCATTTCACTGACCTCGAATTGAAATACCTGACTGACAATATGTCACATCTGCCGGGAGAATACGGCTCTATAAATCGCATTCTATAGGAGATACTTTAAATACATGGCTTTTGAGGTATAATGAGTACCTGTTCATATTTAACTAATAAGAAACAACGAAATCATGTTAGCCCACACAGATCTCACGACTATTGGTGTTCCTCAAGATTCAACGCTTAGACCAGTCTTCTTCCAGTTTACAACAGTAAAGATGAAATTTTGTTCTTTAATTGATGATGAAAGCATCATAATCTAGCTCAAGAGAGTAGTAACAGAACGAGCAATAAACGAACGATTTAAAATTATTATTTATTAGTTCTCGGTAAATGATCTGTCCACTAACTTAGAGAAAAACAACACGTTTTTCCACGTCTGTACAAGGCAAAATGTATCATCATCATCAACAACAGAGCACGAGGGAAAGTATACAACTGAAACTGATAGTAAAAAGATCCTGTGTGGGAATACTGACAAGGTGTGAATTGGAAATCACTTATATGGTTTCAAACGCTGCAGTTCAACAACATCTGCTCTGCGTGTAGTTGCTCATTTTCGCTTTGAAATCAGAACATTTGATTACTTCCCTCACTCCCATTCTTTACTGTCATTTGGAATAAGTGTATGGAGCAATTCCACCCATAGGAACAAAGTGTTCATTTTACAGAAATGAGCTGTAAGGATAATATCACATGTCCATTCTCGAACTTCATGTAGGCAACCGTTTAAAATATTAGTCACACGAACAGCAACCTTCCAATATATTTACTCCCTTACGATAGTCTTTTCTGTGAAGGAATAGGCATTACTTGAAAATAATAGGAGCAGTCATTAATAAATATCAGGAACAGAAATAGTCTCCACTAAACACTCACTATTCCACAGAAACGGACAAAATTTGGAGCCATAAAAATATTTGTCCACCTTCCCAGTGAATCAGAGGCGCTGATATATCATGGAAGTTTTAAAAACAAATTGAAATTATTTCTGTTTGACAACTTCTACTAAATTCTGGTATTTTTGAGTTGATACTACACATTTCTCTCAGTTCTGTTTACAAAATATTTATTGTAGATTAAAATTTTAAGTAATCCACTTATGTAAATGGTCAGCATGTTGTCATATTTTCAGAAACAATAGGTCTCTTAATTTTGAACCTATTGACGAGTTGTCACGAAAATGAACCACAGAACAGGAAAAAACTCAAAAACATTGTAGCCGAATTGATCTAATTTTGGCGTCCCAATCACTACGTGAGGTGTATATTGGCGATATCACTATGTGAGGTGTATATTGACGATATACCATCTGACTTTCGGAAAAGCATCATCCACACAATTCCAAAGACGGCAAGAGCTGACAAGTGCGAGAATTATCGCACAATCAGCTTCACAGCTCATGCATTGAAGCTGCTTACAAGTATAATATACAGAAGAATGGAAAAGAAAATTGAGAATGCGCTAGGTGACGATCAGTTTGGCTTTAGGAAAAGTAAACGGACGAGAGAGGCAATTCTGACGTTACGACTAATAATGGAAGCAAGGCTAAAGAAAAATCAAGACACTTTCATAGGATTTGTCGACCTGGAATAAGCGTTCGACAATATAAAATGGTGCAAGCTGTTCGAGATTCTGAAAAAAGTAGGGGTAAGCTATAGGGAGAGACGGGTCATATACAATATGTACAACAACCAAGAGGGAATAATAAGAGTGGACGATCAAGAACGAAGTGCTCGTATTAAGAAGGGTGTAAGACAAGGCTGTAGCCTTTCGCCCCTACTCTTCAATCTGTACATCGAGGAAGCAATGATGAACAAAAAGAAAGGTTCAGGAGTGGAATTAAAATACAAGGTGAAAGGATATCAATGATACGATTCGCTGATGACATTGCTATCCTGAGTGAAAGTGAAGAAGAATTAAATGATCTGCTGAACGGGGTGAACTGTCTAATGAGTACACAGTATGGTTTGAGAGTAAATCGGAGAAAGACGAAGGTAAAGAGAAGTAGTAGAAATGAGAACAGCGAGAAACTTAATATCAGGATTGATGGTCACGAAGTCAATGAAGTTAAGGAATTCTGCTACCTAGGCAGTAAAATAACAAATGACGGACGGAGCAAGGAGGACATCAAAAGCAGACTCGCTATAGCAAAAAAGGCTTTCTGGCCAAGAGAGGTATACTAATATCAAATACCGGCCTTAATTTGTGGAAGAAATTTCTGAGGATGTACGTCTGGAGTACAGCATTGTATGGTAGTGAAACATGGACTGTGGGAAAACCGGAACAGAAGAGAATCGAAGCATTTGAGATGTGGTGCTATAGACGAATGTTGAAAATTAGGTGGACTGTTAAGGCAAGGAATGAGGAGGTTCTACGCAGAATCGGAGAGGAAAGGAATATGTGGAAAACACTGATAAGGAGAAGGGACAGGATGATAGGACATCTGCTAAGACATGAGGGAATGACTTCCTTGGTACTAGAGGGAGCTGTAGAGGGCAAAAACTGTAGAGGAAGACAGAGATTGGAATACGTCAAGCAAATAATTGAGGACGTAGGTTGCAAATGCTACTCTGAGATGAAGAGGTTAGCACAGGAAAGGAATTCGTGGCGGACCGCATCAAACCAGTCAGTAGACTGATGACAATATATATATATATATATATATATATATATATATATATATATATATATATATATATATATATATATCTGTTGCCTCATTTGGTTCAAATGGTTCAAATGGCTCTGAGCACTATGGGACTTAACATCTGAGGTCATCAGTCCCCTAGAACTTAGAACTACTTAAACCTAACTAACCTAAGGACATCACACACATCCATGCCCGAGGCAGGATTCGAACCTGCGACCGTAGTAGTCGCGCGGTTCCCGACTGAAACGCCTAGAACCGCTCGGCCACCAAGGCCAGCACCTCATTTGGGAACCGAATCTTGTGAATAACGCTCTCGGTGATGCGTAATATTTTCCTTGTGCTGTGACCCATAGTTATTACTTGAACATTCTCACGCTGGCTAAAAAAATACATATCGAATCGTGCTGCTCTTTTATGAATTTTTTATTCCACCGTTATTGCAACTTGCTGACGGCCCCAGGCTGACGAACAATACATAATAATTCTCTGTGTGTCCATCTCTTTAGAGGTGGTTGCGGAACTCGGCTCTTCGATAGAGGATACCAAATTAAAACTCTCCAACCGTCAAATTTCCAACCTTATTTTATTTGGCAACCAGTTCAACAGTCGGCAGGTGATGGTTGAAGTGATCTTGATGTTTCGCCCTAGACACAAAGGGCGCTATCAAGGCAACGCAGTTACACCAGCAGTGAGATATTTCGTCAGTTTCACATCTTGACACCTTCGCGCAATAAATAGGGATCCGGTGTGAAGCGGTCAGGTTAAGTTGCCCGACCACAAAACTGCCGTGCTCGACGTTTAGGCAACCACGCAGTGCGTGGGCAGACACTTCGAGCCAAATGCGCGGGCTTGCTGGTGTGGTGCTTCAGAACCCAAACTGATGCGCACATGAGGCGCTCGCGCAGTTCTTGGTGCGCCGTGCACCGTTTTCGCATCTGTATTCGGACCTGCAGAACTCCTACTAGTCCTATAGTATCCTAGTATAGAAATGGCAGTATCCTGGACAATTTTATGGGATTGCGTAGTAATTCCTTTACTCTGAAAGAGCCAGAAGAAGCATCAATACCCATTGCAGCCTTTAACACTTTTGACAGTCATTTCGCAAACGGTGCTTGGAGAGAGAGCAAGCATAGTATTGTGGTTTTATTTTATTTAGCGTTCACATGCCAGCAGCTTAGATACAAAAATTGTCATTACGATGCAAAGCGATATATATACAAATATATTTAAAATAATGAACTAGTGAATAAAACATTTCTTATACATGCAAGTGGTCGATGCGATATGTACAGAAATATGACATGCGAGACTAGAGGCTATTGGTTATACATCGATGTCCAGGTCTTGGATCCACTTCATAGCTCGAGGTACCACGTGTAGACGACCTCCAAGATGATGCACCCCAGGCAACGTCCTTCAAGAAAAGAACGGCGGAATGTCTACACAAACGACGACTATACTGGATCAGCGATCTCTCATGGTCCGCATCGGCAGCAGCGAAAACAAAACAAAAATGGAATTTTTAAACGCCAACTAAAGGTCTTGCAAATCAATGTAGAAGGAATCTCCAGAAACAAATACGAATACCTAGTATTGTGGTATCGTGCAGAGATCGCGGTGCTACACCGAAGTCTAACATCGCGACATTACGAAGGGCTCGCTGGAGTCCGCACAGACATATGGGAGGCTCACCTGGAGACCACGCCTTCCTCCCAATACAACAGCGCCCTCACGCTGAGGTCAATATAGTGTCGAGCATGCAAGAGTTCATCCTAGTTCGTAACCTCAGCTTCAGCAGCCAACAGCATCGTGAAGGAACAGACTGTGAAGTTCTACATAAGCGTGTACTGTTGTAAGTGTCGAATACTGTACTTCAAGAGAATTGCTTGTTACTAAGTGCATCAAATGATGTTTACGTAGTCAATGACGTAAATTATCAAGTACGCCTGTGGCAAAGGAGTGTCTCAAAGTAATTTTTTTATTTGTTTGCTTATTAAAGTGAACTAATACATCGTGGGCGTCTAGTTTGAGAAGCCTTCTCCCATAACAAACTAAAAAACCCACAGTTGCGGCCGGACGGAGTATTTCTCATGGTAACAACAAGTATGTAGAATTCGACAGAAACTCTCGTCTTTCTTTGGCTTAGAGTGCTACTAAGATACATTTAAAGTTCAGAAGAAAAGCGCAGACTGCAATATTATTACCTAGACATGCAAATATGTTCCTTTGAAAGACACGAAGTACATTGCTAGGCATTAAAATTGCAACACTAGCAAGGATAGAAGATAATTTTACTTTTTACGAGATATGATAAGGTTGGAAGAATATGTTACTAAATGTGTAGGTGGTTTGAGAGTATAAAAGGTGCAAAATTTAGTACACTGTGGCTTTGACCGGTTGGGCATCGACTATGGAAAACAGATACGGATTTGTACTTCCTTCCTCCTTCAATTCTACGCTAGAAATCCTAAATCGCAGTGGCTGGCAAATGGTGGCGTGCAAGTCTCTCGTAACCAATGGCAAGATATTTTGAATGCGTGAACGATATGGAGAATTTTCAGTCCAGGAAAACAGTTGAGAACCGTCTATATCGACGTAGATCAGGAAAGCTCTGTCAACATACGATCTTTCAGTATCTTGAAAGTAAGCATCGCTTTTTGAGACCTCAAAGCTAGCGAACAGCCACCACCCTTGACAAGTCAGAAATGAAACGACACATGACTAAATTACCTTTTAGGTTAACCAGAGGTCTTGGTATTATCTACCCAATGGCATGCCACATAGTCATGTGGCTGCGGTTATAGCTTGTGAAACGGATGTATGAACGTTATCTTCCTCACAGAGTCCATCCATTACGCGTTTACATCGTACCACGTATCTATTAAAGCAAAATTGAAATATATGTATCACATATGCTTAAATACCTCATGAAAATTCGTTCTCCGAGTTGTAGCTAGTTCGACCACAATGAACCAGAAACTGCTTCACGATTCACATCGCAACAGATACACGAAATAATCGACAGGGCAACGCAACAGTAGCTATGTAATGGCTACTACGCTGCTGTAGGGCATACACAGTACTTTTATTGTTATTATTATTGTTGTTGTCGTTGTTGTTATTAATAACGCAGTAGTCTGACAGAAAGCAATTGCAACCTGAAGTCTTAGTTTCTGTCAGTTCAGGAGTAAGGAGTCCAGCAATCAAGTGACTGCAGACAATGAATACAGTGCACGTCTTTTATCTTGGTCGATTTTAAATAGGGATGCAGGGTGTGTTCAAGGAAGTATTGCTATGGAGAGGAGTTGTGTAGACAAGAAACTTTTGTAACAAATGTCAACCTTAAATGTGGATTGTTAGCTTTTTCCTCTGAGAAGGAGTTGCGGATAGAACTGTCGATGCATTAGGAATTGCTTCATCAGTTTATAAATAAAGGTTCTTATAAACAAGAAGTACAAATTATCTCATTGATTCATAAGCTCGTGGCTTAATAAAACACACAAAAACATTAAATACAATTTATTTTTCCTCGTTTTAAAATATTATTTATTAGTTTTCGTTCTTAAGTTAGGCACTAATTTTGGCGGGCGAAGGGTGAGAGTAATATCTAATATCTGATTGCCCTCAGGGGAAATGGTCTCAGAAACGTCGGTAACCACAGACTTAGTAGATAGGGTGAAAAAAGAAGAACCTAGGTTAATAGTATTTGTTGATTTAGAGACAGATTTTGACACTATTGGCTGGACTGCACTCCTTAAAATTTTGAAGGTAGCAGGGATAAAATAAAGAGAGCGAAAGGTTATTTACAACTTGTGCAGAAACAAGACTTTAGTGATAAGAATAGGAGGGAAAGGGAAGCTACATTTCAGGACGAAGAGATAGGATGTCTCCCCGATGTTATTGAATATGTACACTCAACAAGCTATGAAGGAAACAAAGGAGAAATTTAGAAAATGGATTAAGGTGCAGGGAAAACGAATGAGAACTTTGCAGTTTGCCGATGCCGTGGTAATTCTGTCGGAGACGGGTAAGACTTGGAAGAGCAGTTGAACGGAATGGATAGTTCTGTGAAGTAAACCAGGTGATGCTTTGTGAATTATATCAGTACTTGTGTCCCTAAAATTAATACATGAGTTTCGTTTTTTCGGTAGTAGAATAAATGATGCCGAAGTAGGGAAGATATGAAATGCAGGCTAGTAAAAGCAAGAAAAGGGTTTCCGAAAAAGAGGAATTTGTTAACATCTAACACAAATTTTTTAGGAAGCCTTTTGTGAATGCATTTGTTTAGAGTGTAAGCTTTTATGTCAATGAGACGTGCATAATACGTAACTCAGACAAGAACAAGATAGAAGACTTTGAAGCGTGATGCTCCAGAAGAATGCTGAAGATTAGAGGGTAGATCGAATAGCAAATAAGGAACTGTCAATTTGATAATGGAGGGAGGTGCTAGGGGTAAATAATGTGGAGAGAGACCACAGTTCGAACACAGTAAGCAGACTCAAATGGATGTAGGCTGCGGTGGTTATGCGAAGATGGTGTCCGCAGGACAGATTAAGATGGAGAGCAACAGCAAACCGGTCTTCGGACAGAAGACCACAACGGTAAGTGTTCTTTAGATCCATTAAGTAAGGTTATGTCGTCTGTGAACATTTGTGTTGAAAACTCCTCCTCTTACGGAACTTTATTTCACTACTCTTTGACATATAAGAAATACCTCTAAACATACCTTAGTTAAAAGAAGGAAAACAGTAGTTGGGGGTAACCAAATGCATCTGAGATATACTACTCGACACTGGAATCAGCAGCAGAGAGGGAAACTTTCTAGAGCAGACGAATGTAATAAACTTTATAAGAATAACCCGGGATTTTTTAGTGTAGGGATCAAACGGTAAGCGTAAGGTAGGAAGGCATTCTAGACGTCATCAAACAAAGATAGGATTGCAAAATAACACCCAACCAGTTACAGAATTCAGGGTTTATTGACCGTTCATCATAGTTTCGACAAATATAAAATTGTCTGCTTCAGAAGGGAAATGGACCTATTAAACAAATTATTATAAACAGTTAAAAATTTCAACCAAAATCGATAAACAATAAATCGTATTTAAATTATTTTTTATTTTAGAAGCACGTGTACACTCGTAAAATCATATAATGACAAAAGGGGCGTTGGAGCCTAAAGGCTCTTGTCTGGTTCAATGAACGTGTCGACACAACTTTTTTTTTGGGTCAACAGTCTTCTGAATGGTTTGATGCAGCCCGCCACGATTCCCTCTCCTGTGCCAACCTCTACATCTCACAGCAGCACTTGCAACTACGACCTCAATTATTTGTTGGATATATTCCAATCTCTATCATCCTCTACAGTTTTTGGCCTCTACAGTTCCCTCTAGTACCCTGGAAGTCATTCCCTCATGTCTTAATGGATGTCGTGTTATTCTATCCCTTCTCCTTATCAGTGTTTTCCGCATATTTCTTTTCTATCCGATTCTGTGCTGTACTTCCTCATTCCTTACCTAATCGGTACACCTAATTTTCATCATTTCTTCCTCAAATTAAGGCTGATATTTGATATCAATAGACTTCCCTTGACCAGGAACGCCCTTTTTGCTACTGATAGTCTGCTTTTCATAGCCTCCTTGCTCCGTCCATCATTGGTTATTTTACTGCCTAGGTAGCACAATTCCTTAGCTTCATCTACTTCGTGACCATCAATCCTGATGTTAAGTTTATCACTATCCTCATTTCTACTACTTCTCATTACCGTCGTCTTTCTTCGATTTACTCTCAATCCATGTTCTGTAGTCATGAGACTGTCCATTCCATTCATCACATCATGTAATTCTTCTTGACTTCCACTTAGGATAACAATGTCATCAGCGAATCGTATCATTGAATTTTAATACCGCTCTTGAACATTTCTTTTATTTCCATCATTGCTTCTTTGATGTGCAGATTGAACAGTAGGGGCGAAAGACTACATCCCTGTCTTACACCCTTTTTAATCCGAGCACTTCGTTCTTGGTCGTCCCCTCCAATTGCTCCCTGTTGGCTCCTGTACTTATTGTATATTACCTGTCTCTCCGTATAGCTTACCTCTATTTTTCTCAGAATTCCGAACATCTTGCACCATTTTACATTGTCGAACGCTTTTTCCAGGTCGACAAAGCCTATGAAGGTGTCTTGATTTTCTTTTAGTCTTGCGTCCATTATCAACCATAACGTCAGAATTCCCTCTCTTTCTTAAAGCCGAACTGATGGTCATCTAGAACATCCTCAATTTTGTTATCCAGTCTTCTGTATATTATTCTTGTCAGCAACTTGGATGCATGGGCTGCTCAGCTGATTGTGCGATAATTCCCGCACTTGTCGGCTCTTGTAGTCTTCGGCATTGTGTGGACGATGTTTTTCCGAAAGTCAGATGGTATGTCGCCAGACTCATACAATCTACACATCAACGTGAGTAGTCGTCTTGTTGCCACTTCCCCCAATGATTTTAGACATTTTTATGGAATGTTATCTATCCCTTCAGCCTTATTTGAGCTTAAATCCTCCAAAAATCTTTTAAACTCTGATTCTAATACTCGATTTCCTATCTCTTCTAAATCGACTCCTGTTTTTTCTATCACATCAGCCCTCATGCAGGCTTTCAATGTACTCTTTCCACCTATCCGATCTCACCTCTGAATTTAACAGCGGAATTCCCGTTGGACTCGTAATGTTACCACTATTTATTTTAATATCACCGAAGGTTGTTTAGACTTTACTGTATGCTGAATCAGTCCTTCCGACAATTACTTCTTTTTCGATTTCTTCACATTTTTCATGCAGCCATTTCGTCTTAGCTTTCCTGCACTTCCTGTTTATTTCATTCCTCAGTTTCCCGGGTAATTTTTGTACTTCCTTGTTTCATCGATCATTTTCTGTTACCCATGGTTTCTTCAAGGTTACCTTCTTTATACCTATGTTTTTCTTTCCAACTTCTGTGATTATCTTTTTCAGAAATGTCCATTCCTCTTCGACTGTACTGCCTATTGAGCTATTCCTTATTGCTTTATCTCTAGCCTTAGAGAACTTTAAGCATGTCTCGTCATTCCTAGGTACATCCGCGTCCTATTTCTTTGGTATTGATTGTTCCTGACTATTCTTCATCACTACTGTACTGTGATCTGAGTCTATATCTGCTCCTGGGTACGCCTTATAATGCAGTATCTGATTTTTGAATCTCTGTCTGACCATGATGTAATCTAATTGAAATCTTCCCGTATCACCGAGCCTTTTCCAAGTATACCTCCTCTACTTGTGATTATTGAACAGAGTATTCGCTATTATAGCTGAAATTTATTACAAAACTCAATTAGTCTTTCTCCTCTCTCATTCCTTGTCCCAAGACCATATTCTCCTGGAACTGTTTCTTCTGTTCCTTTCCCTACAATTGGATTCCAGTCCCCCATGACTATTAAATTTTCGTCTGCCTTTACGTACTGTGGCAACGGCCTTGCCGCAGTGGATACACCGGTTCCCGTGAGATCACCGAAGTTAAGCACTGTCGGGCGTGGCCGGCGCTTGGATGGGTGAACATCCAGCCACCACGCGCTTTTGCCATTTTTCGGGGTGCACTCAGCCTCGTGATGCCAATTGAGGAGCTACTCGACCGAATAGTAGCGGCTCCGGTCAAAGAAAACCATCATAACGACCGGGAGAGCGGTGTGCTGACCACACGCCCCTCCTATCCGCATCCTCACCTGAGGATGACACGGCGGTCGGATGGTCCCGGTGGGCCACTTGTGGCCTGAAGACGGAGTGCATTTTTTTTACGTACTGTATTGCCCTTTCAATATTCTCATATAGTTTCTCTACCTCTTCATCTTCAGCTTGCGACGCCGGCATGTATACCTATAGGATCGCTGTCGGTGTTGGTTTGCTGTCGACTCTGACAAGAATAACCCCTTCAATGTACTGTTCACAGTAACACACTCTTTGCCCTACGTCCTCATTTATAATGAATCTTACTCCCGTTATATCATTTTCTGCTGCTGTTGATATTACCCTAAATTCATCTGACGAGAAATCCTTGTCTTCTTTCCACTTCACTTCACTGGCCCCTACTATATCTAGATTGAGCCTCTGAATCTCCCTTTTCAGATTTTCTAGCTTCCCTACCACGTTCAAGCTTCTGACATTCCCCGCCCCGTCTCGTAGAATGCTACTATTTCGTTGATTATTCAATCTTTTTCTCTTGGTAACCTCGCCCTTGGCAGTCTCCTCCCGGAGATCCGAATGGGGGACTACTCCGGAATCTTCTGTCAATGGATTGATCATCATGACACTTTTTCAATGACAGGCCACAAGTCCTGTGGATAAACGTAACGTGTCTTTAGTTCAGTGGTTTCCATTGCCTTCTGCATCCTCATGCCGCTAGGGGCAGTTTCCCACCCTTCGGACAAGAGTGTGTGTGTTTGTGTGTGTGTGTGTGTGTGTGTGTGTGTGTGTGTGAGAGAGAGAGAGAGAGAGAGAGAGAGAGCGTGCCCTGAACCTCTGTCCGCACCTCCACCCTCTTGACAAGGCCATTGGCAGGACGAGGGTGATTCTTTATGCTGGAAGTCTTCGGCCGGCAAAGCTGATTATTAATCAAAATTTCTGCAGTGGTGGGATTCGAACCCGGAACAGAGGATGTTTTAATTACGAATCAAAGATGCTACCCCTAAACCATGAATGAACCACAAATATCAACAATTAAAAATGCATAACTGAGAGTAGGAGCGTAACACCGTACCTCTTAATCCTTAAACGTATAAAATAAAATACACGTACCATTGGGTGCAGCTGACATTTAGTATGGCTTTGTCGTAAAACTTCTAAAATAAAACACAAGTGACACTAGATGCGTCTGGAATTTGATGTGAGCATATATGTACACAGGGACGTCAGCCAAGTGGTAGTAGGTAAACAGTCCGGAACCGCGCGACTGCTACGGTCGCAGGTTCGAATCCTGCCTCGGGCATGGATGTGTGTGATGTCCTTAGGTTAGTTAGGTTTAAGTAGTTCTAAGTTCTAGGGGACTAATGACCACAGCTGTTAAGTCCCATAGTGCTCAGAGCCATTTGAACCATTTTTTGAGTGTATGCATAGCCGCACCGAGCACCCAATGCCTGATTCAGCAAATAGTTAACAGCTAAAATTAAAAAGGAATAAGACTGATGAAAACAGGGAAAAGGGGAGGGTGAGAGAGGCGAGGAGAGAGGCGTTAAAGTGATATAGCTTGTAAAGAGCAAAAAGGCTCAGGTAAACAGTGCTAATTACTTACACAAAGCAGCATGAGAAGGACTTGTAAATAAGTACGGGACCGTGGTAAGTAACAATGAATGAATATGAAGCCAATAGCATTGTAAAACATGTTAACATGATGTAAAACAGGCATAAATACAGGGAACCATATTCATCAGCAAGTAACTACCTTGAAAGAAAGTATACTTATAAGAAGGAATGTAACAGATTAAAATACACCCAAGAGAGGTGGAAGAGGGGGAGGGCGGAAGGATGGCGTAGTTATGACCAGGAAAACTAGACATTATAGCATTGCTTCTTCAGAAAAGGTACATAAAACCTAGTAATCGATAGTCAGCGACCATGATAGCGCTCTATGCGCTCCTAGGATTGTAATAAGCACTATATTTGTCTCGTAGTATACAAGAAAAGAACCTTTGTTCCTTTGGGCTCTGCTTCTCTTTCGTCTTCTTGGTTCTGACGTACTAGCTGAAAGTCGCATATAGATCAAGGTCTATAATTAATTTAACTATATGTAGTGTAATTATAATTTTTGTTAAATATATATGTCAGTATCCAATGTAGCAAGTGTTTTTGTTAGTAGCTAGGAAGTACCTCCCCTGTCCATTATTTAATTACGTACCAATTAAATGTTTCCCTGGCCATTTTGGGTAAGTGCACTGTTGAAGCGACGCCACTGGTGTTAAAATGATAAAAAGTTTCTTAATAGTCATTTAATTCTGAAGTATTGAAAGGATTTAAACTCAATACATAGAAAACAGCGTTTTATAATATTTTCTATTTCATTTTAGGCCAGAGATACAGTTTTATTAAAAACAATTGTATACGCTGCCATTGCACATAGGCGGCTATACTGGAGCATCAATCCTCACAGAGAAAAATAAATAATTAATTGAGTGTTGTGTTTAATCTGCTTATCGCGTGACATTAAAGAAAGATATTTTTTTATCTATCGCGAGTAAGACGGTGTCTTCACGTTGGAATACGTATGAATTTCTGGCGATAGCGCCCTGAGAAAAATTTGCCGTGGCTTTTCAAGAACATAAAAGAGATTTCTTAACGAAACATCTCATTCCAAATTTAACGGAATATTTTATTTCATTCACTTTTCAAAAGGTTACGCGGTAACGTGAACTTTGCATGCTGTATGAACAAATTAAAATTGGATGTAAGTAGCATTCCGAGGGATGTAAAGGCAAATAAATCGTAAGCCGTTAGAACAGAGAATGATAACAAAATGTTCAAAACCTTAGTGAGCAGTACATACATATTTGAAAGAACAATATACTTAAAAGGATATAAGCAGATTAAATTACATTGAGAAAAGTGGGGAAGTGTGAGAGAAGGGAAAAAAAGGGGGTACATTATATATGAAATAATAAAACAAAGTAAGCAAATGTGGATGACAAAGTTGCTGTATGAAATTAAAAAACTGAATGTAGGCTTCATAAATGGAAATAGAATTTTGAGGAAAACAAACATCGCACGGGGGCAACAGCGAGCGAAGCCATACTAATGGGCTGATAAACCTTTATTTCTGCAACTGGTTCGTTGTTATTTTCCAGTCCTATCAAGTTTCTGCGTGCAACGTCGCTGAGGCACAGCCAAGTTAAAAATTTTTTGACCAGTTTAAAAAAAAATCTTTTATAAAATGGCTTTGACTCGTTTCCTGCTGTTCTCCCTAGAAAGGGACAGAGGCTCAGTGAGGCAGTGAACAGTAGACCACCGAGAGGAGAACTAGAACGAAAGGCGCTCCTTTGGGAGATGCCGATTCGTGCTGTGCTCGCCCCATTCACACGACAAGTAAAGGCGCACCCTGGAACACGAACAGAGACAATCAATGCGAGCGGCCGAACGCCGGGCCAAAGGTTCTCACGCGGAGGGGCGCAGAGACAGGTAGCGAAAGCAGGCCGCGGCCCCTGACCGCCGCTACCGGCCGCTCGTGCGCCCCGGCCGCAATTACGGCCAAGGCCCCGCGGTCACTTCCCAGGTTTCCTACCCGCTCCAAACCCACCTTTCCTCTAGAGACGTTTGCAAGGCCAATGTTTCGCCTCAGAGTTCAAAGGCGCCGAGTTCTCCAACTCGGACGGTTGTTCTACACGCCAAAGGGTGTCGTAGAATATTTATTCCGAAATTAAATTTCTGCGGATAGGCATTTCGAATTACTTCAGTGCTGCGACTAATACCAGTAATTGAACACAAATCGCGACGCCAAACGATAATGTATCCTCTCGTTTGCTTATGACCACTGTATTGCATTTCCCTATGTTGAGGGTCACTCCCAGTCTTTGACACCAGGCCCCATTCATAAACTTTATAACGATGCTACCATGTACATAAATACGTCGCCTGGGAACAGCCTCATAAGTTACGGGCCTTATCCAGTTGCCCATTTGATACATAGTCAACAACAGCACACGTACTCCGCCATTTTCAGCAACATCAGACTAATGTTGGCTGGGTGTTGTGTGCTGTCCTTAGGTTAGTTAGGTTTAAGTAGTTCTAAGTTCTAGGGGACTGATGACCATAGATGTTAAGTCCCATAGTGCTCAGAGCCATTTGAACCATAGTAAAGGCTTGACTCGTCAATCATTACAGTTGTTACTTGCAACGCTTCATGTACAAATCTAATCAAGCAGGTACTATCTCTCGACTGGCGACTTTCCGTTCTGTCAACAAATCTTCTACACCCCTTCTATCGTATTTCCAAAATCTAGATGAGACCCTCACCACTAAACCCATCATTTCCCACTATCAGCCCCATTTCATGCAGGCCACCTTTCATCCAAAACAGAACCTACTCAAACAAGTCGCCACATGTCAAATAGTGGTCTCATAAGGACGGTTTTGCATTGAAGAGATGATGACACTTTCCAAGTTACAAGCCACTTTACTGCGGATAAACATCACGTTTCTTTAACGCAGTGGTTTCCACTGCCTTTTGCATCCACATGCCACTGAACACAGCCGATTTTCCGTCTTTACTTTGCGTCTCAGTCAGCTAAACGACCCTCTTTCGACAAGTCCGTTGGTAATATGTGAGGGTCTTCAAATTCTATGGCCGCCGTTAATAGCGAATTCTATTCGAACTCTAAGCAGAGGCTAGGATCAAACCTGGGACCCGGGACCTTGTGATTAGTAATTGGAGATCCTACCCCGTGTATCTTTTTTTTATTATTTAACTTCACGCTGATCATACTGTCTGCCTACGCTACAGGACAAACGCAGCAAATAAAAGACGTCATCAGAGCTGAAAGTATCTTCCGGTGTACGGTCTTGGAAACGACCCGACTGACAACGTTTTTCACTATTTTTCTGACGATGCATGTGTGTGTACGTGGGTGCTATGACGTTAGAAAATCGACACGAAATTCATATAGTATTAGTGGTGGGAAAGGAATACTGACAACTGACCAGCACATAATCAAATGAATTACGTGAAGGATAGACTAATTGATCTGATATCGTTGACCTATAGACGGTAAGTCTTTAGAATCAATCAAATTCGACAAGCAGCTGTACTGCCACGTATGCATTTGTAAGTAAGAAAACGTTATTGCATCTATTGTTCTGTTAACATTTTCTGCGGTGTGAGTGACGTTTCTACCGTCTCTTCGTCGGTGTCAGAGTACTCAGACCAACTGAAGAGGACTGACTGAATGAGCGGTGTGCATTTTCATTGTGGTTCCATTTGTTTACCGTTGACTCCAGCAAGAGGACCAGTTTGTTATCCCAGTGTATGCATACTGTGCAAGTACTGGAGAGTCAACGTCAATATGACAACCCATTAGGGGAGAAAGTGGACGACCAATTAAAAAATAGTTTGAGAAATAAATGCCCGCTCCAAGCACGGGGCTTCACCGTGCAAGTAATGAGAAAGGAAGGAGAGGTGTAACAACCTTGTAAAAAGAAAAAAAGATTTCACATGGCCAGCGTGATAGCACACTGTGAGGGGTCGATGCTATGGATAAGAGAACACTTGAAAGGTGGTCAAGGCGAAAAGAATGGATCTCGGAAAAGCGGATTTAGAGGGAAGAAGCAACACTAGAAAAATAAATCCACAATGCATCTGACTTGCAACAAGTGGCAAAGTGGTCAGCGTTTTTTCACCAGAGATACTGCTAGAAACATATTCCTCAAAACTAACACCGCTGTATGAATTCAACAAGCAATCAACAATGGAGATGCACTTTATAAGAGATTTTACCCCATGGGCACCCAGTGTCCCATCTCCAAAGAAATGAAAAGTGGGCATTCGGATGCTGGGGGTCTACGACATTGTGCAAAGAATGAGCAGGAGCGAACTCAGACAAACAACTAACAATAAAATCAAACACAAGAACGTATATTACCTTGCCACTTTTAATGTAAATTCACTACTAAAACAGGATAACTTAAAGCTTTAGTACACTTTCTAAAGGGAAAAAATATAGTGATAGAAGCAGAACAACAAGCAAGATTTATTGATGAACATTGTCTAGGTTTAGAACGATTCAGGATATTTAAGGAAAAACCAGGAAAAAGATTTATGAAAAACGTACCCCAATTTCATTATAAATAAAAACACATTAAACTCAGTAATAGAATTTAAATCAATTAATAAAACACTTTGCACATTAACATTTAAATCATCAAACCAAGTTTACACTATTTTAAATACAAATGCACCAAAAAATGAAGAAAAATGACCACAGAAAGAACAAACAGAACGTTTTTGGCAAAATGAGTCAAACAAGCAAGATCAAATTCTAGCGAAATAAATATACTACTGGCCATTACAATTGCTACACCACGAAGGTGACGTGCTACAGACGCGAAATTTAAACGACAGGAAGAAGATGTGAAATGCAAATGATTAGCTTTTCAGAGCATTCACACAAGGTTGGTGCCGGTGGCGACAACTACAACGTGCTGACATGAGGAAAGTTTCCAACCGATTTCTCATACGCAAAAAGCAGTTTACCGGCGTTGCCTAGTGAAACGTTGTTGTGATGCCTCGTGTAAGGAGGAGAAATGCGTACAATCACGTTTCCGATTTTGATAAAGGTCGGATTGTAGCCTATCGCGATTGCGGTTTATCGTATCGCGACATTGCTGCTCGCGTTGGTCGAGATCCAATGACTGTTAGCAGAATATGGAATCGGTGGGTTCAGGAGGGTAATACGGAACGCCGTGCTGGATCCCAACGGCCTCGTATCACTAGCAGTCGAGATGACAGGCATCTTATCCGCATGGCTGTAACGGGTCGTGCAGCCACGTCTCGATCACTGAATCAACAGATGGGGACGTTTGCAAGACAACAACTATCTGCACGAACAGTTCGACGACGTTTGCAGCAGCATGGACTATCCGCTCGGTGACCATGGCTGCGGTTACCCTTGACGCTGCATCACAGACAGGAGCGCCTGCGATGGTGTACTCAACGTCGAACCTGGGTTCACGAATGGCAAAACGTCATTTTTTCGGATGAATCCAGGTTCTGTTTACAGCATCATGATGACCGCATCCGTGTTTGGCGACAATGCGGTGAACGCACATTGGAACGTGCATTCGTCATCGCCATACTGGCGTATCACCCGGCGTGATGGTATGGGGTGCCATTGGTTACATGTCTCGGTCACCTCTTGTTCGCATTGACGGCACTTTGAATAGTGGACGTTAAATTTCAGATGTGTTACGACCCGTGGCTCTACCCTTCATTCAATCCCTGCGAAACCCTACATTTCAGCAAGATAAAGCACGACCGCATGTTGCAGGTCCTGTACGAGCCTTTCTGGATACAGAAACTGTTCGACTGCTGCCCTGGCCAGCACATTCTCCAGATCTCTCACCAATTGAAAAGGTCTGGTCAATGGTGGCCGAGCAACTGGCTCGTCACAATACGCCAGTCACTACTCATGATGATCTGTCGTATCGTGTTGAAGCTGCATGGGCAGCTGTACCTGTACGCGCCATCCAAGTTCTGTTTGACTAAATTCCCAAACGTATCAAGGCCGTTATTACGGCCAGAGGTGGTTGTTCTGGGTTCTGATTTCTCAGGATCTATGCACCAAAATTGCGTGAAAATGTAATCACATGTCAGTTCTAGTACAATATATTTGTCCAATGAATACCCGTTTATCATCTGCCTTTCTTCTTTGTGTAGCAATTTTAATGGCCAGTATTACTATTTGGAGTCTGTAATGTACAAATTTTTAAAAGAACGACAGCACAGATTAGTTGTATAAATATTCCTTTCACGTTAAGGAATCAGCCCAAACGGTGAAAGACTCTTAAGCCTATGGAGGCAGCATAAACACAATACTAGTGTGATGAGTTGATTACAAATATACAACAAATTTCTAATATCTGGAACGCCAATAAAAATGATAAGAAGAGGAAAAATTTTGTTCATGCGAAGAAACGTGCATCAAAAGGTCTCAAAAGAACCATAGTGCAACATTTAAATGATCAACTAACCTCAACTGAGTGACATTTTAAGCAGAACAAAACAAGGAAGTTTTACAAAACATTCAAAAATAGTTTACAGTAAAACACACCATCAAGATTACGGTTTAGGGAGATTCAAAACACAAAAGACTGCATATAACCATACGGAGAACCGCAGAATACTTGCGGTCTGCTTCAAAGAATCAAACAACAGCAATCCAAAAGGAGAATTTCATTTTGATAACGTAATACAAATACAGCCAGACTCAAAGCTACCAACGATAGAGGAAAGCTGAGAAATCATAAAATAGATTAAAACTAACACAGTATCAGACAATATGTATTGTAGAAAGTAATTTCTACAATAGTTCTTTGAAATAAGCTGTCATACAGTCAACATTAATTCAGAAGGCATAAATCATTTCTCCGAACACACGTTGAAGCATCTGGAGTTATACATATCATCTAATAGAACTAATAACCTTTTTCTACAGGTATTCTCACTGTATACAAATTCTATATACTTCAACACTGTCGTCGAATGAATAGAAAATATTGGAGCAGCTTTGTGATTGGATTGAAGAGTCCCTCGCAAACAGAACAAAACACATCATTCGTAACAGGGAGGAATCTTCAGACATAAAAGTAAGTTCGAGCGTGCCCCAAGTGTGTGTTGTGGGACCATTCACTGTCATCTTTTTGTTGTTGCAGTCTTCAGTCTGAAGTACAACCCTGATGTAGCTCCATGCTACTCTATCCTGTGCAAGTCTCTTCATCTCGTAATAACTATTGCAACCTACATCCTTCTCAATCTACTTACTATATTCATATCTTGGTCTCCGTCTATGATTTTACCTCCCCCGCCCCCCGCCCCCCCCCCCCCCCCCCCCGAGTTTCCCACCAGTAATAAATTGAAGATTCGTTAATGTTTCATCAATGTTTTACCAAACGATCCCTTCTTTTAGTCAAGTTGTGCCACAAGTTTCTAGTCTCCCGAATTCTATTTAGTAGCTGATGATCAGTTACGTGATCTACACAGCTAATCTTCAGTATACTTCCGTAGCACATTATTTTAAAAGTTCCTATTCTGTTCTTGTCCAAACTGTTTATCGTCCATGTTTCACTTCCATAAGCGGTACACTCTAGACAAACACCTTCAGGAAAGATTTTCTAACAATCAAGTCTATATTCGATGCTAATAAATTTCCGTTCTTCAGAAACGCTTTTCTTGCTATTACCCTCTACATTTCATATCCTCTCTACTTCGGCTATCATTAGTTACTTCGCTGCCCAAACTCCATTTTTATAAAGGGAAATCGTGTCAGTATTTTGCAACCATGACTTCTTAAATTGATAATTCTGTAATTTTCATACCTGTCATTATCTGTTTTTTTGAAATTGGAATATTACATTCTTCTTCAAGTTTGCGGGTATTTCGCCTTTCTTGCACACCAGTTAGAAAAGTTTTGTCATGACTGGCTCTCCCAAGACTATCAATAATTCTGACAGAATTTTGTCTGCTCGCGAGGCTTTGTTTCGACTTAGGTCTTTCAGTGCTCTGTCAAATTCTTCCTGCAGTATCATATCTCCCACGCACACCGCATATTACATAAATTACCTAGTGGAGAATTCCTAAAATTCCATCACGCTGTTCACGGAAGATGCTGTTGTATACAGAGAAGCTGCAATGTTAGTCTCGTAACGATATGCACGAAGATTTGCAGAGGATCTGCGCTTGGTGTAGGGATGGTCCGTTGATCGTCTAAATTAGCAAATGTAAAGTATTTTGTGAAAATAGGAGTGAAACGTATGATTACACGTCTGCCGAATATCAGTGGAAACAGTCACATCCGTCAAATATCTGGGAGTATTCGTACGAAACGATTTAAAGCGGAGCAGCCACATAAAACTAATCGTAGGAATAAAAGGTGCCAGACAGAGATTCGTTGGAAGAATTCTAAATATGTGTAGACCATTCACGAAGAGGTACCTTACTAAACCGTCGTACGATGGTCAGTGGAATATGCTCGTCAGTCTGCGAAACTTAGCAGACAGTAATGTCAGAGGAAATAGAGAATATGCAAATTAGAACAGAGCCTTTCGTCACAGGTTCAAGTAAGAACGAAAGCATTACGGAGACCCCACCACACTCTAATGGCAAGACGCTACGAGAGGACCGTTGAGCATCACGGTGTACAAATTTCGGGAGTGTAAGTTTCTAGAACAGTCGGCCAATATACTGCTTCACATGTCGCGAAAAGATCGTGAAGGTAAGATTTGTGAGGTTCGCGTCCACTAATTGGAAAATTAAAGAGGGAAACAGTGGCAGTGGTACACAGTGTATCCTCCACCACACACCACTATGTGACTTACGGAATAGCTGTAGAGTTTTTATGTATCCCTTACCTGCCTGACAGCTGGTTCTCTTTCCATTTCATCGAGAAATGGAGCAATATTTGGTTGAATGAAAAAATAACAATAACAAGTCCATTAACCACAACTAACAAATTACATCAAACAGCCAAGATCCACCCGAATATAAAGAAACAAAGTAGTAGCGAGTGCAGGTACAGAATATATTCCTTGCGACAGCAAACAAGGCTTTTTCTTCATAATTTTCTTCACGATGTTGACGACACTGGACATAATTTATCCTCCATAGCAAGTACATATTTCTTGCTTTTTTGCTGTGGGTTAGCATCACGTCAGCAGTGCCGTAGTTAGATACGCACGGTGACGCTGCTTTTTGTGGAGACGAAACGGGAAATTAGCCCCGTCTTGTTCAACAAAATTCTCCCTCATCTCGTAACTAACTTACGGCACAGTAGCCGGAAGGTAACGGAGCGTTTAGCATGTTAACTCCCTCATAATTTCTCCTGCTACCTTCTACACTGCAAAATAAATAAAACAAAAGGTACTTCATCTTGTAAGGTGACTAGTTACCAGTTCGTCGATCTCCCTGCAAATATTCGCAGGTGATTCAGTACAGCGTTTATCACAAATTAACTGCCGAATCCGAATCAGATGGTATCTTCTTAATTTGAAATGTTACTGTGGCTTGTTGTGACGTAATTCAGTGTGCTTAGGACTTACTGTAGCTTACTACTATTTAATGCAATACAACAACTGCTACACGAGTCCTCTTGTGTTGGCAGTACATCCGACCATTCGAGAGGATGACACTTTATATTGTATTCAGTTTCAGCTGCCAGTTGTTTCCTTGACATTTTCAGAAATTTCTGAGAAATGCAGATGTGTCAGTAAGACATTGTAAATCTTGATTAGGAAACTACTGAGTCGAAATTTGTAAGCGACAATATGAATCTTGCAGATTTACATGCATTCCAAAACTTTGAAGACAGGCTGCGGATTGGCAGGACAATAAAATCGAGAAAGAAAGCCGCGAGAACCTTCCTTTGTGTTCGAGGAGTCTCCCACATGACGTGAGGTACCACGAAAATTACATCCACTTACAACTGCGTCTCCGGCTCCAGTCTATTTCCTGATCAATTTTTTGCAAACAATGACATTTCAGTCGAACTGCAGAAGCACGGTGATACTTTTGAAACATTTTTACAGTCCGGCACAATAACACTAATTTCTAAACGAAACTACGGTTTTAGAGTGTCATCGGCCATCTGCACATCATAAAACACATGCCGTGGTTCACTCCCCACGAATGCGGAAACCAAATTGTCCATGAACATACGAGACGCGTTTGTAAAGTAGGTACCGTTTAGAAACATAGCCGTTAGAGCTTTGCCGTCGCTTTACTGCTTATGTATAAAATGGCGCATCCCATTGGAAATGCTGCCGATTGTAAATTACGCTCTAGTACTCGTTTGTTAAATGCAAGAGTTGCCGGAATTCTTCGGTAGATTAGTGAAGTCTATGGAGAAAACTCTTTGTGTGCTGGAGTGGTTACAAAAGGATGTAGTGCATTTAAAGTTGATACCCTCAGACTTCAAGAAGAATATAATAATTCCAATCCCAAAGAAAGCAGGTGTTGACAGATGTGAAAATTACCGAACAATCAGTTTAATAAGCCACAGCTGCAAAATACTAACACGAATTCTTTACAGACGAATGGAAAAACTAGTAGAAGCCGACCTCGGGGAAGATCAGATTGGATTCCGTAGAAATACTGGAACACGTGAGGCAATACTGACCTTACGACTTATCTTAGAAGAAAGATTAAGGAAAGGCAAACCTACGTTCCTAGCATTTGTAGACTTAGAAAAAGCTTTTGTCAATGGAAATACTCTCTTTCAAATTCTAAAGGTGGCAGGGGTAAAATACAGGGAGCGAAAGGCTATTTACAATTTGTATAGAAACCAGATGGCAGTTATGAGAGTCGAGGGGCATGAAAGAGAAGCAGTGGTTGCGAAGGGAGTAAGACAGGGTTGTAGCCTCTCCCCGATGCTATTCAATCTGTATATTGAGCAAGCAGTAAAGGAAACAAAAGAAAAATTCGGAGTAGGTATCAAAATCCATGGAGAAGAAATAAAAACGTTGAGGTTCGCCGATGACATTGTAATTCTGTCAGAGACAGCAAAGGACTTGGAAGAGCAGTTGAACGGAATGGATAGTGTGTTCAAGGGAGGATATAAGATGAACATCAACAAAAGCAAAACGAGGATAATGGAATGTAGTCGAATTAAGTCGGGTGATGTTGAGGGTATTAGATTAGGAAATGAGACACTTAAAGTAGTAAAGGAGTTTTGCTATTTGGGGAGCAAAATAACTGATGATGGTCGAAGTAGAGAGGATATAAAATGTAGACTGGCAATGGCAAGGAAAGCGTTTCTGAAGAAGAGAAATTTGTTAACATCGAGTATAGATTTAAGTGTCAGGAAGTCGTTTCTGAAAGTATTTGTATGGAGTGTAGCCATGTATGGAAGTGAAATATGGACGGTAAATAGTTTGGACAAGAAGAGAATAGAAGCTTTCGAAATGTGGTGCTACAGAAGAATGCTGAAGATTAGATGGGTAGATCACATAACTAATGAGGAAGTATTGAATAGGATTGGGGAGAAGAGAAGTTTGTGGCACAACTTGACCAGAAGAAGGGATCGGTTGGTAGGACATGTTCTGAGGCATCAAGGGATCACCAATTTAGTATTGGAGGGCAGCGTGGAGGGTAAAAATCGTAGGGGGAGACCAAGAGATGAATACATTAAGCAGATTCAGAAAGATGTAGGTTGCAGTAGGTACTGGGAGATGAAGAAGCTTGCACAGGATAGAGTAGCATGGAGAGCTGCATCAAACCACTCTCAGGACTGAAGACCACAACAACAACAACAACAACAACAACAACAAATGAATTCGGAGACTGGCTGTCAGCATTTGATGACCAGACCTAGAATGATGATAAAAAAGTTCGAGAAGATGAATGCTTCACGACTATATCAGGCTTTCCCTCGCCTTTCATAAATGTTCTTCCTGAAAGTGTATCAGAAATCTAACAGTACCGGACGTCGTGTGCACCCCGGGTACCAAAAATGCTGACTGGGATACACAGAAGTAATCGTTTAGCCACTTCAAAGACTTTCCTCCGGAGGCACTGTGTCAAAGAAATAGGTTTTTAAGCGAAACCGTCACTGATGAGAAACATGGGCTGCTCATGTTACACCGGAAGAAAAAAACAACGTAAGGCCAACATCTCGAAGCAACTGAAGTTCAGAGAAGAATTTCAGTCCGAAAAAAACATCTTTTTTCGGACTTTTGGAAACGTGGAGTCTTTCGCTTCTTGCGCGATATAGCAAACTGCGCCAAGGAGAAAAAAAAAAAAAAAAAAAATCTGAGTGCGTCGTATGGTGGTGAATCGTTAGATAACCTTCCATATAGCATTAATCTAGCACCTAGTATCATTTGTTCTAGCACATTTAAGAAGCGCTTTGCCGGTCAGCATTACGAGGAAGATGATGATGCGAAAAAGTTGGTACAGAACTGGTTAAAGAAATCAGGCGAGGTATTTTATATAGGATGGATTTCAGAAGCTGGCATACGACGTGGTAAGCGGCCTTAATAAACACTAAGAAAAAAATTTTAAAAATAATATAAAAAACAACGCACCACGAACACATTACCCGAATAAGACGAAAACCAGTAGATGTGATGGACGTGTACAGACAAACAAATGCAAACAAATAATTCCACTGCCATCGAACAACGGTTTGGTAAGGTACCTCTTCGTGGATGGTCTACACGTCTTTGGAATTCTCCCAACGAATCTCTTTCTGCATCTTTCATTCCTCTGATTATTTTTATGTGGTTGCTCCGCTTTAAATCATTTCGTACGAATAGTCCCAGATATTTAACGGATGTGACTGTTTCCACTGACTATTCGGCAAACATGTAATCGTACTTTTCGCTCCTATTTACACAAATTACTTTACATTTCCTAATTTGGACGATCAACGGGCCATCCCTGCACCAAGCGCAGATCCTCTGCAAATTCAGAAAAATTGGATGATGTAATCAAGAGAAGAAAAAAATGGTTCAAATGGCTCTAAGCATTATGGGACTTAACATCTGAAGTCATCAATCTCCTATAACTTAGAACTACTTAAACCTAACTAACCTAACGACATCACACGCATCCATGCCGGAGGCAGCATTCGAACCTGCGGCCGTAGCGGTCGCTAGGTTCCAGACTGGAACCACTCGGTCACATCGGCCGGCAATCAAGAGAAAGAGTTTCACAAATTGAGCAAGTAACTAACGCATTGGTCCACATCTGGCTCTTACGCAAGCAGTTATTCGGCTTGGCATCGATGGACAGAGATGCTGGATGTTCTCCTGAGAGAAATCGTGCCAAATTCTGTCAAGTTGGCGCATTAGGTCGTCAAAATTAGGAGATGGTAGTAGGGCTCTGCCCACAATGCTCCAAAGGTTCTCAATTGGGGTGTGAGATGGCGACCTTGTTACCAGGGTAGGGTTTGGTAAGCACATAGAGAAGCAGCAGAAATGGTTCAAATGGCTCTGAGCACTATGAGACTTAACATCTATGGTCATCAGTCCCCTAGAACTTAGAACTACTTAAACCTAACTAACCTAACGACATCACACAACACCCAGTCATCACGAGGCAGAGAAAATCCCCGACCCCGCCGGGAATCGAACCCGGGCGCGGGAAGCAGCAGAAACTCTCACCGTCTGCGTACTGGCATTATCTTGCTGAAATGAACCGCAGGGTACCTTGCCATGAACGGCTACGAAACGGAGCGTAGAATATCATCGACGTATCACTGTACTGTAGGTGCCGCAGATGGCAACCAAAGGGGTCGTGCTATGAAAAGAGATGGCGCTCTAGAAAATCATTCCTGACTCTCGGGCCGCATGGTAGGCGACTGGTTCTCGGGCCGTATGGTGGGCGACAGGTTGATATCCCACCACTGTCCGAGGCCTCTCCAGACACGTCCTAATCCTGGAATCTCATTGACTGGAGTAGAATCGTCTTCAGTGATGAGCCCCGCTTGGAATTACAACGAGGCGTTGTGGTCTTGGGTGCCATTTCTTTCCACAGGACGGCTCCCTTACAGCACAGCGGTAAATCGGAGATATTTTACGACCCGTTTTGTTGTCATTTGTGGCAAGCTATCCTGAGCTTACATTTCAGCAAGATAACTCCCGCCGCACACGGCTACTGCTTGTCTTCGTGCTTGCAAAACCCTGTCGTGGCCAGCAAGGTCACTGGATCTTTCCCCAATTAACAAAGTTTGGAGCATGATGGGCAGGGCCCTCCAACGAGCTCGGGATTCTGACCATCTAACACCCAGTTGGACAGAATTTGACACGATTCCCCTCAGTAGGACAACCAGCAGCAGTGATGCTAAGCCGAGTAACTGCTTGCATTAGGTCCAGAGGTGGACCAAAGCGTTACTGACTTGCTCAATTTGTGAAGCTCTTTTTCTTGAATAAATCGACCAATTTTTCTGAAATTGTGATCATTTACTTACCTGTACATGTACATCACATCTACCGATCTCAATCCCATTCGGATAATTTCTTCGTGGTGCGTCGTATTTTTGTCTCAGAGTGTATGTAAATAAAAAATTCTCCAAGTAGTTATATCTATGCCCTCTTAAATGTTTTATTGAACTATGTAAATGGGACGTTACCCATCAGGGGGTTAGCTTTTATATGCAGAACCCTCATTATGGATATTAATTGAAAATTGGTTTCTCTAGTGGTGAGAGTGAACTATAATAACTGTTTTATGCTCCGATGTTGGCCAAAGAGCGTCGAAACCCGTAATTTCGCTTATTAATCAGTGCTATTAGTATTTGTTTCTGGTTTCTGCTGTTGATTCCCATACGCATGTCCCCGGCCACAGACACAGACTTTTAATGTGAAAAGCATTCAGAGTAGCACAAGCCAAAACATTTAACACGTACAGTATATTCGAACGAAATTAATAGTGGCGGAATACAGCAATTAGTAGTGTTCTTTTTTTAAAATTCTCCTAGGCACTGAGGTGAAAAGTTTGCTGGTCTGTTACAGGTATGCAACTGACTCGTTCCCCACCTTTTTCCTGTCAAGCCACAAGTCTGTATATATTGACCTTGAAGTCATTAAATTCTAAACTTTCTTTGCCCCTTTCTTCCCTTAATTTGGCTGCTTTGAGAATTCATAGACACACTGTACATAGTTCGGTAGGAGTTGCCACCAGGCTATTTACCGTAAAGGTGACATAGGGGCACAGCAAGTGCAGGGGGGTACTGAATGAATCACGCATTCCGCCCACTAACAAGTAGGTTGCAGGAAACATTTCCGGGAGCATTTGCATCTAAAATACGAGAGCGCAGCCCGCATACTGTGCCAGGCGCACAGCGAGCGGACACTTCGTGAGCCTCCGTGGAGATCAATGGGGAAAGGTGCCGTCTTCCCTGTTAGCAGCTAATGTATTCCGTTCTTTGTACACGCCACGAGGAGATCACGCCGAGGTCCTGGAGAGATGTCGGCGAAGCAGCAGCTACCACTGAACCGAGGCAGCCTCTCAGATGTAGGCCTTTACACTAGTGATGGGGAGCTCGTGAATGAGTCGTTCAAATGAACGCTTCACTCCTGTGAAGCGTGAACTAACCACTCAATTTCAATGAACTGGTACTTCAAACTCTTCACAGATGGCACACTCCACAGTTTTTTCTAGTTCACTCACTCTCTTCCCCTCTCCCTCTCCCACGTCACTCATCCTCCCTTCACTTCAGTCCTCCCTGTGCTGCCTGTCGACGAATCGCGCGGCGTTTGTGGGGAACGATAGGTTTAGGAGTGGCGGGGGATGTGAGGGGCGAGAGAAGACAGCGTCAGCTGCTACCTGCAGTGCTGACATCATTACCCGTGACTATTTGTGCAGTTAAACTTCGCGTGTACGGGTAACCTACCGTTGGCAGCGCTTGAAGACAAATGAATATTAAAGATGGAAACGAAGAGGCTATCTGTGTGAGCACGCACAGCCAACATGAAAATAAAAGGTTTGTTAATAACACTGAAAGAGGGATTTTACCTGAAATCGTACCAATGACTACAGGTGACAGTTTACGTTTTGAATCTAATGGGTTATTATTGTCAACAAAAATAAAATCTACAGGAAAACTTCTGAATAATTACTTAACGTAGGTATATAGACTTTGTGATAGTGTTAAACATACTCATTCTATTTTGGATTAAATTTTAAAAGGAACCTAAAACTGGACTGCATTTCGTTGGTAGCCCTATTTTTCAGTCCATGAATACAACAAATAATGTTTCATTTGGCAGATAAAGACTTTTTTGGGCGCTTCACGAGAAAATGTCGAGCAAGATTAAATGTAGTACCTTCTTTATACGTGACAGCCTTCTCTGTTTATCTTTCCTTTGTCCCCTTCGACCATGCTCTATTTAAGATAACTCAGACGCTGTAAGAGCGTAAAACGTTGCGTGCACGTTACTCCATAGTTCCGCCATCTGTTGGTAAAATTGTGAAGTATTACGAAGCTTTATTATACGAGCGAGGCGAAGCGAGCGTAGCAGCGGCGAACTGGGCAACTTCGCTAGGCTTCCGTACTTCACGAATGAACTACTTCATTTGAACGCTTCACGGCAAAGAGTGAAATGAATGAAGTAGTTCACGGGAATGAACGAGTTCGACCCACCTCTACTTTACACTGCATCTGGTAAAACGGAGCCCAAATGCGGAAGGAGTACACTTTTCAGTGCAGAACCTTCCTTACTCTTTACTCGATCAGGCCCAGAGGACCACGTGCAGCTACATGGCTCCTATAAAACTGAATTCTATTTCTTGCTTTCTATCGCCAATCACCCTCTTTGCCGATTTGCAGCAAGTCCCTATGGGTTCCGTCTACCCACTTTGTCTTTGGTCTGTCTGGTTATCTTCTTCCGCGAGGAGTAAAATCCGTGGATCCATCGGTGTTTATACATCCGAGCGACATGCCCTCCCCATACAAGTCGTCTCTCATCCGACCTACAATGTTTGATCTGTTGCAGATCTCATCCTTCTCAAAGTTATGCCGGATCCTCCATTTCCCAGTGGTCTCGTATCGGACCACAGATCTTCCCTAAAGCCGTCGGCACACGGACCGTGCTGTCGAACGTTAACGTTGAGCGTGCCAAGGTCAACGTGCTGCTGAACGCTCAGGAACTATGCGACTTGTGCCTACGGTACGTGGGCCCCAAAGTGGTATAAGCGATCACAACGCACTCCAGCGGCAGTTGAGGGATGTTTCTAGTTCGTAAATCACACTATTTACTCAACGGCCGCGTGTAAAATTCCCACGTTAGCTCTATTAAAACGCACATTTCCTCCATCGTCCACGAAAAGGAAAGTACCATGTCCAATCAATGACACGGGCTTATAAAAGTTCCATTGCAAACAGTGCGGTACAAATTTGGAATACTTCTCCGCATAAGATAAACATTATTTCATCGTTCCCACATGTTAGTAAAACCCCAAAGCCAGTCTTACTTTATCACTGTTCCTATTCAGTAGCAGAACCTTTGCAACATGTGAATTACGAAGCGTAAATGTAAAAGGAGGAAAATATCTTAATACAAGTAGCGCAAGCTGTCCTGTAGATTAAGCCAATCGAACAAAGTCACCCCTCAAAAAATAAAGTGAACTTATATTTATATAATAGCAAATATTATAGCATATACTTATATTAAACTAACAATAAAGTATCAGAACCTAATAAAAACGCAAATGTTAGAAGAAAAAATTGGAAGTGTTACGACGCGAACCACCGCCCCAACAAAATACTCATCCTTGGAGACTTGGCTACTTATTACGCATTTTTTTTTTTTTTTTTGCATTTTGTTCGTTATTGATCGTTGTGTTTCGTCGTTGCGGACGTCGCAAGACATCCTGTTAAAGTTCGGTGGTTGATCCTTCCATTCAGTTTTTTTATTACAGGGGCCAACCGGCTCTCTGACCGAACACGCTGAGCTACCGTGCCGGCGAACTAAACTAGCACCATGCTTATTGTGATCAATCACATTGTGTTACCCCTTGCTGAAAACGTTAATCGTAGATAATTATGTTACGAATTGAAATTTAATTATAGCAAATTGTACCAAGAACAATTCGTTTTGGGTGGATCTCCAGTGTGTCGCTGCCTTCAAATAGCCTACTCTCATAATACATACGTTACAATAATTCTTTTGCCACGAATGTGATGTTTCTCATTATTTTACTGGAACGAATCACACAACTAACAACAGGTTTTCCAGTGATTCAGAATTTGCTGGTGCTCAGAAACGGCATATATACATATAGGCTTGAAATGAACGCCAATATGGCGCCTCACAACTCTGTACTGAAGGGAGACGGCGTGCGTGTGACGTAAGTGGCGTTTTGTCATCTCATTGGTCAACGCTCAGACGCACTCTCAGAATATCTGACATCCCAGATATTGCTCTGCACGCTCGGAAAGACTCCCGAACGTGCTATTCCACGCTATGACGTCAGAAACTCGGCACGCTCAACGTTCGGATGCACGGTCCGTGGGCCGACGGCTTTAGTACACGGAGTTCAATTTAAAGAGCAATATTGATTAAAGTGATAAATGCTTGAGGTCAGTCTATTCCACACCAATGATTTAAGAAATCGTATGTTACGTAGCTTCCGATGATGGGGCAACCGTCTCCAAAACTAGTCGTGGTAATAAAAAATTATATCATTTACCACTGAAACGGATTTATCAAATTAAACCATCTTCCTTAAGACTCTCCGTCGAAAACGAGAAGATTATTGAATTTTTTTCCGGACATTCCAAGTTGCGCAATCATATAGCACTGCGGGTTGTATCAGTGTGTTGTACAGCTGGAGTTTGAAAATCCACTACGCAAACCCGTATGCTTTATGTCTCCGATCTGGACAAATGTAGGAAACGACTGGTTACTTAGAAATCTGGTAAGAAGCGCATTGAGAAGAATGTGTTATAATCGTTTTCTGTTTGCCTTATACGAGGGTAACCCAATTATTATCCTCAAAGTAGTTACAAAATTTTATTGTAATCAAATAGGAAACTTACAAGAGTTTCACGTGTGCTGCGTAGGCCCACCGCACGGCGCCCATGGAGACGAGGCGCTCGCCGGAGCTTAAGTCTTGTTGGTGAATTAGTACCTGTGTACCGCATTTTTAAAATGTGACTACGCCTATTCAGGTTGTTTTAGTTTTATTTCTAGACCATGCCCTCATAGACATACACTCCTGGAAATGGAAAAAAGAACACATTGACACCGGTGTGTCAGACCCACCATACTTGCTCCGGACACTGCGAGAGGGCTGTACAAGCAATGATCACACGCACGGCACAGCGGACACACCAGGAACCGCGGTGTTGGCCGTCGAATGGCGCTAGCTGCGCAGCATTTGTGCACCGCCGCCGTCAGTGTCAGCCACTTTGCCGTGGCATACGGAGCTCCATCGCAGTCTTTAACACTGGTAGCATGCCGCGACAGCGTGGACGTGAACCGTATGTGCAGTTGACGGACTTTGAGCGAGGGCGTATAGTGGGCATGCGGGAGGCCGGGTGGACGTACCGCCGAATTGCTCAACACGTGGGGCGTGAGGTCTCCACAGTACATCGATGTTGTCGCCAGTGGTCGGCGGAAGGTGCACGTGCCCGTCGACCTGGGACCGGACCGCAGCGACGCACGGATGCACGCCAAGACCGTAGGATCCTACGCAGTGCCGTAGGGGACCCCACCGCCACTTCCCAGCAAATTAGGGACACTGTTGCTCCTGGGGTATCGGCGAGGACCATTCGCAACCGTCTCCATGAAGCTGGGCTACGGTCCCGCACACCGTTAGGCCGTCTTCCGCTCACGCCCCAACATCGTGCAGCCCGCCTCCAGTGGTGTCGCGACAGGCGTGAATGGAGGGACGAATGGAGACGTGTCGTCTTCAGCGATGAGAGTCGCTTCTGCCTTGGTGCCAATGATGGTCGTATGCGTGTTTGGCGCCGTGCAGGTGAGCGCCACAATCAGGACTGCATACGACCGAGGCACACAGGGCCAACACCCGGCATCATGGTGTGGGGAGCGATCTCCTACACTGGCCGTACACCACTGGTGATCGTCGAGGGGACACTGAATAGTGCACGGTACATCCAAACCGTCATCGAACCCATCGTTCTACCATTCCTAGACCGGCAAGGGAACTTGCTGTTCCAACAGGACAATGCACGTCCGCATGTATCCCGTGCCACCCAACGTGCTCTAGAAGGTGTAAGTCAACTACCCTGGCCAGCAAGATCTCCGGATCTGTCCCCCATTGAGCATGTTTGGATGAAGCGTCGTCTCACGCGGTCTGCACGTCCAGCACGAACGCTGGTCCAACTGAGGCGCCAGGTGGAAATGGCATGGCAAGCCGTTCCACAGGACTACATCCAGCATCTCTACGATCGTCTCCATGGGAGAATAGCAGCCTGCACTGCTGCGAAAGGTCGATATACACTGTACTAGTGCCGACATTGTGCATGCTCTGTTGCCTGTGTATATGTGCCTGTGGTTCTGTCAGTGTGATCATGTGATGTATCTGACCCCAGGAACGTGTCAATAAAGTTTCCCCTTCCTGGGACAATGAATTCACGGTGTTCTTATTTCAATTTCCAGGAGTGTATTTTAGAATCAGGTATATCTTCTGAAGAAGGCTCAATTACTTCGGCTGATACCTAGGTAAATGTTGGTTTCATTACCGCAATATTAGATTATTGCTGACTGGGCTGCAATGTTGGAAGTACTAAAACTTACAAGAACATTTTTTGACATACTCTCCTTGCGTTTCAACGCACTGGGTCTATAGCTGTACAAGCTTCCTGATGCCCTCATGAAAGATGGTTCTCGGTTGAGCTGCGATCCAGGAATGCGCCGCTTCTTTCACTGCGCTTCGTCCGAGACAAATCGACGGCCCCTTAATGCCTGTTTGATGGACCAAACAACTGATAGTCCGAAGAGGCAACATCGTGACTATATGAAGGATGATCCAGTACTTGAAATTTGATTTTCTGGAGTGTTTCAGAAGTGTGGGCAGCAGTATGCAGACGGGCATTGTCGTGCAACACAACACGTTTTCGACAGCAATCCTCGGCGTTTGCTTCGGATTGCAGGCTTTAGCCTGGCAGTAAGCAATTCACTGTAACGTACACTGTTTATTGTTGTGCCCGTTTCCCCGTAATGTTCCAGTACTGAACCTTGTGCGCCCAAAAAGCCGCAAGCATAAGTTTTCCTGCGGATGGTTGGGCCTTGAACTTTTTCTTGCACGGCGAATTTGGATGTTTCCATTCCATACTCTGTCGTTTACTCTCCGGCTCGTAATAATGGATCCATGTTTCGTCATCAGTAATGATCCTGTCTAAGAAGTTGTCCCATTCGTTATCATAGCGATCCAAATGTTTTTTGCGGATGTCCAAGCGCGCTTGTTTATGCAACTGTGTGAGTTGTTTTGGGACCCATCGTGGACAAACTTTGTGAAACCCAAGTCTGTTGTGGAAGATTTCGTGGGCAGGACCGTGTCTAAGTTGCAGACGAAGTGCCACTTCAATAGTTAATCGTCTAAGAGAATCATTTGACGTGGATGCTCAATGGTTTCATCATTTGTGGCGGTAGACGGTCGTCCGGCTCTTTCACCGTGCGTAACACTTGTGCGACCATTTCGGAATTTCGATTCGTAAACACTCCTTGCGGCAAAACACTGTCCCCGTATTGCACCGAAATTCTTCGATGAATTTTGGCCCCTGATACGCCTTCCGACCACAAGAAACGGACCACTGAACGTTGCTCTTCTTTGGTGCAAAAAGACAGCGAAGCAGCCATGATTAACAGCACGGCAGCGATAACGAAACTAATCTAGCAGCTTGAAAATTGCAAAAATATAACAACAAATAAACAAAGCATCCGTCATCAACGTAAAACAACAGTACTACCGAAATAAACAAAAATATAACTAAATTGCGGATAATAATTGACTTACCCTCGTATCTTACGTGAAGGATGATCCAGATGATTTGAATGTATTCTCAAATTCTGCATCACACTGATGGAAAAAAAAAACCACAGCACCAAGGAAGAGATGTGTGACGTAAAGGAAAGTTGACGGACATGAGTCTACACCTGAAAGGTGATGTCTATTCCAATTTCGCGCCACGAGCATAAGAGTGGCGCTAGTAGCGCCACTATGAGGATGCAAATCAGGTTTGCTTTAAATATACGCTTTTACGATCGTGAGCTTGAGGTACGTTTGAGACTGGTAGTGGCGAGTTGATGTAAGTGAAAAAAACCAAAGCACCAAGAAAGAGTTGTGTGACGTAAAGGAGAGTTGACGGACATGTTTCTACATCTGAAAGGTGATGTTTATTCCAATTTCGCGCCACTCGCATCAGAGTGGCGCTTGTAGCGCCACTATGAGGATTCAAATCAGGTTTGCTATAAATATACGCTTTTACGATCGTGAGCTTGAGGTACGTTTGAGACTGAAAGTGGCGAGTTGATGTAAGTGAAAAAAACCAAAGCACCAAGAAAGAGTTGTGTGACGTAAAGGAGAGTTGACGGACATGTTTCTACATCTGAAAGGTGATGTTTATTCCAATCTCGCGCCACTCGCATCAGAGTGGCGCTTGTAGCGCCACTATGAGGACGCAAATCAGGTTTGCTTTAAATATACGCTTTTACGATCGTGAGCTTGAGGTACGTTTGAGACTGAAAGTGGCGAGTTGATGTAAGTGAAAAAAACCAAAGAACCAAGAAAGAGTTGTGTGACGTAAAGGAGAGTTGACGGACATGTTTCTACATCTGAAAGGTGATGTTTATTCCAATTTCGCGCCACTCGCATCAGAGTGGCGCTTGTAGCGTCACTATGAGGATGCAAATCAGGTTTGCTTTAAATATACGCTTTTACGATCGTGAGCTTGAGATACGTTTGAGACTGGAAGTGGCGAGTTAATGTAATTGAAGAATACCTTTATGGCGACAAAGACCACATTATAAACACGCAATGAGTTTGAGCGAGGTCCTGTAATACGGCTACGAGAATCTGGATATCCCTTGTGTGATACTGCAAAAAGGACTGGGCAGGGGTGTATCCACCGTACATGGATGCTGACAGAGGTGGTCACTAGAATATACCGTTGCTGGAAGACCGGGCTCTGAAGGACCACGTGGCACTAACAAGACAGAAGACCCTGGTGTTCGGAGTATGGCTCATACTTCATCTGCAGCAGCAGCAATCTAAACAGCAGTTGGTATCACAGTGACACAGTTACATCTCAGAGCCAGACCCCTGTAGCATGCATTCAAAAATGTTAATATGTGTGTGAAATCTTATGGGACTTAACTGCTAAGGTCATCAGTCCCTAAGCTTACACATTACATAACCTAAATTATCCTAAGGACAAACACACACATCCATGCCCGAGGGAGGACTCGGACCTCCGCCGGGACCAGCCGCACAGTCCATGACTGCAGCGCCTGAGACCGTTCGGCTAATCCCGCGCGGCGTAGCATGCATTCCACTGGCCCCAAACCATCACCATTTGCAACGTGGTCTGAAAAGAGAGCTCTTTGGAGGGATGGGTGGAGGTCCATTGTGTTTTCTGATGAAAGCCGGTTTCACCTCGGTGCCAGTGACGGCCGTGTGTTGGTTAGGGGCCAGTTGAGGGCCTGCAATCAACCTGTCTGCGTGCTACGTACACAGCAGCTACACCTGCGGTTTATGGTCTAGAGTGTGATTTCTTACGACAGCAGGGTCAGTTTCGCGGTTATCCCTCGCATACTGACGTCAAATCTGTACGTCAATCTGGTGATTCGACGTGTTGCGCAGCCGTTAATGTACAGCATACGAGGAGGTATTTTCCAACAGGGTAACGCTCGACCACATACCGCTGTTGTAACCAAACGTGCGCTACAGGGTGTCAACATATTGCCTTGGCCTGCTCGATCACCACATCTGTCTCCAATCGAGTTCATATGCGACACCATCGGACGACATCCACAAACAGCATGAACAGTCCCTGTAGTGACGGACCAAATCCAACAGGCATTGAACTCCATCCCTCAGGCATCCGGCACGTATACAACACAATGCACTCACGTTTACATGCTTGCATTCAACGTCCTGGTGGTTACACTGGTTATTAATGTATCAACATTTTACGTTTGTAATAGCGTATCTCGTGCTAACATAACTTGTGATTTTGCAATGTTACTCACTTAAATACGTTACGTGGACAAAAGTATTTCCAAAATTCCTTTTCCATCAGTGTATAATATAATGGAAGAGTCAAAAATGATTTATTGACATCGGTACTGGATTTTAACAAAGCAAGAAGCCATGGGAGCAGAGAGCGCAGACTCTGACAAAATTACGAAGATTGTTCGAATATAATTTCTGATTATTTTGGTAGAAGGGATCCGCGGTCTCCGGTGTCTCGTTACAGAGTACTTTCAGTCAGTTTGGTTTCCTACTTCCAGTTATATTTGTTTTTGCACTGAAAATATCTGAACAACATGTCAAATGTCAACGGCATACACTGCGTGTCGTCTTTAGGAAGATACACAGACACATGTTCCATTGACTCACGGTACTTCCTCTTGACAACAATAATGCCCAAGTTGTTCTTCGGCCCCAAGCTTGCATCAGTACTGTTCTGGTTTATCAGTAATATCAGAAATTGAGTCCGCCTTCATGCAAAACACCTTGTTATTCGTTTATTTCTTTATTATCCTAAATTAGTTTCGGCGACAAATATCACCATCATCAGTGGTTTTTTTAAAATCTAAAACATGCAAGACATGGCATGATTGTACAAACACAGTAAAACATTATTAGATTTTTACAAATCGTCTTTTGAAATATAGTTTTATATTGATACTTTGATACTACATTATTTATTGTATGTTACAGCATGTTTTAAGCAATTAGCAGTTTCCCGATAAGGAGTTGGTCGATAAGCACTTCGTGCTTGTGATAACTGAATGTACTCGAACAGCTGCACTACGACTCTATGATGAGCTGTTCCTGCAGCGGCGGCAGCCACATCGCAGTACTTTTTCCTTAGAGGATTGTCGCATTACTCTGTGTTTTTGTGTTGTACATTTTGGTGATTGAAAATTACATGCTTTTTCTCTGTGGTAACAATCCGGAAAAATCATAATAACATTACTATTCTGGGAGGAGCAATCGGTGACGACGGATCCTTTGTATCTTAATACTCAGAAACTGTACCTTAGGAACCTCCGATATTATATCTTTGAAGTTTGGTTTTCACCTTATATTCTTCCCTGGATGGAAATAGAAATGACAATACAAGATATTTAATTTGAATGAGGAACTAGTGAAATTCAGGAATATCCAAAATGAAAGACTGAACAAGAGGATCTGAGGGTAAAAGAAACACTTTCCTTCAAATGATTGGTAGACCACCATCACCATTTCCTAAATATGTAATTTTAATTATATGAAATATCCTAGCAGATTAAAACTGCATGCGGGAACAGGACTCGAACCAACGACCTTTACCTTTCGCGAGCAAGCGCTCCTCCGACTGAGCTGTCCAAGCACAACTCACGACCCACCTTCACTAATTTACCTCCGCCAGTACCCCGTCACCTACATTGCAGCTACACAGAAGTTCTCTCCTGCATGTCTTGCGGGAGTGGAACTCCTGCAAGAAGATGTATTGTGGAGACATAGCTTAGCCACACCCTTGACGATTGTTTCCATGTTTGGTTATTTGCAACAGTTACTAATCACATTTATTTCTGCTAATGATTGTTTTTCCACGACACAGTGCCAATCATAACTTCTAATCACCGACATGAATGGTGGTCGATATTTTCTCCGAAACTTCTAAACTTTGTCACCAGCTGCTCTTTCCATTGCCAAATTGCGCAATCGTGTGTGTCTTAGTTCACATTCTTCCAGCAACTATGCTTCTCCATATACTTTTTCGCTTTTTACAGTAGGTCTTCAAATAACTCTTTTTTAAAATTTTCTACCGAACTCCACACACCACCCTTACGTAGTTCGATAATTCTATCTTCACAATTTTTAATTAGTCCTTTTCTACACAGCATTAATTTTCTTTTATCTTTTTTTTACTCTGTTTTGTTATGAGGATGCACCCGAGCCCATACTCATGAGTATACTCCTCAGTCCACTTCAAAGTATCTTCTTCATTTACAGGTTTTCTTCACAGTTATAGTTTTTTCTTCATCTCAGTTTTGAACAGCAGAATACTATTTTCGATGTAACTAGTGAGAATTTAATAACCCTCTCCTGTTTTTCATTTCTTTCGCATTACCAATAGACTCAGCAGTTTTTATTTACCTTTTCCATCTTTGCAGCAACGCTTTAATTTTCTATGATTATCGCATACTGATCGCGTTTTACACGTTCATTTCTCAGCCCCATCAAAAAATACATTAGGGTAAATCCAGCACAGTCACCGCATGCGGTACAGGCTGCTCACCCCTCGTAGTTTCGGAAAACAACAAGTGAGTATGTGCGTATCGGCAGTGCAGTTGCTCAGTGGAAGCCAGGCTATAATATAAGTGTTTACTATTCGATCGAGAAAGTTTCACAAAAGCTATGGGGGAATAACTGAAGTAAGTCTATAAATACCCCTTCAAGATTTTTTCAGCGTCAAGATTAGTTCTTATTGTATGTTAAATAGTCAAACATTTCCAATTGTTTGAGCAGTTGTATTAACAGTAATTTCTGTTGGGCGTGTTTTGATTCTAGTGCGGACACCTTGGCTATCAAAGCCATGAATTTATAAGGTGCGGCGTCTCTCCCCTGCAAATGAGGATACATGTCGCCGCAATAAAATCCGGTACATCTGACACACATTTTTGCGTCAGGCATACTTCCCGCACAAATAAGATAACAGTTGTAAATTATATCTATTTTGTTTATATTCCTCGTTCAAATGACTTAGCATACACAACGTTTCAGATCTTGACGACCCAGATGAAGACACAAGAGAATCAAAACAAAGTACCCGTAGATATGTGTAAGGAGTTCGGAGAATTATACCTGAAAACATAAAAAAACAGATTTGTTATGTTGCCCAGCTTGTAAGTTTTGGGTACACAAAGACTGTAAATTTCTTTTTTTTTTACCTTTCAGTCCACTGTGACCGAGAAAATAGAAAGAAAACCAAATGAACTAAGTTTGTAAATCTTATTTTTGTTTTTGATTTAATATTTTACCAGGATTTATTGAGTGTATTAAGTAAAGATAAATGTATTATATATCTTAGTTTTAATGCTTACAAGCATCAGTAAGTAAACTAATTATCTAAACCAGTGAATTACTCAGCTATATAAATAAGATATTAAAAAGTCTACTGTTAACAATTCATAGTTTTTCTATCCCAACAACGCATTTATAACCAATAATGTATGTACAGGTTCTTAGCATGCGACATATCGTGCGTGACATAAGACATATACGCCGCAATGTAAATATGTTTTCATGGTCAAAACTCACGTAGTAATGTTACATTAAAAAAATCAAAAAAATTGTATCTACTAGACAATTGGCGTTCTTACTTGTACAGAAAAAGTGTTAGTAAGAATGCATCATGGCACTTTACATATGCAATTTGAAAATGTGCGCCATCTCTCCTAGGTTTATTCTATCAGTCTCAAACGACAGTACTTAAACGTGTATCCCGTTTTCAAAATATTTTGTAGAGAAATTGAATAATCAAGAAAGCTACAATGCGGAATACACGACAAGAGGAGCTAGGAAATTACAAACTGTAAAAATGACTGCGGTCAATTTCACCACAAGATCAACCAAATGACGAAGCGAGGTGGAAATTGACTCGTATCCGGGAAGATGCCGGTTCGCATTTCCCTTCCGCTGTCTGGATTTAGGACCCCTTGGTTTCTCTTAATCGATTAAGGTGGATGCCAATATGATTCCTTTGAAAAAGTACAGCCGATTTTCTTCCGCCTCCTTCCTTGGGTTATAAGGGTGGTTATAATTAACGTGCAGGTACACACGGAGGTACATTGTGGGCTGTAATTACCGTACGGCAGCGAAACTTGGTAGTCATTCTAACCCGTTAATGCAGAACCAAATTACTTTGGAAAACAAACTAATTCCAGTTGAAGCCAACAGGTGCAAATCTGGTACCCGTACAAGATTCATACGGTGCAGTAACTGAAACCTCATGATCTGCCAAAATGCTCTGAATTTGTTCTTCGGTTGCTGGCACGGATACGAATTGGTGACATGTGGCCGGGCAATATTGTACGGAGTGAGGTAGTACATTTTACGCTTTAGGATGCAGTGATTTTTGAGGTGGTGTTAAAGCGCGTGTTGGACACGAAGAGCCATTGCAATCGCCGCATGAGACTACGTCGTGTGGATTAAAGCACCTTTATTTTCAGTCCGTTCTTCTTGGAAAATAATACACTCAGAGGGCCTGTCAGTTGAACCGTGATGATTCCTGATTTGAAAGAGCACAACTGTGTCGAAACCAGTGTTTTCATGCAAGTCACTCGCCCAGCGCGAGATCTACTTAATGCGACCCTCCACTCCAGAGATTTTCCACATGCATGGTTTGGAAGGTCACCTGATCTTAATGCATGTGACTTTTCGTTCTGGAGCTATCTAGAATAACACGTTTACCACAAACACGTTCGATCTCTATCTGACCTGAAGGCTAGTATACAGGACCACGTTGCTCAGATTCCACTGAAAACGCTGCGAGTAACTGTTGATCAGGTCGTTTAACGCATCCAGCATCTCGTCGACTTCTCCAGTGTTCGTACAAAACAAACAGTGTAATCACAGTTATGCTTTTCTCAGTTGTTTGACGTTTTCTGCCCACGCCCTTTCCTAATCCATTACATATGAAAACGTATCTATATGTTTTTCTTGCATTCACAGCGCCTGATCTACACCTGGTAGCCAAACTTTTTTTTTCTAGCGCAATTCGGTTCTACATTAGCATACCTACAAAGTTTTGCAGTCGTGAGATAATTGTATCCCACCCTGGACCTCTGTTGGTAGCTGCACTTTAATTATACCCACTCGATATTTCGTCGACAGTTTGTGTCCTACACATTGTTAATAGCTATTTATGCACTTTGATCCTTGTGCGTACTAAAAAGCGCGCAGATTCCATGACTGGGGAAGCTGATGGAAATAAGGGGGGAAAGAATACTGCTTTTTCCTTGGCTCAAAACATCCGTTTCTAGTGCTGTTCGGGGACAGCATTCTAGCACAGTCGTGACTCTGTGAATAATCTCACTCCCAGTGTAGATGCTATAAGCAATTCAAATGCAAAACACTTATTTGCAATCAGAAGTCAGAGAGGAAAGACGAGGGAAATGACTTGCAAATAAAGGTTCAAAGGGCATTTCGCCGCAGAAACTCGAGAGGAATTCAGTTCGCTTCAGTCCTTGGGTTATCCTGTGTATAAGACTGCATAAACCGCCTACGGAAATATTCATCTCATCAGTTCCTAACACTCACTGCCTAGTATAGCGACAGTTTACATTTCTGCTTCTGAGCTTCAACCTGCGCTTCATTATTACCAGGTTGTGAGCAGAGTCCATATTTGTGTCGAATAATGCTTCGGGCACCCGTAACGGGTTCTTAATTCTTCGTCTAGCTGATATATATTCCTCTGCCACTGGTCCTTTTCCCCCCTAGTGCACCTTCTCTCTTTTCTGCTTCTGGAGACTGATATTGTTAGGAGCAAATGAAACAAAATTAAGAACCGCAGAAAATTTTAGTAGCCCTTATTCTGCCATAATTAATCACGCTTTTCCGTCTCCTATTTTATATTCTATTCTCACACCACTTTCATCAGTTTCATACATTCATAACGACCACCACATTAGTGTATATATTATGTAATTTGTAATAAAGTAAACTAGTAGAGTGGTGGAATTTACTGTTTCACAATATTCCTCGGAGGAAAGTTTTTGTCATTACATTCCTCCTCAGTCACCTGTGCCTTTCGTCTACAGTGCCCTGGCTATAGCCCAGTTTTCTTACTCCGTTTAACTCTTTAAACGTGCAATCTACTCATCTCGATCATCAGGTAACTCTGGAATGTTCTAATGGAAGACTGTTGCTCCGGTCTCTGAGTGTTTGCGCTACTAGGAACTATACATTTAGGGATTATGAATTTGTTTCCCGCACAATATCCAATGTATTTCACGAACCGCTGATCGTTACTGATTATTACGTCTGCTTTACAGCTTCCCACACTAACGGAAATAGCATGAAGCAATACTATTACTGCGTTCCATCACAGTCGCTTGGCATTTAAGCAGCTTACCTCGCTGAGGTGAGCAGTACAGAAGTGAGGATTTTTACCTGCAACAGAAAGAAAAGGTAGATAACAATTCTCCTCTGCAGGAAGCTTATTTGAAAGCTTCTGCAATGATCCAGAAAACATTATTCAAGATTAACCTCTTCGTTTTAATTCTCTTATTAGTCTCAAACACACAAAATATTTTACTTACAAAATATCATTAGTACTGTACCAAAACATTGTCCATAAACGCAGAAACATTTTCCACGCAAATCGTTAGCAAAAAAAAAAAAAAAAAAGGTTTTGGTAGCATTTCCATTCGTTCTCAATTAGTTCTGTATATGCAGAGATATCGTTGGCGATGAAGGTTTGAAATTTTGTCAGACTTTCTCTGAATACTTCATAGCACCAATAAGCGAAAGAAACCCATTGAAAGCGTATCTCTCAGTCACTTATAAAGTACGTTCCCGAATAAGCGTCGATAGACAAAAATTATCGTATCTCAACAGACACATAAATCAGAAAATGTACAGTTTTGCTGCCATAAAGACATTCTGTAGATATAAAGCGTAGTGGTAGCAACTCATCAGGAATGACATCCAGAGTCAGGAGCCATAAAAATGGCATTCAATAAAAATGATCATACTAACACTTTTTCTGATCTTGACTATGTACCAAATGTGTTAGCTTCTGTTATTTCTTTAATCTCTGTTGCATTGTTGTTTCTCTGTCTGAATCGCGGAAAGCAGCACAGTCGGTGGCACAGTAACGAGTGTGTTCAATATTTAACGTTTTTATTTCTTGGAGAGCGCCGACTTCATATCACGTAGACCGTAGCTGTTCTTGATAACACGTATTTCAAATGATTAATTCCGGAATGGAAGTGGTTCTCATCAGAAACAGTTTACGATCTGTATATCAGTATCTGTAAAGCGGTTGTGGTAGGAAAATCTGAGGCCTGATATAGTATAAGAGAATAGGTCGGTACACAAAGTGGCCGACACGCCCATCCGAATGGCATTTTTCTTTCTCTCGACAACTGGATGTTTGGATGCATGCTGTTGGCAGAGAACAATAACGTTGTTGCGGCTTGCTGTAACGACGACTCACTTTTCGAGTGGTCGCCATTTCGTGAAATGACAGACGCAATGGCTATGGGTTCTCCATTGTCTACTGCAGTGGCAAACTTCTTTATAGAACATTTAGAGGAACTACATTTGGCTCCATTACGCCCATATTCATTTTACTGATGTGTTGTGGAGGCGTTTATGGTCTGGTCACATGATGTCGGAGTTCTTAAAGACTCCTTGAACACATTAACCGCGTGACTGTAAAAGGTACCATAATACTGCAAGTACATACTAGGGACAGTTATAACCCTGTGAAACCAGATTTTTTTTAAAGAAGAACTTTGCGTAAGTTAAAATATTTCCGAAGTTTCTACCATCGTTCGTACAGACAATATGGTCTGAAATCGAAAGGATCTTTTTGAAATAACCTATAGTTTAGCGGTAGTTGCAGCCGTGACTAACGAAAATTAAAAACTTTGTATTTCTTATATTTAATCATAAATCTACTGCGATATAAATTATGGAACAACTAATCAGTGACGAAGCTCCAGAATACCCTATGCTTTTGTACAAAGTATTCAAACCGAAAGACAAACCGACAGCGCCCGCTCTATACAGGGTGTTACAAAAAGGTACGGCCAAACTTTCAGGAAACATTCCTCGCACACAAATAAAGAAAAGATGTTATGTGGACATGTGTCCGGAAACGCTTAATTTCCATGTTAGAACTCATTTTAGTTTCGTCAGTATGGAGCACGTTATCATGATTTAATACGGGATACTCTATCTGTGCTGCTAGAACATGTGCCTTTACAAGTACGACACAACATGTGGTTCATGCACGACGGAGCTCCTGCACATTTCAGTCGAAGTGTTCGTACGCTTCTCAACAACAGATTCGGTGACCGATGGATGGTAGAGGCGGACCAATTCCATGGCCTCCACGCTCTCCTGACTTCAACCCTCTTGACTTTCATTTATGGGGGCATTTGAAAGCTCTTGTCTACGCAACCCCGGTACCAAATCTAGAGACTCTTCGTGCTCGTATTGTGGACGGCTGTGATACAATACGCCATTCTCCAGGGCTGCATCAGCGCATCAGGGATTCCATGCGACGGAGGGTGGATGCATGTATCCTCGCTAACGGAGAACAATTTGAACATTTCCTGTAACAAAGTGTTTGAAGTCACGCTGGTACGTTCTGTTGCTGTGTTTTTCCATTCCATGATTAATGTGATTTGAAGAGAAGTAGTAAAATGAGCTCTAACATGGAAAGTAAGCGTTTCCGGACACATGTACACATAACATATATTCTTTCTTTGTGTGTGAGGAATGTTTCCTGAAAGTTTGGCCGTACCTTTTTGTAACACTCTGTATATTTTTTTTTCCATATGATTGCTTAATGTCTATAATCAATCTTTCACGATGTAAGCAAAACACTGACAGCTACTGCCTGACAGCACAGAGCAGAAAGAAGTAACTATGCAGTCACAAAAAAAAGTTTGCTCGTTGGCTAAGTGATCTATAAGCTAATAATCATTCAAAAAATATTTCAGCATTTGGTTGACGACTGACAGTCCGTAGAATTATTTATTACACGTTTACATAAATGTATTTGTGTTTCACTCTGCAGAGGTAAACCTATATTTAAATTACCATAAAAGTAGGATCAGTAGTGTTTCGTGTAACTACCTATGTGACCAGATGCAGCAACAGAATCACTTTAAAGAGGTTTGTGATATCTGACTATTTCATATACTAACTTTTTCGGTATGACAGTGAGTATTCGCATATGGAACAAACAAGGTAAACTTAACTAACTTGGCAAATCATTGGATCTATGCTACGACCTGTCACGCAATCGCCAAGAGATTTGAGTAGATGATGTTTAAATTTGGGCAAAATAAAATTGATAACCCTCATTACAGACTACAACGATTATCTTCCGGAAAAATTATGAAACAACTGCGTTATAGTCAGACTGGACCAATCTCATTTCCAGAAGTGGTTCCGCACCCTGATGACACGGTGCATACAGACGATACGGGTCCACTGGAACGGCGACAATTAGGACCGGCGGAATGGCGAAGGCAGTGTGCAGGGAATTGAAACGTCCTGATCTCATCTAGTAATTATGTTAAATCGCGTGCTACGTCATCAAAACGTCCGCAATTAGTTTTTTTGTGTATAAAATTCAAATAACGGCTCGACAGTCGTGCGTCGCCCCGGGAGAATGCGACTCCGACTATCCATTCCGTTCCGTCGGGCGATGACCCGCCCCACCCAGGCGGCTAATGCCACAATTAAACGCCACTAAAACACGCAAGACTATCTTTCTGCGCCATCGTAATAGCGCGATGATGACGCTCTAAAGAACATTAGCTACGGGGATGCCATTCAAAACTACAAAGAAAATTTACATTTGTTCCCTTTTTTGTGATAATCGTTTAAGAATGCATTAAACTGATGAGAACTCCAACCGCACGAAGAACTTATACCTTCACTTGTGTGGTTACTCTGCGTATCGTGTACGCTAAAACTTGTGTAAATGTTTCTTTAGTTTTACATGCAACATATTTTCCATAAATGGATCTTATCTTGTAGGTGCCATTGTTTTGTTTACTTACAAGGGAACCTCCCCATCGCACCCCTCTCAGATTTAGTTATAAGTTGGCATAGTGGATAGGCCTTGAAAAACTGAACACAGATCAATCGAGAAAACAGGAAGAAGTTGTGTGGAACTATGAAAAAAATAAGCAAAATATACAAACTGAGTAGTCCATGCGCATCATAGGCAACATCAAGAAAAAACGGGGTTAGGAGCGCTGTGGTCCCGTGGTTAGAGCGAGCAGCTGCGGAACGAGAGGTCCTAGGTTCAAGTCTTCAGTCGAGTAAAACATTTTTTTTCTTTATTTTCGCAAAGTTATTATCTGTCCGTTTGTTCATTGACGTCTCTGTTCACTGTAATAAGTTTAGTGTCTGTGTTTTCCGACCACACCGCAAAACCGTGCGATTAGTAGACGAAAGGACGTGCCTCTCCAATGGGAGCCGAAAACATTTGATCGCAAGGTCATAGGTCAACCGATTCCTCAACAAGAAAACATATCTGATATATTCTATATGACACTGGCGACGCCATGTGCGTCACACGACAGTAATACGTTGTCGACTCACCTAACTTGTACACTTGGCGAATGGGTAAAAAGGTTCTTCTACCTTGCCCGATACTACGGCGAAGTTTACCTCGCATCGTACGGACGGACGGACAGATAATAATTGTCTGAAAATAAAAAATTAAACTTTTCCCTCGAAGGAAGACTAGAACCAAGGACCTCTCACTCCGCAGCTGCTCACGCTAACCACGGGACCACGGCGCTCCTGAGCTCGTACTATCCTTGATGTTGCCTATGATGTGCATGGACTACTCAGTATCTATATTTTGCTTATTTTTTTGATAGTTCCACACAACTTCTTCCTGTTTTCTCGATTGATCTGTGTTCAGTTTTCCAAGGCCTATCCACTGTGCCAACTTATAACTAAATCTGAGGGGGGTGCGATGGTGAGGTTCCCTTGTTAGGAAAAAAATTGAGGAAGTCAACTGAACAAGTACGTCAGTAATCTTGAAGTTGAATTAAAAGCAGATTTTAATCTATAATCAGTATGCCGATTGGCAAAAGTAATAAAACAGGTTAAGAAATTATACACCTGAAAAAACAGGGTTTGGACGCCCAAAGAAATAAGCTGGAGGTACAACTGGTTTGGTGTTCATTTGGGAAATTCACGATGTGCCTTAAACAAAAAGTTTATATTAAATGAAACAACAAGTTTACTGTTACCAGTCACCGTTTTATTTTATTTTCTCCACGACGCGTTTCGAAGGTTTAAACCTCCATCAATGGGTGGATTTACATTAGTTAGTATTACATATGTGTGTATGTTGTGTTACGATTTTGGAGGAACTTGTGGCACTGCCTAGTGGGGAAACAAGACACTATTTCAGAAGATGGTTTTGGATAACTTTTGACAAAAACAAACTGATATCTAATGGTAAACTTTAATAAGTAAACTAGAGTACCTCCAGTGGTCACAGGTTCCTTTTTCTGTCGTAACACTTCACATATATACTGCCACATTTGTAAACAAATATGGCGTCTGGAATCAGCTGGGTGCAAGGTTCGTACAGCAGAAGAGAAGACATAATCGCAAAGTGCAAAGAATATAGATCGTAACAACATTATTACAGAATAATCGTTTACACCATTTGGGGGTATTTGTTTTGAGGTGTCGAATATATGTGTGTGTACTTCAGGTGGTATATAAATCCAATTTTGAAATGTTAAAACATGTAATCTTCAGACTCCTTGCAATGTAAATGTTTGCTCTCATATAATCACTCCTTCCTCTCTCTCTCTCTCTTTCTCTCTCTCTCTCTCTCTCTCTCTCTTTCTTCAAAGAGTGTCATCTATTTATGATTTTACTGCTGTAGCCATTATGATCATTGTAATTCAAGCCTGTAACATTTCACCTAATTGTTATTAGCAAGTATGAAGTTTAAGCCATTTTAACATTTCACGTGATTGCATAAACGAGTACGAATGTTTAGCTGTTTTAACCTTGCAAAATTGGATTTATATAGCACCTGAAGTACACACACATATATTCGACACCTCAAAACAAACACCCCCAAATGGTTTAAACGATTATTCTGTAATAATGTTGTTACGATCTATATTCTTTGCACTTTGCGATTATGTCTTCTCTTCTGCTGTACGAACCTTGCACCCAGCTGATTCCAGACGCCATATTTGTTTACAAATGTGGCAGTATATATGTGAAGTGTTACGACAGAAAAAGGAACCTGTGACCACTGGAGGTACTCTAGTTTACTTATTAAAGTTTACCATTAGATATCAGTTTATTTTTTGTCAAAAGTTATCCAAAACCATCTTCTGAAATAGTGTCTTGTTTCCCCACTAGGCAGTGCCACAAGTTCCACCAAAATCGTAACACAACATATACACATATGTAATACTAACTAATATAAATCCACCCGATGATCGAGGTTTAAACCTTCGAAACGCGTCGTGGAAAAAATAAAATAAAACGGTGACTGGTAACAGTAAACTTGTTGTTTCATTTAATGTCAGTAACAGTCACGGTAAAGCCTAACCTAAAAATGTTCGCATTTAAAGAAAAAGTTTATAACCAGTGTGTATTGCCAATATTTCTTTATTGAATTGAAACATGAACAGTAAATGCTGAAACTTGTCCCCGCGCCACCATCTAGTAGCGGAAAACAATAAACAAGCGTCTTACTACAATTGGGAGGTAGGTCTTACGGAACTGTTGCTGAACACAAATCTGAATCGGCCTAAATAATCTTTATCATACAGCTCCCGCACCCTCCCAATTCAGTGTATTCTTCATCTTCTTCGTCTTCCTCTTCCCCCTCTTACTTCTCCCTCAATCTTACTTTTTCCATTGCCTTCCTACTGGTTTTCGCCTGTCACAAAACTGCACCCCCAACAAGAATCAGCTTAATTTTTCAAGGAATTCCTCTACAGAATAGAAGGAGTGACCCATGAGGAAGCTCTTCAGTTTAGACCTGGAAGCGTGTGGATTACTGCTAAGATTTTTGAATGCGAGTGGTAGCTTATTCAAAACTGATGCAGCAGTATACTGCACACCTTTCTGCATAAGAGTTGAGGAAGTCCGATCCAAATGCAGGTTTGATTTCTGCCGAATATTAACCGAGTGAAATCTGCTCATTCTTGGGAATAAGCTAAAATTGTTAACAAGAAATGACAGTAAGGAATATATATATATATATTGAGAGGCCAATGTCAAAATACGCAGACTCGTGAACAGAGGTCGACAGCAGGTTCGTGAACTTACACCACTTATTGCCCGAACCGCCCGTTTCTGAGCCAAAAATATTCTTGTAGAGTGGGAAGAGTTACCCCAAAATATAATACCCTACGACATTACCGAATGAAAATAAGGAAAGTAGACTAATTTTTGTGTCGAACGATCACTCACTTTAGATTTCGTTCGAATAGTGAAAATGGCAGTATTGAGTCTCTGAACAAGATCCTGAACGTGGTCTTCCCACGACACCTTCCTATCTATCTGAACGCCTAGAAATTTGGACTGTTCAGTTTCACTAATCATATGCCCGTTCTGTGAAATTAAAACGTCAGGTTTTGTTGAATTGTGTGTTAGAAACTGTAAAAACTGAGTTTTACTGTGATTTAGCGTTAGTTTATTTTCTACAAGCCATGAACTAAGGTCAAGTACTGCACTATTTGAAACTGAACCAATGTTGCACACGAGATCCTTTACTACGAAGATAGTGTCATCAAACAGAAATACCTGTAATACTGAAGGGCATATCATTTATACAAATAAGGAACAGGAGTGGCCCCGACACTGGTCCCTGGGACATCCCCCACTTGGCCGTACCCCACTCAGACCCCACATCACAGCCAATATCAACATTGTGAATAATGAACTTTTGCTGTCTGTTGCTAAAGTAAATGATCGTTAAATGTTGTACATATATCTGACTTATCAGTAACTGAAATATTTTCACTATGAACTGATTTTATATCGTCGACGTTGTGCTGCTGACCAGACACTTCCTTCACAACTGACCACAAGATTTTAATTTTATCCTGTGAATTAGCTATTCTATTTGCGCACCACTTACTCTTTATCTTCCTAATAACATTTTTAAGCACCTTACAATATTTGTAATGGGCTACTGTAGGTTGATTGTGACTACTTCTAACATTTTGATATAATTCCCGCTTTGTTCTACAAGATATCCTTATCCCACTAGTCAGCCACCCAGGCTGCCTATTACTGCTAGTATACCGTTTAGAACGTTCTAATGAAAAGCAACTCTCAAAAAGTATGATAAATTTGTTAAGGAGCATGAGAAGTGTGTGTGGTCTTAAACCCCATCCATATATTCAGTTGCAGTTGTGAGATATTCCTGTAAGACTTATGAGGCGTAAGTATTGTCACCATCAACGTATTAAAAGCCATGCAGTTTGTATTAGTGTTCTAGTACTATTATAAGAACGCGTTAGTATCGATTGACTCGTAAAGAAATATATCTAATGACATATTGGATTCCACTGTCCACACTCCTTGGGGCCTGGCCATAATTTATATTGACTCGCTACTCACGTGGTGTGGTCTCTGACACTGCGCGAAAAATATATTAGTACAAAATTACTTCGCAGGAACGTATCAATTTTAACGATCCTAAGTTTGATGAAATTCTTAGTCGATGGGTGTCAGGAAATGTTAGTGATATAGATCAAGAAATGAAAAAAACAACAGTTTTCCAATAGCCAATAATCACAATTCCGATATCGAACTAGAGGACGAGACTTCAGGACAAAGGTAATGGCGGCCTTTCAGTTTCTCCACTGAAATACTTAAAGTGTTTGATAAATCAAATGCGTTCTGGGTGGTGATGTAGATCCGAGCATTGAATGTCAATTTCGCTACCTTTTTTTACATATCTAACTGGCGCAATTTTTATGCCCAATTTGAACCCAGGTATTTAGTTTTATTTTAAACATTTACTTCCTAGCGAGATACAATAATTTTTCAGAAAGTAAAATTCAGTTATCTAACAGTTCGTTTATGCGTAGTATTTAAGAAAGTACAAAAGTAAGTTATTTTGTATGATAAACAGTATAATACTGCAGGCTGTATTTTGGACAGTAAAGTCAACAGGGAGTATTTAAACAACTTGCCGTTGGTTTTGTTGTCTTCAGTCCGAAGACTGGTTTGATACATCTCTCCATGTACTTCACACATAATAACTGTTCTCTTACTGCGTTTACTGTATGTTTATCTCTTGTAATTGCTGCCGATTATTGTGATTTTGATCATTTTGTTTTACTTTTCTGCTTTTGACCAGATTTTACTGGTTATCAAATGACATCTACCTTTACGTTAGTGTACTTCCTTCGCATTGAAGGTCGTCTCGATTTTCCGTCCGACAATACTTCCCTCATTCTTGAGACCATTGTTACTATGTACACAGAGAAATTTGTTGTCTAGGCGTGTTATAATAGCACAATGCTATTATTTATTGAATAAGATATTCGTTATGAAAAGTAGAATCTAATGGACAGAGATTCTGTGACCACCTAAATTAGATTTAAATTTTTAGCTTAAGCTAAAGTGAGAACTTTATAACAATTATAGAATTTTGTAGAAGAATTAATTTAAAACAGTAAATATTTGTTTCAAAATTTTAAGACATAAAATACATGACTAGGTTACATTATTTACGAAAAATGGACATAAAGTACACCCCCCCCCCCCCCTGCGGCTGGTATTGCTACGCTAGGCTTAAATTACTCTAAAGTCAGCCTACATCGTTGGATGTTGCGCTTTTAGTTATGAGTTGTTGAAGTAAGCTATTTATATGCAAACCAGTTTTACTTGACAACACAGTCCGATCGACCAGTCAGTTGTATCACTTGCTAGAAATCATTTACGGTGGACGCTATGCAACGGGAAACGTACGAGAAGGCATTTAAAATCCCATGGCGGCGTTCACACGGTCTGTCAACGTAACGGAATGTCAACTGAAAAATTTCTCGTAAAGAGGGTAACCGACGTTGGTGGAGGGACAGTGACATCGTTTGTTGCGATCGGAAGTTTACCTATTGGCGCCGATCCCACTCATCTTAAAGAGAGGATTTTGCATCTTAGGCATGTTTGTTTGATTGTTTCGTCTGTTTTTCTTACTGCAAATAGTTCGCAACTATTTCGGTATATTTCCCATGAGTGCACTTCAACAAAATTATATGAAATGTCGGAAAATGGTTTATCTTTTAGAATATCTGCACAAAGAAAACGCTTATGCATTAAAGCACTGCTGGGCATTTGCTAAGGAACAACTGCCAATATCCACGGAACCACCGAAAATTTTTGCGGAACATTCGACCAACGATAGTGAAAGGAAATTTAGAAAGCGGGACGTATTAAATGCAGCGAAATTTGTGCACGAATTCTTTGTACAGGCCCTACGTTCGACAGTTCATGCAGTACGGTATTTGACGAAGATGGCTGTAGAACCGATTAATTCGACATTCCATGTTGTATGGCAACATGTCTGCAGAACATCGTTTGAATGTTTACCACTGCGGACGAGCATCTGGACAACTCGAAGTTGGTCAAAGTGTCATTACCGTGGCCACAGTAATGGATGAGTCCAGTGTCATCTCGTGATTAAAAAAAGGCCGCAGAAGATGGAAATGATACGCGAAAGCAAGAGGATCGATACGTAGCCCTGGTGGCTAAAAGGAACAAACGTCTAACTCCTAGGCAGATTGCTGCGGACTTTCAACCACTCTGCCAGAACCATTTCGTGGCGATTAACTCAGGCTAGTTTTTATGCTCGGAAGCATGTTAAATGTAACCCACTTCAACCACGCCATCGTCGGGAAAGATTTAGTTGGTGTAGGGAGCATGTTGGTTGGGGGTCAGCAACAATGGACCAGAGTGATCATCTCCGACTGTGGAAAGTAATTCTGGCTAGCAGTTAACGTCTAAAGAGAGGGCACAACATTGCACACCACAGAATGTTCATGAACATCGTCGTTCTAGGCATTTCGGGTTGCTCGGTCATTATGCACAAGCTAGCACAGGATAGAGTGGCGTGGAGAGCTGCATCAAACCAGTCTCAGGACTGAAGACCACAACAACAACAACAACAACATATGTACAATGGCCCGACAACGCTAAATATCTTTTCAAGAGGTACCGTTACAACACAGCTGTGTTACAGGGAGATTATTCCGAACCACGTGCGTCCGTCTCGGGGTGAGGTACGTCCCAACTTTCTGTTTCTGGACGACAATGTGCGTCCGCACAGAACCTCTGAAATGTCACACACTCAGGAAAGTGAATATATTGAACGCATGTAATTTCCTGCGTACTCCCCGGCACTTAGTCCTATAGCCCGTGCCAGGGGTGCTCTTGGCAGACGTGTTTCTCGACAAACACCCCTTTCCCAACCGCCTTGACAGACTAATACGACGGTATCCCCTAAGGACTCCGCAACAGTTTGCTAGCCAGCTTGAATTTCAGGTGTGAAATGTGCATTAGTGGCCGAGTTGAGCATATTCCTTACTGTGAGTCAGAGATAGATCTTTCTGTTGGGAGTCTGATCTGTATCAAACATGAATGTTATTTGTATCTGCTATCCTGCTTTCCCCCATGGTGAAATATGTATCATTTTTCGTTGTAAATAGACCACTCCACCTCTTTTAGTACATCCAATGTTTCATGTCGTCCATTATGATTATTCCTGCCCAACAAAGTCACTGTTCCTTAGCAACTGTCAACCAGTGTAACAACATCAACTGATGAAACAGTTTTCATAAAAAAAAAGACTTTAACACGGAAAAAATCAACACTACTGAAGAAGAAATATACACGTTTTAGTGATTTTATCCAGTACTACTTAGAAAACCAGTTACAAATGATAAGGTAGAAAGGCTCTACGTATTGCCTTCTAAACATTCTTTATCGACCAAATATTAGGTAGCATAATCCTTTGTATTCTTTCACTTCTCAGCAATGTGGACATTTTTATGAACCACGAAGGAAGATCGGAAAGTAACGCGCGATTATTTTACTAGCAATAAGCTTAATAGGTAACAAAACAAAATAATCAAAAATGAACTTACACCTTTTATCTACTTTTCTGCAGAGTTACCAACGTTCCCAGCACATTTCTCCCGTCATGATACCAGTTTGAACGTACCCTATTTGTAGAACTCTTTTTGGTTGGAGTAAAACCACATGTGGATTGCTGATTTCACTTCCGCACCTGTCGCAAAGCGATGGAGACATTGCTACGGACCGTACAGGCGTCCCCATACACGCCACTCATGTCTCAGTGAATTTCATTAGGTTTAGCCCTTTGGCCCACAAATATCGAACTACACTTCGCTGCTCTTCTTAAGTTGACGACAGCAACATTCGTGCCATGTTTGTTTCTTAGTTCAGGCTTCTATCGCTAGGACTGCACATGAAAACAAAGTACCGTGTGCAGCGTGAACTTCAGTCTACATCGTCGTGAAATTTCAACATTGCAGCTGCAATACCATGGGAGAAAAGATTTACTATGAGTTACTTTTCGATCCTCCTCCGTACATATGTTACGAGTTTTGCTTTAGCCATTAACAACGGCTACTATCGTTGCTAGTTCTTGCTGTTAGCGTATGCATTTCCTAAATTCAACAGTACTGTTCGGTACTGGGCTAAGCTCAGTGACGTTGTGTTGACGTTCCGTTTGGTGTAAACACAGGTCCATTTACCGGTGACGTCGCCTTTCATTCCGTTCACGTCCACTGCGTATTGACGTTAAGTCGAGCAGAGCTAGCTGTGACACCCCTGTACTGATTGCCGTGTGCGAGGCGGCGTGTGGCGTGTGCCGCACACGTGTGCTGCACGCAGAGTCCGCGTTAATTGTTTCCGGCGTGCAGCGTGCGTGCCGGGCAGGCAGTCCGCATACTAAGGCGAAGGCACAGCCGCCGGTCGCCGCTTATGGAGACGGCAGGCAGGTCGGCGTTCCGCCGGTCTCCCACATAGCGGCGAGGGCCTTGGCCCTGTCCACCGACTCGCCTACAGTGTGGACACGCCCGCACCACCACCAGCACTGTGCATCAGCCCTCCATCTGTCCCCAGTCTCATGCGGGACAGCGGAGCCACTTACAGTGACTTAATGAGACAACATGACTGAAACATGAAAAACCATCCGACAAGGCAAGGAAGTGTCAAGAAGTGGACGAATCATTATGAAGCAAAATATGAGACAAAAAAGGAAAAGAACATTCGGCATATTTCCCATGTGCTGCTACAGAGGCAGTATTTAATTCCCCGTTTATGAAATACTAACTCGCGTATCTGCAAAATGAAATGAAATGAAATGTGTGTTTAGCTTTATACTCTGGAAGACCCCATTCAGAAAGTTCCAGCTCTTGGGGCATGTCATTTTATTTAGCGCCAAGTCGGCGACTTGCTCGTCGATGACGGTAAAATTATGATGAGGACAAAACGCACGCACACAGGCGCGAGCGGAAAAAAAGACCAGACTGGGAATCGAACCCGGGGCAATCAGTATAAAAGTCAACAATCGGACCAGAAGACCACCAACAGTTAACAAAACTTAATATGCTAATTTTGTTAGAAGCTGTACGAGATGCGTCATGATCATCGGCTAAAATGCAATAGGTCTGTGACTGATAGCAGTATGGAAATACGGATTAAACATCGTAGAGTATTCTTTAATGACTCTATTCATTACGTTGAATCGTGTCGTATAGACCATATCACACAATGAAAACATTTCTACAAATTTAATAAAGTTCAAATTTCAAAGAGTAAATAGGTTCTTCGAACAGTACTAACTGTTCCATATTTCGCGTTATAGTCTTCAATTCAAGAAATGTTTTCTACGGCACACTTTCTAAAGTTGCCTTTGTCCTTCCTCATCGTTCAAGCTGTAGCCATGCCAAATTTCATCAAAATCAGTTTAGCGTTTTAATCGTGAAAGTTAGATACAAACTGGTTGGGAGAGAGTTGGGAGGGGGGGGGGGGGAGGAGAAAGGAAAGTGAACGGATTAGTGATGTCAGCTGCATCGGGAGATTATGCGGATTCAATGGCGACTAGTGAAAATGAGTAGCGGACTGAGATTAGAACCTGGGATCTCCTGCTTACCAGGTAGGTGCATTAAACCACTGCTCCATCAGGGACACACTGTTATCGCCTCTGTGTGGACTATTTCGGCACTCCTCACTGCCACTCCACACACCGCTACGGTCGCAGGTTCGAATCCTGCCTCGGGCATGGATGTGTGTGATGTCCTTAGGTTAGTTAGGTTTAAGTAGTTCTAAGTTCTAGGGGACTGATGACCTCAGATGTTGAGACCCATAGTACTCAGCCATTTGAACCATTTGAACTTAACATCTGAAGTCATCAGTCCCCTAGACTTAGAACTACTTAAACCTATCGAACCTAAGGACATCACACACATCTATGCCCGAGGCAGGATTCGAACCTGCGACCGTAGCAGCCGCGTGGTTCCGGACTGAAGATCCTAGAACCGCTCGATCACAACGGCCGGCGCACCACCTGTCCGCAGTCCCTGTCCATTTCCTTCATGCTCGCTACTCTGAGATTCCCTCAGGAGGTCGGAAGCATTTGTGCATTCACACTGAAGAAGGTGGATCCATTGCCCATACAGGCGAATCAATTAGGCCCACACTGAAGAGCCAAAGAAACTGGTATACCTGCCTAATATTGTGTAGGGCCACCGCGAGCATGCAGAGGTGCCGAACATGACGTGGCATGGACTCGACGAATGTCCGAAGTGGTGCTGGACGGAACTGACACCACGAATCCTACAAGGCTGTTCACAAATCCTTAAGAGTAGAAGGGATTCCTTCTTCTGAACAGCACGTTGAAAGGCATCCCAGATATGCTCAATAACGTTCATGTCTAGGGAGTTTGGCGGCCAGAGGAAGTGTTTAAACTCAAAAGATTGTTGCTCGATTCACTCTTTAGCAATTCTGGGCATGTGGGGTGTCGCTTTGTCCTGGTGGAATTGCCCAAATCCGTTGCAATGCACAATGGACATTAATGGATGCACGTGATCAGGTAGGATGCTTACGTCCGTGTCATCTGTCAGAGTCGTATCTAGTCGTAACAGGGGTCCCATATCGCCGGCCGTAGTGGCCGAGTGGTTCTAGGCGTTACAGTCTAGAACCGCGCGACCGCTACGGTCGCAGGCTCGAATCCTGCCTCGGGCATGGATGTGTGTGTTATCCTTAGTTTAGTTAGGTTTAAGTAGGTCTAAGTTCTAGGGGACTGATGACTTCAGCAGTTAATTCCCATAGTTCTCAGAGACATTTGAACCATTTTTGATCCCATATCACTCCAACTACACACGCCCCACTCCATTACAGAGCGTCCACCAACTTGAACAGCTCCCTGCTGAGATACGGAAGCGAATGATCCGGCAGCGTAGTGTAAAACTTAAGAGGCACTTAGTCAGTTCGGGTGCCTTGTCTTCGTTGTTCACCGTTGATACCAGTGTCATTCACTTGAGGGAGTCTGCAGCAGCAAAATATTTGCATGGCACGCAGAGGAAGACACAGTGGTAAAAGGACTCCGTCAGGGCAGTTTCGAAGGTCGCAGTCCCGAGGAATGGGAAGGTACCAGTCACAGAGGGACGGAAGAGAGAATGGCGCCGGGTCACAGTTGGGAATGAAAGAATTTAACGGATATGAAATTCACATTCCGTGCAAGAAAGGCGCGAAAATCACACAGCCATTGTACTATGTCTATTTCAACGTCCGCTGAGGTGTCAAACCTGGCTGACAATGATGATGCATTCGGCACTAGCTCTGTTCTGTCGCGAATCTAAGTGATTAACAGCAAATCGTAACTCAAAAATGAACATTTCTTTGAGTTATGTCTTCTGACTGGTTTGATGCGGCCCGCCACGAATTCGTCTCCAGTGCCAACCTTTTAATCTCACAGTATCACTTACTACCTACGTCCTCAATTATTTGCTGGATGTATTCCAATTATAGGTTTGTTATTTAACATAATGATGTTCCCAAAAAACACTAGGTTAAGGATTTGCTGTGTCGTCTCCCTGATGGAAGAAACACAGCCTTAGTTCGCTCCATGATCCATATAAATACAGCACGTTATTGGCATGGTCAGGACACACTTTCAGTATGAAAAAAAAATCAGATCCATTATTCAAGATTAGATGTTTCGTGGTATAGACTCTTTTGTTAGTATTTTGCAGTCAGATCAGAGAAAAATAAAGCCGTTGCAAAGTTAAATTAGAATTTCATACGAATAAATAGTAAAGAGAGACAACACCAGAATAAAATGACAATTTAATTTCAATACTGTTATACATGGTGTTTGATTATTATGGTTGCAGACGGAAGAGACGAGAAGAGCACAATGGAACAAGCAAATAATCCTAATAAACACAGGTCCGAGAACCATTGTTTTCTCAAATATGATGTGTTACAGCTGTCTACGTGGACACTTTACAGCGGTGTACTCAAGAATCCGAACTATAGTTACGCAACTGAGGGCAAGTGCAACAAGACAGCAACGACTACCATTCATGTGAATGCAGACTTCAGAATGTCTGTTCATCGACACCCGTACACATTCAAAAATCACAGGCGTGTTCCGGAAGCATTGACAACCATATATAGTACGTTCCGGTAGTTCACTAACGTTGCCAATAAGGCTCGTATACACCAAAGGTTTGAAATATCCCCACACAAAATAATCCAATGGATTAAAATCGTGGGAGACGATGCTTTGGCGCACTAAGACCGATACGCTTGTCGAAGATCCGTATTCCCGAGTAGCCATATGATAGTGTGCTGATGCACTCTCATGCATGGACCAGATCTGCAACCTTTCATCCAAACAGACATTAAGAGTGTTGTAAAGTTGGCATAACTATTATAGTGCCTATGTCGTATCAGTTGGGGGGGGGGGGGAGGTGCATTGATTTCCAAACACTTGTTTATCAGGAATATTTGCTTGTTTCACTGTCTACTCGCTCCTTTTGTCTGCACCCATAACAGTAAAACACATTGTATATTGGTTACAGTGCCGAACTTCTTAATCCAGTAAAATAAATCATAACGTATTTGGTAAGTAAACATACTGAAAGCTTTATTTAAAAAAATAGTGTTATATACAGAGTAGTAAGATACAACATCTTAGCCTGTAGGAATACCACTTTTTCCTTTTTAAGAGATCTGTGTGTATTGAGTTGCATGTTAGTTGTCTGTTTTAGATATGCATCCGTTCTTGCGTAGCTGAATGGTAGGGCAACAGCCGATATGTACATAAAAAGATATCAATAAAACATTTTGCATTACATGGTGGGCTGATTGATAGAACTACCAGTTTCGGTTCCAAAGCGATTTTTATTTAAAGAAACTTGGTTGTTTTATTATCATTTCCCAATGACGCGTTTCATCTTTATTTTAGACATCTTCGGATTACAAATAACGCATCTCGCCTGGATAAGGCTTCCTCAGACTTTGAAAGCTGTCACGGCAGTACATATCACTGGCGGGTAGCGTGGTTGGTCAGGAAGATTTTTAATAAAAATAACTTTGTAAGCCAGTGGGCCTGATGATGGCATATTATATGGCCGAAACCGGTAGCCTATAAAATATACTGGAAATAAACTTACAGCTGATAGTGTTCTTGATATTTTTTCATCAATTGTCTGATTTGGACAACCACACAAATCTTATTATGTCGAAAAGGTAAAAACATTGGATAGTTATTAGGCTAATTGCACTGATTTACTGATACATCCTAACAGCGTTTGATTCTGTCTCCTTCTTCGGGAGACGAAACGTTAAGGTTGTAAAACTGCTTCTGCTCGTGGTCTATTATGCATAAAAAAAGTGGAAAAGGATGAAAATAGCGGTCCTGAGAACCTGCATTGTACTTTACATCATGTGTCAAAGAATAGTTCCCATTTATAATTGTAGAGAATAACGCACTAACTGAGTAAAAATTGAAATGCCGTGTGGCTAGGGCCTCCCGTCGGGTAGACCCTCCGCCTGGTGCAAGTCTTTCGAGTTGACGCCACTTCGGTGACTTGCTTGACGATGAAGATGACACAACACCCAATGCCTGAGCGGAGAAAATCTCCGACCCAGCCGGGAATCGAACCCGGGCCCTTAGATATGACATTCCTTGGCGCTGACCACTCAGCTGCCAGGGGCGGACACCAACTGGGTAATTTCGTAAGATTATTAGGATAACGCGTTTTGACTCCTTTTACAGGTAACAACACATCCAACATCTAATTACTGTGAAGTGCAGCTCGTCATCAGGGCGAATATGCACAGAGGAGACTGATGTTACGGGATACCTTCTAATCTCGTGTCGGACCTCTTTTTGCCCGGCGTACTGCAGCAATTTAACGTGGCATGGATTCACCAAATCGTTGAAAGTCCCCTGCAGAAATATTGAGCCAGGCTGCCTCTATGGCCGTCCATAATTGCGAAAGTGTTGCCTGTGCATGCTTTTCTGCACAAACTGCCCTCTCGATTACGTCCCAAAAATGTTCGATGGGATTCATGTCGGTCGATGTCGGTTGTCAGATCATTCACTAGAATTGTCCAGCATGTTCTTCAAACCAATTGCGAACAATTGGCATATGGCATGGCATATTGTCATCCACGAAAATTCCATTGTCGTTACGGGGACATGAAGTCCATGAATGGCTGCAAATGATCTCGAAGTATCTGAACATTTTCATTCAATGATCGGTTCAGTGGGACGATAGGACGCAGTCCATCCCATGTAAACACAGCCCAAACCATTGTGGAGCCACCACCAGCTTGCACAGTGCCTTGTTAGCAACTTCGGTCCATGGTTTCGTGGGGGTCTGCGCCACATTCGAAGTCTGCTCTTACCAACTGAAATCGGGACTTATCTGACCAGGTCACGATTTTCCAGCCGTCTATGGTCCAACCGATATGGTTACGAGCTCATGAGAAGCACTGAGGGCGATGTCGTGCTGTTAGAAGAGGCACTCTGGTCGGTCATCTGCTACCATAGCCCATTAACACTAAATTTCACTGCACTTATGACAACCTACTACACGTCCGGCTAATTAACACTTAAGAGAACCGTGTACCAATTGCGCGGACAAGTCATTTACTCCGACAAATAAATGAAATCTATGAAATGTATGTGTAGTTATAACCGAATCGCCAGCACTCTGTACTTGCAGTAATGACAAGACGAAGAAAAAACTCGGAGGAAATTAAATGAATATTAAATTTGACTGGATGTAATTACAGTACCTAATTAAATTTAGGGAAACATTATAAGTTTAGTTACTGAATTAAAGAAAATTAACATTCATCAGCTCACTATGTGAGCAAAATTACTGTCACTAACTTACTCTCTGTTAGTGGTGAAAAACGGACGTTTGTTGCAAAGCGAAAACAGCACGATGTGTAAGTACTACTCTAGCGTGATTTCGAATGGGTATGTCATAGTGAACAAATAGCTTTCAATTATGTAACAGATCATGGAAATCAATTATCAATGATCAACGAACAACAAAATCTCACCAGCAGTAAACAGACACGTAAATGCAAAAATTCGTGGCGTCACTCAGTGTAATGCTCACTGTCTTTAATTTTACTCAAAAAGTTATTTATATTTATTCATTACTGAATGCTCTCATTTGGTTTAAAATTTGTCGCAATTATATAGCGTCATTCAATAATCACTTTCCTGTGAGCTACATCAGTGTAATTTGCCAAGTTAAAATTTCGATTGTAAAAGAATAGCAAAGTTCTTGACATGATTTTACTGAGTCAATTGGTTTCTTGTAAATCCAACTTTTATTACAATTCATTAACAATTACTGCTAAGCACATTGTGGAATTGCTACTATTGTTGGTTCAAGATGTTAACACACATTTGTGACTGATTGCAGTTTCGTAAAAATGAAAACTTAATTATCCATGAAAAACTACAACAAAAAATACCTTTTTCTGAATTTTACTTTGTTAAACCCGTCTTTGAAATTACTGTCCACTGGAATGAAGCACTTGCGTCAATTATCGTTTTGCAAATTACAGAAATTTCAATTACTATTATTTATTTCATAAAAATACTGTAATAGTTTCTCAGTCATCAGGTCTCAGGTTCAACAACGGATAAGATAGATACTACTTAGGTATTTTTTCTTAGATAAAAGTGGAGGTCCTCATTTTGGTATAATTCGATATTATTCGAACACAAAATGAAGTACGAGGCCGCATTCAAGTTTGACCACGTAATTACTTGGATCTTACTTCAGGTTGAGATGTCGTCGGTGCAACATAAAGCATTGTTCGTCGACATTGTGCGACACAGGTCTTCTTCTTGTAGCTTGGTAGCAAATGAAAAAGGTGCTGCAGCAATCTTCATGTTAATTTGCATCCTCTTGCGGTATTTATACTGTGCCCAGATGATGCCATACACTCCACCCGTCCACATCAAATGTACGCTGCGCCATTACACATTTTAGCTCCACTGCTTTACGACCATTTCTCAACAAAAAAGCCGCAACCTGCCTAGACTCGACTGCTTGTTTCAACACTCTTCTAGGTTCTGCTTTGCACTGTAGTCAACTGCTAGCGCGAATGCGCACCCAGAGATAATGCAACTTCCAGTTCACTATATTCTCTGACAATATGGCAGCGCTCTTAGTAAGCCAGCGTATCTACTTACAACTTGCTTGGAACGAACATTTATTTAACTTTACAATAAGTAAACATTCCCTTCCGTAATACAAACATTAGTACACTTATTTACAAACTCTGATTCATAGGAAAAATACAACGAAAAGTAAAATTGCAAGGAAAATATGTGCTAGCCCACAGAGTTGTTGATTGTCTGTTATCAATGACAACTCTACGCAAACACCGCTGCTCTCGGTCGTTAAGTGAAGGCCGTCGGCCACTGCGTTGTCTGTGGTGAGAGATAATGCCCGAGATTTGGTATTCTCGGCACACAATTGAAGCTGTGGCTCTGCACTGAATTCCCGAACGACGTCCGACGTGGAATGTCCCATGCGTCTAGCCCCATCTACAGTACCGTGTTCAGAGTCAATTGATTCCTATCGTGTGGCCACAATCACGACGAAAATCTTCTGACATGAGTCACCTGAGTACATATGACAACTCCATCAACGCACTGCCATTTTGCATCTTATGTACACGATACTATAGTCATGGGTATATGGACAGATCGCTATCTCACGACTTTTGTCGACTCTTCTGGATCTACAGCTTGCTAATTCACTGCAATTCCTAGTTAAAACTATTTATCCTATTAATAAGAAGTGACCTAGAACGTGAACTATTTCATTATACCCGTGTGGGTTGATTAACACGTATCTTTTCTTATGGATGTGCGAGTTACCATGCGTTTCCCCGGTCACAAGATCTATTTATATTTGGATTGGAAAGAGTCTACTGGGGTACGCTTCTATGTGGTACCCGAATATTGTAAACTAAAATTAAACTATTATATTGTAAACGATGTATGTCTCTGATGGTCTCAAAGAACGGATCGCTGACTTTGCACGACCGCAGAGCCAAAGATACTGCTTCTGGTCTGAGACAGTAGGTTTGGAGTAAGAGAGTGCTTGGCGCACAGCAGTGTGTGTGTGTGTGTGTGTGTGTGTGTGTGTGTGTGTGTGTATCAGTCTATGAGCGGAAGTGGATCCAATAGACAGTTTTTGTAGTTTGCTCTGTAAAGCCACCAAGTGTTAGATTATAATGTAGGAATTTTCTCATACCAATATTGTGTGCTATACCTCACGTGAAACAGGTAGTTCTTTTGGTGAGTGATTTTGTAATGGAATGTAAAGTGAAACGATGAAATGCAAATTTAACTGTAGCAAATTACTGGACTGATGTTACACAGAAGCTTTACGAGTACATGTATTATCGAAAATATAAATGGGAAGCAGAAGTCTTCTCGCAGTTAAGGTAAATGAAGTAATTCTTTAATACTTTCCTTTTGCCAGCTCGTTAGTGTAAATGAGTCTGCTGATAATTGGTACAGGGAGTTCTGTGTTGAGCAACCCCAGAATATACGTAAACAGATTTGATGTATAGGCTACTTAGATATTTTACTTTTGTAATGTTTCTAAGATTAACACAGGTATACGTCATATGATGATTTGTCTTTATGCTTTTTAGTGATGTTACATCATATCTGCTGTGCAAGTCTCATTGTTTGTGACTACGTCAGCAAAGAAAGGTTTTCATTTAGTAAAAAGGATGTAATTTTTCTGAGTAATGTAATTTTAATTATCAGATGTTTTGGAAAGCCAAACTTAACTTCGAATACAACTTCATTATTGAAAAAGTCAGTTTTCGTAATTCACCCAAACCACTACTGCCTCCCTGTCCAGGTCATATGATTTTTAAAGACATTGAATTTTTCTTAAAAGCTTTCCATTATCAGCCAATGGAAAACGCCTTGTTCCACCAATGACAAGACGCAATGCTAATACCAATAAAATACCACCTAATACGCTTCCTCCTCAGCCTCATATCCAGTTACAGCACTCCTCCGTAGTATACAAGTAATCAAACTAGCGCCCATTTAGCAGTTAGCAGTACACCCAGAAGAAGGCGTCTTGCAATAATCGCCGTAACGTCGAAATTTTATAGTTGACAATGCGGTCACAAACCCAGAAGAATTTTATTGTGGCAACGGCCGCAGAAGCCTGCATACAACGTTACAGGGTGTTAAGTCCCATAGTGCTCAGAGCTATTTGAACCATTTTTTGGCAATATGTAAACACACTGCAGAGCATGTCGGATTACAACAGCGGTATGTGGCCGAGTGATATCCTGTTGGAAAAGACCCCGTGGAATGCTGTTCATGAATGGCTGCACAGCAGGTCAGATCATCAGACTGACGTACAAATTTATAGTCAGGGTGCCGCGCGGGATTAGCCGAGCGGTCTCAGGCGCTGCAGTCATGGATTGTGCGGCTGGTCCCGGCGGAGGTTCGAGTCCTCCCTCGGGCAAGGGTGCGTGTGTTTGTCCTTAGGATAATTTAGGTTAAGTAGTGTGTAAGCTTAGTGACTGATGACCTTAGAAGTTAAGTCCCATAAGATTTCACACACATTTGAACATGTTTTGTTGTGTTTTCACTCGTCAGCAGACAATAGCACTCCGCAAGCGCTGTGAGTCCGGATTTTTACCGCAGGTTGGAGGGACACGGGAAGAGCGTGAGACATCTAGCGGCCAAACAAGGCGTGAGCTGGAGGCGGGTGGTTGGTGGCGGTCCACAATGGGGCGATCCATCTGGCGCGCTCTGGCCAACAGCGGCAGCGGCAGCGGCACGAGCGGCTGACGTAACGCTCCAGCTTTTGTTTCGCGCGGGATTTACGGGACGAGAGCGGATCGGCGTTGCCAGCGTGCGCCACCACCCGCCATGCCACCAACTCGCGCGGGCGGCTGGGTTGACACGGCGGGCTGCAAGGTTGCGCGGGACACGCCTTAAAATCAAACCTGTCTTGATCGCAACAGAAAATTTATTAAAAATGATAACAGGTTTCGGTCAAACAGCGGTCTTCAGACTATCTACAATCACGGTGCATATGGTCTGAAGATGGTTGCCATTTGACCTTTACCGGTTGCCACTTTTAATAAATGCGATATTGCGAACGAGAGTGTTTTAATTTTAATTTTAAACATTCCATCTCCATTCAAACGCCTCCAAAAACTACGACTATTCCGTGCGACCCTCCAAGACTTCCTCTACAGCGCAAACCTCTTCATCTAAGAGTACCACCAACACCCTGCGCCCTCAGTTATTTGCTCAATGTATACCAATCTCTCTGTCCACCCCTACAGTTTTTGCCCTCTGCAGCTCCCTCTAGTACAGTGGAAGGTATTCTCTGATGTATAAATATTCTATCGTCCTATTTCTTCTTCCTTACCGACGCTGATGACAGCCTCCTCATTTCGTATCACTCCACTCAATTTTCATTGTCACATCTCAAATGCTCTTTATTTTCTAGTGTTCTCACAGTCCGTGATTCACTTCCATGCTGTGCCCCAGATGTACGTACTCCAAAATTTTTCCTCATATAAAGGCTTATATTCCTACTCGTACATCATCTATACACATCCTCTGCAAGCTATCGCTCGGTGCGTGGCGGAGGGTACATTGCACCATTACTAGTCATTTCCCTTCCTGCTCCACTCACCAATAGAGCGAAGCATAAACGACTGTCTTATCTTCGTGGCCCTTACTTTGGCGTCAATGGGATCGTTCCGCAATCAGTATCAGAGCCGAGCGGTTCTAGGCGCTACAGTCTGGAGCCGCGCGACTGCTGCGGTCGCAGGTTCGAATCCTGCTTCGGACACGGATGTGTGTGATGTCCTTAGGTTAGTTAGTTTTAAGTAGTTCAAAGTTCTAGGGGACTGATGACGTCAGAAGTTAAGTCCCATAGTGCTCAGAGCCATTTGAACCATTATTTTTTTCAAAGGCCGGTTCTCTAAATTTTCTCAGTAGCGATAATCGAAAAGAACGTCCCAATCCCTCCAGGGATTCCCATTTGAGTGGCGAAGCATCTCCGCAGTACTTGTGTGTTGATCGATCCTGCAGGTAAGAAACCCAGCAACCCGCCTCTGAGTTGCTTCGTGGTCTTCCTTTAATCCGACATGTGCGAATCTCGAACACTCGATCAGTTCGCAAGAATGGATCGCACTAGTGTTCTACACTGAAGATCCAAAAACACTGCTACATCTGCCCAATGTCGTGTACGGCCCCAGCGAGCACGCAGAAGTTCAAAATGGTTCAAATGGCTCTGAGCACTATGGGACTTAACATATGTCATCAGTCCCATAGAACTTAGAACTACTTAAACCTAACTAACCTAAGGACATCACACACATCCATGCCCGAGGCAGGATTCGAACCTGCGACCGCAGCGGTCGCGCGGTTCCAGACTGTAGCGCCTAGAACCGCTCGGCCACTCCGGCCGGCCACGCCGAAGTACTACAATATGACGTGGCATGGACTCGACTAATGCCTGTAGTAGTGCTGGACGGAATTGTCATCGTGAATACTGCAGGGCACTCCATAAATGCGTAAGAGTACGAGGGTGTGGATATCTCTTCTGAACAGCACGTTGCAAGGCATCCCAGATATGCTCAATAATGTTTGTGTCTGCCGTGATTGGTGGCCAGCGGAAGTATTTAAGCTCAAAAGAGTGTTCCTCGAGCCACTCTTTAGCAATTCTGGACATGTGGGGTGTCGCTTGTCCTGGTGGAATTGCACAAATCCGTCGGAATGCACAACGGACATGAATGGATGCACGCGATCATGCCGGATGCTTACGTCCGTGTCACCTGTCAGAGTCATTTCTAGACGTATAAGGGGCCCCCGTATCACTCCAACTACAACGCCCCACTCCATTACAGAGCCTCCACCAACTTGAACAGCCCCTGCTGACGTGCAGGGTCCATGGATTCATGAGGTTGTCTCCACATCCGTACACGTCTATTCGCTCTTTACAGTTTGAAACGAGACTCGTCCGACCAGGAACGTGTTTACAGTCATCAACAATCCAAAGTCAGTGTTGACGGGCCCAGGCGATACGTAAAGCTTTGTATCCTGCAATAATCAAGGGTTTGTGAGTGGTTTCGGCTCCGAAAGCTCATATCGATGATGTTTAGTTCAATAGTTTGCAGGCTGACACTCGTTGACGGATATCCTCTGTGCCCGCGGTGGCTCAGATGGATAGAGCGTCTGCCATGTAAGCAGGAGATCCCGGGTTCGAGTCCCGGTCGGGGCACACATTTTCAACATGTCCCCAATAAAGTATATCAACGCCTGCTTGCAGCTAGGGTGTCTATTTAATTATCATTTCATTTCTAGCAAAGCTGCATGGTCATTGACGGTAACTGTTCTTTCGGGAACAGATACTACCGTCATATATAGTTAAAAATATGGGTTCCCGGCCTTTGACCTTCTTGTGCGAACGCACACGCTATGCCCGAACTCGTACGGGACTTTGTAGATTAATCTGCCACGAGTAATGAGTATGATGGGCAAACATCTATTAGGCGCACTACGAATGTAGTGTTGTGGACATGTTGGGAATGTGGATCTCACGGGGAGCGTGCAAGGGATAAGTCCCTGCAGACGCACTATCCTCTGTGCCCGCGGTGGCTCAGATGGATAGAGCGTCTGCCATGTAAGCAGGAGATCCCGGGTTCGAGTCCCGGACGGAGCACACATTTTCAACATGTCCCCAATAAAGTATATCAACGCCTGCTTGCAGCTAGGGTGTCTACTTAATTATCATTTCATTTCTAGCAAAGCTGCATGGTCATTGACGGTAACTGTTCTTTCGGGAACAGATACTACCGTCATATATAGTTAAAAATATGGGTTCCCGGCCTTTGACCTTCTTGTGCGAACGCACACGCTATGCCCGAACTCGTACGGGACTTTGTAGATTAATCTGCCACGAGTAATGAGTATGATGGGCAAACATCTATTAGGCGCACTACGAATGTAGTGTTGTGGACATGTTGGGAATGTGGATCTCACGAGGAGCGTGCAAGGGATAAGTCCCTGCAGACGCACTATCCTCTGTGCCCGCGGTGGCTCAGATGGATAGAGCGTCTGCCATGTAAGCAGGAAATCCAGGGTTCGAGTCCCGGTCGGGGCACACATTTTCAACATGTCCCCAATAAAGTATATCAACGCCTGCTTGCAGCTAGGGTGTCTATTTAATTGTCATTTCATGTAGAAATTGTCAGTGAAAAGGAAATGAAGTGAGGTAAGTGTTCATACATGACCACTTTTTGGAACAGTGTTGCACCAACTCCAAATTAAGAAAGTGGTAGCAAAATCAATGAACACGTTAGATTTTTTATGCCTTGCGTACAATTTCTAAGGTTGCTACTGCAGGTGCAGTTTTCTGTGGCATGATGAATGTTCCAAATCCCCCAACCAAGTCCACGAATTCTATAAAAGACTTATAGAGTCTAAAGTAGGCGATGTTTGTATAGAATCTATGTAGAAAGCTGTGGAGAGGCAGTAATAGAAAACATTGATAACAGAGACTTGATTGCAGCATTCGATGGTACGTGGTGTGAACGGGGACGCACGTCTCTTCATGGTATAGTATCTACCACCAGTACATACACAGGGAAGGTGTTAGATGTAGCAGTAATATCTAAATATTGCAGGTGTCCACAAAAAAAAAAATAAAAATAAAGGTGCATATGTATAATAACAGCACAGCTAACTACAGTGGCAGTAGTGGAGGAATGGAAGTGGCTGGTGTTGCTAGTATATTTCAACGTTCTTTGTGTGTGGTAGTGCGATATGTGAATTACCTTGGTAACGGTGATTCTAACAGTTTTAAATGCATTCAAGAACTGAAGCCCTTTGGTGATGATATCGCAGCGCAGAAATCTGAGTGTGTCGGACACATTCAGAAACGAATGGGATCAAGACTTCGGGGACTGAACAGCTCCGTACAAAAAAATTATAACTCAGTAATGGTAAAGGGTTGGGTGGGAAGCGAAGGTTAACTGACAGTGTAATTGACAAAATACAGAACTATTATGAAATGGCTATTAGGCAAAACACACACAGTATCGAAGAAATCAAGAAGGCTGTTTGGGCTCTTTTTTTTTCATACTTTTTCAACCGATGGAAGTCCCCGTCATCACTTTTGTCCCAAAGGAGCTGGTATAAGCACAACCAGGGACTGCTAACTGGTGAAGTGTACACGCATAAACATAGTCTGCCTGATGCGGTAAAGGAGGTGATGAAACCTATTTTCAGAGACTTAGCAGCAGAAGGATGTTCATGGAAAAACTCAAAACTCCCATGAAAATGGAAGTAGTGTTATATGATCAAGAATCCCCAAGACTGTGTTTGTTGGCGTAAAAACACTTCGCTTTGGTTTGTATGATGCTGTTGCTATTTTCAATGATGGCAATTTTGTAAGGTGCAAAGTTTTTCGAAATATGGGAATGAAGATAGGTTTCAACATAGTTCGAACTATGCTTGCTTTAGACAAGGAACGTCTTTGGGCTGCTGAGAGGGCTGTAAATAGCCTAGAAATGTAATCCAGAGTAAACAGGAGGACGACAAAGAGGAAGCTGGAGGAGGAGTTTGCAGAAACTGAAGATAATCCATTCTATGGTCCTGGAATTCACTAAAAAGATCATCCAAACTTTGCTGCTCGATTCCCAAAAGTTTAATTTTTTCATACAAATTACATTTTTTCTCAGTATCTAACTAACCAATTTGCTTCAAATTTTCATGAAATGTTACACAGTCTCTTCTGCGTAACGTAACACAGCCTTTTTCCAAAAACCTGTATATTGTTGAACTTATAGACAAAAAATGTCACAGAAAAGTAGTGAATTTTCATTACAATAGAAAAAATTAATCTCTAACAACTAAACTCAAATATCTAAAAAACCCTGTGTTAATTTATAGTCAGTATTCCAATAAATAACCTGTAAAAATTACAACTTAGTAACTCAAATTTTTCCTGGGAAAACATGTAATTTATAAGAGCTATTTTAAAATAGGAAAGTTAGGGTTCTCCGGAGCCCCTTAGGAACAAATGTTCTCTATCTTGTCTCAAGGAGAGGGAATTTATTATTCTGATTGTAACTACAAGAAAGTGTGAATTGCATTCTCGGCAAGGTCTGATTCTTCATGTACATAACGTTGCACTACGAATAACAGCACTATTTCCACTTTGAATGGAACTGGGATATTTCTGCGTAACTTGCAGTGAATCGTTCTGACGGATTCAAAATACACGTATTCTCTCTTCCGGAACACTGAACAAAGAAGGTGATCAAACAGAAAACGCAAAATTATCTCTCATTTTTCAACATAGCCTCCTGAGTGAATACACCTAGCCCACCAACTTTGTAACTAGCTTACTACTTGTATAAAACAAAATTTGTACGCCCGTCCAAAATAAAGACATATGTTGTTCACGTATGTATGTGAATTCATTGTGACGATACATTATTACTGGAAGACGAAACCTGAGAAATTCGCTGAAGAGTTAAGACATTATAGTTTCGCAAAGACGATTGGACTCGTGTATTATCGTGAGCTACCATGATGAAAGAAAACTTTCTCCTCCCTTGTGAGATATGGGCGTTTCATTTGAATAGCATTTATCAATCTTCCGGTAGCTAAGCGTACTATTCCTTAATGACGATTGTTCCGTAACAGGGATAGCCTGTGAGCACTATTTCTCAAAAAAATTTATTATTTATAATTTTTTCGTGGAAACGAAAAAGTTTTTACTTTCTTCAGATTATTGACTTGTCCTACGACTTTGTAATGACGAATTCTTGCTACATCTGCTGATAAGAAATTTCGATTATAAAATGACCCATGAATCTGTGACCATTGAGTAAGACATTGTCAGCTTGTCGCATTTTTACTGAACAGGTTTTCGGAAATCTTGAAGTCTCGTTGTCTTCCGTAGATAAACGAGGGTTATTGACTTCACAGATCGACTTCTTAATTGTCAATATCCAAGCAGAAGAATCGTTCAGCGCCGAATATCTCATATCGATTGTATCAAATGTGCTTACAAACGCAAAGTACTTTATCACAGCTTGTATTCTCTTTTATACGTGTAAGACGAAAATCTTAGCACCTGACTGCTAACACGACTATCAGACACAAGTAACACATTTTACGGGTATAGAAGTCATGCCCCGCAGCTCGAAAATATTGAGTCACAGCACGAACGGTACAATAGGCTGATGTAAGAAAATTTCATGTTATGTGAACTGTTAGTGGAGGGAGGAGGGGGGGGGGGGGCGCAGAAAGGAAAGATATTAGTTGTATCGGAACATTATGTGGAATCAGCGGCGACGATTGAAAATGTGTGTCGGGCCGGGACTCGAACCCGGGATCTTATGCTTACTAGGCAGTTGGAGTTACAACTTCTCCATCCGACCACAGTGTTTATCGCATATGCACGGACTGTCTCGGAACTCCCCCTGCCGACCCGCATTCCCAAGTAGCGCCACATATCAGCTGTCCCCGTTTATGTCCTCCACACTCGCTGATTTTAGATTCCCGCTTGGGGGTTGAACGATATTGAAGATCCGCACAGAAGCTTGCGTCCTTGAGGCTAATCAATTATTCGGACATGTCCGGAAGATCACATACCATGCAGACATGTGCCTGTATGTCACTTCATGATGATCGGTTCGACGGAAACTCATAGTGAAACAAGATATAGGAATAAGGATTGAGAGTAAACCGAAGAAATACGAAAGTAGTGAAAAGCAGCAGAAATGAGAAAGCGAGAAAACATGAAAAGTGATAACCACAAAGTAGATAAAGTTAGGGAATTCTGCTACTTGAAAGGAAAATAACCCATGACGGAATAACCAAGGAGGACATAAAAAGCGGACTAGCACAGCCAAAAAGGGCATTCCTGCCCTAGAGAAGTCTCCTATTACAAAACATAGGTCTTAATTTGCGGAAGAAATTTCTGAGAATTTCGATTTGGAGCGCAGTATTGCGTGGTTGTGAATTACGGACTGCGAGAAACCTGGAACAGAAGAGAACTGAAGCATTTGATATGATGTGCTACAGAAGAATGTTGAAAATTAGATGGCCTGATAAGGTAAGGACTCAGGAAGTTCTCCGCAGGATCGGCGAAGAAGGAACGTATGGAGACCAATGACAAGAAAACGGGATAGCATTATAGGACATGTTTTAGACATTAGGGAATGGCTTCATTAACACTAAAGGCAGCTGTGGAGGGTAGAAACTGTAGAGGAAGACAGGGACTGGAATATATACAACAAATAATTGGTGACGTAGGTTGGAAGTGCTACTACCAGATGAAGAGGTTGGCACAGGAGAGGAATTCGAGAAGGGTCGTATTATATCAGTCAGAAGAATGATGTCTCACAGTTAACAAAATTTGACTTTCCTCACAGAAATAACTAAGAGTGTCACGGATATGCTACATCACTATGTATGGCAGTCATTACAACAAAGGCATTTACCGTTGCATCGACGGAAACTCTTAGTGAAACAAGAGTTAGGAACAAGGATTGAGAGTAAACCGAAGAAATTCGAAAGTAATGAAAAGCAGCAGAATCGGCGAAAAAAGGAACATATGGAGACTTTCTCTTTCTACCACGAAAATATTCTGCTGACGCCCAGTTACATGGGGAGAGATGGTCATCGCAATAAAATGAAGACTCACAAGAATAAACGTAAGTCTTAGTTTTTCCCATGGTGTTCGGGAGTGGAACGGCAGAGGATTAGTCTAAAGATCGTTCGATGTGCTCTCTGCCAGGCTCTTAAGTATGAATTGCATAGTAGTCCAGTAGATGTACCCATCGAATTATACTGGTGTGCCATCTAGGAAGTCGCACTTTCCCTAAATCCTATTAATTTGTTAACATTTATGCCATATCGCTGTTAGTCCGATAGCTTTCAGAACGTCCTTCGTAGAAACGTCCTCGACTTTTATCTGATCATAAAATAGTACGAACATCCATTATTGTACAGTTGGGATTGTGGCTTCTTTAAAATTTGAAGATAATACATACCTGCATCCCATCAACATAGTTTTAATCTGCGTTGAAAGTAAATACGCAAAAGTTATCTCATTATAGCTTGGTGGACAGTAAACAAACGACTATTATGTGACATCGGTACAAATTTCTTTTCTTTCATGCTGTCTCTTGGAAATGGCGTCAGAACAAGGTCTTTTTTTGTCCTAATCGTACTGCTCTGTCAAAATATATTCTTGAGAAATGCTTATGCGCTGTAAGTGCCGTCATTAACGCAGCCTGGTCGCACTCATTTTTATTTACCTGGAACACAAACCACAGAACAAGGCGGCGCGGGGTAGCCGCGCCGTCTCAGGCGCTTTGCCACGCTTCACGCGGCTCCCCCCGTCGGAGGCTCGAGTCCTCCCTCGGCCATGGGTGTGTGCGTGTTGTCCTTAGCGTAAGTTAGTTTAAGTAGTGTGTAAGCCTATGGACCGCTGACCTCACCAGTTTGGTCCCATAGGACCTTACCACGAATTTCCAAAATTTCCACAGAACATGGTCCATATTCGTCGAGTTACAGGATCTCGTCTGTTACGTACAAATTATTTCCTTGTAGATGACAGTAAATATGAAACATGATTAAGGTCGGAGCAATTTTTGTCTTGGCTTTGTTTGTAAATTGTCTTGCTTCAGACAAAGAGAACTGAAGTAAACTTGAAAAAACTTTGCTTAGAAAGTTGGCAGTATAACAAAATGAGGAAATGTATCACACATAAATCCCCTAAAGAAAGAAAAAAATGCAGAGGTTTAGTTAAATTCAATCGTATGTCATGTTGGCCGGCCGCTGTGGTCTAGCGGTTCTAGGCGCTCAGTCCGGAACTGCGCGATCGCTACGGTCGCAGGTTCGAATCCTGCCTCGGGCATGGATGTGTGTGATGTCCTTAGGTTAGTTAGGTTTAAGTAGTTCTAAGTTCTAGGGGACTGATGACCACAGATGTTAAGTCCCATAGTGCTCAGAGCCATTTGAACCATTTGAACCATTTGAACGTATGTCATGTTGACACCAAAAACTGCTCTTTTTCCACTTTTGTGTCACTATGACCATCGTAACTCATTAAATATTAAAAGCTGTGAGGCACTAAAAATAAATGTCAGCGCTTTGATTAGTTTAGTAACAGTTCTCCATATTTTATTATTATTTAGTCAGCTTCTAGAAAGTAAAATCTGTAATACAGGTAATAATGTTCTCCTTGGTATGTGCAATACCATAATTGGGTCTGAAGCTGAATTTCCTATAGGTCCTCCACCTCAGCCTGTTATCGGGTGACCTTGACAACAAGTAGCAGCTACCAGTTCCCGGAAGATGCGAGCCTTCCCTGAGAGCAAAGCGTTGTTGGCGTTGTATCTTGGGAACGTTATGTGACGTCCCCCGCTACCGAGCGCGTAATTACGTTAGTCGAGCTACGCGCCGCGGCGTCTTCTGCGGAAGCCTCTTCATTAGTGGAGGGGCCCGGATCGTAAAGCAAGCCGCTCCCTGCGTGCCCGCACGGCTATCATAAGTCGACGAGAGCTTTCCCAGGACTCAGCCCTCCACTGTTTCCAGGATCCGCCAACGTACGGGCCTCTCACTGAGCTGCTGTTTATGCGGGAGTGAGTCATGTGCGACCACACGGTACCGCTAGAGTTCCTCTCCGCGACCGCTTAGTCAGAATTGACACTTTCACGTTTTGCAGGCTCGGCAGTCTTCTGGGCAACAACAGCTGTACGTGTAGGATAAAATCTCGGTTTTGAAGCAGAGTCAGAAGTAAAACCACCGACTGCAGTTTTACTCCTGACGACGATGGCGGAGCTAGCCATCGAAAGCTCAAGATTGTTATTGGAATTGACGCGGCTTGAAAACTGAGTAGATTTTATCCAGTCATGCCACCGCGATAGACTCCGAGGACAGAGCTGTACGTCTACATTACACGCTGTTGCTGCGTATATGACTGCCGGAACTTCCCGAAGTACAGTTGTGCGGAGGGGTCTTGAGCCGTGCTTTCGTAGATCAGTTGGTAGAGCACTTGCTCGCGAAAGGCAACGGTCCCGAGTTCGAGTCTCGATCCAGCACACAGTTTTTATCTGGCAGGAAGTTTCATATCAGCGCACACTCCGCTGCGAAGTGAAAATTTCATTCTGGAAGCGGGTATATTTTTTCATTCATTGTACTGTTATTTTCGTTCGTCCAAATGATTTGGGTAACAATAACAACAATAACAACAATAACAATAACAACAACAATAACAACAATAACAACAACTACAATAACAATAAAATATGGGTTTTGGAACAGACAAATTTAAGAAAAATAGCATAGTCAAGGGAAAACACACTAAACAAGAAGATTACATATTGGATAACCACAGCGACTGCATAGAAGCGATGGAAAAAACAGATGCCTATAAATATCTAGGATACAGACAAAAAATAGGAATAGATAATACAAATATTAAAGAAGAACTAAAAGAAAAATATAGACAAAGACTAACAAAAACTGAACACAGAATTGACAGCAAGAAACAAGACAAAAGCTATAAATACTTATGCTGTACCAGTACTGACCTACTCATTTGGAGTACTGAAATGGAGTAACACAGACCTAGAAGCCCTCAATACACTTACACGATCACAATGCCACAAATATAGAATACATCACATACATTCAGCAACAGAAAGATTCACATTAAGCAGAAAGGAAGGTGGAAGGGGATTTATAGATATAAAAAACCTACATTATGGACAGGTAGATAATTTAAGAAAATGCTTTCTAGAACGAGCAGAAACTAGCAAAATACACGAAGCAATCACTCATATAAACACATCGACTACACCATTGCAAATTCATAACCACTTCTACAACCCTTTAGATCACATAACATCAACAGATACGAAGAAAGTAAATTGGAAAAAGAAAACACTACATGGCAAGCACCCGTATCATCTAACACAGCCACACATCGATCAAGACGCCTCCAACACATGGCTAAGAAAAGGCAATATATACTGTGAGACAGAAAGATTCATGATTGCAATACAGGATCAAACAATAAACACCAGATATTACAGCAAGCATATTATTAAAGATCCCAATACTATAACAGATAAATGCAGACTTTGCAAACAGAAACAAATAGAAACAGTAGATCACATCACAAGTGGATGTACAATACTAGCAAATACAGAATACCCCAGAAGACATGACAATGTAGCAAAAATAATACATCAACAACTTGCCATAAAACATAAACTAATAAAACAACACGTTCCCACATACAAGTATGCACCACAAAATGTACTGGAGAATGATGAATACAAATTGTACTGGAACAGAAGCATTATAACAGATAAAACAACACCACATAACAAACCTGACATCATACTCACCAATAAAAAGAAGAAATTAACACAACTAATCGAAATATCCATACCCAATAAACAAATATACAGAAGAAAACAGGAGAAAGAAATTGAAAAATACATCCAACTGGCTGAGGAAGTCAAGGACATCTGGCATCAGGATAAAGTTGACATTACACCAATTGTACTATCAACTACAGGAGTCATACCACACAATATCCACCAGTACATCAACGCAATACAGCTACATCCAAACTTATATATACAACTACAGAAATCCGTAATTATTGATACATGTTCAATCACCCGAAAGTTCCTAAATGCAATATAACATATACCGTACAGTTAAAAGGAAGTCACGCTTGATGAAGGTCCGCGTCACTTTCCATTTTTCACCAGACTTATGGTCTGAGAAAATAGAAATAATAATAATAATAATAATAATAATAGTGAAATGGAGTAACACAGAACTAGAAGCACTCAATACACTTACACGATCACAATGCCACAAATATAGAATACATCACATACATTCAGCAACAGAAAGATTCACATTAAGCAGAAAGGAGGGGAAGGGGCTTTATCGACATAAAAAACCTACATTATGGACAGGTAGACAAGTTAAGAAAATTCTTTATAGAACGAGCAGAGACTAGCAAAATACACAAAGCAATCACTCATATAAATACATCGGCTACACCACTGCAATTTCATAACCACTTCTACAACCCTCTAGATCACATAACATCAACAGATACGAAGGAAGTAAATTGGAAAAAGAAAACACTACATGGCAAGCTCCCGTATCATCTAACACAGCCACACATCGATCAAGACCCCTCCAACACATGGCTAAGAAAAGGCAATATATACTGTGAGACGGAAGGATTCATGATTGCAATACAGGATCAAACAATAAACACCAGATATTACAGCAAGCATATTATTAAAGATCCCAATACCACAACAGATAAATGCAGACTCTGCAAACAACAAATAGAAACAGTAGATCACATCACAAGCGGATGTATAATACTAGCAAATACAGAATACCCCAGAAGACATGACAATGTAGCAAAAATAATACATCAAGAACTTGCCATACAACATAAACTAATAAAACAACATGTTCCCACGTACAAGTATGCACCACAAAATGTACTGGATAATGATGAATACAAATTATACTGGAACAGATCCATTTTAACAGATAAAACAACACCACATAACAAACCTGACTTCATACTCACCAATAAAAAGAAGAAATTAACACAATGAAGCTGTTTTTCATCCTGGTACAATCTGTTGCAATCCGACATTCTGTTTCCAAGTTGGTGTGTGTTCTAGTGGAATCATCCCATACCATAGCCGCTACATTGCAGTCCAGCCATCTGTTGTGGAGGGCACGCGAGTTCGGTGTACATCAAGCTGAAGCCAGAGCAGACAGTACTTTGGTAGTCTTCCACACAGACCGATAACGGCAGTGGTCGCGCTATTGCTCGTCTCCGTCACCTTCGTCAAACGGGCAGAGAGATGACGTTACTCTGTCTGAGAGGGCAATAAGTGGACCTGTGATGTCATTCAGCGGCCATAGGCAAAGACGTACATTTTCGTTCTCAGCACACGTGGCTATTTAAGCAAATGAGCAGCAGAATCTTGAATTTCTGTCTGAAACCAGCAGACTATAGTCTTCATCAGGATTCTTCATGCGACAGGTATAGCAGCCACGAACTCTCAGCGATGTCTTAGCTCTGGGCAGTCTTTACTTCTGCAGAGTGACTAAATTTCAAGGCACTCTAACAAGTTATAAAGATCAGCTCACGAAACAAGAAGGGAGTTGCATAGTGACTGCCTGGTATGAAAACAGTGCAGTGCAGGTCCTGCTGTGGGGCGCAGTCGTTAATGGCTGCCAACATAATGGGACCCGATTTTTTTCAGCAACTTCACAGTGCAGGATACGGTAAAACAAATCCATGTCAGGGATTGGCATATGTTCTAGGCGCTCAGTCCGGAACCGCGCGACTGCTACGGTCGCAGGTTCGAATCCTGCCTCGGGCGTGGATGTGTGTAATGTCCTTGCGTTAGTTAAGTTCAAGTAGTTCTAAGTTCTAGGGGACTGATGACCTCAGAAATTAAGTCCCATAGTGCTCAGAGCCATTTGAACCTTTTTTTTTTTTTGTTTTTTTTTTTGAGGGTATTGAACATATGTCAGTACTTAAGGGGATATGAAAATCCAATAATTAGGCTGATATTAACACTAAAGGAACAGAAGAAACGTCCCGTCGAGAACGAGGTCATTAGAGACGGAGCACAAGCTCGGATTAGGGAAGGATGGGGAAGGAAACCGGTCGTTCCCTTTCAAAGGAATCATCTCGGCGTTTGCCTGACATTTAGGGAAATCACGGAAAACCTAAATCAGGATGTCCGGACTCTGGTTTGAACCGGCGACCTCCCGAATGCGAGTCCAATGTGCTAACCACTGCGCCACCACGCTCGGTGAACAGAATGAAGGAATACGGGAAAATATGGGTTCAGTAGCAGGAATGAGAATGGAGAATGAGTTCTGTGATAAATTTCAGTTAATAATACAGGATACACTGTTGAAAAATTGCAGGAGGTGGAGATATACTTGGAGAAGACCTGGGACATGTGAAGATTCAGGCTGGATTGCATCTTGATCAGACGCAACTTGTGAAATCGGGCCCTGGATTGTAATGTGTACCCAAGTACACAAGTTAGCTGTGTTGAGGAATTTGTTGAAGCTTAAGAGATGTGGAAGAGAGTGGGATGTTGAAGTGTTGAGGAATGATGAGCTCCGGTTAAAGTTATCTACTGTTGCGTATATTGCGATGATTTATACCGCAACATGCAGCTCGAATGAAGTGGTATGGAGAGTGACAACAATGGCAGTCACCCAAGATGGACAAATATGGATACAAGGCAGGTAACGGTGATGAAACCTTGGGTAAGAAATCAATTGATCAACGGAAGACGAACTTACGAAAAGGTTAAAAATATGGAAATATAACAATAAAACCCGCTTAGGAATGAAATAAACGGGAAGTGCAGGAACTTCAAAACGATGTCTCGGCAGGAAAAATTAGAAGAAATAAAAGCAAAAGTAGTCATCATTGGAGTAATTCAGCATAAAGAAAAGTCAAAACAGTCTTCGGTAAAACTAAAAGAAAACGTCAACATTAAACCTACAGAGAAATTCCACTGTTAGGCGTCAGTAGAACGGTGGAAAAAATACGTTGAAAACCTTTACGAGAGTGAGCAACTTCCAGAATAAACTAGTATCAGTGTAAGGAACGTAGGGCATCAGTAGTAGAGTCAGAGCTGAAGAGAAATTCAGAAGACTTGCTATCAACTAAGGTGGTACTTACAGATAACATTCCTCTGGAAATGCTAAAATCATTGGTGGAAGTGCTCACCAATCAACGTTTCAAGTTAGTTTGTAGAATCTGTGATTCTGGAGACATGCTTTCAGATTTATGAAAACAATATTATCTACACAATTCCGAAGATAGCAAGGGCAGATAAGTGTGAGATCTATCTCACAGTTAGCTTAAAAGCTGACGTCTACAGGTTTTTGACGAGAATAATATATAGAAGAATGGAAAAGAAAATTGAGGATTTGTTAAATGTCTATCATTTTGGCTTTAGGGAAGGTAAAGGCACCAGAGGGGCACTTCAGGCGACGTGCTTGATAATGGAAGCTAGACGTAACAAAAATCAAAACACCTGCATAGGATACTTAGAAAATGCGCTGAACTGTTTCCTATCACGGCTTTCTTCTAGAAATTCTGAATATCCTATTCCATTTTACGTTGCTGAAAACATTTCCTAGATTCACAAATGCCAGGAAAATATATAATGATATTTTCCTTTTTTCAGTCTACATTAATTATCTAAGTGCATTTCCTGATTCTCGTGTATCTTCTCTGAAAACAAACTGGTTTTCGCCCAATACGTCTTCTTTGCACTGTAATCTTCTGTATATAAAAGGCGCAGCCAAATAAAAACTAGACAGATGGAAAAAAATTAAAGAAACTGTTCATTATTTCGAAAGTAATCCCCCTAACTGTTACTACATTTATCCCACTGTGAGACAATACGGCAGATGCCTTCATGCAAAAATGTTTGTGGTTGCTATGGAAACATAATTGCACCCGGCATTGCACCTCTTCCTGCGAAGCAAATCGACGCCCACGGATGCCTTTCTTCAAGGTCCAAAAATTAGGAAATCGCATGGGGAGACAACGGGAATGTATGGAGGACGTGTAACGGCTTTCCAGCGAAATTTTTGCACGGAAGTCGGAAAACATTGACAACATGTGGGCGGGCATTTTGTTGCGAATACGCTGCAGGAGTTTCACTGGGAAGCCGTTGCACATCCTCCAAAGGCTCCCGGTTTCCCCTCATGCGATTTCCATGATTTTGGAATCCTGAAGAAAGATTTGTCGTTTTTCCGTGAAGGAACTGAGCATCTTGTATCAGAGTGGGGTAAATGAATTAACAGTTACGGCGATTATTTCTGAAATAATAAAGTTTACTAACTTTTTTCCATCTGTCTCGTTTTTATTTGACTGTCCTTTATACAACAAGTTGACAGTTCAAAAGTGTGACTTGCCGGGATAATCGTCCGATAGTGTTCAAGTTTTTCCGCACCTGTCGTCTACGTTAATGTGATGATAAAATCCACCGGTAGGTCATCCGTTTCGTACATTTCGGACAAACAACCTCCCAGTTCGTCTCCATTCTTCGTATTTCATTAACTCCTAACGTTCTCTTTGTCTTCCAGCAGAACAAACGAATCTCCTGTGACACTTCATTTCAAGAATTTATAATCATTTGTTTTCTGTATCTCTCTCTTTTTCTATGTCTCTCTTCCACTCAGAGTTGTGATGTAAACATAGAGGTTCATGAATATTTTTCTGTTAACAAAGTCTCTACTGAAAGGGGATGAATTGGGGGGGAAGGAAAAGAATAAGACTTTTTTTATTTCCCTTTTTCCTGCTTAGTATATTTACAATTCTTTAGACGTGTTTCAGGAAAATTCTTTCCGGATTTCGAAACAAGTTAATCCACTTCCCACAGTAAAAAGCTTTCATTAGCTCCGCAAATATCGCGATAGTATTCTTGTTTTTCTTAATTAGGTTGCTAACTTTTAATTGGAATTAAATTTGATATAAATTGGACATAATTTTTTATCGACATCAATATATCAAGCAGCAGTCTCCGTAACGTTCCCATGTAACGAAAATCGAGGCTTTTGCCTTAAGAACCAGAACATGGCCCTACTTGTCCTTATTGCTTCTCGATCCCGGCTTGCAGAGCTTATCTGATAGGCTGAAACAAGTTTTCGCTACTATACCACTCCCTCGGTTTTTACTACCGGTTTTTACACAGAGACGTGGTTTAGTTGCAGAAAATCACATCCCTTTTGTAGGCTGTAATGCAAATTGCATTGCGTGGTTAGTTAAGGTATTCGCAGCATCAGAACTTCATAGAACTGGACGTCTAATATTTTAATCTGGTGAAGTTAGAATTTAGTTTGCGATGTTCTTCAGAAACGTAAATTTTTACTACCCAATTTAAATGGTAATGAATCACGTTAATGAGTCTTCTAGATATCTGTTTTATCCTCTTATTTTCTTGAACTATTAAGCACGTATAAAGACGTATGATGTCGCCGAAGTGAAAATTATGGCATCGTCGGTTTGGGACACAAATACGCATCGCAAATGCATACTTTCTCAGGCTACACGCAGTGGACGCGACCGATTATTTTCCACACCAGATCTCAACTTGTGCTGAGTCTATAAAGATCTTGCATAAATTGAACATTAAATTTTATCCTACCTTCTCTTTCTTGCAGTATCAGTCCCAAAACATTTTACACAGCGTGTTTCAAAAAGATTCAGCGGATTTCACGAGACTATATCTTCTACATGAGTGCAGGTAGAAACTTGGGGTGAATTTTAAATTACACATAGGACCACTTTTCCTTATCGCCAGAGGTGCATTTCTTTCACACGTGAACACATAAGACATTGGAGTACCCTTTATAATGAATTTAATTTCCACAGAGATTCAGTGTGTTCTCCACCGGAACACGACAAACATATCAAACTAACCTTGAAGCTCAGTGGTCCTTCACAAACTATCACAAAAGCAAAAAATGCTCGTACCATGACGTCAGGTGACCCTGAAGCTGAGTGGGTCAAAGTGAGATCCGTACGACCCTTATAGCCGATCCACGGTAACTCGTTAAGAAATGCCTTTAAATGCAGGTGCCAGTGATACAGCGCTGAAAAATGAAAATTTTGGTTTATTTCTGCAGTAGTGAAAAACGTCAGATGTCAAACGTATCCAGACCTACCCAGGCGTGTGAACGTACGTACCAGCTGTCTGTCTTCACCAGAACGACCGGTAACGCTAATCACAAGAGCCGGCAACTTACAACTGATGCCAATTTAAATATTAGTTACGATACATACTGTAATGTAAAATTCTCCCCAAGTTTCTGTCTTCATTCGCATACAAGATATAGTTTTGTGAAATCGGATGAATCTTTTTCAAACAGCGTGTACAAGTTGCTGTGGTCTTCACTTCAAAGAATGGTTTGATGTAGCTCTCCTCGCTACTCTATCCTGTGCAAACCTCTTCATGTCCGAGTAATTACTGCAGCCTACATCCTTCTGAATCTGCTTACTGTATTCATCACTTGGCCTCCCTCTACGATTTTTGCCACCATGCTTCCCTACAGTACTAAACTAGAGATCTCTTGATGCCTCAGAATGAATCAACCGATCCCTTCTTCCAGTCTGGTTGTACCACAAATTCTTCTACTACCCAGTTCTTTTCAGTACCTCCACCTTAGTTACGTCATCTATTCCTCTATCTTGAGCATTCTTCCATAGCAGCACATTTCAAAAGATTCTATTCTCTTGTTGTCTAAACTATTTATCGTCCATGTTCCACATCCACACATTGCCACACTCCATACAAATACTGTCAGAAGGGAATTCCTAACACTTAAATCTATTCTCGATGTTAACAAATTTCTCTTCTTCAGGAACGTTTTCGTTGCCGGTGCCTGTCTAGATGTTATATCCTCCCTCAACCACAATCATTTTGCTTCCCAAATAGCCAAACTCATCTACTACTTTAAGTGCCTCGTTTCCTAATCCAATTCCCTCGGCGTCACCTCATTCAATTCGACTACATTCCATTATCCTCGTCTGCCTTTTGTTGATGTTCGTCTTGTATCCTCTTTTCAAGAGACTGTCCATTCCATTAAACTGCTCTTCCAAGTCCTTTTCTGCCTCTAACAGAATTACAATATCATCAGCAAACGTTAAATTTATATTTCTAATCCCTAGACTTTAAATCGTACTCTAAATTTTTCTTTTGTGTCCTGTACTGCTCGTTCAGTATACAGGTTGAATAACATCGGGGACAGGCTACAACCCTGTCTCAGTCCCTTCTCAACCACTGCCTCCCTTTCATGGATCTCGACTCTTATAACTGGTTTCTTTACAAATTGTAAATAGCCTTTGGCACCCTGTATTTTACCCTACCACCTTCAGAATTTGAAAGAGAGAATTCCAGTCAACACTGTCAAAAGCTTTACCTAAGTCTACGAAAGTATAAACGTAGGTTTGCCTTTCCTTAACCTATCTTCTATGAGAGGTCGTAGGGTCGGTATTGCCTCGCGTGTTCCTACATTTCTCCGGAATCCAAACTGATCTTCCCCGAGGTTATTCTATAAAGGATTAGTATCTTGCAACTGTGACTTATTAAACTGATAGTTCGGTAATGATACGCCCGCTAAACCCGCTGGGCAGAACAGATGATAACGATCAAAATTGTAATTTAAGAACACCTTCAAACCAAAACGGCACATAGCCGAACCTTTAGAACCACGAGTTTCAAAAAGGCAATTATTTCACGGCTGAAGGCCTCCAAACAAGAAACCTTAGAGCAACAATATAAATCTCCGGTGGTAAAAATATGCAGTTAAAATTGCAAATAAAATAATTTACATATACATACACAGCGAGGCTGAGAGCCGCATGGCAAGGGTGAACAGACAAACATAAACAAAATGAAATACACTCCTGGAAATGGAAAAAAGAACACATTGACACTGGTGTGTCAGACCCACCATACTTGCTCCGGACACTGCGAGAGGGCTGTACAAGCAATGATCACACGCACGGCACAGCGGACACACCAGAAACCGCGGTGTTGGCCGTCGGATGGCGCTAGCTGCGCAGCATTTGTGCACCGCCGCCGTCAGTGTCAGCCAGTTTGCCGTGGCATACGGAGCTCCATCGCAGTCTTTAACACTGGTAGCACGCCGCGACAGCGTGGACGTGAACCGTATGTGCAGTTGACGGACTTTGAGCGAGGGCGTATAGTGGGCATGCGGGAGGCCGGGTGGACGTACCGCCGAATTGCTCAACACGTGGGGCGTGAGGTCTCCACAGTACATCGATGTTGTCGCCAGTGGTCGGCGGAAGGTGCACGTGCCCGTCGACCTGGGACCGGACCGCAGCGACGCACGGATGCACGCCAAGACCGTAGGATCCTACGCAGTGCCGTAGGGGACCGCACCGCCACTACCCAGCAAATTAGGGACACTGTTGCTCCTGGGGTATCGGCGAGGACCATTCGCAACCGTCTCCATGAAGCTGGGCTACGGTCCCGCACACCGTTAGGCCGTCTTCCGCTCACGCCCCAACATCGTGCAGCCCGCCTCCAGTGGTGTCGCGACAGGCGTGCATGGAGGGATGAATGGAGACGTGTCGTCTTCAGCGATGAGAGTCGCTTCTGCCTTGGTGCCAATGATGGTCGTATGCGTGTTTGGCGCCGTGCAGGTGAGCGCCACAATCAGGACTGCATACGACCGAGGCACACAGGGCCAACACCCGGCATCATGGTGTGGGGAGCGATCTCCTACACTGGCCGTACACCACTGGTGATCGTCGAGGGGACACTGAATAGTGCACGGTACATCCAAACCGTCATCGAACCCATCGTTCTACCATTCCTAGACCGGCAAGGGAACTTGCTGTTCCAACAGGACAATGCACGTCCGCATGTATCCTGTGCCACCCAACGTGCTCTAGAAGGTGTAAGTCAACTACCCTGGCCAGCAAGATCTCCGGATCTGTCCCCCATTGAGCATGTTTGGGACTGGATGAAGCGTCGTCTCACGCGGTGTGCACGTCCAGCACGAACGCTGGTCCAACTGAGGCGCCAGGTGGAAATGGCATGGCAAGCCGTTCCACAGGACTACATCCAGCATCTCTACGATCGTCTCCATGGGAGAATAGCAGCCTGCATTGCTGCGAAAGGTGGATATACACTGTACTAGTGCTGACATTGTGCATGCTCTGTTGCCTGTGTCTATGTGCCTGTGGTTCTGTCAGTGTGATCATGTGATGTATCTGACCCCAAGAATGTGTCAATAAAGTTTCCCCTTCCTGGGACAATGAATTCACGGTGTTCTTATTTCAATTTCCAGGAGTGTACAAACGGCTGAAGGCTTACAACAAAATTTAAAATAAATTGCCATAACCTTTTAAAGGCAAAAGGCCACAATGTTTTTTTTTTTTTCAGAATAAGGATTTAAGTGGCTGAAGGCGCACAATTCATTTTCCAAACTTCAAAAATACATAAAATCCAGTAAAAGCAAGAATATTTTAAATCATAGGCTGTGATAAATTATAAACAGACTAACACCGGTGAGAAGGTCAATAAAGAAAACGGCACTCAGAAGCATCCAGGGAGGTCGGTCTGCCCTCTTTCAATTAGGTGAGACAGGTGGTGAGTCCAACTACACGTCGGAACCCAACTAGGGGTCAGCCACTGTTCGACCAACAAAACGACTTGCTTGCCACCAATCTGTACATGAGAACTCAAACACAAAAGGTTACGAACGTGATCATCCACAATGAAATATGTATCAGCTGTCAAAACTACACACCATGTTGGACAGCGACAATAGGTGAGGAAAGGACGCTGCCTGAAATTACGTTAGTGGCCGGGGCAGGTAACCGGAACACTAACGGCCACAAGACAGAATTCCACTGGTACATTTGAATTTGAGTCAACCAATATAGTTGATTGCACCGCATGGCGGATAAATTTCAGCAATAGAAACACTCGGTATTACTCACAGGAAAACTTCCCCAACAGCGAACCACTGAAACGAACCACACAACATGAATGGAAGTGGCTTGGGTAGTTGAAACCACTACTCATCTTTTAAGTCCTGGATCGGTGAACCACGAAGCTCGTAGCGATCAGACAGCTCCACACACGCTCCGACACTGCGCAGGGACTGCACCGCACGGAGATAACTTCCCTGGTCCGCAGCAACTGACCGACTCCTCTCAGAATGCCGACAAAATCTAAAATAGTCGTCAGTGGAAATAACGGCAACTACACACACAACCTGACAAACACTTGCACGAAGACCTGAACAATACCCAACAGTAACTAAGCACGCACGATGACAAATCGGGAGTCGAAGCACACACACAAAGTCGACTCATGAACAATCGGCGAGTCAAAACGCGTCTTCCGGTAGGACGACCGACCGACGATCCACCAAGACCGTGGCCCGGCTCAAGTGATTGGCGGCGGCAGTGGTCGTGCGAGCCATGTCGACACAGACCTCATTGCTCCAACGCGATGCACTAGTGCTGCTTTGCAACTCCCCGGCTGGCAGGCTCAGACTGTGCTCCAGACACTATCCAACTGCCGACAGCCTGAACTCAGGATCCGAACTGGCCTACGACAGATAACGACCGGGAAGTAATAGCAGACGAGCAAAGATAATACGAGAGGGGAGATATCGATACGCGCTGCTAACGCCGGTCACGGTCAGGCAAAGTAGCAACCTAGTTACAGTAGTACGACGTGCATTCAAGTTCTAAGGCCACCGATTTTTTTTTCTCCGGACTGGAAAGAGATAGAAACATGCGCATTGTTTTAAAATGAGGCCGCGTTCATTGTCAATACGTCCCAGAGATGGCAGCACCGTATGGCAGATGGAATTTTACCGCCAGCGGCGAGAATGAGAACTGTTTTAAATACTTAAGATGGCTACGTTTTCCTTACTTGAACAGCGTGCAATCATTCGTTTTCTGAATTTGCGTGGTGTGAAACCAATTGAAATTCATCGACAGTTGAAGGAGACATGTGGTGATGGAGTTATGGATGTGTCGAAAGTGCATTACCCCTGTTTGATTTTGCATTTATAACCTGACAAGGATTTCTTTTACGCAACTTCACTAATTCCCACTATATCTGACTTTAACCCATCCATTTCCCTTTTTAAGTTTTCTTACCTACCTGCCAGATTAAGGGATCTGACATTTCACTGTCCGATCCGTAGAATGACGGTTTCGTTTCTCCTAGTAATGACGTCGTCCTGAGTAATCCCCATCCGGATATCCGAAAGGGGGACTATTTTACTTCCGGAATATTTTACTCAAGAGATGCCATCATCATTTAAATGGTTCAAATGGCTCTGAGCACTATGGGATTTAAGATCTGAGGTCATCAGTCCCCTAGAACTTAGAACTACGTAAACCTAACTAACCTAAGGACATGACAGACATCCATGCCCGAGGCAGGATTAGAACTTACGACCGTAGCAGCCGCGCAGTTCCAGAATGAAGCGCGTAGAACCGCTCGTCCACACCGACTGGCTCATCATCATTTAGCCCCACCGGCCGGCTCACCATCATTTAACGATACAGTTGAGCTGCATGCCCCTCGAGAAAAATTACGACTGTCGTTTCCCCTCGCTTTCAGCCGTTCTCAGTGTCAGCACAGCAAGGACGTTTTGGTTGACGTTACAAGGCCAGATCAGTCAATCACGCAGACTGCTGCCCCTGCAACTACTGGAAAGGCTGCTGCACCTCTTCAGGTACCACACATTTGTCTGGCCTCTGAAGACATATACGAGGTGCATTCAAGTTCTAAGGCCTCCGATTTTTTTTCTAATTAACTACTCACCCGAAATCGATGAAACTGGCGTTACTTCTCGACGTAATCGCCCTGCAGACGTACACATTTTTCACAACGCTGACGCCATGATTCCATGGCAGCGGCGAAGGCTTCTTTAGGAGTCTGTTTTGACCACTGGAAAATCGCTGAGGCAATAGCAGCATGGCTGGTGAATGTGCGGCCACGGAGTGTCTTTCATTGTTGGAAAAAGCCAAAAGTCACTAGGAGCCCGGTCAGGTGAGTAGGGAGCATGAGGAATCACTTCAAAGTTGTTATTACGAAGAAACTGTTGCGTAACGTTAGCTCGATGTGCGGGTGCGTTGTCTTGGTGAAACAGCACACGCGCAGCCCTTCCCGGACGTTTTTGTTGCAGTGCAGGAACGAATTTGTTCTTCAAAACATTTTCGTAGGATGCACCTGTTACCGTAGTGCCCTTTGGAACGCAATGGGTAAGGATTACGTCCTCACTGTCCCAGAACATGGACACCATCATTTTTTCAGCACTGGCGGTTATCCGAAATTTTTTTGGTGGCGGTGAATCTGTGTGCTTCCATTGAGCTAACTGGCGCTTTGTTTCTGGATTGAAAAATGACATCCACGTCTCATCCATTGTCACAACCGACGAAAAGAAAGTCCCATTCGTGCTGTCGTTGCGCGTCAACATTGCTTGGCAACATGCCACACGGGCAGCCGTGTGGTCGTCCGTCAGCATTCGTGGAACCCACCTGGATGACACTTTTCGCATTTTCAGGTCGTCATGCAGGATTGTGTGCACAGAACCCACAGAAATGCCAACTCTGGAGGCGATCTGTTCAACAGTCATTCGGCGATCCCCCAAAACAATTCCCTCCACTTTCTCGATCATGTCGTCAGACCGGCTTGTGCGAGCCCGAGGTTGTTTCGGTTTGTTGTCACACGATGTTCTGCCTTCATTAAACTGTCGCACCCACGAACGCACTATCGACACATCCATAACTCCATCACCACATGTCTCCTTCAACTGTTGATGAATTTCAATTGGTTTCACACCACGCAAGTTCAAAAAACGAATGATTGCACGCTGTTCAAGTAAGGAAAACGTCGCCATTTTAAGTATTTAAACAGTTCTCATTCTCGCCGCTGGCGGTAAAATTCCATCTGCCATACGGTGCTGCCATCTCTGGGATGTATTGACAATGAACGCGGCCTCATTTTAAAACAATGCGCATGTTTCCATCTCTTTCCGGTCCGGAGAAAAAAAAATCGGAGGCCTTAGAACTTGAATGCACCTTGTACCTTCTTTGTTATTGCACCTACGGTACGGCCATCTGTAATCCTGAGGCACGCAATCCTCCCCACCCCCCACCAACAGCAAGGTTCTTTGTTCATGGGTGGAGGGGGGGTGGGGGGTTGGAGTGGGAGGGTCTGTACATGTAACTGTTTATAAAGCTATAAAGAAGCAGAAGACTCAATACTAGAGTAAATAGACGTTTTGTACCGTGAGAGATTAGTGAGGAGATCATCAAGAATGCACGAGAACGTGTATTATAAAGAGAATAAATAATACATACAATGACTCACAAAAAAGTGAAATACTCAGAGGGGGAGGAAGTGAGTTATATCTTTCTTTCGTGTTATTTTAGTAATTATGAGCTCGAATTAAATTTGCTAAGAACTTTGCAGTAAGATGCCACTTATCAGCCTGCTGTTACACCCCTCTGGCCTTGATGCACACACTGATTCTTTTGCAAAGGATGTCATCAGGCCCTTGTACCCACTCCTGAGGAAAGCTTTGCCACAGCTGTCCTAACGCGTCTTCGTTGGCCATAGGACACACTTGACCACTGAGCTGGTCCACACATATTCTATCTGGGCACCTTGCTGGTCACATCAGTGCCTCAACATCAAGCACAGTTCACAGAGAAGCGTCCCACGTGTGGACGAGTATTATCCTGCTGAAAAATGGCCCCTACATACTGTCACATTAGAGGCTACACGTGAGGTCGAGGAAGGTCTGTTACATATCTTTGTGCCACTGTGCATCACTACCAGTCAGGACCTGAAGTCATATCCAATGGCTCTTAACACTGGGAGCGACGCAGTTGTGCCTCTCTAAAACACTGAAAGAATGGGACCTCTTCGTATGACGCCTCCATACTCGAAGACAACGTTCACCTGGAGCAGTGTAGAATCACGATTCTTTGCTCAATACAGTGTGACGCCATTCTGAGCAGTCCATGTTTCCCAGTCACGGCACCTCTTCATACACAACCACTTGTGTTGTCAATATTTCAGATGGAGAGTGCGACAATGGCTGCTCAGTATACGACAATTAATGGTAACACCTTCAGCCATGTGTTGTGCTGTTAACAGCAGTCTACACATGAGACAGCGACTCCCTAGTCTGGCTGCTGCTAGGCTCCAACCAGTGTTGTGGGATGGCACAGAATGTTGCCTGTTCTCAGGTGGCAGTGCATATGTGAAGAAGTTACAGTGCGCTTGGTGCACAATACGATGATCCTCTCTTGCGGTGGTCAGACATGACTGATCAGAGCATGACGTGTCTGTATCCTTCAGTAACAACTCAACGTCGTACACTGTCCACACCTCATGTGCACCTTATTACACCCAGTAACAACACTGACCCACTCTGGTGCTCATTCTACATGTCACAGATAACTGCAGCTCTGATCATTTACCTGTCTGCCACAGTATCTACACATATGGTGTTACACTGTCATGTCTTCTGAGTGCTTCACTTAATTGTTAGGCAGTGTATTAAAAAAAAAAGATCTCTAGTAAAACTGTTCTTATGGATGTGCAAAACATCAAAAACTCTTGGAACATATTTTCACTGTATAGGTAAAAACAAAACTTGTCACACACATGCAGATGTGCAACAGATGTGAGTTGTAACATTAATGCATATGCAGGCGAGCAGATCAGCCACCTAGGACTGGTATGAAATGAGGTCAATTTGTTTGGGAACCCTGTAGCCTGAGGGCTGTGCGTGCTCCACTACCAGTCTGGCTAGGCAGCTGTTATGGGTAAATCTAGATGCAAAGGTCTCCACATGCCCAGATCGTAAATCCCAATATGGGGAATTCTGACAACAGTCGGTTGCTTAAGAGGACACATAATTGTCCAAGAAATGGCGCTGTGTCAGACAGTTTGAAAGATGGCTATGTTTGCTTTTTAAAATTCGACAATAAATCGCAGATACATAATAAAGCAAATATGAACACATCTATGATCTCAGATAACTGAGACACACCTTATTACATAACAATAACTTCAGTAACTTTAAAACTACAGAAGTCAATATTTCGCAGTGAATAAACATGTTTGATATGAACCTCTGAATTAACAACATTTACATGCTTCATGTGATTCAAAGAAACTATGAGCCTAGATGAAAGCTTTGCACTATAGCTATCATCCTTGATTTATTACATTCTTGATATCTTTTCATTATGCAAGTATTTGTCAGAACGTCATATTCTCCACAATGACACACAGTATGAATGCAGCATCAATACATCATATTTTGTCATACTTGTGTACTTATTTAATGAATATATTACTACTTCTGCCGAACATTTATTCAACTATTGATTACGATTCCTAATACAAAATCATGGAAAAATAATAAATGGTCCATTGCATGTATTAGCTGACACCAATATTGTCAAGATAATCAAAAGATGACTTTATCAAACAGGCATAACTAACTATTTCAAAAGTAATTAGTGACAATCTGTTGTCATTTAATTCAAGTGTACTTGCACAAGAATGTTGAATTATTTATTTAAGAACAAATCTTTATTTGTAATAATTGTTAATGTTCTGAGTATGACCAAATATTTATTTATAACATTTTTATTTAAATATTTTTTAATATATTAATTTACTGCAGTATACTAGTTTACTGTGGGAAGTGGTGAAACTGAGTCATATCGTGTCTGTAGAATTTAAGAACGATCTATTTTTGTGGAGATGGCCTTCAGCCAATGGAAAAGCAGGCAGTGGCGGTACACCACTGGAGCATGGTGAGAGAATTTCTCAGGTGTTGCACTCAAGGGAGCGGTTCTTGACACTTTTCGTTTACATCTTGAACAGGACACATTATGTGGAGATATGGAAGGGAGACATGCCTTTGGTAGTGGGTGTTATTCGATTGTGTAGGTGACTGATTTTGGGTGGTGGACAGCCACTACTGCACTTCAGAAGGGACTACTGAATATGCTCCACTGTATGACATTACGGATTTGTGAACAGAGAGAGTACGAGTTACTACTCTTTGTATTAGTGTGTCTTGTAAATCGTAATGCTGAACTCTTAATTATTTGACCTGGCTAATATTTCGTGTATTTTGATCACAAAATGGACTTAGTTTTGTCAAGTTAGTTTGGGAATTTTACTACCACTCTCGTAACGCTCTCAATGTAACTTTACTTCATTGTAGAAGAGTATATCTGCCTGTACTATACTTTGTTATCGTAGAATCATTCCTCATTTATTTGAGCTTAACTTTCTTGAATAAACAGTTTTCAACATACTCATTTTACTAATGTTTGAAGCTCCTCCTTTTGTTTTTCCGTGTTTGCGATTAAAAAAAATGGATCGCTTGGAAAATCACCCTTATGCAAACACAATTAGTTTATTTTTATATTTATCCAGACATGTTTCGACACCTAAGTGTCATCTTCTGTGGGTCAAATTTTTATTTATGTGGAGTACAATATCACATTTATAATAATTTAACTGCTGTAGGCCCAAAATTACAATATGTGCAGTTCGCTTTGTTTTGTTTAGACACTCACCTTAAAATTACATCGCTAACTGAACTGTATTATTACACACTAGTTTTGGTGGTCGTTTTCACCTTTTTTTTGACAGCATGTTACCTGCAAACCAGCCATAAGGAAAAAAATTATTGCGTATTTATGAAGAACTGTTTCGAGGGTAGAGGTTATGTACGTTCCTGTACTTACATTTTTCGTCCCTTTCGTGTCTCTGGTTGGTGTCTCGAACAACTGCTATTTAGTGCATTGTTTTCACTCAGTTCTTCACAAATTTCCGCTCACTACTTCACCTCACACGTACTTTGACAAAATGTGGCAAAATGTGACCTGAGCAGACACATCTGACGACATAGTGAGAGATGTTAAGTTATTGTCGCGGCTCACTTGTTCAACGTCAGTCTTGTTGTGGCGCTAATTTTGACTGTTTCGTCAGAACTGGTGTGATGTGGCAGCTGGTATATATATATATATATATATATATATATATATATATATATATATATATATATATATATATATGTGTGTGTGTGTGTGTGTGTGTGTGAGAGAGAGAGAGAGAGAGAGAGAGAGAGAGAGAGAGAGTGGGGGAGATGGAAAGAGGGGTGGGGAGGGTATCAAGTAAACAGAAGTCCTTTCTTATTACTATTTTTTTTTATTTTTCAGTCTGTTTGACTGTTATGATTTTTGTGGGGAGTCGCCTTTGTATAGTTCATTGAGTATTCCAAACAGTGCTTTGTTGCACAGTATTGTATTTTCATTCTGGACTCTCCTTCCCTTTATTATTGCTTTTTGTATAGGGCAGTTCTCCTATATTGTGAGTTTTTGAGAGCGACTCTTGCTTTCTCTGAGGATCTTAAGATCAGTCTCCATTTTTTTTGGGTGGTGGTTTTCTTGTATTAGAAGGTCTGCAAAAGTGGCGAGTGTACTATCACTTCTTAGGGCTCTGAGGTGTTTGGAGTACATGGTTTTGAAATTCCTGCATGTTTGGTCTACGTAGACCGACTGGCATGAACTACAGGTTAACTGATATACTCCAGCTTTGGAGAATTCGTCTGCAGAGGTGTTCTTAGAGCTTAGGTTCTTCTGTACTGTGTTATTTGTGCGGAATGATATTTGTAGCCCTTGTTTTTTCAGTATGTTTTCCACCCTGTGGACATTTTTGTTACTGTATGTTAGTATGTGCTATACTGTACTCTTTGTAGGGTGTTCCTAGTATCCTGTGTTTATCTGGAGTTTGTGTTCTTGGTTTTCTGTTGTTGATGGTTTGTCCTCTTTTAATTTGTTTTTTGATTTTCTTTTTCACTTTGTTTATAATTTGTGTGTTGTACCCATTCTCTCTGGCTATTTGTTGTATTGTATTTAGTTCCTGTGCGTAGTTGAATTTGTCCAGTGAGTTCTGTTGAGTCTGTGTAGCATGTGCCTGAAACTTGAGAGTTTGTGTGCTTCGGGGTGGTTGGAGTTGATGTGAATGGTTGTATTTGTGGCTGTAGGTTTCCTGAAAATTCCAAAATTATGTTTGTTGTTGATTCTGTCTTTGTTAATGTCTAAGAAATTAAGTTTCATTTCCTCTTCTGTCTCAATGGTGAATTTTATTTTTGGGTGAACTGTATGTATGTCACTGTGAAATTGTTTTATTGAGGTATCTGTTTCATCAATCAAGCAAATGATGTCATCCACATATCGGTACCGGACCGGTATATAATCTCGTACTGTTTTGGATGCATGATTTCACTGAATATTTCGTTTGGTGAGGCCTGGCACGAATTCGGCGATCCAAAACATCACAAATGCGTTCTGTAGAATTCAGGTCAGGACTCTGTGCAGGGCAGTCCATTACAGGGATAATAATGTCGTGTAACCTCCCCGCCACAGGCCGTGCATTATGAACAGGTGCTTGATCGTTTTGAAAGATGCAATCGCCATCCCTAAATTGCTCTTCAACAGTGGGAAGCTTGAAGGTGCTTCAAACATCAAAGTAGGCCTGTACTATCATAGTGCCACGCGAAACAATAAGGGGTGCTAGCCCCCCTCCCCCCCCTCCCCCCCCTCCCCCCCTCCACGAAAAACAAGATCACACCATAACACCACCGCCTCCGAATTTCACTGTTGGCGCTACACACGCTTGCAGATGACGTTCACCGGGCATTCGCCATACCCACACCCTGCCATCGGATCGCCACATTGTGTACCGTGATTCGTTACTCCACACGTTTTCCCACTGATCAATCCTCCAGTGGTTACGCTCCTTACACCAAGCGAGGCGTCGTCTGGTATTTATCGGCGTGATGTGTGGCTTATGAGTAGCCACTCGACTATGAAATCATCTCCCGACTAACTGTCATAGTACTTGCAGTGGATCGTGATGCAATTTGGAATTCCTGTGTGATGTTCTGCGTAATGTCTGCCTATTGCACATTACGACTCTTTCAACTGTCGGCGGTCTCGTCAATTAACAGACGATGTGGGCCTGTACGCGTTTGTGCTTCACGTGTCCCTTCATGTTTCCATTTCACTATCACATCGGAAACAGTGGACCTAGGGGCGTTTAGGAGTGTGGAAATCTCGCGTACAGACGTATGACACTAGTGACACAAAATCACCTGATCCCGTTTGAAGTCTGTGAGTTCCTCGGACTGCTCCATTGTGCTCTCTCTCGATGTCTAATGACTACTGAGGTCGTTGATATGCATTACCTGGCAGTAGGTGCCAGCACATTGCACATAAAATGAAAAAGGTATTTTTTTGGAGGTGTCCGGTTACTTTTCACCACACGGTATATATCTTGTGATGTGAATGCCAGTTTGAAGGTGAATTAAGATGTGGTGATTTTGGTTCTACATTTAAGATACTAGTAGTTTTGATCCTTGACTTGCAGCAGTTCCGGCTTAAGTGTGTATCTCGCTCGAACGTGTTAACTTTAACTAGCATAACGAGGCAGAGGGGCAGCAGCCTTTTCAGTAGTTGCAGGGGCAACAGTCTGGATGATTGACTGATCTGTCCTTGCAACACTAACCAAAACGGCCTTGCTGTGCTGGTACTGCGAAAAGCTGAAAGCAAAGGGAAACTACAGCCGTAATTTTTCCCGAGGGCATGAAGCTTTACTATTTGGTTATACGATGATGGCGTCCTCTTGGGTAAAATATTCCGGAGGTAAAATAGCCCCCATTCGGATCTCCGGGCGGGGACTACTCCAGAGGACGTCGTTATCAGGAGAAAGAAAACTGGCGTTCTACGGATCGGAGCGTGGAATGTCAGATCCCTTAATCGGGCAGGTAGGTTAGAAAATTTAAAAAGGGAAATGGATAGGTTGAAGTTAGATATAGTGGGAATTAGTGAAGTTCGGTGGCAGGAGGAACAAGACTTTTGGTCAGGAGAATACAGGGTTATAAATACAAAATCAAATAGGGGTAATGCAGGGGTAAGTTTAATAATGAATAAAAAAATAGGACTGCGTGTAAGCTACTACCAACAGCATAGTGAACGCATTATTGTGGCCAAGATAGACACGAAGCCCACGCCTACTACAGTAGTACAAGTTTATATGCTAACTAGCTCTGCAGATGATGAAGAAACTGATGAAATGTATGATGAGATAAAAGAAATTATTCAGGTAGTGAAGGGAGACGAAAATTTAATAGTCATGGGTGACTGGAATTCGAGAGGAGGAAAAGGGAGAGTAGGAAACATAGTGGGTGAATATGGAATGGGAGAGAGAAATGAAAGAGGAAGCCGTCTGGTAGAATTTTGCACAGAGCATAACTAAATCATAGCTAACACTTGGTTCAAGAATCATAAAATAAGGTTGCATACATGGAAGAATCCTGGATATACTAGAAGGTATCAGATAGATTATATAATGGTAAGACAGTGATTTAGGAACCAGGTTTTGAATTGTAAGACATTTCCAGGAGCAGATGTGGACTCTGACCACAATCTATTGGTTATGAACTGTAGATTAAAACTGAAGCAACTGCAAAAAGGTGGGAATTTAAGAGATGGGACCTGGATAAACTGAATAAACCAGAGGTTGTACAGAGTTTCAGGGAGAGCATAAGAGACCAGCTGACAGGAATGGGGGAAAGAAATACAGTAGAAGAAGAGGGATGGCGTAGTGAAGGCAGCAGAGGATCAAGTAGGTAAAAAGACGAGGGCTAGTAGAAATCATTGGGTAACAGAAGAAATATTGAATTTAATTGATGAAAGGAGAAAATATAAAAACGCAGTAAATGCAGCAGGCAAAAAGGAATACAAACGTCTCAAAAATGAGATCGACAGGAAGTGTAAAATGGCTAAGCAGGGATGGCTAGAGGACAAATGTAAGGACGTAGAGGCTTATCTCACTAGGGGTAAGATAGATACTGCCTACAGGAAAATTAAAGAGACCTTTGGAGAAAAGAGAACCACTTGAATGAATATCAAGAGCTCAGATGGAAACCCAGTTCTAAGCAAAGAGGGGAAAGCAGAAATGTGGAAGGAGTATGTAGAGGGTCTATACAAGGAAGATGTGCTTGAGGACAATATTATGGAAATGGAAGAGGATGTAGATGAAGATGAAATGGGAGATACGATACTGCGTGAAGAGTTTGACAGAGCACTGAAAGACCTGAGTCGAAACAAGGGAGTAGACAACATTCCATTAGAACTACTGACGGCTTTGGGAGAGCCAGTCCTGACAAAACTCTACCATCTGGTGAGCAAGATGTATGAAACAGGCGAAATACCCTCAGACTTCAAGAAGAATATAATAATTCCAATCCCAAAGAAAGCAGGTGTTGACAGATGTGAAAATTACCGAACTATCAGTTTAATAAGTCACAGCTGCAAAATACTAACGCGAATTCTTTACAGACGAATGGAAAAACTGGTAGAAGCCGACCTCGATGTAGATCAGTTTGGATTCCGCACAAATGTTGGAACTTAGAAGCTAGGTTAAGGAAAGGCAAACCTACATTTCTGGCAATTGTAGACCTAGAGAAAGCTTTTGACAATGTTGACTGGAATACTATCTTTCAAATTCTAAAGGTGGCAGGGGTAAAATACAGGGAGCGAAAAGCTATTTACAATTTGTACAGAAACCAGATGGCAGTTATAAGAGTCGAGGGGCATGAAAGGGAAGCAGCGATTGGGAAGGGAGTGAGACAGGGTTGCAGCCTGTCCCCGATGTTATTCAACCTGTATATTGAGCAAGCTTTAATGGAAACAAAAGAAAAATTCGGAGTAGGTATTAAAGTCCATGCAGAAGAAATAAAAAGTTTGAGGTTCGCCGATGACATTGTAATTCTGTCAGAGACAGCAAAGGACTTGGAACAGCAGTTGAACGGAATGGACAATGTCTTGAGAGGAGGATATAAGATGAACATCAACAAAAGCAAAACGAGGATAATGGAATGTAGTCGAATTAAGTCGGGTGATGCTGAGGGAATTAGATTAGGAAATGAGACACTGAAAGTAGTAAAGGAGTTTTGCTATTTGGGGAGCAAAATAACTGATGATGGTCGAAGTAGAGAGGATGTAAAATGTAGACTGGCAATGGCAAGGAAAGCGTTTCTGAAGAAGAGAAATTTGTTAACATCGGGTATAGATTCAAGTGTGAGGAAGTTGTTTCTGAAAGTACTGTATTTGTATGGAGTGTAGCCATGTATGGAAGTGAAACATGGACAATAAATAGTTTAGACATGAAGAGTATAGAAGCTTTCGAAATGAGGTGCTACAGAAGAATGCCGAAAATTAGATGGGTAGATCACATAACTAATGAGGAGGTATTGAATAGAATTGGGGAGAAGAGGAATTTGTGGCACAACTTGACAAGAAGAAGGGACCGGTTGGTAGGACATGTTCTGAGGCATCAAGAGATCACAAATTTAGCATTGGAGGGCAGCGTGGAGGGTAAAAATCGTAGAGGGAGACCAAGAGATGAATAAACTAAGCAGATTCAGAAGGATGTAGGTTGCAGTAAGTACTGGGAGATGAAGAAGCTTGCACAGGATAGAGTAGCATGGAGAGCTGCATCAAACCAGTCTCAGACTGAAGACAACAACAACAACAACAACAACAACAACAACAACGATGCGAGTTAACATTCAGTGGCACTTAAATCTTAATATTAGTTATTGGATTTTTTTTAGAGCCTGAGCAGAGGCTTTGGTTTTATGTATCAGTTAACGGCTTAAGAGAGCTGTACTTTACACGTTGTATTGCACTACATATCCTTTCTCGACTTGCTGCCGCCGGGGCTGTGTCCCGATTTTAATGTGTTGTTTTAGTTGAGTCTTGTATTGTTGGTTAATAAACTGCTTTATGGAGAGCTTGGTAACAAATGATATTCAATAGTTTTCCCCAGCCCTTCATCTAGAACATCTTGGTGGGTGTCGTCCTAAGTTAAAGCTCTTGTTGCCTATATCAACACCCTTTCAATTGACTCGTTTGAATATTCTGTTCAGCTTAACATGAGACTGTCGTCCTGAAAACTGCTTGTGCTTTCCTTTTATTGGAAATTAAAATTTTATGCAACTGTATGCTGGTGTTATCTATACAATAGTTGCGGGTACATTGTAAGAAGAAGCGTAGGTTCTTTGGGATGTTCAACTCGCGCTCACAGTGGCATGATTGTCGGTTATGTCATCAAAAGTCGTCTGAAATTCTAAACTCTTTCGTTCTGTGATAGATTCGTATTGATAATACCAAGTTTTGTAATGATTTTTTTTTTTCAGGAAACAACTGTCCGCCATTTGCATTTCACGTAAGTCCAAGAAGTCTTTGGTTTTGCTCGGGAGTTAGGTCGTGCAGAACAAAATTTAACACATACTTTTCTTCAAAACATTGTACAGAATGTCTTGAACACTTTATCTAGAGACGTTGTTCCATTGTCATTTGTGACAACGTTGGCACTACGACCGCACTCCCATTATCTGACACCGCTTGTTTGCCAATGACTGGTCGAATGGACATCTGTTGTTTACAGTTGTTAGTTCAGGCCGACACCCACCGTGTTTACTGCCATGGCATCGCTTATACGCCAGTAATAAAATTCGCAGAGCTTTTTAGACGGACGTTGTAAATACAAATGACCACTATAATTTATTCTGACATGACTTTTACGATTTTATGACAGCCAAATGTTGTTACAGTTTCTTCATATAAGCATACAATGTTAGTGATGCAGACCCACAACTATGAGTTCTAACAGAGGCCGTTCACTGATGTGCAGATGATATTGATTTATTTTGCTTTCTATGTATTTTTTACATGACCATCTACAATTACAGATTCTCTCTTGTAGGCCAAAATCGAAATTATGTTTTCACACAGCCCTCTTTCTTTCTTCACCAAATTAACTATGTCTTGATCCCTCATGATGTGTCCAATCAACTTATCCCTTCTCTTATTTAATTTACCCTACAAAGCTGTTTTGTCCCTCCACTGAAACAGTCATCTTCATTACTTATCCGATCTATCAGTCTAACTTTCGACTTTGTTCTGTAACATGGTGGTAAGTTCCTATGAGCCCAAACTGCTGTCATCGGTCCCTAGGCTTATACACTACTTAATCTGACAAACTAACTTAGGCTAAGGACAACACACACACCCATGCCCGAGGGAGGACTCGAACCTCCGACGGATGTAGCCACGCGAATCGTGGCAAGGCGCCCTAGACCGCACGGCTACCCCGCGCGGCTTCTGTGACGTGGTATTTTAGAAAGTCCTCTTCTTGCCTCTACTGTTACAACTGCCGTTAATGCAAAGTAACATGGTCGCCTATGTTCGTTATTTAGGAGCATTATGTCCTCTTCTGAAGGGGTTCTTTACTTCACATGAAGTGTAGTTATCGCTGATGTTCTGTAAAGCAGTAATTCGCAAATAGCCTCTCCTGAAGGCACCCTTCGGCAGTGATGATGAGACTCTCACATCGTCGGGAAATTATACGTGTTGCCTGAATATTCTTAAAAGCTCTGGTGATAAAGCCATGGTGGCCGTAAAGGAGGTTCAGCAGCCGAAGTTTATAGCGGCCTTAAGATACTCCGTCTTACATAGGATCCAAAAGCAGTTTGGTTAACGACTTCCACTTCTCCACATTCACAATCGCGGATAACTGTCCTATGAATTTTTTGTACCTGTTTAATGAACAGCCATGGTTGTCTGTTAACTGGGTTGCTGCTGTATCCACTGGAAAATTTTCTCATCGTGAAGAAATGTTTTGGAGACGCTTTAATTTCTTCATCTTGTTGAAGATGGAGAACTGGTCTTGCCGCTCTAAAATGAATACTTAGGATATTCGTTTTTATAGCACGACTGGTTTGGACATATGTTTAATTTAATTTAATTTAATTTAAAATTGTAAACTCGCTTCGTAACGTCACAATGTGACTTATATTTTCGTAATGTCCGGACTGTTCGTAAATACTGATAAACTGTAGACAGAGGCACATTAAAAAGGCGACTTCTTGGCAGCATAGTGGAACTCGGTGTTATGTCACTGAACTTTCACGGTAACTGACCGCATTGAAATGATTGGAAATGTACTGGGACGTCCGAATAAGTAATGGAACATATTTTTTTTCTGAAACCAGGTTGGTTTTATTCAGGGTCAAAATACACCACATTACTCCTCAAACTTTTGTCTACAATATCTCGATTTTCAAAATCTGTGTTCAATGCGACGGCCTTACACCCTCTTACTCGGAGGACCTGTATGCCCGCTTGGTACTACTCATCTGGGCGACGTCGGAGCCAACTTCTTTCTGCATCAATAACTTCCCCATCACCCACATACTTCTTTCCGCGAAGTGCATATTCTATTGGGCCAAACAAATGCAAGTCGCAAGGCGCGATATCCTGGCTGTAGGATAGATGAGGTGCAGCAGTCCAATGACATTTTGTGAGCAAGCATCTCTCTGCGTTGTCACGGAGAAGTACGTTTGCATTTTTGTATCGACGAACACGATGAAGTCGTTTCTTCAGTTTCCCGAGCGTAGCACAGTACACTTCAGAGTTGCTCGTTTCACCATGAGGGAGGGAACTGAATAATCTCTTCAGAGTCTGGAAGACCGTAGCCGTGACTGTACAAGCTGAGAGACGGCTTTGAACTTTTTCGTCAGAGGAAAGGTTGTGTGGCGCCACTCCATAGGTTGCGTTTTGTTTCCGGTTCGAAGTGATGAACCCATGCTACATCGCCTGTAACAATGTTCGACAAAAAAGTTTCCGCGATCAGCCTCCTAACCGGATAAGCAGTTTCTCACATATGGCCCTTCGTCGCTCTTTATGCTCTTCTGTTAGGCGGCAGGGAAACTAGTGGGCACACTCCTTTGAATACCCTAACTGGTGGACGAGTGTATAAGTGCTACAAACAGTTCGAAGTGATGAACCCATGCTACATCGCCTGTAACAATGTTCGACAAAAAAATTTCTGCGATCAGCCTCCTAACCCGATAAGCAGTTTCTCACATATGGCCCTTCGTTGCTCTTTATGCTCTTCTGTTAGGCGACAGGGAAACTAGTGGGCACACACGTTTGAATACCCTAACTGGTGGACGAGTGTATAAGTGCTACAAACAGTGGTGAACAGTGATATGTTTGATCGTGATCCGTTTATCATCTCGAATGAGAGTGTCTGCACGTTCCAGCATTGCAGGAGTCGCAGCTGTGTGCAGTCGGCTGGCACGAGGGAGATCGAACAGGTTTACGCGATCTTGTTGCGATGATGACAGACGCCTCGCCCAACGGTTCACCGTGCTTTTGTTCACTGCCATGTATCTACAAATATACGTCATGCTCTGGTTTTCCGCCAAAAGAAAATCAATGGTAGCTCTCTGCTTGGAACGCAGCTCTGTTACAGACATTTTGAACGATACGTATATCGCCAGCACCTATGGGAATTTCATGAAACTATGTGGGTTGTAGCGAGAATATTTCACGATGTTCCACAACCAATTCCACATTTTTTCACGGTTTCTATCGTTTTATTTAATCAAGAGATTGTTCAGTATTAAGAGAAATTTGGATCAGATTCACGATATGACAAAATAGTTAAGTACGTAAGTTCCTTTACTGCTACTCCAGAAAACAAAATAAGAAAACACAAGAAAACAAATACTTTCGGAGCAAAAAACCATACTTTTTCCGGCTCGTTTGCGGATGATGTGTTTAAAGTAATACAATGCAGACCACCGTGTACAACCCACATTTATAATATAAATGCAGCTTCATGTGAGCAATTACACCGAAACATATACACATGTTACCGTTTTAGGCCTAAAATAGGGAACCAATCGAAAGTACGTATAATATTTTTCCAGAAATAAAGCGAGACCCACAGAAATATCACATACGTGTCTAAGCATGTACGAGTAAACAATAATAAAAAAAACTCGTATTTTGCAGAAGGTAAAGCTTTTTAAAAAAGTATTTAATTAGCAAACTTGGAGAAGGAGCAACAGCAGGGTGTAACACCAGCAATGTAGAGTGTAGGGATGCAACAACACATGAGAGTAATCCCAAAAATATAATTCCTACACTAAAAATTCTATTCCGAAAATTTGTGAGTCATTCGAAATAGCTATGGACTTGTGAGTTTGAGGGAACGGTCATACGACGTGAAAAATTAGACATGAACTTTTCCAATTTCTTTTACACAACCAGTGTCAGTATGTTACAGTGTCCTGACGTAGATTGAGTAAGAATGCGATAACTACATCAACTGCGACGGAACAACGGGGCACGCATAGTCACATAGCGCAGTTTCCCAGTCCCGTTGTTGTAATCATAAGTGTGGGAACCGTGTCCGGCCGTTAACACCCACCAGCGCAATTTAAACGGAAGTTGTCATCACTTCCTGCTACTCGTTAAACTAAAGGCACGACGACTTTAAAGTGATGCACCGGCCATCCTGAGGCGAGATGGCATTGTGTGTCACTCGCAGCAGGAAGATTTGAATAGATTCCTTTGTGCGGCTAACAGAGCTTTGAAATATGAAGAGGCGCGGTGGCATGTAATTACCGTTGCTGCCGTATTTCTAAGTGGCTGAATTAATTCTGGGCCGATGCATGTTGGTGCGGGTACAAGTTGTAACAGACAGCACAGTACAACATGGTCTCAAGACAAGAGAATTTCGATGCGAACCAAACTTTTATGCAGCCGCCAGTTATATCTCCGTCCATAGTCAAAAATATGCTACGCAAAGTGCGCAGCAGGAGTAATTTTGTTACTTTATAACCGTGTCAGCTGTAACCCACTACCTTCGTTCCAGTCACGTGCAAGCGAAAAATGACTGCTTATGTTGATGTTGTGGACTACTTCAGCTCCCAGTGCCTACTGCAACCTATATCCTTCTGAATCTGCTTAGTATATTCATCTATAGGTCTCCGTCTACGATTTTTACCCTCTTCGCTGCCCTCGAATACTAAATTGGTGATCCCTTGATGCCTCAGAACATATCCTACCAACCGATCCCTTCTTCTAGTCAAGTTGCACCACAAATTCCTCTTTTCCCCAATTCTGTTCAGTATCTCTCCATTAGTTACATGATCTACCCACGTAATCTTCAGCGTTCTTCTGTAGCATTACATTTCGAAAGCTTCTATTCTCTTCTTGTCTAAACTATTTATCGTGCATGTTTCACTTCAATACACGGCTACACTTTCAGAAAAGACTTGCTGACAGTTAAATCTATACTCTCTTCTTCAGAAACGCTTTTCTTGCCTTAGCCAGTCTACAATTTATATCCTCTCTACTTCGACCATCATCAGTATTTTGCTCCCCAAATAGCAAAACTCATCTTCTATACTTTCTAACCTTACTTCCTCAGCATCACCTGATTTAATTCGGCTACATTCCATTACCCTCGTTTTGCTTTTGTTGATGTTTATCTTATATCGTCCTTTCAAGACACTGTCCATTCCGTTCAGCTGATCTTCCAGGTCCTTTGCTGTCTCTGACAGAATTTCAATGTCATCGGAAAACCTAAAATTTTTATTTCTTCTCCATGGATTTTAATTACTGCTCCAGATTTTTCTTTTGTTTCCTTTACAGCTTGCTCAACATACAAATTTAATAACATCGAGGGAGGGCTACAACCCTGTATCACTCCCTTCCCAACCACTACTTCCCTTTCATGTCCCTCGACTCTTATAACTGCCATCTGGTTTCTGTACAAATTGTAAATAGCCTTTTGCTCCCTGTATTTTACCCCTGCCACCTTTAGAATTTGAAAGAGAGTATTCCAGTCAACATTGTCAAAAGCTCTCTCAAAGTCTACAAATGCTAGAAACGTAGGTTTGCCTTTCCTTAATCTTCCTTCTGAGATAAGTAGTCAGGTTAGTATTGTCTTTTGCTCCCTGTATTTTACCACTGCCATCTTCAGAATTTGAAAGAGAGTATACTAGCCAACATTGTCAAAAGCTTTCTCTAAGTCTACAAATGCCAGAAACGTAGGTTTGCCTTTCCTATCTCCGTAAATACCCACCTTTTTGCAATTTCTTCAGTTTTAATCTACAGTTCATAACCAACAGATTTGGGTCAGAGTCCACATCTGTCCCTGGAAATGTCTTACGATTTAAAGCAGACAGGGCGCACAAAATATGTGAACCAGCGTACTTAGATGATGAGATTGAACATCTTAGAGCGACCTTCAAGAAGAATGGGTATTCCAACAGAGAGGTAGATCGTGGACTACGCCCAAGACTGACAACCAGGACGGACGATGATCGACTTAACCCAAGGGGAAAGTGTTCTTACCATTCATCAGTAAGGTCACTGATCGCATCGGAAAATTTTTAAGCATGTACGATGTGGATACCGTTTTCAGAACCACCATGAAAATAAAAGAATGTTTAAGATCCGCAAAAGATAAACGACATCCTCTAGCTACACCAGGTGTCTATAAAATTCCGTGCAGTTGTGGAAAGGTCTATATAGGCACAACAAAAAGAAGCGTCAACACCCGTCTGGGTGAACATAAAAGGAACTGCCGCCTAGGACATATTTATATCGGCTGTAGGGGAACATCTGTTACAGGAAGGTGATTATGAAATAAAGTTTAGTGAGACGACCGTCATAGCAAAGACGTCGCATTATTATGCGCGAATGTACAGAGAGGCCATGGAGATTGCCAAACACTGCAATAATTTTAATAGAAAAGATGAAGGCATTAAGCTGGATAAGATACGGATGTCAACACTCCAGCAACAGCGTGACAATCTAATAATTTCAATTGAGAAAGTTGGCAATATCAGAGATTATAGCACAGCCGACGTCACGTGATTGACAGCGGCGCCCTCTGGATGGCTTATACAGGGTGTTACAAAAAGGTGCGGCCAAACTTTCAGGAAACATTCCTCAGACACAAATAAAGAAAAGATGTTATGTGGACATGTGTCCGGAAACGCTTAATTTCCATGTTAGAGCTCATTTTAGTTTCGTCAGTGTGTACTATACTTCCTCGGTTCACCGCCAGTTGGCCCAATTGAAGGAAGGTAATGTTGACTTCGGTGCTTGTGTTGACATGCGACTCATTGCTCTACAGTACTAGCATCAAGCACATCTGTACGTAGCATCAACAGGTTAGTGTCCATCACGAACGTGGTTTTGCAGTCAGTGCAATGTTTACAAATGCGGAGTTGGCAGATGCCCATTTGATGTATGGATTAGCACGGGGCAATAGCCGTGGCGCAGTACGTTTGTATTGAGAAAGATTTCCAGAACGAAGGTGTCCCGACAGGAAGACGTTCCAAGCAATTGATCGGCGTCTGAGGGAGCACGGAACATTCCAGCCTATGACTCGCGAATGGGGAAGACCTAGAACGACGAGGACACCTGCAATGGACGAGGCAATTTTTCGTGCAGTTGACGATAACCCTAAAGTCAGCGTCAGAGAAGTTGCTGCTGTACAAGTTAACGTTGACCACGTCACTGTATGGAGAATGCTACGGGAGAACCAGTTGTTTTCGTACCATGTACAGCGTGTGCAGGCACTATCAGCAGCTGATTGGCCTCCACGGGTACACTTCTGCGAATGGTTCATCCGACAATGTGTCAATTCTCATTTCAGTGCAAATGTTCTCTTTACGGATGAGGCTTCATTCCAACGTGATATAATTGTAAATTTTCACAATCAACATGTGTGGGCTGACGAGAATCGGTACGCAATTGTGCAATCACGTCATAAACACAGATTTTCTGCGAACGTTTGGGCAGGCATTGTTGATGATGTCTTGATTGGGCCCCATGTTCTTCCACCTACGCTCAATGGAGCACGTTATCATGATTTCATACGGGATACTCTACCTGTGCTGCTAGAACATGTGCCTTTACAAGTACGGCACATCAGGTGGTTCATGCACGGTGGAGCTCCTGCACATTTCAGTCGAAGTGTTCGTACGCTTCTCAACAACAGATTCGGTGACCGATGGATTGGTAGAGGCGGACCAATTCCATGGCCTCCACGCTCTCCTGATCTCAACCTTCTTGGCTTTTATTTATGGGGGCATTTGAAAGCTCTTGTCTACGCAACCCCAGTACCAAATGTACTCTTCGTGCTCGTATTGTGGGCGGCTGTGATACAATACGCCATTCTCCAGGGCTGCATCAGCGCATCAGGGATTCCATGCGACGGAGGGTGGGTGCATGTATCCTCGCTAACGGAGGACATTTTGAACATTTCCTGTAACAAAGTGTTTGAAGTCACGCTGGTACGTTCTGTTGCTGTGTGTTTCCATTCCATGATTAATGTGATTTGAAGAGAAGTAATGAAATGAGCTCAAACATGGAAGGTAAGCGTTTCCGGACACATGTCCACATAACATATTTTCTTTCTTTGTGTGTGAGGAATGTTTCCTGAAAGTTTGGCCGTACCTTTTTGTAACACCCTGTATATACGGCGCTCACTCGTGCTCACGTTTCAGTTCGCCGATTGTCCTCGTAGGATGCCTTCCGCAGTCGAAGGCGAAACGTCGGGGGAGAGTCCTATGTATGGACCACGGCATCTCAGCCCGGAAGTGTTAAGTGATGAGGATGTGTTGGATGACGATCAGTTTGGCTTTAGAAAAGGTAAGGGCACGAGAAAGGCAATTCTGACGTTGCGGCTGTTAACGGTAGCGAGACTGCAGAAAAGTCAAGACACGTTGATGGATTTTTCGACCTGAAAAAAGCATTCTACAATGTAAAATAGTGTAAGATGTCCGAAATTCTGAGGAACTGGGGGTAAGCTATAGGGAGAGACGGGTAATATACACCATGAACATAAGCCGAGAGGTTATAATAAGAGCGGAAGGCCAAGACCGAAGAGCTCGTATTAAAAAGGGTGTAAGACAGGAATGTATTCCTCTGTCCCTACTGTTCAGTCTATACATGGAAGAAGCATTGATGGAAATAAAAGAAAGGTACAAGAGTGGAATTAAAATTCAAGGTGAAAAGATACCGATGATACGATTCGCTGATGATATTGCTGTCCTCAGCGAAAGTGTAGAAGAATTACAGGATCTGCTGAATGGAATGGTCTAATGAGTACAGAAAATGGATTGAGAGTAAATCGAAGGAAGACGAAGATAATGAGAAGCAGCAGAAATGAAAACAACGGGCATGCATCAAAATAACCAAGACGGACGGAGTGCGGAAGACATGAAAAGCAGACTAGGACTGGCAGAAAGGGCATTCCTGGCCAAGAGAAGTCAATTACTGTCAGACATAGACCTTAATTCCAGAAAGAAATTTCTGTGAATGTACGTTTGGAGCGCAGCATTGTATGGTGGTGAAACATGGACTGCGGGGAAACAGGACCAGAAGAGAATCTAAGCATTTGAGATGTGGTGCTGCAGACGAATGTTGAAGGTTAGGTAAGAAATGAGGAGGTTCTCCGTAGAGTCGGAGAGGAAAGGAATATGTGGAAAGCACTGGCAAGAAGAAGGGTCAAGATGGCATGGCATATGTTAAGACATCAGGGAATGACTTCCGTGGTACTAGAGGGACCTGTGTAGGGTAAAATCTGTAGAGGAATGCATCGAGCAAATAAGTGGGGACGTAGGTTGTACGTGCTACTCTGCGATGAAGAGGTTGACATAGAAGTGGAATTCGTGGCAGGCAGCATCAAACTGGCCGGAAGACTTATCACTCAAACAAAGAAGGCTGTAACACCGAAAACGCGGTACCTGCTACTGATATATAACTTATTTTTTAATTGTATGTCAATATTTGTAGTTTAAATGCTTTCTTTTAATAAGGAAGGACATTGCTTCACTGTATGAGTACATTTAGGTAGAAGTCTGTTGACGTTTCATTGTATTTATCTGTGTTTTACTGTGAAACTTATAAGCTCTGGGAAAAAGCCAAAGGAATTGTTATTTGCATCGACTAGCAACGATAATAGCAGTGCTTGTACGTTGTAAAATCTTTGGGTAGGGAGTTGTTGCACAGAGCGCACGGAGAGAGGGGAGATGGGTTCCAGCACTTGTAGTGTGCGGAAGTGTGGTGTTAACGTTCTCGCAGTTGGTAGTACCATTTTCGGCGGCATCATGTGCGCGCGCCGACCAGCTGTCTGGAGCGGGAGTACGAACAGTGGACGGGCGGAAGAGGCTGTATTAATCACGATCGTCCGTTCCTATAATTAGCCGTGGCTCCACAATATGCTACCGTCCTCAACAACAGCAGCAGCTCCAGCAGCAGTTTCGTCGTCGGCTCTGAGCTTCGTCGTATGCACAGCACTGAAGCAAGACTGTTCATTGGTAGAAAGTATTGACGGCTAACCCGGCAGCACAACTGAATGTGATTTGATTGATGAAACTTATTTAAATAATAATCACTTAAGCTCAGGGCGATTGTGTCCTCATTGCCCCCAGACATTGTTATGAAGCAGCATCCTTGTTCCTTTTCTTCCTAATATGCTAACTGAGTGTCATAAGAAACAAATCGAATAGTTACAGCGTTTATTAATGAATAATTTCTCTTTTAAGAATTTTAGACTCAGTCTACTTTCAATTAACTGTTGTACAACAGAGGCTTCAGTATATGACTAAAGTAAAGCAATTTCATTTTTCAAGTTTGAGAATTAATCACTAAAAAAAATCCAAATGTAAAGAAATGCACAAATTAAGAGCGTGGAAGTTTTATTTATTTTACATATAGTTTGGAGCACATGGCTGTTTGGTTTGGTACGTATTCTAGTATTTAACTCTGTTCAATTCAGTAAAAAAGGCTCAGTTGTTCAGACAATAATATGAAATCCAATTTGCAAAATAAGTAACGGCAAAGTAAAAGGTACTTGCTTTTTTTTTTAAATTTCTTTGATGACGTTATGTTGAGGTCACTGGAAGTCATTGTTCACCTTACGAAGTTCAGTACTGATATAATTGCATATTTTCAAATCATGACTCGATTACCTTTTTCAAAATTTAATGCCAAACATAAGGTAAGAGTGACTTCTCAGTTTTCTTTATATTACATACTCAAAATTAGTGTAAAAAAAAAGACAACTTGGCAACCTTCAGTTGCTGGTCACTGGAAGTCATTGTTCACCTTACGAAGTTTAGTACTAATATAATTGCATATCTTCAAATCATAACTCGATTACCTTTCTCAAAACTTAATGCCAAACATAACGTAAGAGTGACTTCTCAGTTTTCTTTAAATTACACACTCAAAATTAGTGTAAAAAAAAAGACAACTTGGCAACCTTCAGTTGCCACGTCAGTGTTAAATAATACATATTTTTCTTTTGTATCATCTTGTACAGGATTTTGGGTGTAAATTGCCCTAGTGGGCTGGCGACCGTTAATTATTTCCTTTTCGTTCATTAGTGTAACTTTTGGATTCATGATCAGTGGTACCCCTTTCTGTCCAGTGTTGTTCGTGAGTGAATGCACAAAATAACTTTCATTTGCAAATTATAGCCCTGTTCGGTTTAATAACTTTTATTTTTAGTAGACTTTCCATCAGAAGGGTCGGTTGTACACTTTCCTCCTACTTATCGGTATCATTTCTTCGGGAAAGATAGCCTTATACAATTAGAAAAAGTCCATTAGGCATACACGCGATCTACGGTCATATTTTATATCGCAAGCGGGATTGGCCGATTAGTAAGGGGGAGGTTGCAAGGCGTACAAGAAAAAGCTAGAATGACAACCAATATATATACCGAGAGGTACTGAAGGACACAGTCCTTAGCCTAGGAAGAGAGGAAGAAGAAGAAGGAAGGTGGTGCTAATTTCTACATGAGAAAACAAATACAAAAACTTGAAAAATGTGGTTTAATTTCAAACAATTTTATATAGTGGCCGACAGGGTCTGTTTTGTTACAGCAGAACGAAATTTCGTAACGTAGAATCACCGGTTGCCCACGATCGAGTGTCATTAATGTGAGCACCGTCTACGTTCCATGTCGTTGTGCCATACCCACTCACAGACGGGAGATGGCAGCACTAGAAGTGGAGGGGTGGCGCTGAAAAACAGTGCAGTCGTTGTTGTAATGCGGAAACAAAACGATTTATCTGACGTCCAGAAGGGTATGATATCTGGCTTTAGGGCCAAGAGTAGATGCATTTCTAAAACGGCTAAGTCTGGGACTACCAGCAGTGCCTGCTGAACGACAGTTGCCGTGTACGGGCCTCCGCAGCAGGTACCTTGTCCATACACACATGCTGACAGCTGCTCATCGACGACGAAGGCTGGAATTTGCACGCCAGTACCGCAACTGGACCCACTGAGTAGCGACAGGTGGCCTTTTGAGCGGAATCACCTTTTATGCTTCACCGGACAGATGGCCGTTGGTGTGGTCGTTGTGAAACGTCTGAAAGCGAACACCCTGCAACAAACGTTGGAAGGGTCCAGGGCGGAGAAGGAAACCTTATGGTCTGGGGAATATCTTCGTGGCATTCCCTGAGTGAGCTCATCATTCTGTAAGGCACAATGGATCAACATGAGTACGCATCTATCTTTGCGGAACATGTACACCTCTACATCGGCACGATGGTATCTACCAGTGATTGCGGCCACATGTAGTAAGCTTCACGCAGTGGAGAATGGCAAAACAGAGGCAGCCGGCGATCGAGGCGTTACGAAGTGAACGCGGCACAGATAGCCTTGCTGACAGTAGCAAGTCTACCAACAAGCCGACGGAAGGACGCACACAGACCGAGCACCGAGCGAAGCCTGGAGAGTGCTGGGTAAGGGAAGTGAGGCCAGCAAGCTAAGTTACGCTGCAATATACTGCGGGAGTAATAACAAAAAGCTACCACCGAGGGTAAAAAGTGTCCTCCTGCCGGATATAAATTGTGGAGCGCAGTCAGCAACAGACAGAAGCCATTAGGAAGCAGTTCGGATCTGAGGACGGACGTGGTCCGTGTCGGAATGTTCAATCTTCGTAGGTGACGATTCCGAAAGTCTGTTCCAGCTCGCAGGAGTCATCCGTTCGCCGCCAGATGTCAACTTTATCTCTGGGGGTCGGCCCGAGTTCGTTCGGCACCATGGCTGACTAACTACAGCGAGAACTTCCAGCAGGACCGGCCGCAGCGCGGTCTCGGTCACAGGCGCCGACGGGGACTGACGCCCGGACTTAACGGAAACCGGCCCCACGGCGCTTGGTCCGTCCATGACAGGACCACGCGGACATCGCGATTGACGGCTTCCCAGCCGCCGGTGCAGCAGACGTCGGCAGCTGACCTCACGGCGACGAGTTCATCTCAACCACAGGGCATCCTGGCTTCAGCGAAGCACTTGTGGCCTAGTGCGATCAGCGGCGCGCGTGGCGCGCATTGTCGGAGAATCTACACAGCAGCAGCCAGGCGGAGGGATCCGCAGGGCTGGGCAGCGACGAAGTGGGAGAAATTGTAAAGAAAGTTCAATAAATAATTGTGAAACTCCACGCCGTCTCAGTCTTTGGCGCAACCACTGTGTCTGCTGCTAACAAGTGGTACAGAAGTCCGCAGCTGGTGGTCGTGCGGTAGCGTTCTCGCTTCCCACGCCCGGGTTCCTGGGTTCGATTCCCGGCGGGGTCAGGGATTTTCTCTGCCTCGTGATGACTGGGTGTTGTGTGCTGTCCTTAGGTTAGTTAGGTTTAAGTAGTTCTAAGTTCTAGGGGACTGATGACCATAGATGTTAAGTCCCATAGTGCTCAGAGCCATTTGAACCATTTGAACACATGTGGTACAGAAGTCGTAACAAGTGGCCATCTGTCTTAACAGTACATTCTTCTCAGCGGACGCTCGTGGTCCGAAGATAATCAGGATGAGTTTAGCGTAATCCACTGACCACCATAATCTATGGGACCACCTCGATCGGTCTGCTCACGCCATGGATTCTCAATCGAGAAACCTGGCGCAACTAGTCACAGCAATGGAGTCGACATGGGTCGACATCCCTGCATCAATATTGATGCCTTGCGGAACCTCATTGACCCGTTTCGGAGCGGTCCGCACTGCAAAAGATAGTTATTCAGGCTTTTGGCAAATGGTCACATTAACGTGTTGGACAGCTTTCGTACGAAGCAATCGATTTGGAATAGATCGACTGGTGGCAGTCGATTTGCGATTCATGGAAAGACCGGAGAATTCAATTAAATTACGTCGCGGTATACTTTGCCTCGTTCCATGTCACTGAATGTGATGGGATCTACGAAAAATGGTAACTGGATGAATGAGTGAACAAATTAGTGAAACTGTTCGTAGTCGGCGGCCGTAGCCGCGAAGACCTAGAGCCTAAAGTGGAAAGAGCGATAACTATACTTACAACATGGTGCCAAGAGACGAAAGTGACGATCGCGCCCAATGAATCAACATATCTCTTACTCGAAGGCCAACTTGTCAGAAATCCCATAGTAAGAATCAATGGCTCACCAGTTCTTCGGCGCCGTGAGGCCCGATATCTAGTCATCGACGAGAGGTGGAACTTCGCATCACATTTTGATACCGTATCTCAAAGATCTTTAGTACTGCTAAACAACCTCATTGGAATAGGCCACAAACGCTTTCATCTTCCACCCAATTTAATTAAACTGTACCACAATAGTATTATAATATCAATAATAGGATACGGATCAGGGGTCTGGGCACACAGACTCCCGAGTGTCATGCCTGCTATGGCTGTAAGAAGGGTGCAGCGTAATATGCTCCTACGTTCAGCAGGAGCATACAGATCAACACCTGGAGGGGCGCTTCTTGTGCTAATGGGGATCTGTCCACTTGTAACCTCCCCCTCACTTATCGACCTTAATGACAGTGAAAAGTTAAACCGCGTGTACCTAATGGAAATTTGGGAAAAGCAATCGTCACCGAAGTTAATCTGTCGGTAAAGAGGGAGGAAAGGGTTACATCCAAATGAAAGGAAAAATGCTAATGAAACAGGTGGAAATTAATTTTGAAAAGGGGTAAAGTTAATAAAGAAAGTAAATGTGCGGCCGTTACGTTAACAATTAACTAGCGGTAATTAGATATTTGAGATTTGGGGGAAATTACGGTCGCCAGTCCTAAGGACAATTACTATAGTACTGAAAAAGAAAGGTGATTACACATATAATTAGCACTAGAAGCGTGGCAACTGAAGGTTGACATGTGCAGTGTGAAAACTGAAAGTTTGTCAGAAGTAATAAATTTCGCTACACTCTGACTTAATTTAGCAAAATAACTAATAAAACAGGAAAATCGAAAGTTAATTTAGTGACTGAAGTTAATAGTGACCTTTCTTTCTGAAGCACATCGAAATTCAGTGAAATACCGTTAGTCGTGGACTACCTCAACAATCATTTCAAAAGCTACTCGAATCTACGCAATTTAGAAATAAGGGATTTAACTTTGAACTTGAATTAAATGATTCTGAACAATTAACAGTAGTAAAATTTAGTACGTACCAAGCTGCGCTGCAGTCACAGGTAAGCTAAAATACGGTAACAAAACTCGCACTCTTAATTTGTGCTTGTGTAATCTGAATACTGTAGCCAGCTATGAATACATTAACTGAACTTTGAAATTAAAGCAGTGAAATCGAATGATGTTGGCGTTTGAATTTCAACGACACTCGGGTTCATTTCGGAAAGGAAGGGACCCTGCTTGGTAATGCAATTGGGACAATGAGCAACAAACGTTCATGCTAAATTGCTGTAATTTTGTGATGCAACAATTTTAAAAGTTTGAAAAGCTGAGGTCTGCCATACAGTTCTACAACTTTACGTGCTTCCATTCTTCCTTGTTGGCTGATTGAAGGTTTGAAGCCGTCGATCGAGGAGGTGGTGACAGTCACTCATTGTCGGCCGTCGCTGTTGCTGAAGCTGGATGTTGGCGCGCCTTCTTCTCGACACGGTCACCAGACGAAACGGGCTCTTGATGTGCGCCAGCTAGTGCTTCCTGTCCGCGACACCATCTCAGAAACTATCATCGCAAATCGAGCGCAATTACATGCTGCCAAACCCCGAAAGCGCGGCAACTCGCGGGAGCTTCACACAACACACCTGCTCCACTGCACCACCCCAGCCAGACTCTCCTCTCTGCCCGCACTCCACGCGACAGAGTTAACACTACCAAAGATCATAAACACTCTGGTTGTCCATACGACCTATCTATGTATTCGTTCGATAGCATAGTTTTCCCTAGGCCAGACAAAGCGTATAAATACAAATAATATTCACAAAACAAACCAACATAAATGCACATCGAACTATGGCAGCAAGAGTGGAACAACGAGGTTACGGGGCGCAGAACTTATTAGCTGTTACCGGACATAGAGGAACGAGTAAAGCTTACGTGCTTCATGCCTACGAGAGGAATGCTGCACTTTCTTACTGGACCTGGACCCTACCCGACATATCTATGTCGGTTTGGGAAGCAGGCTATAACCGAGTGTGACTGTGCTGCTGTGCAAGGCACGCCAGAACCTGTGGTGTATGAGTGCCACCTCTTCGGTGACGTAGCAAACGAACTACGACAACAACTTCCGAATAACGACACGTACAGTCTTCTAAGGCACGACAACACCTTCAATGTCTTCAACAAATTGATAGACGAGATTTCGAATAAAGTCCTTAAGAATTTTCTAAGGGACAACCAGCAAAAATCACACCAACTCAGACTCCATGCACCTTTTCTGTTCCGCCGGGTCTGGACTCAGCCAGCCGCTTCACGGCTGGGATCCGCCTTGCTCTGGACTAGGGGGGGGGGTTACATTTAACCGAATAGGACACGCACCAATTGTGACACTAGACCTAAAATAGGTTAGTATGTTGAAAGATAGGATAAGGTTTTCTAGGATAGACTGCAGTGATACCAAGTTACCGGCCAGCCCAGCGCCAGGGGCACGGCCACTGGGATTAGCTCAGTGGGCCAGGCCAACATCCATCAAGTTTGTAGATCACTGGCACATCTGCAACGCTGCAGGTAGCATAAGTTTTGTAGATTAAGTAGAAATAGGAACCCTGTAGCGGTAAGTTCAAAATTTAAGATTACCTGTAGCGTAGAAAAATAGCTGCAAATGTGTGTATGAAATTAGGACCGACTAATATATTCAGGTAGTGGGTTAATATGTGTAATGTAATGACTTGAATAAAGATTTTTTAAAAAAGAAACTGTTGCAGGTCGGGAGTGTGTCTGAATGAGTTACAATGACACTGTAACAGTTCTGGTACTAAATGTAACACTTCTGTCACTAAATGTAACTGGGTTTTCTCTTCTGACGCTGTCAATTGTCATGATGAGCATTCTAAAGCATTCTGTCAGGGTGAAAATATTAAATTAACCAATTTTTCTCTCTTAACAACATGTGGGCAGGGTGGGTTCTTCCTTGGCTCGGGTATGAGGTAGAATGAAACAGCATTTTTACATAAGATAACTTTTATTAAAAGTTTCGTACGACTGTATCTTACTGGATGTTCTGGTTCGGGGAACGGCAGCTGTGTCGTTTGCGTAGCCTTCTGCTGCGGCAGCGGCGGCGGCGGCGGCGGCGGCGTCTGATTACGCGTAGCGGTGTGTCTCTCGTGTCGCCGTCTCGCCCAGCTGACTGGAGACGCGCAGCGCGAGATGGCCCATTTAATTATTGCGAGCGAAGTCGTGCATCGGATGGTGATACCTTGGATGTGGCGTCCCAGTGTTTCTCTTCTCTAAGCGGCCGCGTGTGTTGTGCGTCAGCCAGCGGAGCGGTGCGGCGGGGGAAGGCCAGTGTCCCGGACTCGAACACGGACTCCCGCTTGCCAGTCTTCGGCTGTCAGATCTTCATCCCAGCTCACAGGTGACTGCTGATGTGAGGCCGTCTCCTTCCCGTCCTCACGAGTCACCCGGGTACGTAAAAATCAGACTTCAAATACCTTTTAGCTTCTGTCTTCTGGCGCCGAGGCTGCTGCTTGCTATTCCATTACAGCGGCGGACTTGGTGCGCCTGTGCATGATGCAGTCTCTTCTTGCATGACGGTCTTCAGCACCGAAACTGGCTGCTACGCTTCTTCGTCTCTCGTCTCCGTCTTCGTCTCCGTCTGTCGGGCCGACTGCGTCTCGCGTATTTATTCACTTCAGTTTACTGGAGGTAAACGACTTCACGGTCATTGCCTCTTCTGTCACGTTGAAAAGCTTCTCGAAGAATCTTCTTAACGTCGGTCATTGGCTCTTGGGATGTAGGCGAGGGCCTCTGCTCACATGCGAGAACTGAGAAACACGTGAGCCGGTCGGGCGATGTCCTGACGGCTGAATCGACAGCCCCCGCTTATGTGGAACTTGCTGACTTCACAGTCATTGTCTCTTCTGTTCTGCTGTTTTGTCCGCTGTTTGCCAGTATGTAACTCTCTAAACTAAACCAAATTTTTCATTTATATTCTAATTTCTGCTTCACTTTGATTTCACTAATTTATTTACTTAAGTACCACTCAACAACACAAAATCTACTGTTGTTACAGCAAACTGCAACAGCCCCAAATGTTAATATTCTGCGTAAGGGAAGAGAGCTTCTGCCCGTACGACCGCAGCAACTGCTAGCGACTAATTGGGAGAGGCGACTATCCTCACGCTCGGTAGAGCGGCGAAGGCCAGAGCGCGCGAGCCTCACCTACATATGAAACTGGCAGAAACGTCGCGCAGCCAGTGCGGCTGGCTTTCCTCGGACGCGGGCCGGCGCTAATGAGTTTCGCTGTTTACTGCCCTCGCGGCGGCGCGCAGTTACTCACGACAGCGCGCAGTTTGTCCTCGCGCGAAGATGCTATCACGCGGAATAAGCCGGGCCGGACAGCACCGCAGCGGGGGACACGTCGCGCTAAGGCACGGCTGCGGCCGCGAGACGCCGCGACTGTACGTTACACGCGTCGGGTAATTACTTACCTACAACGACACAAAGACTCTGTCGCGAATTTTTCCCCCGCCGCGAAATGCTGACACACTGGGTGGGGAGGGTTGGACGCCTGCACGCACCAGCTGGTTAACCACTATAGAGCCTACCCACATGGTGTCGCATGCGCGTCACGGAACAATACTTCACCTTGCTTCTCGAAAGCAAAGATGGATGTAAGGACATCGTGGATGCTGCCTGCGTAACGTGGGAACAAGACACACACACACACATACATACACACACACAGACAGACAGACAGAGAGAGCAATCCAAAGGTGTTAGCAACGCATTCCGCTACGTCGTATACATCTCCACGTAGCTTAGGTCCTACTAGTATCAGGGAAGCTATTCAAAAAATGGTTCAAATGGCTCTGAGCACTATGGGACTTAACATCTGAGGTCATCAGTCCCCTAGACCTTAGAACTACTCAAACCTAACTAACCTAAGGACATCACACACATCCATGCCCGAGGCAGGATTCGAACCTGCGACCGTAGCGGTCGCGCGGTTCCGAACTGAAGCGCCTACAACCGCTCGGCCACCGTGGCCGGCTAAGCTATTCTCTGACCTGTCCCTTCTTTCTTGGGGCATCAGACTTCTCAATGGTTTGGCGCACCCGCCACACGAATTCCTCTCCTGTGCCAGTAGCACTGGCACCCAACGTTCTCTGTTACTTGTCACATGTATCCAAATACACTAATCAGCTAAAATACTGTATGATGACCACTGCCCATCGCGACGTTGGATGCCGCCTGGTGGCTAGCGCGCACGTGCTACAGTAACGGAAGTATGTAAGAGGAGCAGATACGGAAGGGCGACCATCCTCGCGAAGATCTGGGCTGCAGATGGGGGAAATACATTGAAATTAGCGGGTTTGACATAGGGTATATTATCGTTACGCAAAGCCTGTGAATGAGTATCTCGAAAACGGAGAAACTGGTTGACTGTTCATGTGCTACTGTCATGAGCATCTACGGAAAGAGGACAGTGGCAGGTAATTCTCAATGGAGAGAAGTCTTCCGAAGTAAGAGTGATTTCAGGTGTGCCGCAGGGGAGTGTCGTAGGACCGTTGCTATTCACAGTATATATATTTGACCTTGTGGATAGCATCGGAAGTTCACAGAGACTTTTTGCCAATGATGCTGTAGTATATCGAGAGGTTGTTACAATGGAAAATTATACTGAGATTCAGGAGGATCTGCAACGAATTGACGCATGGTGCAGGTTACGGCAATTGAATCTCAATGTAGACAAGTGTAATGTGCTGCGAATACAAAGAAAGAAGGATCCTTTATCATTAGCTACAATATAGCAGGTCAGCAACTGGAAGCAGTTAATTCCATAAATTAGAGACTTAAAATGGAATGACCATATAAAATTAATCGTCGATAAAGCAGATGCCAGACTGAGATTCATTGGAAGAATCCTAAGGAAATGCAGTCCGAAAACGATGGAAGTAGGTTACAGTACACTTGTTCGCCCACTGCTTGAATACTGCTCACCAGTATGGCATCCGTACCAGATAGGGTTGATAGAAGAGATAAAGAAGATCCAACAGAGAGCAGAGCTTCGTTATGGGATTATTTAGTAATCGCAAAAGGGTTACGGACATGATAGATAATCTCCAGTGGAAGACTATGCAAGAGAGACGCTCAGTAGCTCGGTACGGGCTTTTGTTGAAGCTTCGAGAACATACCTTCACAGAGGAATCAAGCAGTATATTGCTCCCTCCTACGTTATCTCATAAAGAGACCATGAGGATAAAATCAGAGAGATTAGAGCCCACACAGAGGCATACCGATGATCTTTCTTTCCACGAACAATACGAGACTGGATTACAAGGGAGAATCCATAGAGGTACTCAAGGTACCCTCCACCACACACCGTCAGGTGGCTTGCGGAGTATGGATGTAGATGGAAAGATGCGGTGTATTTAATTATATTATAACTTATTTGATCGAGGTCCCCAATTACTACAGATATTCACAATACTGGTTTCAGCAAATCATTGCCGTCCTCGGATCCACAAACAGTTTTATGATGCATAAAGTCTAGTTGTATGTATCTAAATATTATAAACATGTATCATAGTACGACTCATGCCATCATAGAGTTAAAAGAGTCAGAAATTGAAATATGAGCGTTTAATGTTCCAATAAGGCTTACGGAATAGTGGGGCTTTGGAAAAGGGGACTGTAACTATGGCTGTAGGCGAAGGAGTCAGTTAAGAGAACGCTCTATATGCACGTCTGTTTGCTCTATGTAATATTTAGAGATAATTCTTGAAAGTACAAGCAATCGCAAAAAAGTACAAGTCACAAAGTTTTAAAGCAACTTATACAGGGTGTTACAAAAAGGTACGGCCAATCTTTCAGGAAACATTCCTCACACACAAATAAAGAAAATATGTTGTGTGGACATGTGTCCGTAAACGCTTGATTTCCATGTTAGAGCTCATTTTAGTTTCGTCAGTATGTACTATACTGCCTCGATTCACCGCCAGTTGGCCCAATTGAAGGAAGGTAATGTTGACTTCGGTGCTTGTGTTGTCATGCGACTCATTGCTCTACAGTACTAGCATCAAGCACATCAGTGCGTAGCATCAACGGGTTAGTGTCCATCATGAACGTGGTTTTGCAGTCAGTGCAATGTTTACAAATGCGGAGTTGGCAGATGCCCATTTGATGTATGGATTAGCACGGGGCAATAGCCGTGGCGCGGTACGTTTGTATCGAGACAGAACTCCAGACCGAAGGTATACCGACAGGAAGACGTTGCAAGAATTGATCGGCGTCTTAGGGAGCACGGAACATACCAGCCTATGACTCGCGACTGGGGAAGACCTAGAACGACGAGGACACCTGCAATGGACGAGGTAATTCTTCGTGCAGTTGACGATAACCCTAATGTCAGCGTCAGAGAAGTTGCTGCTGTACAAGGTAACGTTGACCACGTCACTGTATGGAGAGTGAAACGGGAGAACCAGTTGTTTCCGTACCATGTACAGCGTGTGCAGGCACTATCAGCAGCTGATTGGCTTCCACGGGTACTCTTCTGCGAATGGTTCATCCAACAATGTGTCAATCCTCATTTCAGTGCAAATGTTCTCTTTACGGATGAGGCTTCATTCCAACGTGATCTAATTGTAAATTTCCACAATCAACATGTGTGGGCTGACGAGAATCCGCACGCAATTGTGCAATCACGTCATCAACAGATTTTCTGTGAACGTTTGGGCAGGCATTGTTGGTGATGCTTAGACTGGGCCCCTTGATCTTCCACCTACGCTCAATGGAGCACGTTATCATGATTTCATACGGGATACTCTACCGGTGCTGCTAGAACATGTGCCTTTACAAGTACGACACAACATGTGGTTCATGCACGATGGAGCTCCTGCACATTTCAGTCGAAGTGTTCGTACGCTTCTCAACAACAGATTCGGTGACCGATGGATTGGTAGAGGTGGACCAATTCCATGGCCTCCACGCTCTCCTGACCTCAACCCTCTTGACTTTCATTTATGGGGGCATTTGAAAGCGCTTGTCTATGCAACCCCGGATCCAAATTTAGAGATTCTTCGTGTTCGTATTGTGGACGGCTGTGATACAATACGCCATTCTCCAGGGCTGCATGAGCGCATCAGGGATTCCATGCGACGGAGGGTGGATGCATGTATCCTCGCTAACGGAGGACATTTTGAACATTTCCTGTAACAAAGTGTTTTAAGTCACGCTGGTACGTTCTGTTGCTGTATGTTTCCATTCCATGATTAATGTGATTTGAAGAGAAGTAATAAAATGAGCTCTAACATGGAAAATAAGCGTTTCCGGACACATGTCCACATAACATATTTTCTTTCTTTGTGTGTGAGGAATGTTTCCTGAAAGTTTGGCCGTACCTTTTTGTAACATCCTGTATAAAAACATGTACGTATATAACTAGTTTTAAAGCTTTATATTTTTGTACACTTTTACGCTTTCACTGTTAGTGTGTATGTATCACATCTGAAGATGCAGTGATTTACTGAGAGCCGTAATGTAGTAATTAGGCATCCTTGAAATAATGATTATATGAAAGAAGGAACTGGCAGTCACGGTCATAAGAGGTCTGAAATAATTTCTTACAGCAAATCCCGATTTGTCACGGTGATACCATCTGGAGTTCAAAATCTGTTCGTTAACTCTTATGTTCTTCTGAATTGACGCCATGCCTTTGTTGCATGAGTCTGCAGGGCTTTATTATTAGCACTGAAGATGGTGGCACCGTGACTTAAATCTATTTGCTGTAATAAATGATTTCAAACCTTTTGCGACCAAGGCTGCCACTGTTTTTGTTTACAATGCTAATATTGCTGTGTTTGAGTACATGGTTCCCAATGGAATCCATCTTAAATGATATGAAAAATCTCATAATATACTTAAAATTCGATGCTAGTTTGTTACGCTGCAAATGCAGATTCCTGTAGTTTAAAGAAAAGTAGGCAAGGACTGCAACTGGAGACGGGAAGAGAAGTCATATGACATTGAAAGTTCCGGCGGGTTAAAACTGTGTGCCAGCCAGGGATTCTAATCTGGGATATTTGCCTTTCAGAGGAAGTGCTCTGCCAGCGCGAATCACGACCCGTCCTCACAGCTTTTCTTATGCCAGTATCTCATCTCCTACATTCCAAACTTCAGTGAAATTTTCTCGCGAAACTTGCAGCACTAGTACTCCTCGAAGAAAGAACAGGTCGTGCGTGAGTCGTGCTCGGGTAGCTCAATTGGCAAAGCACTTGGTCACGAAAGGCAAAGGTCCCAGGTCCGATTCGCGGCCCTACATACACAGTTTGTTTGTCAGGAAGTTTCAGGTCAGCGCACACTTCACTGCGGAGTGAAAACACATTCTGGCCATTAAAATTGCGACACCACGAAGATGAAGTGCTACAGACGCGAAACTTAATCGACAGCAAGAAGCTGCTGTGATATGCAAATGATTACCTTTTCAGAGCATTCACACAAGGTTGGCTCCCGTGGCGACACCTACAACGAGCTGACATGAGGAAAGTTTCCAACCGATTTCTCATACACAAACGGCAGTTGATCGGCGTTGCCTGCTGAAACGTTGTTGTGAGGCCTCGTGAAAGGAGAAGAAATGCGTACCATCACGTTTCCGACTTTGATAAAGGTCGAATTGTAGCCTATCGCGATTGCGGTTTATCGTATCGCGACATTACTGCTCGCGTTGGTCGAGATCCAATGACTGTTAGCATAATATGGAATCGGTGGGCTCAGGAGGGTTATACAGAACGTCGTGCTAGATCCCAACGGCCTCGTATCACTAGTAGTCGAGATGACAGGCATCTTATTTGCCTGGCTGTAAGGAGCGTGCAGCCACGTCTCTGTCCCTGAGTCAACACATCGGGATGTTTGCAAGACAACAACCACCTGCACGAACAGTTCGATGACGTTAGCAGCAGCATGGACTGTCAGCTCGGAGACCATGGCTGCGGTTTCCCTTGACGCTGCATCACAGACAGGAGCGTCCGCGATGGTGTACTCAACGACGAACCTGGGTGCACAAATGGTAAATCGTCATTTTTTCCGATGAATCCGGGTTCTATTTACAGCATCATGATGGTCGCATCCGTGTTTGGCGACATCGCGGTGAACGCACATTGGAAGCGTGTATTCGTTATCGCCATACTGGCGTATCACCCGGCGTGATGGTATGGGGTGCTATTGGTTACACGTCTCGGTCACCTCTTGTTCGCATTGACGGCGCTTTCAACAGTGGACGTTACATTTCAGATGTGTTACGACCCGTGGCTCTACCCTTCACTCGATCTCTCCGAAACCCTACATTTCAGCAGGATAATGCACGACCGCATGTTGCAGTTCCTTTAAAGGCCTTTCTGGATACAGAAAATGTTCGACTGCTGCCCTGGCCAGCACACTTTCCAGATCTCTCACCAATTGAAAACGTCTGGTCAATGGTGGCCGAGCAACTGGCTCGTCAGAACACACCAGTCACTACTCTTGATGAACTATGGTATCGTGTTGAAGTTGCATGGGCAGTTGTACCTGTACACGCCATCCAAGCTCTGTTTGGCTCAATGCCCAGGCCTATCAAGGCCATTATTACGGCCAGAGGTGGTTGTTTTGGTTCAGATTTCTCAAGATCTATGCACCCAAATTGCGTGAAAATGTAATCACATGTCAGTTCTAGTATAATATATTTGTCCAATGAATACCCGTTTATCATCTGCATTTCATCTTGGTGTAGCAATTTTAATGGCCAGTAGTGTAGATGGGAGTACTGCAAAACGTTTGATCGCAGAGGTATCAACCGCTATCTGGTCGTGCGGAAATAGTAGAGAGTCTATGTACACTCATGTGGCCTATTGTAGCCATCAGGCGCTCAGTGATTGCGTGACGCGGTGAGTGCAGACAGGCTGCTGGTGCCACGGCGTGCCAGTGAAGGCCGCGCCGCTGGCTCAGTGAGCGCGCCTGCCCCACGGAGGAAAGTGTCGCTGCGGCTGCGGTCTTGCGCAACGCTGCATCGCTGCAGTTGGCAGCCTTGCAGAGGTGAGGGACCTCCGCGAGACGGCCAGCGCGCCGCCCGCGGCCCGACCGGATCGCTTCGGCCCAACTCGGCAAAAGGAGCAGCGAGACGCCTGCCCGCCGCAAACCCGGGACCCCGGGCCTGCGGCCGGAGCTTCCGGACCGCTCTTCCGAGGGAATGGGCGGGCGGCGCTCGGTCCCACTCTGGTATGTTCCTCCAGAGGTGTGTCAGGAAGTACAGGTAGAGGAAGAATAGCCGGCCGCGGTGGTTTAGCGGTTCTAGGTTCTCAGTCCGGAACTGCGCGACTGCTACGGTCGCAGGTTCGAATCCTGCCTCGGGCATGGATGTATGTGATATCCTTAGGTTAGTTAGGTTTAAGTAGTTCTCAGTTCTAGGGGACTGATGACCACAGATGTTAAGTCCCGTAGTGCTCAGAGCCATTTTTTTTTAGAGTAAGAATAAGAGGAGTAGGAAGAAAAGGGATGAGTAGATGAATAGGTAGAAGAAGAAGAAGAAGAAGAAGAAAAGGAGGTACACAAAGAGGAATTGGAGGAAGACGTTGGGATTAAGAAATAGAGGAACGGAAGGTAGGGGTAAAGTAAGAACGAAAAGAAGGAGGTGAAAAAAGAAGAGGAGATGAACGAGCTGAAGGAAGGGGAGAAGGAATTTGAGATGAAGGAAAAGAAGGTATGAGGTATGAGAAAGTGAAGAAGAGTTGAAGGAAGGGAAGAGGGAAGAAAGAAGAAGTAGGAAGAGAAGCAAGGGGAAAAGAAAGAGGAGATGAAGGAAGGGAAGAAGGAAGATTGTGAAATACGTGGAAGGGGAGAAGGGAGAAGGAAGAAGAGTTGAAGGAAGGGAAGAAAGGGGAGAAGGAAGAAGAGATGAAGCAAGAGATGATTCTAATTTTGTTGGTAGAACAAATTTCTCAAATACTGCAACACTGAGGGTCACGAAAGTCATAATGAAACACTTCCTGTATGTCAATGCTATTTTATTCTTGCAACAACTGATATCCATTCGCATCCAAGTGCTTTGACCAAATCGGGCATGAAAGGTGGAAAGATGACCACTGTTCAGTATCGCGATACACGCGAAGCCTGTACCTCAAGATCATTTTTGAAAAGTTGCACTAAACATCGTTCTTGTGAAACACAACTTCCTCTTTACACGCAAGCAGTGCTGAGTGCTGCTGACAATTATTTCAGATTGATTCCGTACTTTTGGATTTCCTGAAGGCTTTTGACACTTTACCACACAAGCGTCTTGTACTGAAATTGCGTGCTTATGGAATATCGTCTCAGTTATGTGACTGGATTCGTGATTTCCTGTCAGAGAGGTCACAGTTCGTAGTGACTGACGGGAAGTAGTCATTGGGTAAAACAGAAGTGATTTTTGGCGTTCCCCAACGCAGTGTTATAGGCCCCTTGCTGTTGCTTCTCAACATAAACGATTTGAGAGACAATCTGAGCAGCCGTCTTAGATTGTTTGCAGATGACGCTATCGTTTATCGATTAGTAAAATCATCAGTAGATCAAAACAAATTACAAATCGATTTGAAAAAAAATTGTGTGGTGTCAACGTCAGACACCACCTAGTAGTTGCGATAATCGATTGGGTCCAGCACTTGCAACCTCGCTGGCACGGACAGACTTGCAGATCCCACCGGCCGAGTCAGCTACAGGTCGTGAGCGAAGTCAGATTAGAATAGCCATAGCCTTCAGCGCGCTACGTTCGCAGCCTCTAGTTCGCGCATGTATTACGCACGCAATACCAGAATTGTGTTATCTTGCTTGTTGTATAGTCCAGTGACTGTCTGTTAATGAGTCATTTGTATTCAAGAAAGACAGTTGTTATTAGTTATGTTCCTGGAGTGCAGTATCAGGACAAAGTTAAGTAAAAGTTATGTCCTAAAGTATTCCAGTACTAATTATTATAGAATGTTCCAGATTCCTACAACCACCCCACTCGTGCTAGACTATCATCTAAATGCAAATCCCAGGGGTACCGATCGAAAAGCATCCTGCGTTTGTGAGGTCATGACATGCTGCCATCGAACTGCACATCAATCTTTATGTGGCGAAAATTGGCAATTGACATTAAATAACGAGAAGTGTGAGGTCATTCACGTGAGTGCTAAAACGAATCCGTTAAACTTCGGTTAAACAATAAATCAGTCGAATCTAAAGGCCCTAAATTTAACTAAATGCCTAGGAATTACAATTACGAACAACTTAAACTGGGAGGAATACAGGAAATGTGGGGTAGGGTAAACAAAGATTGCGTTTAATTGGCAGGACACGTATAAAGTGTAACAGATCTACTAAAGAGACTACCTACACTACGCTTGTCTCCGCTCTTTTAGAGTACTACTGCGCAGTGTGGGGTCCTTACTAGGTAGGGTTGACGGAGTTCGTCGAAGAAGTTCAAAGAAGGGCAGCACGTTTTGTATAGGGGAGAGAGTGTCACTAAAAAGATACAGGATTTGGGGTGGACATCATTAAAACAAAGGCGTTTTTCGTTGCGGCGGAATCTTCTCACGAGATTTCAAACGCCTACTTTCTACCCCGAACACGAAAATATTTTGTTGACGACGGCTTACATAGGGGGAAACGATCACAACAATAAAACAAGGGAAATCAGAGCTCGCACGGAAAGATATAGACGTTCGTTTTTCTCCGCGCGCTATACGAGATTGGAATAGAAGAGAATTGTGAAGGTGGTTCGATGAACCCTCTGCCATGCACTTAAATGTGATTTGCAGAGTATCGATGTAGATGAATACTTTTATGACAGTGAAAGCTGGTCAACGAATATTTTCTTAAGTTCCTGCTATTTCCTTCGTGGTAACAGATTACGCTATACAGATTTCTTTCGGGGGTCATATCTAATCTGGAAAAATATTTGCCCCTAAAATAAAACTACTTTTAATTAAAGACTTGTCTGTTAACATAGGTTAACTTCCCTTTGGCACATCTCATCTGTGTTTCTCCTGTGCAACAGCGATCCAGTTTCTCTGTCAAACTGCCAACGCCCCCCCCCCCCCCCCCGGGCTTAATTAATCAGTATCTGTTTTTATTTTTCCTCCACTTCATCTGCTATCATTACTAATCACCCTATCGTATGTCGCTCTTCCCCAAGCCACTGAACTTCCTCTGCAAATTTGATTCCATCTGTACTGTGACCTTGCATGTCTACTGGTTGTCATTATCAGAGTTTGATAAGAATCTTACATTATGAGAAAAATATTTAACACACTGTTAATTACTTTAACTTCTATAGTATTACAGCTATTCTTGTTATGCACATCTTGCTTACTACGCACCTTGAAACATTAACGGTGTATCTACGGGTGGCCTGTTAGATGTACGAGTGAATCTGATGGCCCTCATTATCCCAAAATAAATAAATAAGTGACACTAGATTACAGATAACCTGCGCAGCGGAGCTTAAGAGTACATTCACATATCTCGTAAGAACAAAAGTGGAAAGAACCGCTCTGTTACTTTTGTACTTATTCCCGTGTACATTCAGTCCTTAATTACGCTATCAATTTTTGGTAACGTACAAAATACGGCTAAAATATTCAAATAACACAAAAGGGCTGTTAGAATAACTGAGAGCAATGAATGGCCTCACTGTAAAGAGATATTTAGAGATTTGGAGATTTCAACTGCATCATTTGAGTACTTGTACAACTCTCGAACCTTTATGCACGTTAAGAAAGACATCAGTAATTTATGTTAACAATAAGAGTTCTATTAAGGACCGTGGAGCAATAGGTACAGAAAATTTATATGTATCGAGAAAAACTAAACAATAAACTTAAAATGGTATTTTCTAGCACGAATCAAACTTCAATAAATTGTCCAAAGAAATGAAGCAATAACTAAAATATTGCTAAGAGGGTCGTTAAAGAATACCTTTTAAAGAATGTCCACTACGCAGTGAAAGATTACTGAAATGATAGATGCTGGTAAAAAGTGTTCGGATTGTTAGAAATTAAAATATTAACCCTTGCAGACATTGCACAAATATTATGATACCCTTGTCGGATTTACAGACAAGTCAAGTTGTTGCCTTGATGATCAAAAGTTATTCCACTGGGAATGCTTACAAAGTGACATTCCACAATAAACTTTCGAAATACTGTATAATACACGTTGCTGGGGAATTGTAATACCAAGATTTGCACTGGAAAATACGTAAGCGGGGGTGCACAAAACTGTAATATTGCCTCTCGAGAAGAATTGGAAATGGACCGCATTATAGCCGGTGAAGGAGCTCTTTCGAGTCTCATATTGTGCAGCAGCGAAGGCTCTGGTGAAAGAGGAGGGGAGGGGGGAGGGGAGGGGGGAGGGGAGGGCTGGTCCTTGAGAGGGCGTGGCAAGGCCACACAAGCGAGAGGTCATAGCTGCGCGCTCTCCCAAGACAGGCAGCGAGCGTGCCTAGGGCAGCAACTGCGGTTCCCGTGTTTACAACCCGCTACTGCATTCATGGGAAACCAAAAGGCAACACAGTGGTCAAAGCGCTAGACTCTATCCAGAACGTTCTTTCCGCTCTGCAGCGGAGTGTCCGCTGTCTTCAAACTTCCCAGCAGGCCAAAACTGTGTTTTCCACCGGGACTTCAAACCCGGAACCTTACCTTTCGTGGACAATGGTTATATCGACTGAGCTATCCAGGCACGACTCATACTGTAGTGGATTGCCTTACGAGACAGCTACTGGTAGAAGTATAGCGGTGAGAGAGGCACGTTTTGCAACGCCACATGTTTAATAGTTCGGTGCCCTCCTCCAATTTTCTCACAGTCTGATTCACTTCCTCACTGTGCTGCGGTCCAGACGTCAATTCTCAGATATTTGACTATCATAGCAAAAACCCTGTGTTTGACCTATTATTTTAGAGGTCGTGCAGCAGCAGCCAAAGTTGCACATGGCGAACAAAATCTTCCGCATTGTCTTTTAAAATACTTTATTAACAAGTAACGACAGGTTTTGCATCAGTGGAGATCCATCTTCTGGTGATAAGTTTCCCAAATTTTTTAAACAGTCATGGCGAGGCGAAATGAGTGCTTAGAGCCAAATCCCATTGTTCATTGTCAAGATAAACCAACAGCAAACTAAAAGCGGTTGTCTATTATTAAACTGACCCATGAGTCTGAGTCGTATGTCGTATGCCAAAAAAAGTGTAACTATTACGTCATAACTTTTATTTTTGTTTCTGACTTTGTTGCCTAGTACAGTACTACACATCATCAAAAATTTATTTTATTTATTGCGTAGGTGGCCTGAGACCTCCCTGTCAACCATGGTGCTTGCCAAGATGGGGTGACTGGAATGTCCAAATATACGGCCTGCCATACAGCACATGTGACCACAGAGGAGAGCTATCTGTGGAGAGGCCACACAAAACTGTCACTCCTCAAAAGGGATAGTAGCGTTTTTATTAATTCTAGGGGCAACCCTCTGGATTATTGGCTGATGTGGCCTCGTAACTTAAGCCAACATGACCGTGCTGTGCTGATGAGGCGGAAGACTGCAATCATGGAGAAACTACAGCCGTTATTTTTCCCGACGGCATACAGGTCTTCTGTATGCTTAAACGATGACGGCATCCTCTCGGATAAAACATTGCGGATATTAAATACACCCCGACACGGGCCTCCTGGTAACAAGCGTCATCAGAAAAAGCATGACTAGCGTTGTACGGGTCGACCGTAAAACGTTAGATCCCTTAATCGGATAGGGAGGTTAGACGGTTTAAAAGGAAATGGATAGGCTGAAGTTACAGTAGTAATGGATAAGAAAATAAGAATGCCGTTCAGCTACTGTGAATAGAATGATGAATGTATTATCATAGCCAAGATGGGCACGAAGCCAGCATCCTTCACATTAATACAAGTTCATATGGCAACGAGTTCCATAGATCTTGCGGAGATTGACATATTGTAGAGATAAAAGAAATTATTCAGCTAAGGGAGAGGAACTTTTAATTCTGATAGGGGGCTGGAATTTGATAACAGGAAAAGGAAGGGAAGGAAAAATAGTAGAATAATATGGAGTGGCTGAAAAAAATGAATGAGGAAGCCACCTTGCAGACTTTTGCATAGAGCATAACCTAATCATCTCTAACACTTCGTTTATAAGGTTGTATACCTGGGATAAGGGAAAGTTTCAGATTAACTATACGGTAGTAAGACTGAGATTTCGGAACCAGATTTTCAATCGTAAGACATTTCCAGGCGTAGATCGGGACTCTGACCATAATGTTTTGGTTACGAACTGTAAGTTAAAACTTAAGAAATTGCAAAAAGGTGATAAATCATTTAAGTTGAACGAAGGAGATATATTGAGAGTTTTATATGGAGCATTAGGCAACGTTTGACTGATACAGAGGAAGGGAATATAGTAGAAGACGAATAGGTAGCTTTAAGGATGAAATATGAAATAGTGGAGGCAGCAGAGGATCAAAAGGGTAAAAAGAAAAGATCTAGCAGAAATCTTTATATACAAAAGGGAATACTGAATTTAATTGACGAAAGGAGAAAATATAAAAATGCAGAAAAAGAAACGAGGTCTAAAATCATGAGATTCGCAGAAAGTGCAAAATGGCTGAACAGGAGTGGATAGAGGACAAATGGAAGGCTGTAGAAGCATCTATAAGTAAGGCAAAGCTAGATGCCATCAGTAGGACGACTCCAGAGATATTGCAAATATTGGAAGCATTCTGTGAACATCAAGAGCTCGGAAGTCGAGCCGGAAGGAAGGAAGGAAGGGAAAGCTGAAAGGCGGAAGGAATATACAGAGCGGCTCTACAAGGGAAATGAAGACAAGATTATAGAAAAAGAAGTAGATGAAGATGAAATGGGAGATATTATACAGAACGCTGTAAGGTGGTGTATTAACAGTCAACTTCGACAGCTCATTCGATAACAGCATTCGAAGAGTCTTTCGAATGGTCTGAGCTCTAATACCGGCGTGTACATAAATTTTACACATCTATGGATTACGTCACCCATCACCTAATATCCCTTTCTTTTTGTCAACGGTGCAAAATATCTAAACGAGGTTCTCAAATATTATTACGCAGAAGGGCACATAATTTTGTTTCATGGCTAACAAACAAGGATCAAACCTGCCGATTGTCGGTCTGATAATGGGAAAAGCATTTTAAAGGCTTGCTACAAGAAGGAGGACAGGCTACAAGGAAACAAATTGGGGGTGGGAGAGAACGAAGGTGGGAAGAGATACAGAAAGTAAGCACAAAAGCAATACAGAAGGCGGCTACACGAATGAAGATGTAGAAGTCACCAGGACCAAGACATGTACCAATAGCGAGTTATTCCATATGAATATCTAAGCAAGTTATTTAATAAATGTACGGTGTATGGGGAGGAAATTCCAGCAGAGTGGAACTTAGCTTATCTTAGTCCCATACATACATAAGCAATAAAGTAGTTAGCAACCGTCGTAATGTAAGTGACACAAGTTCAATCAACAGGCTGTACCGGAGGATTTAAAATCGAGTATGGAGTCCCACTGTAATCGAAGTAGAAGAGCAAAGTGGCTATCGAAGGGGCAGGTCATATGTAGATAAAATCTTTACTCAAAGACGGATCACGGAGATGAAATTGGAAACAAAAGCAAGCAGTCATTTGTTTTTCATAGATCTTATGAAAGCATGTGACACAGTGCCGCTAAAGATATTGTTCGAGATTTTGAGGTGAGGGGAACTGACAAAAATTTATGTAATAAGAATCAGAAGCCTGTGCTAATCGGCAGAATGTGTCATCATTAAAGTGGAGAAAGAAATTTCTGGAGAGGCCTTCAGAATAACTGAACGACTGGAACAAGGATTATGTCTCCCGCACCCTTTAATATGTGTTTGCAGAAGGCACTCGATCTCTTGTGTAGAAAGTGCATGGGCATGGAGACTGAAATAGGAAACCAGTGCATGCACACACTTGTCTATGCTGATGATTAGGTCGTTGCAGCAAACGAAATAGAAGATACATCTTACATGCTCAGAACATATTCTGAGCTTAGAGCTTGAAAATTGATTCTGACGGAACGGAATATCTGAGATGCGGAGAAGAGAGAAGTAGTTCGGGCTTTGGCGTATCAAATTAAAGTACCAGGATAGTACCCTATCCCATGATGCAAGATATGATAGAGATATCGAGCAACGGATAAGGAAGGGAAGAAGGGCCATCCAAAAATTAAACCTGTCCTTTGGTTCTCAAAGTTGAGTTTAGTGGTTAAAATGCGGTTACACAAATCCATCATGGAACCAGTAACAGGTTATGGGAGTGAGTGTTAGGAACTGACTCAAAGAAATAAAAAGAGGGAGCTTTAGAAATAGATCACTTGAGAAGGGCGTGCATAATTTCGTTGGTTGGTTGATTTGGGGGAGAGGACTAAACAGCGAGGTCATCGGTCTCATCGGATGAGGGAAGGATAGGGAAGGAAATCAGCATTGCCCTTTCAGAGGAACCATCCCGGAATTTACCTTAAGTGGTTTAGGGAAATCACCGAAAACCTGAATCAGGATAGACGGACGCGGGTTTGAACAACCGTCCACGCGAATGCGAGTCCGCTGTGCTAACCACTGCGCCACTAGCTTAGTACGCAGAATTTCCCCATCTGATCACCTAAGAAACGAGGAAATAAATCAAAGAACGTAGACCTATTGCCGGCCGGAGTGGCCGAGCGGTTCTAGGCGCTACAGTCTGAACCGCGCGATCGCTACGGTCGCAGGTTCGAAGCCTGCCTCGGGCATGGATGTGTGTAATGTCCTTAGGTTAGTTAGGTTTAAGTAGTCCTAAGTTCTAGGGGACTGATGACTTTAGAAGTTAAGTCCCATAGTGCTCAGAGCCATTTGAAGCATTTTTTGTAGACCCATTATAGTATTATGGATAGAAGACAACTAGGAAGGTTAGCGCATGTCAAAAGGACGGAAGCAGACAGGTGGACAAAGAGAACACTTTCATGGCAACCACATGGAAGGAGAAAAAGACCACGAAAATGGTGGTTAAGGGCTATTCACGAAGCGTCGAGGAATGCGGAACAGAAGAGGATGAGGAAGAGTAGTTACATCCAGGCGTTTGGTAATAGAGATATGGGATCTGGCGTTAGTTGTAGGACCCCAGCGACAAAATGAAGTTAACACTCTCTTGTGTCAATGGAAATGTAGAAGCAAGTATGGTTTCTGCTTAAGAGAACGATATACTGTATTTTTTTTTTTTTTTTTGTTGATTAATTTGAAATCTCTTGCAGTGATGAGTACAGTGATATAACATTCCTTGATGTGGTCATTAGTACTTCAGAAAGTACTTGAAAAATGTGCTGTAATACACTCCTGGAAATGGAAAAAAGAACAAATTGACACCGGTGTGTCAGACCCAAAATACTTGCTCCGGACACTGCGAGAGGGCTGTACAAGCAATGATCACACGCACGGCACAGCGGACACACCAGGAACCGCGGTGTTGGCCGTCGAATGGCGCTAGCTGCGCAGCATTTGTGCACCGCCGCCGTCAGTGTCAGCCAGTTTGCCGTGGCATACAGAGCTCCATCGCAGTCTTTAACACTGGTAGCATGCCGCGACAGCGTGGACGTGAACCGTATGTGCAGTTGACGGACTTTGAGCGAGGGCGTATAGTGGGCATGCGGGAGGCCGGGTGGACGTACCGCCGAATTGCTCAACACGTGGGGCGTGAGGTCTCCACAGTACATCGATGTTGTCGCCAGTGGTCGGCGGAAGGTGCACGTGCCCGTCGACCTGGGACCGGACGGCAGCGACGCACGGATGCACGCCAAGACCGTAGGATCCTACGCAGTGCCGTAGGGGACCGCACCGCCACTTCCCAGCAAATTAGGGACACTGTTGCTCCTGGGGTATCGGCGAGGACCATTCGCAACCGTCTCCATGAAGCTGGGCTACAGTCCCGCACACCGTTAGGCCGTCTTCCGCTCACGTCCCAACATCGTGCAGCCCGCCTCCAGTGGTGTCGCGACAGGCGTGAATGGAGGGACGAATGGAGACGTGTCGTCTTCAGCGATGAGAGTCGCTTCTGCCTTGGTGCCAATGATGGTCGTATGCGTGTTTGGCGCCGTGCAGGTGAGCGCCACAATCAGGACTGCATACGACCGAGGCACACAGGGCCAACACCCGGCATCATGGTGTGGGGAGCGATCTCCTACACTGGCCGTACACCACTGGTGATCGTCGAGGGGACACTGAATAGTGCACGGTACATCCAAACCGTCATCGAACCCATCGTTCTACCATTCCTAGACCGGCAAGGGAACTTGCTGTTCCAACAGGACAATGCACGTCCGCATGTATCCCGTGCCACCCAACGTGCTCTAGAAGGTGTAAGTCAACTACCCTGGCCAGCAAGATCTCCGGATCTGTCCCCCATTGAGCATGTTTGGGACTGGATGAAGCGTCGTCTCACGCGGTCTGCACGTCCAGCACGAACGCTGGTCCACCTGAGGCGCCAGGTGGAAATGGCATGGCAAGCCGTTCCACAGGACTACATCCAGCATCTCTACGATCGTCTCCATGGGAGAATAGCAGCCTGCATTGCTGCGAAAGGTGGATATACACTGTACTAGTGCCGACATTGTGCATGCTCTGTTGCCTGTGTCTATGTGCCTGTGGTTCTGTCAGTGTGATCATGTGATGTACCTGACCCCAGGAATGTGTTAATAAAGTTTCCCCTTCCTGGGACAATGAATTCACGGTGTTCTTATTTCAATTTCCAGGAGTGTACAAAAGCAAGACGCTGGTAGCCGTTATAGCGGTGTAAACAGCGGTAATAGTTTTATTGCGGATAACGACGGAACCTCGCGTGAGAGCTCCTCTAGGCGGTGTTTACGTAACTCATCCTTTATAGTCAGCCAGCTGCATGGCAAAGGGTACTTAGCGTACCATTCTCACTTCCCTTCTTCCCTGTTTTATTGAAGAATAGACTGGAAAAGAAAGAAAACTTGACGGTAAGACTCCGTACATTTCCCAAGATATGTGTGGAAGAGTGTGATACGTTACCTGACTTCTTGGAACGTATGCTCTCGGTATTTTTGCGGTAATGTTTCGCGTAAAGCATAACGTCTATCTTCGTCTTACTCATGTGTTTCACAAGCTTCTCTGTGACACCCTCAAGCTTGCTAAACGAAGCCGTGACGAAACGCATCGTTCTTTTCCTTTTATCTGTTTCTGTATCTGACGAAGAACCGTCCAATCGAGGTGAGATATCTATTCCGAGTGTAAATTACGTTTCCTTAGTTCACTTCCAATTTCAGAGGGCCATCTGCATTGCCTAAAACTAGCTTCATGTTGTCGTTGCACTTTGAGTTTCACTGGACGCATGCTTCCACGTATTTTACAGTTGTTACAGCTTCCAGTGTAATATTTCCGCCCATTTATGCTAAAAAAGCTAAATTTCCAGAGTGAATTTTCACTGTGTAGCAGCGTGTGCAGCCGCGCCAGGTATCCGTGCGGTCTTGGGCGCCTTGTCACGGTTCGCGCGTCTCCCCCATCGGAGGTTCGAGTCCTCCCTCGGGCATGGGTTTCTGTGTTGTCCTTAGCCTAGGTAAGTTTAAGTTACATTAAGTAGCGTGTAAGCCTAGGGGCGGTGACCTTAGCAGTTTGGTTCCATACGAACTTATCATGAATTTCAAATTTCAGCGTGTGCACAATTTTGAAACATTCTGCTAGACTGGGACACTAATCTGCAACCTCACTTCTTAACGGGCAGTTACTCTTTGCAACTGACGCAACATTCTGCATTCGCGTCCCGTTCGCACACAATTACATTTATGTGTGTTGCGGTTCAACTTCCAATCCCTGCACCAAAAGTCTGTCGTCTACAGGTCTTCCTACATTTCGTTAAAATTTTCTGACCTTTCGACGGTTCTATGTTAAATGATACTATCACGTGGGAATTTGCTCACAGAGCTGCCGACCACCAGATCATATACTCAAATTGTGAACAGAAGCGACCCCCGTTAAAAGCGGAATGTTGAGTCTCGACTCTATTCATTATCAACTTTTAGGTGGTTTTATTCTACTGTTGCAATGATACATTACTTAACGGGAGGTTCCGGTCGAGACCGATGACAAAATGGATTTTTTACGTAATTTGTATCCGTGAAGTATATGGAAGAAGCCTACGAAGGGATTTTTTTGATTGTGAAGATAGTTTTATAAGTTTTTGCATTTCGACATAACTGTCATCAAGGAGTGTGACTGAATGAAATTTAAAATGTTTATTTAACACCACAAAAGGTCGTCAAGCAACAGTCACTAAAACAATGAATTTTTTAAAAGAGTACATAACTACACTCCTGGAAATTGAAATAAGAACACCGTGAATTCATTGTCCCAGGAAGGGGAAACTTTATTGACACATTCCTGGGGTCAGATACATCACATGATCACACTGACAGAACCACAGGCACATAGACACAGGCAACAGAGCATGCACAATGTCGGCACTAGTACAGTGTATATCCACCTTTCGCAGCAATGCAGGCTGCTATTCTCCCATGGAGACGATCGTAGAGATGCTGGATGTAGTCCTGTGGAACGGCTTGCCATGCCATTTCCACCTGGCGCCTCAGTGGCTGCTGGACGTGCAGACCGCGTGAGACGACGCTTCATCCAGTCCCAAACATGCTCAATGGGGGACAGATCCGGAGATCTTGCTGGCCAGGGTAGTTGACTTACACCTTCTAGAGCACGTTGGGTGGCACGGGATACATGCGGACGTGCATTGTCCTGTTCGAACAGCAAATACCCTTGCCGGTCTAGGAATGGTAGAACGATGGGTTCGATGACGGTTTGGATGTACCGTGCACTATTCAGTGTCCCCTCGTCGATCACCAGTGGTGTACGGCCAGTGTATGAGATCGCTCCCCACACCATGATGCCGGGTGTTGGCCCTGTGTGCCTCGGTCGTATGCAGTCCTGATTGTGGCGCTCACCTGCACGGCGCCAAACACGCATACGACCATCATTGGCACCAAGGCAGAAGCGACTCTCATCGCTGAAGACGACACGTCTCCATTCGTCCCTCCATTCACGCCTGTCGCGACACCACTGGAGGCGGGCTGCACGATGTTGGGGCGTGAGCGGAAGACGGTCTAACGGTGTGCGGGACCCTAGCCCAGCTTCATGGAGACGGTTGCGAATGGTCCTCGCCGATACCCCAGGAGCAACAGTGTCCCTAATTTGCTGGGAAGTGGCGGAGCGGTCCCCTACGGCACTGCGTAGGATCCTACGGTCTTGGCGTGCATCCGTGCGTCGCTGCGGTCCGGTCCCAGGTCGACGGGCACGTGCACCTTCCGCCGACCACTGGCGACAACATCGATGTACTGTGGAGACCTCACGCCCCACGTGTTGAGCAATTCGGCGGTACGTCCACCCGGCCTCCCGCATGCCCACTATACGCCCTCGCTCAAAGTCCGTCAACTGCACATACGGTTCACGTCCACGCTGTCGCGGAGGCGGTGCACAAATGCTGCGCAGCTAGCGCCATTCGACGGCCAACACCGCGGTTCCTGGTGTGTCCGCTGTGCCGTGCGTGTGATCATTGCTTGTACAGCCCTCTCGCAGTGTCCGGAGCAAGTATGGTGGGTCTGACACACCGGTGTCAATGTGTTCTTTTTTCCATTTCCAGGAGTGTAGTTCCGACTCACTGAGTCGCCATTTTCAAATTTAATCACAAACCTGGAAAACTGTATTGACAATTGCAGCCTTACTTCTTTCAAGTATTACGAAAAAAACACTAAAACCAGTAAAATGAACCAAAGGCAGCAGAATGATTAATCAACCAAAGATTGTGATAACGTCTTATGACCCATGTTGCTGCCTGTGCTTCAGTTTCCTGGTTTCAGTGTATTTTCGTAATACTTGAAAGAAGTAAGGCTGCAATTAGTAATACAGTTTTCCAGGTTTGTGATTAAATTTGAAAATGACGACTCAGTGAGTCGTAACTAGTTATGTAATCTTTTAAAAAATTCATTGTTTTAGTGACTGTTGCTCGACCACGGTTTGTGGCGTCACCTACAACGTGTAGACATGAGGAAAGTTTCCAACCGATTTCTCAAACACAAATAGCAGTTGACCGGCGTTGCCTAGTGAAACGTCGTTGTGATGCCTCGTGTAAGGAGGAGAAATGCGTACCATCACGATTCCGACTTTGATAAAGGTCGGATCGTAGCCTATCGCGATTGCGGTTTATTGTATCACGACATTGCTGGTCGCGTTGGTCGAGATCCAATGACTATTAGCAGAATATGGAATCGGTGGGTTCAGGGGGTAATACGGAACGCCGTGCTGGATCCCAACGGTCTCGTATCACTAGCAGTCGAGATGACAGGCATCTTATCCGCAAGGCTGCAACGGATCGTGCTGGCACGTCTCGATCCCTCAGTCAAAAGATGGGGACGTTTGCAAGACAACAACCATCTGCACGAACAGTTCGACGAAGTTTGCTGCAGCACGGACTATCAGCTCGGAGACCATCGCTGCGGTTAACCTTGACACTGCATCACAGACAGGAGCGCCTGCGATGGTGTACTCAACGACGAACCTAGGTGCACGAATGGCATAACGTTATTTTTTCGTATGAATCCGGGATCTATTTACACCATCATGATGGTCGCATCCGTGTTTGGCTACATCGCGGTGAACGCACATTGGAAGTGTGTATTCCTCATCGCCATACAGGCGTAATACCCGGCGTGATGGTATGGGGTGCCAGTGGTTACACTCTTCGGTCACCTCTTGTTCGCACTGACGGCACTTTGAACAGTGGACGTTAAATGTGTTACGACGCGTGGCTCTACCCTTCATTCGATCCCTGCGAAACCCTACATTTCAGGAGGATAATGCACGACAGCATTTGGCAGGTCCTGTACAGGCCTTTCTGAATACAGAAAATGTTCGACTGCTGCCCTGGCCAGCACATTCTCCAGATCTCTCACCAACTGAAAAAGTTTGGTCAATGGTGGCCGAGCAACTGGCTCGTCACAATACGCCAGTCACTACTCTTGATGAACTGTGGTATCGTGTTGAAGCTGCATGGGCAGTCGTACCTGTACACGCCATCCAAGCTCTGTTTGACTCAATGGCCAGGCGTATCAAGGCCATTACTACGGCCAGAGGTGGTTGTTTTGGGTACTGATTTCTCAGGATCTATGCACACAAATTGCGTGAAAATGTAATTGTGGTGTTACCGCCAGACACCACACTTGCTAGGTGGTAGCCTTTAAATCGGCCGCGGTCCGTTAGTATACGTCGGACCCGCGTGTCGCCATTATCAGTGATGCAGAACGAGCGCCGCCACACGGCAGGTCTAGAGAGACTTCCTAGCACTCGACCCAGTTGTACAGCCGACTTTGCTAGCGATAGTTCACTGACAAATTACGCTCTCATTTGCCGAGACGATAGTTAGCATAGCTTTCAGCTACTTCATTTGCTACGACCTAGCAAGGCGCCTTTACCAGTTACTATTGATGCTGTAAAACATGTACCGTCAAGAGCGATGTTCACCAATTATGGATTAAAGTTAAGTATTCCAGCAGTTAGGTACTTTTTTTAATAGTCTCAATTCCTTTATCTGTTCCAGACCTCACGCAGCCTGCTTGAGCTAAAACGCGTGCCTTTCGGCTTCCTGTCATAGTGGGTTGGCTGTCTTGCCAATCCACAACAGTAATCACATGTCAGTTCTAATATAATATATTTGTCCAACGAAGACCCGTTTAACATCTGCATTTCTTCTTGGTGTAGCAATTTTAATGGCCCGTAGTGTAGTTACAGCGTGTTAAATGGACTCGTGCGCCGACCGAAATAAAGGCAGCTGTAGGCGCTCGATGAGTAAGTTCAGGGAAATATTCAACCAGTATATGCATTTCTACCCAATGAAGTTTTGCTGAGAAGATGCACTGGTACCAACACGCAAGCTTCTAAGCGTGGATTTGGAAACTGGCAATGAAACATCTTCATTGTGGGAGAAACACAGTTGAAATAGCGTATATAGCTGCAAGTATATTCAGCAAAGGTTATTCACTTATACTGAAGACTATGAAAGTGTTAGGAATCGTCATAGGGACGAACGGTATATTGGCCGGCCGGTGACGTCGAGCGGTTCTAGGCCCTTCAGTCCGGAACCGCGTGACCGCTACGGTCGCAGGTTCGAATCCTGCCTCAGGCATGGATGTATGTGATGTCCTTAGGTTAGTTGGGTTTTAAGTAGTTCTAAGTTCTAGGGGACTGATGACCTCCCATGTTAAATCCCATAGTGCTCAGAGCCATTTGAACCATTTGAACGAACGGTATAAACTTCGCCGAGTTACCCAACTAACATAAGGACATCACACACATCCACGCCCGAGGCAGGATTCGAACCTGCGACCGTAGCGGACGCTCGGCTCCAGACTGTAGCGCCTAGAACCGCACGGCCACTCGGCCGGCGCGGAGTTATCTGACAGGTGAGGTGTGGCCACCGCAGAGTAATGAATGTCTGTCTGTTAAAAGAGCCCGTATTTAAGAAAATACAGCACCAAATTTAGAACCAGAGCATGCTGGAGGAAGAGGTAGGATCCTCTATGGTCCTGGGATTCCAGTTTAACCGTAAGTTTTGAAACAACGACTTTTTTTTTTCCTTCTCATCAACATTTTTCAGCGTGCGAAGTACTTTAGAGCCTCTACACATAACTGATTCATTTGACATATTTTAAATGGGAAATGATTTAAGGCTTCTTAGCTAGAGTATTTTTCGAATTTTAAATACCTTCATCAAGCATTTGAACTTGCCAAGAAACTGACAAGTTTATCGGATAGCTATCTTCTTTGAGATACTTTTAAAATCCCCATCGCAATGGCTTCCAGAATTCGTTCTAATTTAAGAATTTTCTATTTTTATGAGTTTCAGGCTCTGCACGCCGCGAGGCGCGTCCTTGTACAAGGCTGCAGCTACCATTTTCAATTTTTTTACGAGATAAAAATATACCTTTAATACAGGAATGTATGTATTGTAAAGTTATAAAACCCCAGTCTAATAAAAACAGTTCTTATATGAAAAAGCGTTCTATACTTCACCCACTTTCCGTGCCTCTAAACCAGAACTTTGCATTAGCAGCAAGCCTGTAGGGTGACACTTTCTTTTCTTTTTTCCTTTTTTTTTTTAACCGTGTAATCTAACTTTAAGCTAATGTCTCGTAAAGAAAAGGAAGGGAAAGGAGGGGCAAGTGTAGATGAGAGTGAGAGAAAAGGTGGACGGGAATTAGGAAAGCGACGCAGTGGCGGTGGGCGAGCGCAGGGTGACGCAGCACCCACGCCTCACGTTTGGCTTCGCGGAATGCGGGCCGCCTCGCCAGACGACGCGACACTTTCCCCGGGACTGGCACCTCGTCTTGTCACGGGTGCAGACCACACCGCTGAGGCATGAAAACGTTCCGGATGCCGCCGCCGCAGTTGTCGGGACTAGTGAAAACACCTGTCAATCAGCTTCTTGCAAATGTTGCTACGAATTCAGCGACTACCTAAGAGAGTGATACACACGTAGGCACTTGTCTTAAACGATCTTGTTCAGATAGTCGTCCGAGAACTAAGCAAACGATGATCACATTTCAGAATTCGACTGTGAAGTAGAATATCTCCTTAACAGTGTCTGCTATGAAGCCTGTATACTATAATTTTACACCAAAGTCTTCCAAGGCCGGTTGGCTTTGATGCTGATGAATCTTCCGTCTTGTGTCTTCGCGGTCCATGAAACTGTTTCCTTTCTTAAATTACATCCAGAGCCGCGTTGTATATCTTCAGTGGTACTCCACCGAATTAGCGGAACCAGGAGTACCACTCAAGAGGTCCAACGCAGCTCGGGAAGTACAGTCAGAAACGAAAAAGTTTCATGGACAACTGCACTGAAACGCCAAAGAATCTGGTATAGGCATAAGTACTAATATACAGGCAGATGACGGCGCTGCGGTCGGCAACGCCTACGTAAGACAACAAGTGTCTGGCGCAGTTGTTAGATCTCTTAATGCTGCTACAGTGGCAGGTTATCAAGATTTAAGTTGGTTTGAACTTGGTGTTATAGTCGGTGCACGAGCGATGGGACTCAGCATCTCCAAGGTAGCCATGAAGTGGGGATTTGCCCGCACTACCATTTCACGATGTTCCGTGAATATCACAAATCCGGTAAAACATCAAATCTCCGACATCGCTGCGGCCGGAAAAATATCCTGCAAGAAAAGACCAACGACGACTGAAGAGAATCGTTCAACGTGGCAGAATTTCAGCCCTTCCGCAAATTGCTGCAGATTTCAATACTGGCCCATCAAGAAGAGTCAGCGTGCGAACCATTGAACGAAACATCATCGGTATGGGCTTTCGGAGCCGAAGGCCCACTCGTGTACCCTTGATGACTGTACGACACAAAGCTTTACTCCTCGCCTGGGTCCGTCAACACCGACACTGGACTGTTGATGACTGTAAACATGTTTTCAGGTCGGACGAGTCTCGTTTCAGATTGTATCGAGAGCATGGACCTGTACGGGTATGGAGACAACCTCATGAACCCATGGATCCTTCAAGTCTGCAGGGAAATGTTCAAGCTGGTGGAGGCTCTGTAATGGTGTGGAGCGCGTTCAGTTGGAGTGATGTGGGACCCCTGATAAGTCTAGTTACGACTCTTGTCAGGTGACACGTACGTAAGCATCCTGTCTGATCACCTGCATCCATTCATGACCATTGTACATTCCGACGGACTTGGGCTATTACAGCAGGACAATGCGACACTCTTCACGTTCAGAATTGCTTCGGAGTGGTTCCAGGAACACTCTTGAGTTTAAATGCTTCCGCTGGTGACTAGATATGAACCTTACTGAGCATATTTGGGAGGTCTTGCGAAGCGCTATTCAGAAGAGTTCTCCACCCACTCATATTCTTACGGATTTATGGACAGACCTGCAGGATTCATGGTGTCAATTCCTTGCAGCACTACTTCACACATTAGTCGAGTGCATGTCATGTTGTACTGCGGCATTTCTGCGTGCTCACTGGGGCCCTACAAGATATCTTGCAGGTGTACCAGTTTCTTTGGTTCTTCAGTTACCATACAGCCCCTAGAATTCTTTTTCTCCTTCTTGTTCCTTGCCTTTTTCCGTTCATCTTCAGGGTAGGCAGTTATATTTCCGGTTGTTTCGTGACAGTTAGTGGCCAGATCTCGTTCCTATACTCCTTCTGCAGAGAATCTCAAGTGTGAGAACGTTTTCCAAATGTTTGTGTAGCCTGTATTTGAGGCGGGATCTGGGTACTAGCTGGTATTCACTTAGTGGGGTGCAGGAAACCGCCTGAAACCATAACCACGATGACACGCTCACCAGCCCTCATAGTTAATCCGAGAGGCGGGTTTGAGCGGAAAATTCAATATCAGCTAATGAATTGGGTATTTATACTAAACAACAGATACGCATAACAGACATGTTAGGCATCAATAACATATTCTCCTTCAAAATTTACAACATTCTGCCAACGCAGGGGTAACTTTTCAGTTTCACGACCGTAGAAATCACGTGGTTTTGAGGCGAAGAATTCGTAGAGCCTGTTCGGAGTGGATTTACATCCGCAAACGAAGCTCCTTAGCCAACGGTTCCCGTCAGATCATCGAAGTTAAGCGCTGTCGGGCTGGGCTAGCACTTGGATGGGTGACCATCCGGTCTGCAGAGTGCTGATGCCAAGCGGGGTGCACTCAGCCCTTGTGAGGCAAACTGAGGAGCTGCTTGACTGAGAAGTAGCGGCTCCGGTCTCGTAAACTAACATACGGCCGGAAGAGCGATGTGCTGACCACATGGCCCTCCATGTCTGCATCCAGTGATGTCTGTGGGCTAAGGATGACAAAGCGGCCGGTTGGTACCATTGGTCCTTCCAATGCCTGTTCGGACGGAGAAAAAAAACGAACTTACTTGAAAATTTAGACAGAGAGCGGAAAATGTGAGGGCGCAAGATCAGGTCAATAACTTGGATACGGAATGACTTCCCAATCCCGCTCAGTCGGCCGGTGTGGCCGAGCAGTTCTAGACGCTTCAGTCTGGAACCGCGCGACCGCTACGGTCGCAGGTTCGAATCCTGCCTCGGGCATGGATGTGTGTGATGTCCTTAGGTTAGTTAGGTTTAAGTAGTTCTAATTTCTAGTGGACTGATGACCTCAGATGTTGTTAAGTCCCATAGTGCTCAGAGCCATTTTGAACCAACCCAGCTCCTCTATAGTGATTTTTATCAGTCTATCAGAATGCGGGCAGCCCTTATCGTGGAGAAGCATCACTTCAAGCAGGATTCCTAGACGTTATTCTTCGACTGTGTCTGCAATACGACTCAGTTGTAGACAATAAATGTCAGAAGTGATGGTTACACCTCGGGGAAGGAATTTGCAGTACACCACGCTGTCACTGTTCCACCAGATGCATAACATTATCTTTTGTGGGTGTGTGCTGGTCCTTGTTTAGGCAGCTGCTTCTTTATTTTTGGCTCAGCCATTCCTTTCCTTACGTTAGCATAAAGACACCATTTCTGGTCACCAGTAACGATACAGGATAGGAATGGTCCGTACTGTTCACGAGCCAATAGATGATCAGCAAGCGGAGATGCGCACACATGGCCACCCACTGATTTTGGTTGTTTTGGCGTAGAGCATGCGGTACCGATACACACAATTTTCAAACCTGACCCATTGCAAGAAAATGTCGTACGGTGGTGGAATAATCACGGTTCATCACATTTGCCAGTTCACTAGTAGGCTGACGTGGATAATTGTGGATTAATGTGTTGAAGAGATCTTCATCAAACACCAAAGGTGTTCCTGAACGTGCAGAGTCACTAACGTCAAAACAACCATCTTAAACGATAAAACCTCTTTCTTGCCACGCTCTATCCAATGGCGGTATCCCTACACTAGGTACAAATGGTTCTGGCTGCCTCCGATACTGTTACCCCTCTATCGAAATCAAACAGAAGATTACGTCGGAAATGTTGTGGTTTCTCCAATCGACACTCAATTTTCTAGCATTCACAGCCCTACACACTGTCTCCAAATGACAACATGTAAACTCAGAGAGCAACATTGAACTACAAATAAAAATTACGATCGATAAATAAACCCATAGCAACCGGAATACCAACATGCAAAACAAAAACGCTACGAACTTATAATATAACCTAATAAATTGAGGGGAAGAGTGCATTTGCCTCAACCTTTAGTTAAATGATCAGTTTCATTATTACATGCTAGCTTTCTAGGCTTTTAGACTTATCTTTCGGTTTATATACACACATTAAAGAAATACAATAAGGCAGTGCATACTTAATACAATTGCGTTACTTACTGATCATGACTTAGTAACTACATAGATATCTTTCGGTTACGAGTTCTATTAATGCTTCTAGGTACATGGAATTACAGTTCTACGTAGTCATTGGAAACAAACGTTCACACAATGACATTGACATTTTATTTATATTCAAAATTATCCAACATTTATAATGTGTGTGTGTGTGTGTGTTTGTGTGTGTGTGTGTGTGTGTGTGTGTGTCTGTACAGCACGAAGTTACTACGTTACTATTATTGCTTTGCGAGCACATTTTAGAGAGAAATAATATGTACAGCTCAGTGGTTAACAAAAACACATCAGCGTCAGTTTCCAAGGTGCTAGCCTCGACTTCGTAAGTCTCAAATTTGTTCAGGGAAAGTTTCGTTTGTTATAACCTCGGCTGTCAACATCTCATAACGTAGCGTGAAGCATCATTCTACCGTGCTGAGTGACAAAACGGTCGTAAGCAGACTTAAGTGCCGAAAGAAATGTTAATAGCAACTACACCCAGCACGACAAACGAGCTAACGTGGAAAATGCCACACGCTAGCCTCAGAGGCTAACTGCGAGCCAGAGACAGTTCATGTTGCACTGCGTTTAATAATCACAGAGTATGGGTCGCATTGAGTGACGTGACGCAGTGATTAATTAAGACTGGTTGCACACGAGAGAGTAATGTGTTTTCAAATGATCACCGTTAACCCCACTTTTTGAGGCTTCCCTAAAGAGATTAAAGACATTGGATTTTTTATGATAAAATTTTCTGAGTCATTAGACTGCGTCATATTCATTGTTGACGTTTCGATCTTCTTCAGGATTCCACTGGTGTCCCTGGATGGCTGAAAACTGCCGAGCAGTGGAGAAGGGGTATGTGACGAGGCCTAAAGACTCTGAAGATTTTATCATCCATGACAACAGCCAGGAATGCCTGAAAGGAGCACACCTTCTCCTTGGTAGAACTTAACACCAAGGGCAAGATGCAGTGCTGGCCTTCAGACTCAAATACGTCGTAATAACAACTTGAAACTTGAGCGTTACCAGCGAGAGACTACCGCTGCGTCACCCACGTCCTGGATGAGGGAAACGGAAACCCACGCCCAAAACGCAGACGACTGACATTCATGGCCCATCTGTATGAGCTACAGACAACAGCAGGACCCCCTCACCTCGACAGTCCTTTCATCGCAGCAAACAAATGTAATAAAGCTTCCCACTAGTGCAATCTTGGGAGAGCAATCACATCAACATTTTTAAAGTTGTGGTGTAATGTACATCCCAGTAGAAGGGTCGCGAGGCATCAAATTTGGACCCTGGATAGCACGTACACCTATAGACCAAGAGGAAGGCCACTGCAACCGTAAAAGCGATGTTGGTGGCATTTCTTACAACATGATGCCCGCCCCCCTCCCCCTCACAAAATTTTTGGAAGTTTCATCATGTCGTGCTGCAGAGTAGGAGACTCACCCTGATTTCATTGCGATTTCCTAATATAATTTCAGGTTATTGACGGCGTGGTTCCATGAACAACTTTATCTACATCTACATCTACATTTATATTCCGCAAGCCACCCAACGGTGTGTGGCGGAGGGCACTTTACGTGCCACTGTCATTACCTCCCTTTCCTGTTCCAGTCGCGTATGGTTCGCGGGAAGAACGACTGTCTGAAGGCCTCCGTGCGTGCTCTAATCTCTCTAATTTTACATTCGTGATCTCCTCGGGAGGTATAAGTAGGGGGAAGCAATATATTCGATACCTCATCCAGAAACGCACCCTCTCGAAACCTGGACAGCAAGCTACACCGCGATGCAGAGCGCCTCTCTTGCAGAGTCTGCCACTTGAGTTTGTTAAACATCTCCGTAACGCTATCACGGTTACCAAATAACCCTGTGACGAAACGCGCCGCTCTTCTTTGGATCTTCTCTATCTCCTCCGTCAACCCGATCTGGTACGGATCCCACACTGATGAGCAATACTCAAGTATAGGTCGAACGAGTGTTTTGTAAGCCACCTCCTTTGTTGATGGACTACATTTTCTAAGGACTCTCCCAATGAATTTCAACCTGGTACCCGCCTTACCAACAATTAATTTTATATGATAATTCCACTTCAAATCGTTCCGTACGCATACTCCCAGATATTTTACAGAAGTAACTACTACCAGTGTTTGTTCCGCTATCATATAATCATACAATAAAGGATCCTTCTTTCTATGTATTCGCAATACATTACATTTGTCTGTGTTAAGGGTCAGTTGCCACTCCCTGCACCAAGTGCCTATCCGCTGCAGATCTTCCTGCATTTCGCTACAATTTTCTAATGCTGCAACTTCTCTGTATACTATAGCATCATCCGCGAAAAGCCGCATGGAACTTCCAACACTATCCACTAGGTCATTTATATATATTGTGAAAAGCAATGGTCCCATAACACTCCCCTGTGGCACGCCAGAAGTTACTTTAACGTCTGTAGACGTCTCTCCATTGAGAACAACATGCTGTGTTCTGTTTGCTAAAAACTCTTCAATCCAGCCACACAGCTAGTCTGATATTCCGTAGGCTCTTACTTTGTTTATCAGGCGACAGTGCGGAACTGTATCGAACGCCTTCCGGAAGTCAAGAAAAATAGCATCTACCTGGGAGCCTGTATCTAATATTTTCTGGGTCTCACGAACAAATAAAGCGAGTTGGGTCTCACACGATCGCTGTTTCCGGAATCCATGTTGATTCCTACAGAGTAGATTCTGGGTTTCCAAAAACGACATGATACTCGAGCAAAAAACATGTTCTAAGATTGTACAACAGATCGACGTCAGAGATGTAGGTCTATAGTTTTGCGCATCTGCTCGACGACCCTTCTTGAAGACTGGGACTACCTGTGCTCTTTTCCAATCATTTGGAACCTTCCGCTCCTCTAGAGACTTGCGGTACACGGCTGTTAGAAGGGGGGCAAGTTCTTTCGCGTACTCTGTGTAGAATCGAATTGGTATCCCGTCAGGTCCAGTGGACTTTCCTCTGTTGAGTGATTCCAGTTGCTTTTCTATTCCTTGGACACTATTCCTATACACTGGTCCCTCCGAGCTGGTAGTCCGTCTTCAATGGTTTCTGCACCAATTTAATTTCCGCTCTATTTCGTTACCGAGACATTCGTAATACTATCGCATGGACATGCGGACTGACGTTACATAACATATTGCGAAGAAGATAGAGACTCACTCGAACCCATTACATTATAATGGTTTGGGAGAGCCTCAGAAAACTAGAATGTGTAGATCCTGTTTCTTCCTTAATGCATTCCTTTTATCCTCTTCTGGACGTGTCAGTGGGAGAACATCAGAAAACTAGAATGTGTAGATCATGTTTCTTCCTTAGTGCATTCCTTTTATCCTCTTCTGGACGTGTCAGTGTCGTTTCGTACATGTTCACGAAGTTGCAGATAGCGTCGTCCGCTGGCTGCGCAAGTATCCGACGACGCGACTTGGTTTTACAGACAGCAGCCCTTCCTTTCACTATGAGGCCGGCAGCCGTTGTTCCTTTCCCTTCTGTTGCGGCCAGAGCACCGCCCACAACGAAGCAGGGGCGCGCCTCCACTACCCACGCCAAACTTCCAGTTGGAAGCAAAGACTGATGCAGCTGGCGGTAGAAATTATCGTCCCTCCAATCGCTGTCCGACTAATGATCACGTAGTCCCTCGCAAACAGTCGAGGGCTTTGGAACTCATGCTCATTTCATTCTATGCTTCTTCTACTCAAATTTTCCGCGTCTCAACAAGACCCTTTTTCAAGAGTCAAGTGTCTTCAACAACACACACTGTGCGCCTACAGAAGAGGGGTTGGGTTGTTTGGTGGAGACCAGAGAGCGAGGTCATCGGTCTCATCGGATTAGGGAAGGACGGGGAAGGAAGTCGGCCGTGCCCTTTCAAAAAAAACCATCCCATCATTTGCCTCGAGCGATTTATGGAAATCACTGAAAACCTAAATCAGGATGGCCGGGATTGAACCGTCGTCCTCCCGAATACGACTCCAGTGTGCTAACCACTGCGCCACCTCGCTCGGTTGCCTACAGAAGATAGTATGTTCATTTAAAACCGCAATAAAACCTGCAGACACTGTGAAATTTATTTCTCTCCCCTCACACATAGTGGCATCCGGCAGCATACTACACTAGCTACGCCTTTCTTAGTATTTCGAAGCACCGTAACTGGAGGAACTCCATTTGCTCAAATTTCTGGAGTCATCTCTTACTCTCGACAGGTCTTCGGTGCTGTTTTGGGGAAAATTCTAAGTTACAATTAATTAACGTGACTCATAAGAAATAAGGAAAATTTGTCTGTGGGGACTACAGATACGATATTTGGTAGCAGCACCCAGCATGTTCGTAGAAATTTAGCTGTAAAATGACACATTTCGTGGACCCACAGCGGAATGTGCAGGTGACATAGATTCATTTGTAATAATGACAGTAAGTAATGTGTTTATAAAACGATGAGTGTATTCATACTTAGGTGCAAAAATGGTTCAAATGGCTCTGAGCACTATTGGACTTAACTTCTAAGGTCATCAGTCCCCTAGAACTAGAACTACTTAAACCTAACTAACCTAAGGACATCACACACATCCATGCCCGAGGCAGGATTCGAACCTGCGACCGTAGCAGTCGCGCGGTTCCACACTGTAGCGCCTAGAACCGCTCGGCCACCTCGGCCGGCTCATGCTTAGGGGGTTTGGTATAACGTTCTCATTTTGTGAAGTGCTATATTCTTGCATCTAATTGATAGCCTCTTATACACGTGGGTTGCGTAAACATGCTTGACACGAGAACAGTGTGCTCTTAAAAAGAATGATACGCATTAACGCAACGCACTAAAAGGTAAACTACGAAGAGGAATACTTTTAAAAAACAAAACTGTTTAAAAAAAACATTTTGAGCATAAACGTATTCTTAAAGTTGAACTGGTCTCTAAGCAGTTTAAGTTGTTATAAAAATAAAAGCCCAGGTGCAAAATGTTGAGCTTTCTAAAATCTCCAAGGGCACAACATTTTGTGTTCGATATTGATCAACAACAACTCTCTAATTTCTGAAGCGCTTATCAGTGGGAAAAATTTTACTCTGGGTTCGCCAATTCGTGAAATGTCTCTCCATTATTAATGGTCCATTGGCGTCAATATCATTTTCCCACTGTTGTTCTGAGTCATGTGTATTGCAACGGTAAACAAAATTCAAATGGCTCTAAGCACTATGGGACTTAACATCTGAGGTCATCAGTCCCCTAGCCTTAGGACTACTTAAACCTAACTAACCTAAGGACAGCACACACATCGATGCCCGAGGCAGGATTCGATCCTGCGACCGTAGCAGCCGCGTGGTTCCGGACAGAAGCGCCTAGAACCGCTCGGCCACCGTGGCCGGCGCAACGGTAAACATAATAGGGATAACTATATGTATAACTGATACTAATACGATCGTCTATTTTCAGACTACGAAGCACTCTCGCTTTCTTCAGTATCACGAACTGTCGATGAAGAAACATATAAAAGTCATGCAATGTAGACTTAACAATGCCAGTGTTTACTCCCGTTAAAAGTTACGGGTTGAGAGGCCCTGGTTTGTCTACAGGGTTTCAATTTGTCTGAAGAACTGAAATATCTCGAAAACAAAACATATCTCGGAAACAAACAATTTACAGTTGAAATACGTACGTCTCGGAGGTGGATATCCAATAATAACAAACTCTGCCGTCAACCTCCCCCCGAGTGTGGAGGCAGGGAAGCAACTTTGAAATCTTAAATAGGAAACTCCATTTTTTATTGCAGAATCGGATTCTACGGAAAAACATACGTAAGTTTTGTCTGGAACATTTTCTTGGTTTAGCGATAGATGGCGCTATAATCGGAAAAATCAGGAACGGTAGAAAATCGTATGTTTCAAAATGCTATCCAATGACACCTGAATTAATCCAGCACCTCCGAGGGCAGGCAATTATTTCAGAACTATTAATGAGAAATCCCGTTCTCAACTTTGTGTTCGTCCGATAAAACGAAAATGGGGGCTGGTCGACGCGCCACTGTGGCCGTGTAGAGAACTACGACTTATCGTAACAGACAGTGCAGTAACATTAAACGCTATGAAATAACTGGCTGACCTACCCTCGAACCGTGGAGGTGGGGAACTAATTCAGGTGTCATGAGATAGGATTTTGGAACATGCAATTTGCTACCCATTTTGATTTTTTCGATTACAGTGCCATCTCTAGCGTAACGAAACACAAGTTTGTGACAAAACGTACATATTTTTTCCGTAAGAAAAATGTTTCAGACAAAACTTAACTCATTTCTTTCCGTAGAATCCGAATCTGCAGTAAAAATGGTCACTCCGCACCGCCCCTCCCCACACACGGGGTGGTTTGGTGGGTTGGATTTGGTATCATTGGATGCCCCTTCCGAGACGAACAAATTTTAATTATAGTTATTTGGATGCAGCATGTAGTTTTGGAGATAAATGAACGTCTTTAGATAAATTGAACACCCTATATAAAAGTGTTCCCGTTCGTTTCGTCTCCGACTGAGGAAGATATCTTAGGAGGTAGAATGGCGACTACATCGAGAATTCGAGGGTGTCCCGAATTTATAGAGCTGTGTAGAGGGTACCAACCGCCATTTTTCATGTGATGCGTGATTATCTCTGGCTGGCACCATCGTTCTCGATTAAAAGTAATCGATTGTCATAATGTTGATGCAAAGTTGATATCCATATTTCATCTCCTTTACACCTCCTTTTCTGTTAAAATTTATTTAAGATGATTTGTTTGAATGAAGGTATTTTATTTGTAGCAGATACTTTCACGAGCAATATAACAGCTTTAGACACTAGATGTTACCCGGTGCATCGCTCGCATGTCAGTAGTTTTGTTGTGATGGGTGATGGTGGGGAAGCAGACTGGTAATTTTACGATATGTCTATGTATAGAGTGGTGTAGAGACAAATGTACAAAAAATGTATTAAGTGTCGGTATACAGGTACGTAATGAATGTGTTTCTATTATTTTATTATTTTGTTGTACGTGAATTGTGAAGGCATGCATTATATTTCCTAATTATATTTTTAAAAAGTCTCGATTCATTACATTCATCCAGAAGTAGAATTTTTAGGGGTTTCTCTGTCTCACGTGTTAATGTATATGAGTTTTTCCAGCAGAACAACACGTATCAACCGTTTCTCCCTTTCATGTTAGCATATATGGTACCTACATTTTTGATCCATCCCACTACAATGTTTAATGAAGAATTAACATCCTCAGTTAATAGATTATAATCTAATGCAGACTCACCAAAAGCCTCCCACATTCGACATGTAAAGGTACGACTCTCTGTTTGGCGTACAGCCGTCTTTGTGAGTCTTCAAGCGTCTTGGACGCTGTTAGAGTCGCGTGACGCTCTAAAAAGCGACGGCCTTGTGACTGTTCTAATGTCTCCGTATCTCTCAAGGTCATCTGACGTTCTGTGATGAAATTCCGGCGGGCACGAGACTGCTCTGAGGTTCGTTGGATTCGAATAAGTTGCACAGTTTGAGCTCTCTTAGAACTATGCGCTAAATCATACTTTTGCGAGGCTTACAGTAATAGTTTTAAATATTGTTCTCTGGCTTACCGTCCGATTTTATTGTTGTATCTTCACCCAAACTCTCTATCTATGCCAGGTGGTATAGGAAATCAGTATCGTAAGCCACGCGCACAGTAACATAGTATTTTCACTGTCACGTGCACTATGATTCGCCGATCAGAGCGCAAGCGTCGTCTGCGTGTTAATAATACAAACATACAGATTTCTAAAGTAGCCTATGGTCTTCCTCAGGGTTCAAGCTATCTCGATAGCAAATACCATAGGAAACGGTTCAACGGTAAAATAAAAATAATGGTTCAAATGGCTCTGAGCACTATGGGACTCAACATCTTAGGTCATAAGTCCCCTAGAACTTAGAACTACTTAAACCTAACTAACCTAAGGACATCGCACACACCCATGCCCGAGGCAGGATTCGAACCTGCGACCGTAGCAGTCCGGCGGTTCCGGACTGCAGCGCCAGAACCGCTAGACCACCGCGGCCAGCTAACGGTAAAATAGTGGAAACGTAACAGAGTGAGTTACTTTCGCAGTTAATGGTACTGGCATTAATATGGATTAAACACCGTAAAAATTGAGTAAACATTGTACTGTTTACGTTAAATCATATTGCGTAGCAACTAATAAAATCATTTTTACAATTGTGATAGACTTCAAAAGTGAAGGAGTAAACAGCCTTTTGAAAGATCAAATATTTTCCTTAATTTGCGTAATACTCTTAAAATCAATAAACATCTTGTACTTGTAAAGTAGCCTATATCCTTCAACATGGTTCAAGGTATCTCACGTCAGATTTCGTGTATCTTGTAAAGTAGCCTATATTCTTCAACATACTCCAAGGTATCTCATGTCCAATTTCATGGATGTCGGTTCAGGGACTTTGTCGTGAAAGCGTAACAGACAGGACTACTTTCGAATTTATAATATACTGTGGAAGTATGAGATGACATGGATTAAACTCTTGAGGAATGTATAAGCAACGTATTATAGCTTTTACCCACGTCTGCGTTCGAGTATTTGTAAAATGAAATGAAATGTGCGTATGGCTTTATTGGCCAGGAGACCCTGGTTGGGCCGGCCGGAGTGGTCGAGCGGTTCTACGCGCTACAGTGTGGAACCGCGCGGCCGCTACGGTCTCAGGTTCGAATCCTGCCTCGGGCATGGATGTGTGTGATGTCCTTAGGTTAGTTAGGTTTAAGTAGTTCTAAGTTCTAGGGGACTGATGACCTCAGAAGTTAAGTCCCATAGTGCTCAGAGCCATTTGAACCATTTGAGATCCTAGTTGGGATGTTCGGGATCTTGGTGCAAGTCTTTTTATTTCATTCCGCTTCAGTGACTTGCACGTCGATGGCGACAAAATGATGATGACAACTCACACATCTTGACGCGAGCAGAAATCAAACACCGATCCGAGAAGGAACTGAACCTCGCCGCCGCGGTGGTCTAGCGGTTCTGGCGCTGCAGTCCGGAACCGCGGGACTGCTACGATCGCAGGTTCGAATCCTGCCTCGGGCATGGGCGTGTGTGATGTCCTTAGGTTAGTTAGGTTTAAGTAGTTCTAAGTTCTAGGGGACTTATGACCGAAGATGTTGAGTCCCATAGTGCTCAGAGCCATTTTTGAACTGAACCTCGGGAACCCGTGATCGAGGAATAGCAACGCTAACCGCATGTCCGTGAGCTGCTCACATAAATCTGAACTGAACATAAAACTGGTGAGTGGCGCTTGATGCTCAGTGGCTAAAATGTGAAGGGCTTGTGATTCGTACTATTACGGATTAAACAGAGGATTGTATGAGCATTGCATGTCTTACGCTGTATCGTATTATTACACCACATCACGCTCTAAAAGCATTTTCACAAATATGACAAAATTCAAAAGTCTGGAAGTAAACAGCTTTTTCAAAGTGTCATTGTTGTTCCGTATTTCGCGCCATTGGCTTCAAATCAGTAATTACGTTGTACTACACTTTTTCTAAAGTAGCCTGTGTTGTGTTCTTCAGCGTTCAAGCTATCTCCATACTAAATTTCATCAAAATTAACAACTTAAAATTAACAGAGTATAACGATAAAACAATATAGTTGTTTGAATTGTGGAAATATTCTAGTGACAACATTATTCTTTGCCTAAGAGAAATCAATGAATTTTGGACAACAAACGCCCACCATCAATTATAGAGGGATCTCCCGCTTACCAGTGGCATATAAGATCGTGAAGTTAAAATCTTCTGGATTATTAGGTCGCGTCATATTTCTTCTAAAATGATCGACGTTTCGACCCCTCTGCTGGGATCTTCCGGTGTCCACTACTGCTAGGACACTGTCAAAGATGAGTGTCAGGGGAGTTTCCCCGCGTTCGTGCTGGAGAAATGGTAGTATTGGTTAAAATTATGTCTACCATTGGTGGAGCATAGTCATAGGCTAATATTCCTGCTCTGATGCAGAAGAAGGGGCGTTGTTATCTCCTGTGGATACTATCGGTGGCCTATCGTCATTGGATAGAAAGGCACTGTTCCACACTTACATTGGAGAAGGGTTATTGGTTGAAATTCCTCCTACTGCTATTGGTTGGTCCTCATCATTGGCTAGATTCGAAACGGACTGAGCAAGAAGGGAATGTTTACCCAAAACCTTATTGTCCACCGAGGTGACTTGCAGCGCATTGTTTACGCCACTCGGACACCGCGGCCGCGTATTCACTTCCTTGATGGCGTGGAGCCATGACGCCAGAAGCCTATAGCCGTCCTCTCTATTTAAATTAGATGCATTCTTGGAAATTTCAACCGCTTCTTCGACCTTTCTTCTATAAGTGTTTGTTTTCTTAGCCAGCATACGTACGTTATTAAAATCGATGTCAGAGCCACAGTTCTCACGTTGTTCGCTACTGCTGATTTTGCAGTTTGTTTTAGTCGCATGTGCCGTTCGTGTTCCTTAATGCGTCCTTTAACAGTTGGTGGATCAGTGGTTCAGTCGTGAGAGTGGGTTAATTTTGCATTTATAATACACGTATCGACTTATCTGGATTGTCACACTACTATCTATTTCCGGTAAAACAGCCTTTGGTTTTTATATTAACAAGAATACTACTCAGTCGCCATTATCACAATCTTACGCAAGGGCGTTGATGAAAACGCTGTTTAGCGCCCAACAACTTTAAATCCATGCTATCTATCCATCCATCCATCCATCGCGTGCAACAAGGAATTTCACGAGGAAATAGACGGGGTAGGCTCGGGCAGCCCTCTTTGTCCAGCTGTTGCCAGTTTGTTAACAGAGATTTTTGAACGACGCGCGCTGCGAACAGCCAATAAAAACTAGGTTAATAGTACTGCTATGTGGATGATACCTTTGTAGTATGGTAACATAACATTTCAATAGTATCATTCCAAAAATTCAGTGAAAGATGAAGGGAAAGAGCAACGGGCAGCTTAATTTTCTGGGTGTGGACGGGTTTTTGGGTGATACAGTGTATGGAAAATCTACACACACTGATCGATACTGCCATAAAGAATCGAACCATCACTCAAGACAAAAAACGGTTGTTTTAAAACCTTTGTGGACGGGGCTAATAAAATCTGCAAGTCAGTTTACTTACAAGGTGCGATGCATCACTTAAGGTCGGCCTTAAAGAAAAATGGCTGCTCCATTAAGGAAGTGACTCGAGCAGTCCGTCCAAGAAGAGAGAAAGCCAGGGCTAATGAGGAATAACGTCTGCCAACTCGGACAGTTGTTTTCTCTTTTTATTTTCTTTTGTTTCCCAACGAGATTACGTATCGCATCTGGAATGTAGCCGAACATGCGGCTTAAGCGATCTGTAGACCCGCTAAGAAAATGGAAGAATTCTTAAGAACGGAAAAAGACCAACGGCATCCACCATTGGCGCCTAGGACTTACAGAATTCCATATTGTAGGCAGGTATGCATCGGTACCACAAAAAGAATTGTTAACACATGCTCAGCCGAACACACAAAGAAATTCTGCCTGCGACACAAAGACAAATCGACCTCAGCAGAACACTTTTTCCGAGATGAGTCTGCTGTGTCGTTCGAAAAACGCACACAGCCGGCCGTGAGTGTCATGCGGTTCTAGGCGCTGCAGTCCGGAACCGCAGGACTGCTACGGTCGCAGGTTCGAATCCTGCCTCGGGCATGGATGTGTGTGCTTTCCTTAGGTTAGTTAGGTTTCAGTAATTCTAAGTTCTAGGGGACTGATGACATAAGATGTTAAGTCCCATAGTGCTCAGAGCCATTTGAACCATTTGAAAAACGCACAGCAAGGGCAAAAGCACCACAGGCGCAAGGTTGCGAGCTGGTGCCAGTGCCATAGAGACTCGCCACTGGCGCGAGTTCCACCAGAGGCTTGGGCGGCGCTGAGGATGAAGATATCGACTTTGCCTCGGCCAACTGCCGGCCGAGTACAATCCTCCAATGACAGGACGACAACGGACAGAAGTCTACTCGGAAGATAGAAGAGCAGCTCTCGCCCACTTTGTTATAGACCATCGTCCAGGGCAGTCTTAGCCAGGGAACGTCGTTTAGCGAACTCTTAGAAGTGAACAGACAGGTAGTTTTAAACTGCATTTGCAATGAACTGTGAAGTTTAACTACGATTATTTGCACTTAGCCATTGAGGACCTTTATTGTGTTACACTACATGCAGTGTTGTACACCTCAATATCCGACAGGTCGCAATGATAAGTAAACCTTTTGTGACTTTGTTACTAATTTGTTGGAGTGTTGTACAACCTTCGTTCTCCTATCGTATTACCTGAACCGGGGGCACAGCTGTGTAATAGTGACAGGGAGAAATTGTCTTTTACTTCACCAGAAGCCTTTTTACGAACCCACAAGCTCGGCCTACCGTAACAACAGAGTTAACTCGTCCTCCACAGCAGTAGCGACGAGGCCTTTACAAAACTCGCGACGACGACTTACAAATGAAGCCACAAAATAAAATTCATTGAGACGAAAGTTTCAGAAACAACAACACGTGTTTTACAGGTATCTTTAGATTTAGAAGCACCATAATAATCAGTCGGAGAGAAAACGTTAGGGAATAGTCTTATACAGGGTGTTACAAAAAGGTACGGCCAAACTTTCAGCAAACATTCCTCACACACAAATAAAGAAAAGATGTTATGTGGGCATGTGTCCGGAAACGCTTAATTTACATGTTGCTCATTTTAGTTTCGTCAGTATGTACTATACTTCCTCGATTCACCACCAGTTGGCCCAATTAAAGGAACGTAATGTTGACTTCGGTGCTTGTGTTGACATGCGACTCATTGCTCTACAGTACTAGCATCAAGCACATCAGTACGTAGCATCAATAGGTTAGTGTTCATCACGAACGTAGTTTTGCAGTCAGTGCAATGTTTACAAATGCGGAGTTGGCAGATGCCCATTTGATGTACGGATTAGCACGGGGCAATAGCCGTCGCGCGGTACGTTTGCATCGAGACAGATTTCCAGAACGAAGGTGTTCCGACAGGAAGACGTTCGAAGCAATTGGTCGGCGTCTTAGGGAGCACGGAACATTCCAGCCTATGACTCGCGACTGGGGAAGACCTAGAACGACGAGGACACCTGCAATGGACGAGGCAATTCTTCGTGCAGTTGACGATAACCCTAATGTCAGCGTCAGAGAAATTGCTGCTGTACAAGGTAACGTTGACCACGTCACTGTATGGAGAGTGCTACGAGAGAACCAGTTGTTTCCGTACCATGTACAGCGTGTGCAGGCACTATCAGCAGCTGATTGGCCTCGATGGGTACACTTCTGCGAATGGTTCATCCAACAATGTGTCAATCCTCATTTCAGTGCAAATGTTCTCTTTACGGATGAGGCTTCATTCCAACGTGATCAAATTGTAAATTTTCACAATCAACATGTGTGGGCTGACGAGAATCCGCACGCAATTGTGCAATCACGTCATCAACACAGATTTTCTGTGAACGTTTGGGCAGGCATTGTTGGTGATGTCTTGATTGGGCCCCATGTTCTTCCACCTACGCTCAATGGAGCACGTTATCATGATTTCATACGGGATACACTGCCTGTGCTGCTAGAACATGTGCCTTACAAGTACGACACAATATGTGGTTCATGCACGATGGAGCTCCTGCACATTTCAGTCGAAGTATTCGTACGCTTCTCAACAACAGATTCGGTGACCGATGGATTGATAGAGGTGGACCAATTCCGTGGTCTCCACGCTCTCCTGACCTCAACCCTCTTGACTTTCATTTATGGGGGCATTTGAAAGCTCTTGTCTACGCAACCCCGGTACCAAATGTGTTGTGGACGGCTGTGATACAATACGCCATTCTCTAGGGCTGCATGAGCGCATCAGGGATTCCATGCGACGGAGGGTGGATGCATGTATCCTTGCTAACGGAGGACATTTTGAACATTTCCTGTAACAAAGTGTTTGAAGTCACGCTGGTACGTTCTGTTGCTGTATGTTTTCATTCCATGATTAATGTGATTTGAAGATAAGTAATAAAATGAGCTCTAACACGGAAAGTAAGCGTTTCCGGACACACGTCCACATAACATATTTATTTTCTTTGTGTGTGAGGAATGTTTCCTGAAAGTTTGGCCGTACCTTTTTGTAACACCCTGTATATAGACCCAGGCCTCTCAGGCTGGAATTATGAAGTAAGTAACTGACTTTTGTTCCCAACTAAGAGAGCTGGGGCAGTAGTGAAGGCACTGGACCAGCGCTCTGGAGGACTATGTTCCAAATCGTCTTCTAGCCTTACACGACAAACTGATTTTCTTCCGTAATCGGGTTTGCGCTTCATCTCTAATTATCTCATCAGGATATTGAACCCTAATCCTCCAGCACGTTGGACTCTGCAGCTGCTGTTTCCAGTAAAAACGTGCAACCAAGCAACTTCAGCTTCATATAGTAAATGTAACACACATTTACTATATGAAGCTGAAGTTGCTTGGTTGCACGTTTTTACTGTGTTACTGTCCAGTCCGTGCGTCAAAGTCACCTGCGTTTTCTTTTTCTCATTTTTTTAAAGAGCTTACCCGATTTTTCTCCCGCAGCTAATGGTAGTGCAACTTACAATGACGATGACCACTGTCAGCCGCTTTGCGGAAATCTTTTGACAAATATCGTTTCGAACGTCGTAGCTGTGTTGGGAAAGAACCAGAGCTACAAGCCTTAAAAGAAAGCACTCAAGCTCAAATAATTATAGGTACAGGAAGTTGTCTGAAGCTGGAAATAAGTTCAGCCGAAATTTTTCAAACGATCTTACAGTGTTCAGAAAGGACAGATTAAATACAGTTGGTGATGGAGTATTTATTGCTGTCAGAGGTAGTTTCCCTTGTAGTGAAATTGAAGTACTTAGTTCCTGAGAAATAGTGTGACGGGAGGTTATACTTGACAATCGGACTAAACTATTAATTCGATCGTTTACCGACCCCTCCGCTCAGAAGATATAGTTGCTGAACAGTTCAAAGAATACTTGAGTCTCATTTCAAATAGATACCTCGCTCATACAATTATAATCGGTGGTGACTTCAATCTACCCTCGATATGCTGGAAAAATGAAACGATTAAAGCCGGCGATAGGCATTAAACGTCATCGGAAATTGTATTGAATGCATTCTCAAAAAATTATTTTGAGCAATTAGTTCATGAGCCCACTCGAAGCGTAAATGGTTGCGAAAGCATAATTGACCTCTTAGCAACAAATAATCATGGACGAATAGGGAGTATCATAATGAATACAGGGATTAGCGACCACAAGGCAGTTGCTTCTAAGTTGAATACCGTAACACCTGTAACCATCACAAAGAAAAGCAATCTATTTAAAAATAAAAGGTGATAAAAATGCTCGTAACGCCTTTGTAATAGACAGTCTTCACTCCTTCCGATATGATCGTGTAAGCGTACAAAAGCTGTGGAATGATTTCGAAGCGATAGTATGGACGGTAGTTGAGAGATATATACCACATAAATTACTAAGTGATCGTACTGATCCCCCATGGCACAAAGAACGATTCAGATCGCTGTTGCAAAAGCAACAGAAAAAAGCATGTCAAATTTAAAAGAACACTAAATCCCCAAGATTGGCAAAGTTTTGTAGAAGTTCGGAATATAGCGCGTACTTCAGTGCAAGATCCTTTTAATAATTTCCACAACGAAACTCTGTCTCGAAATCTGGCAGAAACCCCAAAGAGATTTTGATCATACACAAAGCGCACCAGTAGCAAGACGCTATCAGTACCTTCACTGCGCGATAACAACGGTGAAGTCACTGATGACAGTGCCACTACAGCAGATTTATTAAACATGGTTTTCTGAAACTCCTTGCCCAAAGATGACTAAGTAAATATTCCTGAATTCCAATCAAGAACAACTGCCAAGATGGGAAACATAGAAGTAGATGCCCTCGGTGTAGCAAATCAGCTTAAATCACTTAATAAAGGCAAGGCCTCCGGTTCAGATTGTATACCAGTCAGATTCCTATCAGAGTATGCCAATGCGATAGCTCCGGATTTAGCAGTTATATGCAACCGCGCGCTCACAGAAAGATCCGTACCTAAAGACTGGAAAATTACTCGAGTCACACCAATAACCAAAAACGGAAATAGGAGTAATCCGCTGAATTACAGGCCCATATCAATAACGTCGATTTGCAGTAGGGTTTTGGAACATATACTGTGTTCGAATATTATGAAGCACCTCGAAGAAAACGATTTATTGACACGTATTCAGCAGCGATTCAGAAAATATCGTTCTTGTGAAACACAACTAGCTCTTTATACTCATGAAGTAATGAGTGCTATCGACAGGGGATGTCAAATTGATTCCATATTTTTAGATTTCCACAAGGCTTTCGAAAAAAAATGGTTCAAATGGCTCTGAGCACTATGGGACTTAACTACTGGGGTCATCAGTTCCCTAGAACTTAGAACTACTTAAACCCAACTAACCTATCACACACAACCATGCCCGAGGCAGAATTCGAACCTGCGAACGTAGCAGCAGCGCGGTTGCAGACTGTAGCGCTTAGAACCGCTCGGCCACTCCGGCCGGCAGAAGGCTTTCGACATCGTTCCTCACAAGCGTCTTATAACCAAACTGCGTACCTATGGAATATCGCCTCAGTTGTGCGACTGGATGCGTGATTTCCTGTCAAAAAGGTCACAGTTCGTAGTAATAGACGGAAAGTCATCGAGTAAAACAGAAGTAATATCCGGTGTTCCCCAAGGTAGAGTTATAGGCTCTCTATTATTCCTGATCTATTTTAACGACATGGGAGACATCTGAGTAGCCGTCCTAGATTGTTTACAGATGATGCTGTCATTTACCGTCTTGTAAAGTCATCAGATGACCAAAACGAATGGCATATTGATGTAGATAAGATATCTGTATAGAGCGAAAAGTGGCAATTGACCCTGAATAAAGAAAAGTGTGTAGTTTTTCACATGAGTACTAAAAGAAATCCCCTAAAATTCGATTACGCGGTAAGTCACACTAATCTGAAGGCTGTAAATTCAACTCACTCACTCACTATAATGACGGGCCTGCCTTGGCCCGAGGTAGCGGAGTTTAAGCTGTTGTGAGCTGTTCCTCCTGAAGTCCTCTCGGTTTGGAATGGTTTTTCTTCGCGTGTTGGTCTGTCCTCTGGTTTCTGTGATGCAGCAGCTTATCTGCCGGCCGATTCCGGCGGCTTCTTCTTGTTCTTCTTCTTCTTACTGCTTCCTGGCTGCCCGAATTCTATTTCTTCGGGCGGGAGTGGTCCACTGTCGGCGGTTGTGTCCGGATATACTTGACTGCTTCCTCAGTCATGTATTTCCAGTCCTCGTCCGTAAAGATCGGGTGCTTGTTTATGAGCTCCAGATCTCCACGCCTGACGATTTCCCTCCCGCGCAGCTTCCGGTTTAAGGGTTCGCACCCCCAGTGGAAATCGTAAGGTTTGTGAGGAAGGGAAGGGATGTTGTCTACCGTGAAAGGGTAGGGACGATCATGATGGGGGTAGCTACCGTCTCGCAGGGAATCGGCGATCTTGGTGAGCACCTCCCTCACACAGTTCTTGTTAGGGAGGGGGAGGCACTCGAACGGCTCGTCTTCTTCTTCTCCCTCGGTCTCCATCGGCACTTCCTGTGTCGTCTGCGTTTCCGCAGAGACAGGAGTGACGACTGCTTGTATGTCCTGCAGGTGCTGCTTCACCACTTCCGGCGGCGGCGGCGAGACGGACTGTACCACGTCCATGGGCGTCTTCCCGGTCTCCTGTATTGCTACAGGTTCCGGGGCGACGTCCGTTTGCGCGGACACATCCGTCTGCGTGGACACATCCACCCCAACTTGTCGTGCCACCGTGGGGGTGGCAACGGGGGCGGGTGTCTTCTTTCGCGTCGTCCGGATTTCTTCCCGCAACTCTTGCAGCTGCCGGTGGAGACCGACGATCTCCTTCTGCATGGCTGCTCTCTCTGTCGCCATCGCGGCTTTGAGGGCGGCCACGGCGTCGTCGGTAGCGGCGCTGGACGGGATTGCGGCCGCCCCGTTTTCCCCCTTGGGCGGGGGTGGCGGGACGGTTGACTCTTCTTCGTGTACCGCTTCATTGGCGGTTGTTGGTGTCCGCTGCTTCAGGTATGCGCAGCTGCGTGCATTTGCAGCGCGCGCGCCGCCACAGTTAACGCACGTTGGCGCGACGTGTGGTGGCTTGTCGAAGTCGCGTGTATCATGTGCCTTTGCACATTTCAGACACGCGACTGCGTCCCTGCACGTCCTGGCGACGTGTCCCATCTTCTGGCAGCGGTAGCACTGCCTCTTGTGCTGCGGTCGGCTGCGCTTCTTCTTCTTGTTGCTGCCGCGGCCGTCTCCTGCCAGCGTGAGCAGAAGCTTTGCCACAGCAGCAAGTTTGCCTCCCTTTCTGCGTCCGGACATGGCGATGGGCTAGTGGCGAGCGACGGTGTAAACGGTGCGAGCCGCAGCGAGTCGAGCAGCGGAGTGTAAATTCAACTAAATACTTAGGAGTTACAATTACAAATAACCTAAATTGGAACGATCTCGTAGATGATGTTGTGGGTAGAGCAAACCAAAGACAGCGATTCATTGGCAGAACACTTAGAAGGTGCAACAGGTCTACTAAAGAGACTGCTTACACCACGCTTGTCCGCCCTATTCTGGAGTATTGCTGTGCGGTGTGGGATCCGCATCAGGTGGGACTGACGGATGACATTGAAAAAGTACAAAGAAGGGCAGCTCGTTTTGTATTATCGCGAAATAGGGGAGATAGTGTTACAGACATGGTACGTGAATTGGAGGGGCAATCATTAAAGCAAAGGCGGTTTTCGTTGCGACGGGATCTTCTCTTGAAATTTCAATCACCAGTTTTCTCTTCCGATTGCGAAAACATTCTGTTGACACCCAACTACATAGGGAGAAATGATCGTCACTATAAAATAGGGGAAATCAGGGATCGCACAGAAAAATTTATGTGCTCGTTTATCCCGCGTGTCGTTCGAGAGTGGAACGGTAGAGAGACAGCTTGAAGGTGGTTCATTGAACCCTCTGCCAGGCACTTTATTGTGATTAGCAGAGTAATCATGTAGTGTAGATGTAGATGTACATGTAGCTGCAAAGGAAACGAAAGAGAAATCTGGAATCGAAATTAAAGTTCAACAAAGAGAAATAAAATCTTTGTGGTTTGCCTATAACGTTGTAATTCTATCGAGACGTTAAAGGACTTCAGTTCAACAATAAAGAAAATGTCTTGAAATGAGTTCATAAACTGAATATCAAAAAAATTTAAACAAAGTACTAAAGTTAAATCAGACGATGCTGAGGGGATTAGGTTAGGAATTGAGACAGTTAAAAAGGCCGGCAACTTTTGCTACTTTGGTAGCAAAATAACAGAGGACAGACGAGCTAGAGAGGACATAAAACGCATACTGGCTATAGCAAGACAAATATTTCTGGAAAAGAAATTATATTACTTAATCTGTAAATTTACATATTAGGAAGTAATTTCTGAAAGTGTTTGTCTGCAATATGCGCGAGAAGGCTGTTGGAGCGGATGACCTAACAATGAGCGTAATGAAAACAAAAATGTTGTTGTAGGACAGGAACCCGGATTGAGTGAATTGTACACGAACCAAGAAAGAGTACTAAGAGCACCTGGACGAAAAGTGAGGCAAATTTTCGTTTCTTTATCGCACCGTTTAGAGCCGCTGTGCTTCAATACGCTCTCTGCACATCCGTCGCATCTTGGACTGTTTAGTGATGCAAAGAAGTCTAATACATACATTGGCATCCGCCGCAGGAATTTCATTTGTCTATGTCAAATTGGTCGAGTGAGTAATATCTTGAGGACATACAAGAATGTCAGTATATCGCTGTGATGACGTTTACATTATGACACAAAATTACATTTCAAAGTGCATATTTCCATTGCAAATATTCATTAAATGGATAACGGAAACAACCATTACGTTACAGTGTGTACATAGCTCGTGGATTAAGGCTTAAGAGCTCTTCCGTGTTTACAGCCTTATCTACTTTACCATGGCTATAAAGGACATACGTTGTATAAGCAGTGTTTAATTATCACCTCGGACTTAATTAGGCATAAGATATGTTGTGCTATCTGTACAATTTATAACAGCAATTACCTCAAAGTGCTATTATGGTACTAACTGACACTTTCATTAGTACATGTACAGTACTAATTACATAAATACACAGACGGCAAGGCAATGTGCGAGAGGAACTCAGGAATTTACTGTTCCTTCAGTTAGGAACGAAAATAGGTAGAAAATCTAATGTTTCTTACTTCTTTCTTCATTCGCACCCTGTCGAACTAAAACTGAAATAAATTATTTTATCACACTACGGATAAGATCAAAATATTGTTAACTCTTAAAGATAAACGCATTTCATGATTATATGCTGCTGCCCGCTATTTTCCTTTACTGCAATTGATATTTACGTGTTGCGTGATATCAAACTGAATTTTTTATTCCTTCTTTGCGAACTATACCACTGGATTATAGAAGCAAACAACAAAGGGGAAAATGCTAGTTCCTAAAGCTGATCGTATTAACTAAATTAATCACAGATCTGACGTAGTCGCTATAAAAAAAATGTACTGAAACTCAGCGTTAAGTCGTTCAAACTGAATTTAAGGCGTCCATCTGTGTATCTAGTACTGTGTTGTTATTCTGAACCACTGGATCCTATTCAGAGATCGGAAAATACAATAACCCACAGCACGATCAGATGATTCTTGTGAAACTTCCTTGCCAAGTCCGTCTGTTGGCTTTGAGGCTGCCTTTCATACCGAACTCCAGTCTACAAACCCTTAGATCAATCTTAAATATCACATATATTATCTATAAGCGTATGCCGCCATCAGGCATTGGTGTGGCTATGATTCGCAGGTCATCGAAAACAATGTTTCGATACATGTCATACACTGTTTGCTGCACGAGTTAGGTTTTGCATAATTCATTATTCGAAATACTTTCTGCTTGTTGAAAAGTAACTTATTCAAATCCTAGAGCTTTTTATGACAACTATTTATAAATAGCCTTCTTGTGCGTTTAATAAACACCCAATCTGAGAGGACGCTCTATAATGGTAACTACAGGCTTTTTTTGCCGAAAACAGAATAGGATTATAGAATAACCTCGCAAAGCTTTGACTGCTTATGCAAGTAACACGAGGGCTGCACGTAACAATTTTTATCCAGTCGTTTCTTAATATAAACTCAGCCAACCATTATGAAGACTAAGCCACTGAGTGGTCTGTTGCATGTATATTCGTCTACCATGACTATGACTTATTTAATGACACAGCTGGCTTCCTGGACAAGTCCTTAAAGCTTGTAAACATGACTTCAGGGTATAAACTGTCGATCTTTTACCGTTAATTGTAGGAATGTAAGTAGTAAAAAAATGTTCGACCTCTGCCACTGAGTTGATTTATTCCTAACTTTACATGTTTCGGAAGAAATTTTCCATCTTCGGGTGTGTTCGGGTAGGGCATCCGGCCACCCTCTACCACTGGTTTGCCAAATTCAGCTTAACATGCCGACCTTATGTAGATACGTGGCAGGGACAAGAAAAAGTAGCATGTTTGGGTGAAATTCCTCCTATTACATAGGAGTGTATCTTCTACAAGAATTCGGATATAAATATGGGAACATTTAACTTACGCATGGAAAATACAATTTTACCCCGGCATACGTGAATGGAACTTAGAGAAGCCTAATAACTGGTACACCGGAAGGCACTCCTTCTCCACGCACTACAAAATGGTTTGAAGAGTATGGATGTAGATATAGAAAAGTATAGAACGATTCTGAATATCGTCTGGATGTTTTTCTTGCGACTGCAGGAGGGTAAACTGAACTTTTGTGATAGATCAACGAAAATTTTTCCCTAAAAAGTAATTGTAAAAGCGCCCCAAGATTTATATGCATGCGTGTCCATAACAATAATAATAATGGCTCTGAGCACTATGGGTTTGGTTAGATTAGGTTAGTGCTTTTATCGTCCCGTCGACAACGAGGTCGTTAGAGACAGAGCACAAGCTCGGGTTATGAAAGGATGGGGAAGGAAATCGGCCGTGCCCTTTCAAAGGAACCATCCCCGCATTTGCCTGAAACGATGAAAGGTGGCTACACTGAGCCACAGCGCCAGAGATCGCGCCAGAGAGTATTGTTCCGCCGCCTCCACTGGCAGTGATTATTGAGAAGTAGCGGCAGGCAGTTCTTGCCGAGAAGTTGTGGTGGACACTGCTTGTCGTGAAGTCGGAGTGAGATGTGATAGTGGAGAGTGTTGTTCCATGTTTTATGCAGTGGTTTGATGGGAGAGATAGAAGATGTTGTTCCAATGGAGATATTGTAATGATCTGAGTGCTTTTCGTCAATATATATGAAGGTAACAAATTCCCTGTTTTTTGTTTTTAATATTTCTGTATCTCAAATAATGCATCATTACAGGTTCAGTCAACAAAGCATCTGGCTTGTGTTTTTGTATTAGAGTGAATTCTGGTTTTCTTGCGCAATTATAGTATTTCTAATTTTTTTTTAAATTACTTCAGTATAAATGGTATTTAAAATTTCTTGTCTTATTGAAGAAGAACCGTGCCAGATGTGTACGTTGACTCTCACTTCCACACACAGAACAGATATATTTGTGCTTTGGTTTCATAGGTTTTATAGTTGCTGAAGACTTAATTGTGTTAACAGAAAATTTTCATTTCATTCTTTGTTGTTGTTCCATGCAGTCAGATTGCGTACAAAAACTAGTCAGGGCCAGCCGTTTACGAGACTTGCGTAATCGGACTTACAGCTACTAAAAAATATTTGCATAATAATCAAAATATCCACGGGTATGCTGCCGGTCTATAGTGTCCAACGGGCACAATATTTCGGCGATCAAACATGTCGCCATCATCAGGTGAACTGACGGACTGAGCTCCTGTGAACGTGCCGGCACGGAGATCCGTACGCTATGGCTGCTCAGAGGGAACTGGGTTTGGTCGCGGCGGCGGCCGATTTAAATACCCTCCGCCCGCGGCGCGCTCCCTCCGCCGTCCGCGCCCAGCGCCACGGTCGCGCGGTGGAACAGATTGCGACGGCGTCTGAGATGACGTCGGTGTGATGGCTCTGTCCGCCGTGGTCGTCACAACTATACGTCTGCTCGATTTACTCTTGATTAACCCGATCGCTGGTTCCCAAGCCTTGCTAAGATTATAGCCACAGTCCCGGTTTATGAGGTCGTCATTGGTGCGAATTTCGATGGCCTCTCTAACAACGCTGTCCCAGTATCTCGACGTCTGTACCAGAATCCTCGTGCGGTCATACTCCATGGCGTGATTTTCCGACAAACAATGTTCAGCGACCGCCGACTTGCTCGGATACATCAGTCGAGTGTGCCTCTGGTGTTCACGGCATCGATCCTCGACGGTACGCATCGTCTGACCAATATACGACTTGCCACATTGACACGGAATCTGGTACACGCCGGCCTTCCTCAAACCGAGGTCATCTTTGGCGCTCCCCACCAGTGCACGAGTTTTATTTGGAGGACAAAACACAGTTCCGACCCGGTGTTTCTTCAGAATGCGGGCGATTTTCCCCGAGAGTGCGCCTGTGTATGGAATAAATGCAATGCCTACCTCCTCCCTCGTGACTTCATCCATCTCAACAGGTTGTGCTGCAGTGGGTGGGCGGAGAGCACGTTGAATCTGCCACTCTGAGTACCCATTTTTTCGAAATACAGTTCTCAGATGTTCCAATTCCTGGGGTAGACTCTCTGCGTCAGAGATAGTGCGCGCCCTATGTACTAGAGTTTTAAGTACCCCATTCCTCTGTGAAGGGTGGTGGCAGCTGTCTGCATGCAAATACAGATCAGTGTGCGTAGCCTTCCGATACACCCCATGACCTAGGGTGCCGTCAGCCCTTCTCTTGACCAAGACGTCAAGGAAAGGTAATTTACCCTCCGTTTCAGTCTCCATAGTGAATTTGATGTTGGGGTGTATGGAGTTTAGATGTGTAAGGAAGTCAAGGAGTTTATCCATACCATGTGGCCAGATGACGAACGTGTCGTCCACGTAACGGAAAAAGCAAGTAGGTTTCCATACGGATGACGACAGGGCTTCCTCCTCGAAGTTCTCCATGTACAAATTCGCTACCACCGGTGAGAGTGGGCTACCCATGGCGACTCCCTCCGTTTGTTCGTAGTATTCTCCATTAAAAAGAAAATACGTGGAAGTCAAGACATGCCTAAAAAGTTCAGTGGTCTTCTCATCAAACTTCTGACTAATCAATTCTAGTGACTCTCGCAGGGGTACCCTCGTAAACAAGGAAACGACATCGAAACTCACCATGATATCTGACTCATCCAACCTGAAGCTATCAAGGCGTTTAACAAAATCCACGGATTTACGGATGTGATGAGGGCATTTACCCACATAAGGACTTAATATTCCCGTCAGGTATTTGGCCAACAAATATGCAGGTGCCCTGATGTTGCTGACAATGGGGCGTAATGGTACCCCCTCTTTGTGAACCTTCGGGAGTCCATATAGTCTAGGCGGTACCAGACCTTGGGGTAACAATTTCTTAGCGTCACCCTCCGGTAAAGAAGGTGGAGAACAAGACGAGGGCGCTTCTCAAAGACGCAGATTAACGAAATTACTAACATGGCGAACTCGCCAACAGAGGAAAACAGTGTCATAAATAATGTAGTGGAAAACAATTTAATAAGTAGGGAAAATAGTCCGGAAACAGTTCAAAATTTTTCACAATCGAAAAATTCTCAGGTTGCGTGGTTAACGCCAGAAGAAATGGAGCAGTTAATGAGTGCAATATTAAATTTGGGATCACGGATAGAAGCAATGACAACACGGTTGAGCTCAAAAATAGGAACAATTGAAACCAAGATGAAAGCAATGACAACACGGTTAGGCCCACAAATAGGAACAAGTAAAACCGAGATGGAAACACAGTTAGGCTCACGAACAGGGACATGTTTCAAAAACATGAAAGATGAATCAAACAAAGAAAGTAGAGAAGAAGTACAACCGATTCTGAATGCTCACAATAATAGTTTAATTTCAATAGAAATTAGACAAGAGGAACAGGACAGAGAACAGGAAGAAAGAGATCGCGTGATAGTACAAAAATTTTCAGAATTGAATTTACAACGTGCATGGGGGCTTAATTAAATAAACTATTATGCAAATATTTTTTAGTAGCTGTAAGTCCGATTACGCAAGTCTCGTAAACGGCTGGCCCTGACTAGTTTTTGTACGCACTGACTGCATGGAACAACAACAAAGAATGAAATGAAAATTTATACTGAAGTAATTTAAAAAAAAAATTAGAAATACTATAATTGCGCAAGAAAACCAGAATTACACTCTAATACAAGAACACAAGCCAGATGCTTTGTTGACTGAACCTGTAATGATGCATTATTTGAGATACAGAAATATTAAAAACAAAAAACAGGGAATTTGTTACCTTCATATATATTGACGAAAAGCACTCAGATCATTACAATATCTCCATTGGAACAACATCTGCTATCTCTCCCATCAAACCACTGCATAAAACATGGAACAACACTCTCCAATATCACATCTCACTCCGACTTCACGACAAGCAGTGTCCACCACAACTTCTCGGCAAGAACTGCTTGCCGCTACTTCTCAATAATCACTGCCAGTGGAGGCGGCGGAACAATACTCTCTGGCGCGATCTCTGGCGCTGTGGCTCAGTGTAGCAACCTTTCAACGATTTAGGGAAATCATGGAACACCTAAATCAGGATGGCTGGAGACGGGATTGAACCGTCGTCCTCCCGAATGCGAGTCCAGTGTGCCACCTCGCTCGGTAGCACTATGGGACTTAACTTCTAAGGTCATCAGTCCCCTAGAACTTAGAACTACTTAAGCCTAACCAACCTAAGGACAACACACACATCCATGCCCGTGGCAGGATTCGAACCTACGACCGTAGCGATCGCGCAGTTCCAGACTGTAGCGCCTAGAACCGCCCTGCCACAACGGCCGGCAATAGTAATAGCAATAGTAATAGGAATAGGAATAGTAATGATAATAATATGATAATAATATGATAATAATAATAAAACCCGTGACCCGTGGAGGCCCGGGGAAAGAATAGGCCTCCAGTATGTTCTGCCACTCGTAAAAGGCGACGAAAAGAACAAAACCTTTTAGTGTGATTAGTTGGTACAGGACAGAACTAATGAAGCCTCGGACAAGCGCTGTCATGGTCGGGGACGACGCTTGAACCCTATGCCGGTCCACAATGGTAACGACACTGCTAACTTCACGGAAAATTACTTAAATCCAGATAGAGGTGTTTTGCAAGATATGCTTCCTGCAACCACTCTAGAACGAAAACAAAGACAGAGGATGAGATGGTCAGATGAAGTTAACCGAGACCTCATGTTCTGTTATTACCAAGCAACAAACTTAGAAATCAACACAACTGGATACAGATCACAAGTATACACAACATTTATTACCAGATACCCAGATTTAAAATTTTTAACAGAACAACGACTAGCTGATCAGATCCGTGTAATAATCAAAAATAACAGGATACCCCAGTCAGAATTAGAAAACATCAAACAAGTACAACAAATACAGGAACAAAATAATGCGCAATCAGAAGAAGAAGAAAATACAGTAATGGACTCAAACATCCCAGAGCAAACAAACAAAGAACAACACGCATCAATTAAACAATCAGAGGAAAATGAAATCTTCAGACAGCCACCAGAACAAGCACAAATAGAACACGAAGTGACATACATTTTAGATATAGAAGAACAATTTCAGCTGACATATATTGAATACAAAGACACAAATACAGACATTAGACCATTCTTGCATAGACCACCAAATAACCCACAAGTCGAAACAACAATAACAACTATTAACACAACCATACACAACAAAATAAATGAAAATACAACTGTGGAAGAGTTACAACTACTGGTTTATATAGGAGCACTCACTACACTAAATATACACACTAGGCAGAGATCAGAACCAACCAACACACAGAAGAAACCCACAAAACCAGCATGGCAACACAGGCTACAGATCAGAATAGAAAAACTGAGGAAAGACTTCGGACAGCTAACACAATTTGTAAGAAATGAAATATCAGACAAAAAACGAAAAAGGTTAGGTAAAATCTCACAACAAGAAGCGATAGAGCAATTAGGTGAAAAGAAGCAGAAGTTACAAGCATTGACCAAACACCTTAGAAGATACAAAAAAAGTGAAAATAGAAGGAAACAAAACCAAACATTCAACACAAACCAAAAGAAATTTTAGCAAACAATAGATAACACACACATTAAAATAGACAATCCACCAAACATAACAGACATGGAACACTTCTGGAGCAACATATGGTCAAACCCGGTACAACATAACAGGCATGCACGGTGGATACAAGCAGAAACAGACTCATACAAGATGATACCACAAATGCCTGAAATGATAATTTTGCAACATGAAGTCACCAGAGCAATTAATTCTACGCACAATTGGAAAGCCCCTGGAAAAGGTAAAATAGCAAATTTCTGGCTAAAGAAGTTCACCTCAACACATTCACATCTAACTAAATTATTTAACAGTTACATTGCAGACCCATACACAGCCCCTGATACACTTACATAAGGCATAACTTAACTGAAACCTAAAGATCAAGCAGACACAGCAAACCCAGCTAAATATCTCCCCATAACATGCCTACCAACAATACACAAAATATTAACTTCAGTAATTACACAGAAATTAATGACACGTACAACACAGAACAAAAATATAAATGAAGAACAAAAATGGCTGCTGCAAAGGAGCACGAGGATGTAAAGAGCAACTGATAATAGATACAGAGGTGACATATCAAGCTAAAACTAAACAAAGGTCGCTACACTACGCATACATTGATTACCAAAAAGCTTTTGATAGTGTACCCCACTCATGGTTTCTACAAATATTGGAAATATACAAAGTAGATCCTAAATTGATACAGTTCCTAAACATAGTAATGAAAAATTGGAAAACCACACTTAATATCCAAACAAATTCAAATAATATCACATCACAGCCAATACAGATTATGTGTGGAATATACCAAGGAGACTCATTAAGTCCTTTCTGGTTCTGCCTTGCTGTGAACCCACTATTCAACATGCTAAATAATACAAATTATGGATACAATATTACGGGAACATACCAACACAAAATCACACATTTGCTATACATTGATAATCTAAAACTACTGGCAGCAACTAATCAACAACTCAACCAATTACTAAAGATAACAGAAGTATTCAGCAATGATATAAATATGGCTTTTGGAACAGACAAATGTAAGAAAAAATAGCATAGTCAAGGGAAAACACACTAAACAAGAAGATTACATATTGGATAACCACAGCGACTGCATAGAAGCGATGGAAAAAACAGATGCCTATAAATATCTAGGATACAGACAAAAAATAGGAATAGATAATACAAATATTAAAGAAGAACTAAAAGAAAAATATAGCCAAAGACTAACAAAAATACTGAAAACAGAATTGACAGCAAGAAACAAGACAAGAGCTATAAATAACTATGCTATACCAATATTGACCTACTCATTTGGAGTAGTGAAATGGAGTAACACAGACCCAGAAGCACTCAATACACTTACACGATCACAATATCACAAATATAGAATACATCACATACATTCAGCAACAGAAAGATTCACATTAAGCAGGAAGGAAGGAGGAAGGGGATTTATCGACATAAAAAACCTACATTATGGACACGTAGCCAATTTAAGAAAATTCTTTATGGAACGAGCAGAAACTAGCAAAATACAGAAAGCAATCACTCATATAAATACATCGACTACACCACTGCAATTTCATAACGACTTCTACAACATCGATCAAGACGCATCCAACACATGGCTAAGGAATATGATTGCAATACAGTATCAAACAATAAACACCAGATGTTACAGCAAGCATATTATTAAAGATCCCAATACCACAGCAGATAAATGCAGACTTTGCAAACAACAAATAGAAACAGTAGATCACATCACAAGCGGATGTACAATACTAGCAAATACAGAATACCCCAGAAGACATGATAATGTAGAAAAAATAATACATCAACAACTTGCCATACAACATAAACTAATAAAACACGTTCCCACATACAAGTATGCACCACAAAATGTACTGGAGAATGATGAATACAAATTATACTGGAACAGAACCATTATAACAGATAAATCAACACCACATAACAAACCTGACATCATAATCAACAATGAAAAGAAGAGATTAATACAACTAATCGAAATATCCATACCCAATACAACAAATATACAGAAGAAAACAGGAGAAAAAATTGAAAAATGCATCCAACTGGCTGAGGATGTCAAGGACACGTGGCATTAGGATAAAGTTGACATACCAGTTATACTATCAACTACAGGAGTCATACCACACAATATCCACCAGTACATCAGCGCAATACAGCTACATCCAAACTTATATATACAACTACAGAAATCTGTTATTATTCAGACATGTTCAATTACCCGAAAGTTCCTAAATGCAATGTAACATATACCGTACAGTTAAAAGGAAGTCACGCTTGATCAAGGTCCGCGTCGCTTTCCATTTTTAACCAGACATAATGTCTGAGAAAGGAAAGAAATAATAATAATAATTAATACTATTGTTTCGTGTGGCTCACGGAATGTTGCAAGTCTTTCAGCTGGACACTGCTTTGGCGAATTTTGAGTACCTTACCCACCGCTGTAATTCTACCAGGGAAAGGGGAACTACAGCTTAACGAGGCATTCGGACTACGTGTTGTTGACGGAGAATCTTCCCGTCATTGAGAGGTGAAAGCTAGGTTAAACGCAGACTGAAGTATTCCGAGATCAGGATGCAAACAGATCCCGCGACCTTTAGGTTTCCAGGCACGTACGTTACCACAGTATGGCCAAGCGCGACTGCATGCATCGGGTGAAACTTTTAAAAATAAAAACATTGTAGCCCAATGCACAAGTAGAAATTTACCTAACGTTCCTGTCTTCAATGGTGTAGAAATTAAATTAATGTGAATTTTCAACATTGCAGCCTAGTCAGCAATCGTGATAGCCTAATATATAAGAAACTATCAGCCTCGACTGCGGTAATGAAACCAAATTTTACCTAGGTTTCAGCCCAAATATTTGAGCCTTCTTCAAAAGATATACCTGAATATATAATTTGTCTAAGAGGGCATGGTCTAGAAATAAAACTAAAACAGCCGCATTTTTAAAATGTGACTACTACTGTTCAGGCTGTTTTAGTTTTATTTCTAGACCATGCCCTCTTCGACAAATTATATATTCAGTTATATCTTTTGAAGAAGGCTCAATTATTTGGGCTGAAACCTAGGTAAAGGTTGATTTCATTAACGCAATCGAGGCTGATAGTTTCTTATATCTTAATGTGAAATAAGATTATTCTCCTTGACGGACGCTGTATTTTACCTAAAGATAGGTAGGACAAAACAATCTAAGGAAACATGTATTGTGGGGTGTAAATCAGCTAAGTAACAAATGTCGAACATTTTATTACTTTAAATGGCTCTGAGCACTATGGGACTTAACATCTGAGGTCATCAGTCCCCGAGAACTTAGAACTACTTAAACCTAACTGACCTAAGGACATCACACACATCCATGCCCGAGGCAGGAATCGAACCTGCGACCGTAGCAGTCGCGCGGTTCCGAACTGAAGCGCCTAGAACCGCTTGGCCACCGCGGCCGGCTTTTATTACTGCTTTCTCAGGTAGTCAGGGTTGGCACAATTACATACGAAAATGCAGAAATGTGTATGGAATGAAGGGTGGGTCTACTGAGTTACCTCAGTGAAAAAGAAGGGAAAGAAGCGAGTGTCGGGTGTTCGCCAGCTTACGTCACGGACGAGAAATCCGCGCGGCACTGCGTTGTAATCCAAGCCGAGGCGTCGCTATTATCCGCAATTTGGTCCGTAATTAGAGCGAGTCGGTGGAGTTTCCTGCAGGCTGTCAGCTAGCGGCACCGAAGCGGCCGCGCCTGGAAGGCTGAACGCTGTACACGTGTGTGTGTGTGTGTGTGTGTGTGTGCGCCGTGTAGCGCAGCACAACTCACTGTGCTCTGCGGTAGCGTATAATGCATGGCGTCCTGGGGCAGGTAGGCAGTCCCACACCATTAGTCATGCCGCAGTTAGCTGGGCGCAGAGCATGCAAAAAGCGCTGCGCGGACTATACTACGAGACCAGCGTGCGGGAGCAAGTACACACACACACACACACACACACACACACACACACACAGATGGAGCTGGAAGGGCAGACACTGTGGTATGGAGGAACGAGCGCTGGACCTCGCAGCCTGTCCGCGAACATGCAAGATTCAGTAGAGATCGATTCACAAGCGTCATTTTCCCCCCGACGTTTATGGACTCGCGAAGACACACTGCTGATGTTTCAGCAGTTGCAGTGCCTCGCTTTCTGGTTTTAAATGTCACTGCTATTTCCGTAACCGTAATCTTGCACTACGAGGATGGATGTTCTCTTTTGCGTCGTCGAGCAGTTTCTAACATTCTGCGTAGTGTCTGTATGTTCTAAGTCGTGTCTCCCTACCACTTTCGTGCAACGACGCTCTGAGCGTGTTTTTTAGGGAACTGACTGGTTTGCACCTGGGATCTGTTGCTGGTAAGGAGACGCCAGACCACACGTGACATGTAGAGTGTGGTGTCACCGCCAGACACCACACTTGCTAGGTGGTAGCCTTTAAATCGACCGCGGTCCGTTAGTATACGTCGGACCCGCGTGTCGCCACTATCAGTGATTGCTGACCGAGCGCCGCCACACGGCAGGTCTAGAGAGACTTCCTAGCACTCGCCCCAGTTGTACAGCCGACTTTGCTAGCGATGGTTCACTGACAAAATACGCTCTCATTTGCCGAGACGATAGTTAGCATAGCCTTCAGCTACGTCATTTGCTACGACCTAGCAAGGCGCCATTACCAGTTACTATTGATATTATGAGTCATGTACAGTCAAGAGCGACGCTCATCATTAATGGATTAAAGTTAAGTATTCCACCAGCTACGTCCGTTTTTCTAAAGTCTAAATTCCTTGTCCTGTTCTAGACCTCACGCCAGCCTGCGTGAGCTAAAACGCGTGACTTTCGGCTTCCCCTAGTACCCGGTGTTGGCTCTCCTGCCAACCCACAACATAGAGTTCAGAAGACTTCAGTGAGACTAGCGATGATATAATCAAATACTTAAATATTTCAGCGTCAGCTCCACTGCACTCCCAGTAAAAGAATCTTAATACTGACTAAATTTAGTGGAAGGGGTTCAAGGCTTTCCTATTTTTAGTTAGCTGGTAAAATAACGTCGAAAAAGTAGTTAAGTTTACCATTGGAATTTTTATTCTACTCACAAAACATTGTTTATAAATCGCGCTATTGATGAAAAGAAATATTTTAATACAGGATGATAAAAACCAACTGCGTTCAACATTCCCTGAAGGATGACCTATGCCATATCACATCCATAATCTAGGTTTAAGTTAAGTTTCATAAAAGAGAAAACTATCAAAATGGTCTACAGTGACCCTCAATTATCTTTAATTACTTATTTAACTTGTCGTAAATTACAGTGGCTGATGTGGCTTCTCAATAGTTATATAACAGAAAAATCATCGCGTTTCAGATTTTAACTTGTAGTAGCAAATGTGAATATCACGAAGTTTAATTGACGATCGACACCAGTATTACGTAAAAAGGCATATAACAGATGAGACTTCTGCAGTTCTGAGTGAAGCCTTATGCGCTCTTATGCGGCATCGCGTGCATTCATTACCTTGTCGGTGGTTAGGCAGCGTCAGGGAGCGGCGGGCAGCGCAGCTCCACACACCGTCTCGGAAGCAACTTTCTCTAACTTCTCTTTACCACAATTTACTGAAGTGGGTTTAAGAAAAAGATATCTGGCTGTGTTTTCAACTGACCAATCAGGGTCTCAATGTTAACCTTAATCTCTGCCTACAAAAATTTTGTCTATCCAATGAGAAACGTTATACTTTTCGTGGTGGGGCAATGTTTTTAATATTTGCTACGTAACAGAGACGCGTGTAGTCTCACGCTAAAACTTGCAGCTGGTGTGGCCCTTTTAGTGTTATCGTAAGATCTATACTGTTCTCTATCTTTTAACATGGGCTGGGGGGGGGGGGGTTGGCGATCGGCTGACCACGTGGGTGTCCGTCCCTTATCGTAGGGCCTCCTAGCCTACACGATTCTGCTCTCGGCTTCTGTTCTCGTTTCTCCCCTCGGAACTGCGTCTGTTTCACTGTGGGGAGGTATGACATGCATTTAGGCGTTCTTGTGTTAGCCTGTAGTGTTCCATTTGCTCACTCGTTGATCGTATTATTTTGGTTAATTTAATGTCAGGATTTATTCGGAGCTAAGTGACATACTGCCGGATTTGCTATCATGTCAGGGTTTTCATGGAATGTATTGGATTTGCCTGACACCTTACAAGTTATTGTGCTCATAAAAGAACCTACACGAAAAAAGAGACAGTATCTTGCTTCTTTAGGTTACGCAAGCCTGGTAAGCACCTCAATGTTGCCTTCAGAACTAACAGTATCCATTTACTCCTGATGTACAGGTATGTACACGTTCCAGTCATATTAACGTGACCATTGCCTATTTTCGACGTCAACGTGCAATAACCACTCACAGACGGCAGCTGCTATGGAAGATATACAAAGCGTGTCGGGGGGACACGGAAAACAGTGCAGTCCTTGTTTCAAAGCGGAAACAGAGCGATTTATCTTATTCGACCTTCGGGCCAACGGGTGGAAGCATTTCCGAAACGGTCAAGTTTGTAAACTGAAACTTCCTGGCAGATCAAAACCGTGTGCCGGACCGCGACTCGAACTCGGGACCTTTGCCTCTCGCGGGCAAGTGCTGTACCGACTGAGCTACCGAAGCACGACTCGCTACCCGTCCTCAGAACTTCAATTCTGCCAGTACCTCTCCTCCTACCTTCCAAACTTCACAGAAGCTCTTCTGTGAAGGTTCGCAGAAGGACTTCTGCGAAGTTTGGAGTATAAGAGACGAGGTACTGGCAGAATTGAAGCTGTGAGTAGGGGTGGCGACTCGTGCTTCGGTAGCTCAGTCGGTACAGCACTTGCCTGCAGAAGGCAAAGTTCCCGAGTTCGAGTCGCGGTCCGGCACACGGTTTCAATCTGCCAGGAAGTTTCATATCAGCGTACACTCCCCTGCAGAGTGGAAATCTCATTCAAATTTGTAATTTGTTTGCGTACCGCTGTGATTAAAGTATGGCGTGCATGGCAAAACTATTCTAACGAAAACGAGCGACGAGGCACCAATAGTGCATCATGGGCATTAGATAAAGGGGGGGGGGGGGGGGGCTGGGGAGGACGGCGGCGGAGATGTATAGGGGCGAATAGACATGGAACTGTTGACCAAGTGACCGCCCAGATGAACCAAGAGGCTACCAACATTGTCTCCTCAACGAGCGTTCAGCGAACGTTCCCGCATATAGACCTCCACATAGGCGTGTGGTTCATGCATCCTTGCTGCCTGCTGTTCAAATGGTTCAAATGGCTCTGAGCACTATGGGACTCAACTGCTGAGGTCATTAGTCCCCTAGAACTTAGAACTAGTTAAACCTAACTAACCTAAGGACATCACAAACATCCATGCCCGAGGCAGGATTCGAACCTGCGACCGTAGCAGCAGCGCGGTTCCACTGCACAACTGTCGGGTGTTCAAGGAGTGCTGTAATGAGTGTCTTCAACATGGGGCGAAACCAAGGAGAAACCGTCCACACGTCATGGGCTGGGCAGCAACCTCTAGTTACAAATGTCGGACGTCGTAGGGAGGGCAGACTGGTAAAACAAGACATACGGCGATCTGTGGCTAAAATCAAACTTTAACGCTGGTCTGTGCACACCGTGCACCGTACACTCCCAACGATGGGCCTCTTCAGCCGACAACACATACATGTGCCAATATTAACACCACGACTTCGGCAACTACGACTGAAACAGGCACGTAACCATCGGCAAAGGACGCTGGTCCAGTGGCAGAGCGTTGCATAGTCTTATGAATCTCTTCGTCGTCAAGCCGACGGAAGGGCGCGAACCGTCATCTTTCAGGGTAACAGCTCCTTGACACCTACACTGCAGGACGGCGGCTCCATTATGCTCCGCGGAAGATTCACGTGGGCATCCATGGGTCCACTGGACCTGGTGCAGACTAGATGCACCCCTTCATGACGATCATATCTCCCGATGGCAGTGGCATTTTTCAACAAGATAATGCGCCACCGTCACAAGGCCAGGAGTGTGATGGAGTGGTTCGAGGAACACAGCGGAGAATTTCAATTGACGAAGTATTGGATCCCAACTCGAGATACATGCACCCGATTGAATACATCTTGGATGTTATTGAACTTGGCGTCAGAGCTCAGCGCCTTCATCCCGGAATTTACGGGAATTAGGTGACTTGTGTTTGCAGATGTAGTCCAAACTCCTTCCAGCTACCTACCAAGGCCACATTGCTTTCATGCCACGACGCGTCGCTTCTGTTATCAGTGTGTAACTTGGCTGCCCTAAACACAGAGAAAAACCGGACTTCTACTTACGGAGCCGGCCGTGGTGGCCGAGCGGTTCTAGGCGCTACAGTCTGAAACCGCGAGACTGCTACTGTCGCAGGTTCGAATCCTGCCTCGGGCATGGATGTGTGTGATGTCCTTAGGTTAGTTAGGTTTAAGTAGTTCTAAGTTCTAGGGGACTGATGACCTCAGATGTTAAGCCCATAGGGCTCAGAGCCATTTGAACCATTTTTTGCTACTTACGAAGCCGGTCCACGAGGACAAGGAACTTCCCTCCAAGTGAGCTTGAATGACATATGTCCTTAAATCGCAATTGCTCACTAGTGTGACCATCCCAGCCTCTCCGCAAATCGTGACCAGATGTTTTCAACAAATGAGAGCTATGGAGAACGTTCTGGCGATGGAAACCATTTATTTCACGACGGAATGGTCATCATGTGGTCTTACATTATTTTAATGAAAAAATAACGCCAGATATCTCGGACATATGACATATGTATCGATATTAATACATTAACTGCTGTCCATATTACCGATTAGGCGAACCAGAAGTGAATGTGTGTGTACCAATTGACATCTCACACCATCCCACCAGGTGCTAGCCCCATTGCGAGGATGACAACTGGAATCTGACAATGTTAGTTCACCCCAGAGCTTCCTCACGAAGAGCCATCCATCGGGGTCTGTACGTAGAACTGGGACTGTGTGAGTAAACGACTTTGTGCCACTCCTGCATCCTGCGTTATCGATTACCGCACCGCTGTCGACAAACCCGCGTCTATGGAGAAACAACAACGTTTGCCATTCAGATAGTCCACGGTGCTTCAAACGTCATTACACATTCCATCTGGATCCTTGTCTTGCTACAAAGATACCCATTTCCCCTCTCAAGGTATGTGTGTTGGCTGTACGATCTTGTATGACATAGTGAATGTCTGTCCTCTCGGGCGCTGGTCGCACGAAGTTTACTGCACGGCACCTTCATGGTGTTGTATGTAGTTTTAATACTCAGCAACGTATAAGGTTTAGAATAACAACAATTACAGAGTACACATCGAAAAAAACGAGAAAAATTGTGCAAACGAGATACTAAATCGACATATCCATAAGAAAAGAAGAATTAATCTCCTTACCTTTCCACTCAGTGAAGTTTATAAAACGATAACCGACATCTTTCAATCTCTTCGGGAAGGCGAATTGCTGCTTGAGCAATGTTTGTCTGTATTCACAGTGATCTCTGCTAATTCCGATCTATAAAATTTATTTCCGAACCTCTGGTAGTGTAACTTGTTTTACGCTACATACATCATCATTTAGGGTTCCCCCATAGATAGGAGACCATCACCTTCCTACTAACGTGGAAAAAAAATCCATCTAAGTTAGTTCGTACACCTCGGTGTTATTGTTCATATGGTTCAAATGGCTCTGAGCACTATGGGACTTAACTTCTGAGGTCATCAGTCCCCTAGAACTTAGAACTACTTAAACCTAACTAACCTAAGGACATCACACACATCCATGCCGGAGGCAGGATTCGAACCTGCGACCGTAGCGGTCATGTGGTTCCAGACTGTAGCGCCTAGTACCGCTCGGCCACTCAGGCCGGCGGTGTTATTGTTGTTTTGTGTTGTCTCGTTGAAGGACATGGTCTGTATTTTCATTGTGGCTTCCAAGGGGTGTGTGCATAAAACTTTCGAATTTCCTTTCCCCTCTGACGATACCTTTAAGAAACGATAGTACCTTCCTGCTTTTAGATGACAATCAACGACAGATATAAATTCCTGTTAGATTGACTACTTTTTCCGAACAAGTAAAAATTAGGTTGTGTGTGCGTTCTGATAGCGATTCTCCGTTGAATTTCTTTGGTTGCGTTGCTGAGCTGCGGCGGTCGTTAATGTGTTAGTGACGGTTCGCGAGAGAAACTTCTGCTCTGTCACCATTAAGTATCGTTCGTTGTTCTTGCTCGATCATTCCACTGGCCATAGTTGGGCCGAGGCGTTAAAGATGGATCAGCATCCTGCACATCACTAGTTTAACGATTATTTGATTGCAAATCTCGCCTCGCACCGTTGATGTGTGAATTTGTAAGCAAGTATTTTATATCCCTGACTTTTAACAATTTTGCTCTATTTCCGTGGTGTTTTGCGGGAGCTCCGTACGGCCTTTCACTTGCTATCTGATTTGCGTTCTCAGTTTATGTTTTACAAAACGTACTGGTTCTGTACTGTGAGCATGAAAGGAGGCTATAACGCTGTTTCGTGATTACCAAGTTCATAATTTAGTATAGCGGTCTCTTCTATTTACAGCAGTTCAAAATTTTGTTTAGTTGTGTTTACTAATCTAAAAATCTTCTTCTCTGAATTTATTTGCTTTGATTTAGTATTTGTGGCCCACAAAAGGACTTCTGATTGCATGTAAACGTAGCACTGTTGTGTTTAATGGGCCGGTGTAAGTTTTGTCATCCACTTGCTATATAATCTAATTTGTATTTTGTATGTTCTAAACTCTCTTCTGAATTGAGAAATTGCCTGGCCTCTTAAATCTAAAGCTGTTGTTAATAACTGAAACGAGAAAAAGCTCTGACCGCTTCATGGATATGAGTAATTTATTTTGCTTTATAATATTTTTATTAGCATCATCCTATATGTTTCACAGTCGTGTAGTTTGTTTCATTCTTAAACGTTTGATTGTTTTACTTATTTCTTTCAGTATTGCTTCACAGACGTGTGCACAATGTTCACTTTGGATTAATGGTTTCACTGTCTGCTTCATAGACGTTTATAATTTGTTATCTCTTTGAATTTTGCGCTTTGATGCTTTCAGTTATGTGCTATGATAAGTTTTGAACGTACTGTTGAGTCTACTTCACAGACGTGTTTAATGCGTTGCCTTTCAAAATTATTTTTCACTTAAGGTTTTACTGTCTGCCTCAAAGACGAGTATAGCACCTTAGATGTCAGTTATGTTACTGTTTATTACAGCAAATGTTGCTGAGATATTTTTTACATTCTTCTACGTTTATCATAATCTAAAAAATGGTTCAAATGGCTCTGAGCACTATGGGACTCAACATCTTAGGGCATAAGTCCCCTAGAACTTAGAACTACTTAAACCTAACTAACCTAAGGACATCACACACACCCATGTCCGAGGCAGGATTCAAACCTGCGACCGTAGCAGTCCCGCGGTTCCGGACTGCAGCGCCAGAACCGCTAGACCACCGCGGCCGGCCATAATCTAAAGATTTGTTTCCAGTTACTGATCCTTGCAGTCAAAAAGTTTGCTCGTTGTGACGAATTAATTTTACTTATTCTGATAGTTGCAAGATAGGCATGTGGTAAATAAACAATTATTTGTCTTTAAATTATTTTATGTGCGCTCAGCACCTTACTACTCACGGATCCTAGCTCTCTGTCAGTTCAAAAAAACGTACACTTGCCTTTGCTCCCATCCGATCAATTATGCTGGCATAATGTTCCATTTAAGTTTTCTCTTATGATGCCATATTTTTTCTTCACGAAGACTTAATTCTCTTGCACACAGGTCCCCGTCAGTAAAACAGTACTACATTCTCTGGACTTTGTCGTCTCTATTTAACTCACGTATAAATATTACAATATATATATTTGTAACCCCTTAAATTCAGGAACTTAAACTAGTTCCGCTAATGTTTTTACTCTCACAGTGCTCCCAGATCAGTTATGCGCGTATCGCTACACAGTGTTACGAGTTACTATAACTTATCAATAATATGTGGATTTGATTTAGCATGTTAGTGGTTCTGCTCCATTATGACTTCTCTGCATCTCAGGTTGTCACTTACTGGATCGTGTATGCATCAGATCATTTGACAGACACGGCACCAGAATTTAATAAGTTATTAAGCACAACTACCGCCTATTGGCAGTTACATTATTCGTCAGTAGTCCTATGAATATGTACAACTTATCAAGTGTGCTACTCTGTGATGAAGAGGTTAGCACAGAAAAGGAAGCCGTGGCGGGCAGCATTAAACCAGTCAGGTGACCGACGGCCCGAAAAAATGGACAGCTAAGTAGGTTTTATTAATTTGCAGCTACTTCCGGTGACAGTTATCTTTGAAGAATGAGGTACTAAGAAGAATTCAGTTGATCATAACGTGAAATCAACCAAACTGTGTGTGTGTGTGTGTGTGTGTGTGTGTGTGTGTGTGCGCGCACATACTATGAGATTAAGTAATGACTCACTTCTCAATTGACTGAATCGGACTACTGAGGAAGGAATCATCAATGGACTTTCTGCAGGAGCTCCTTCGACATTTTCTTCAGACGAAATGTTGGGAAGTGTGAATTAGAATCTGAAAACTGGCAGGCGAGTCAGTTTCCCCAGGAACTAGTTCGCTAGCTTAAAGCGACGCACCGTACAGTTTTTGACAAGTGTAACTTGTTCAGAGTTACAGTGGTCAGACATGAGAGCTTAGCGTATCTCTCACTTCTCTAAATAAAGTTATTCAAAATCGCCCATCCACTAACAAGGGAACCTCCCCATCGCACCCCCCTCATATTTAGTTATAAGTTGGCACAGTGGATAGGCCTTGAAAAACTGAACACAGATCAATCGAGAAAACAGGAAGAAATTGTGTGGAACTATGAAAAAAATAAGCAAAATATGCAAACTGAGTAGTCCATGCGCAAGATAAGCAACAGCAAGGAGAATGTGAGCTAAGGAGCGCCGTGGTCCCGTGGTTAGCGTGAGTAGCTGCGGAACGAGAGGTTCTTGGTTCAAGTCTTCCCTCGACTGAAACTTTTACTTTCTTTATTTGCGCAAAGTTATGATCTGTCCGTTCGCTCATTGACGTCTCTGTTCACTGTAATAAGTTTAGTGTCTGTGTTTTGCGACCGCACCGCAAACCCATGCGATTAGTAGACAAAAGGACGTTCCTCTACAATGGGAACCGGAAACATTTGATCGCAAGGTCATAGGTCAACCGATTCCTCCACAGGAAAACGCGTCTGATATATTCTACACGACACTGGTGACGGCATGTGCGTCACATGACAGGAATATGTTGTCGACCCACCTAACTTTTACACTTAGCGAATGGGTAAAAAGATTCTTCTACCCTGCCCGATTTAGGTTTTCTTGTGGATGTGATAATCACTCCCAAAAAAGTGATGAAAACGTAAGAGTTTGTCACATAAACTGAAAATAAAAAATTAAACTATTCTCTGGAGGGAAGACTTGAACCTAGGACCTCTCGTTCCGTAGCTGCTCTCGCTAACCACGGGACCACGGCGCTCCTTAACTCTTATTGTCAATGATGTTGCATATCTTAGGACGGACTACTCAGTTTGTATATTTTACTTTATTTTTTCATAGTTCCACACAACTTCTTCCTGTTTTCTCGATTGATCTGTGTTCAGTTTTTCAAGGCCTATCCACTGTGCCAACTGATAACTAAATCTGAGGGGGGTGCGATGTGGAGGTTTCCTTGTAAGCTGATTAAGTGCGATTTGCCAATGTACGGTCGGCTGCATTCGTGTAGTTCCGTTTCGTCACCTGAAGAACCCAGCAGGAGACAGTCCGATAAGAAGTGCACGAACATTTCTTTCCATTAAACCGTTAAACCCCAGCGCAACTGCTCCGTTACTAATGACCTCAATGCTGGTGGTCTTAACATACCTCACTGCAACCACGGTTTAACAGCTGTTAACTAGGGGCATTTACTCTTCGCTATGAGGCGCTCTAAGTAAAATGTAACAAATTTCTCACAAAGAAATATTTTTTTTTTCATACAAGAGATCTAATGATACAAGTCTACACCAAATATTGCGTTTATCAATGTCTGTTGCTCTTAAGAACATTACTGAATACACCTATGATATTGATATATCGAATTAACTGCTTGACTGGTCTTGTAAACAATTTATTAACGACCGGTTTCGTAGCCTAGAAACCATATCGTCAAGTTAGATAGGGCGAATCATGACATGCAACTTCAGTTGTAATGATTCACCGTATCTAACGTGATGACACCCCCCCCCCTCCCCATGAACCATGGATCTTGCCGTTGGTGGGGAGGCTTGCGTGTCTCAGCGATACAGATAGCCGTACCGTAGGTGCAACCACAACGGAACGGTATCTGTTGAGAGGCCAGAGAAGCGTGTGGTTGCTGAAGAGAGGCAACAGCCTATTCAGTAGTTGCAGGGGTAACAGTCTGGACGATTGACTGATCTGGCCCTGTAACATCAAACGAAACAGCCTTGCTGCGCTGTTACTGCAAACAGCTGAAAGCGAGGGGAAACTACAGCCGTAATTCTTCCCGAGGACAAGCAGCTCTACTGTATAGTTAAATGATGATGGCATCCTCTGGGGTAAAATATTCCGGAGTTAAAAAAGCCCCCAGTCGGATCTCCGGGCGGGGACTACTCTGGAGGATGTTGTTACCAGGAAAAAAAAAAAGAGAAAAAAAGAAATAAAACTAGCCTTCTACGGATCGGAGAGTGGAATATCAGATCCATTAATCGGACGGGTAGGTTAGGAAATTTAAGAAGCGAAATGGATAGGTTAAAGCTAGATATAGTGGGAATTGGTGAAATTCGGTGGGACAGGAACAGGGCTTTTGGTCTGGTGAATACAGGGTTATAAATACAATATCAAATAGGGGTAATGCATGAGCAGGTTTAATAATGAAATCAAAATAGGAACACGGGTAAGCTACTATAAACAGCAAAGTGAACGCCTTATTGCAGCCAAATAGACACGAAGCCCACACCCATCACAGTAGTACAGGTTTATATGCCAGCTCCGCAAATGACGAGGAAATTGAGAAAATGTACGATGAATTAAAAGAAATTATTCAGATAGTTAGGGGACACCAAAATTTAACACTCAAGTGGGACTGGAATTCGATAGTAGGAAAAGGAAATGAAGGAAAAGTAGTAGGTGAATATGGACTGGGGGAAAGGAATGAAAGAGGAAGCCGCCTGGTAGAATTTAGAAGAGAGCATAATTTAATCATAGCTAATACTTAGTTCAAGAATCATGAAAGAAGGTTGTGTACTTGGAGAAGACCTGGAGGCTCGGGAAGGTTTCAGCGTGATTGTATAATTGTAAGACAGAGATTTTGGAACCAGGTTTTAAATTGTAAGGCATTTCCAGGAGCAGATGTGGACTCTGACCACTGCAAAAAGGTGGGAATTTAAGGAGATGGGACCTGGATAAACTGAAACAGAGGTTTTAGAGAGTTTCAGAGGGAGCATTAGGAAACGACTGACAAGAACAGGGGAAAGGAATACAGTAGAAGAAGAATGGGTAGCTCTGAGAGACAAAACAGTGATGGCAGCAGAGGACCAAGTACGTAAAAAGATCAGGGCTAGTGGAAATCCTTGGGTAACATACGAGATATTGACTTTAATCGATGAAGGGAGAAAATATAAAAATGCGATAAATTTAGCAGGCTAAAGGGAATAGAAACGTTTACAAATGAGATCGACAGGAAGTGAAAAATGGCTAAGCAGGAATGGCTAGAGCACAAATTTAAGGATGTAGAAGCATGTATCGTTAGGTGTAAGATAGATATTGCCTACAGGAAAATTAAAGAGACCTAATTAACACCCGGTTTCGTAGCCTCGAAGCCATACCGTCAAGTCAGATTTGGTGAATCAACCATGACATGCAGCTTCAGTATAATGATTCACACCCGCAGATTTCAAGAACAATATAGTAATTTCAATCCCAAAGAAAGCAGATTTCGACAGATGTGAAAATTACCGAACTATCAGTTTAATAAGTCACGGTTGCAAAACACTAACACGAATTCTTTACAGGCAAACGGAAAAACCGGTAATGTGGCATTTTATTGGAGATGTGTGTTACTGAATATTTGACACCTTTTTGGATCACGGTAACTGATTTTAGGTTTTTATGTCGATTGTCCTTATTCCTAGTGTTGATACTATGTATTGAGATATTAGTTGGACATAGACATTATTTGCAACAATTTTCATCAAGGAATAAATATACTGAGAATCCGTGGTTAAAATACCTAGACCCGACGTGATATTCTTGAATTTAGACCACAAATGAATCTTATTAAACGCCATTGTACTTCAAAAACTTTTTCTCGATATGACGAGATACCCCAAAATATGATCCCATATGACATAGAATGAAAGTAAGCAAAGCATGCAGGTTTGTATTATATTTTTATCTCCCACCTCTGATATCATTCGCAATGCAAACAGTCTTGTTTAGGAGCTTCAGCAAATCTGTGGTATGCCCAGAAATTTAACACTGTCAACGTCTTCGATCTGGACGTCTTCATATGTTATACACATGCTGGAAGGAAGTGTCTTACAGGTTCTGATTTGCGTATGGTGGGTCTTTTCAAAGTTAAATGACAATGAATTAGTTTTAAACCATTTATTAATGTCAGTGAAAAATCGATTATCAGCAGCTTCGAAATCGGTACTTGACTTGCTATTTCGGTCGCAGGCTCGAATCCTGCCTCGGGCATGGATGTGTGTGATGTCCTTAGGTTAGTTAGGTTTAATTAGTTCTAAGTTCTAGGGGACTGATGGTCTCAGCAGTCCCATAGTGCTCAGAGCCATTTTTTGAACTTGCTATTTATTGCAATGCTTGTATTATCTGCAAACAAAGCAAAGTTAGAATCTGGCAATGTAACCGACGAGAGGTCAATCATGTACACAAGAAAAAGCAACGGACCCAAGATGGAACGTTGAGAAACACCATATACTCCCAATCATATGAAGATATTACTTACTCCACAGGTATTTCGCAACGACACCCTTCGTTTCCTAATACGTAAGACTCTAAGCATTTTGCAGAACAGACAGTAATACAATAATATTCTAATTTACTTAAGAGAGTGCTGCGATTCACAGTGTCAAAGCCTTTTTGCAAGTGACGGAAAATGCCAGAAGCCTCTAATTTGTTATGTAATATATTATTTTCTCACTGTAAGTGTAAACAGCTTTCTCAATATCGTAAGCTACTAGTACTACTAGTAGAGTGATGGCAGTGATAGGTTTGATTTAAAGCTTCAGATGGAACTGTATTTTTTTTCTGAGTAGTAATATGGTGGCAGTTGCGATTGCGGTCAGACTGAAGTGTAGTAGGGGCTTGTTTTTGAACGTACTGCAGGCTAATAGTAATAAAAATAAACGTTATGTGTACTTTACCCCCTGAGCCGGAACACCAGGAACAGAGGGGAGATCAAAGTGGACTGATTGGAAATGAGGGAAGACAAAGCAATCTTGGGGACGTAGTTTTGTTTCCTGAAGACAGAAGATGACTGGGGAGCAGGATCGTAAGGATCGACAGTTCATCCCGACTGGAGCGAATCCCACGGATATTCCAACGGAAAATTGACACAGGATGGGCGGAAAAAGGAAAAATCGCATCACGGTTGCTGTCAACTCGGCGACTGCTGAGAGCCGGTGGCCGACGTCGTGAAATGGCATTCAGCCAGCGGCAGAAGTTCCCGATCCATAGGCTGCTCGAGGGCGGTTCCTGCCGTCAGAGGTGCGTCTCGGCGACACGGAAGACGGCCGAGAGCGGCTACCGCTGGGTGGCGCTGTAGAAGACACACGCCGTGGCGCAGGAGGAGAGGAACTGTGTTTCTTATGAACCTGCTTGGAAGCAGGACGTTGAGATGGAGGAATGGTGGGTTATGAAGTCTGGGTACGTAAAAAGTCTTCACGAGTAGGCTCTTTTTTGGAAGTCCGGGCGACCGATTTTGGGGCTCGTGATTTAGCAGGATCCGATGAAGGTTGAGCCTTAGAGTGAGCGGGTGATAGTGGGGAGGTGGAAAGGGCGGTCTTTGGGCTGGCCGATCTGACGACAGTGGCACTAAAGCTGAGATCGCAAGTCTCCGTGGCTACCTCCTTCGTGGGTCGAGGAGAGGCGAGGACAGTGCTATTTATCCGCTGGGAGCACGGTGGGCTTTCTACTGGCGAATAACTATCGAACAGCGAAAGGCAGACACCTTTTCTTTCACTCGGATTTCCTGAATAATTCGTTCATCTTTACAAATAGGACAATCTCTATAGGAAGCGGAGTGGTCACTCATACAGCTGATGCAGCGAGCGGATGGAGGTGGACAGTCGCCCTCATGGGCATCCCTGCCACAGGTAACGCGTTTTGCCGTATTGGAACACGACTGGCTGGTATAATTAAACCTCTGACACCGATAACAAAGCGTATGGTTGGGGATGTAAAGGTGAACTGAAATTTTATATCCTGCTCTAACGTTCGATGAAAGTTGAACTTTGTCGACCGTCAAGAAGAGAGTGCGGGCCGGTACCAATTCCTTTTCGACCCTTTTCATTACTCGATATACGGCCCTGACTCCATGATCAGTAAAGTAATTTTGAATGTCCTCATTTGATAATCCTTCAAGCGATCGGGTGTAAAGCACCCGCGATGAGTTTAACGTACTGTGCGCTTCCACTCGGATAGGGAAGGTGTTTAGCAGTGTAGTTCGAAGCAATTTCTGTGCCTGGAGGGCACTGTCTGTTTCTGACAACAAGGTCTCATTTCGTAACCGGGAACAAGACTTTACAAGACTTGCAATTGAGTCGACACCTTCCTAAATAATGAAAGGGTTGACTGTTCAGAAGCCTTGACTTTCGACAGACCGAGAAACGACAAGGAACTTTGTCACTGAGGGAAGAATTTTCTGTGGCTTTTTGTGGGCTGAAATTGTAGAAGAAATCATTGTGAAACTATTCCCCATGATTTCGCCATGATTACCGGCATCTCCTATGGCGAACTCCTTCCTAGTGGGGGCCCTCACTAAGGGCACTCCCGCCTTAGGTGATTGTCCACATCTCAGGTCACATCTCCCGAGAAGCGGACGGAAGGACCAATCGCCACGTTCGGAAGGTACCAGATGGGGTAATCACCCCTCCCTGGGCCTGGCCTTCACCAGGGGGTACGTACGTGTCCTACTTGTTATGTGTTACCCCGTCACTGGCTACGTCACGGAACGCATGGGTCGGCCTTCAGACACGCGCAAGGACGAAAGAAAGAGAAGGGAAGGGAATAACAAATAAAAGGAAAGAAGAGAAGACTCAAACGCCGCAACGGAGAAGAAGTTAAAGAGAACAAGGAAGGAAAAGTGAAGGTCAAAGTAAGAACAGAAACTTTCCATCAGAGATAAAAGAAGAGAAACCGCGTCATACATTCACAAGCGTCCGTCTCCGGACGTAGGCGTAAAACATACTCCCAAAGAAAGGGGGGCCGCAATGTGTTCGGTCGCCCCTGTGTCCATCTCACTGATATAATTATTACTTAGATACGTGACACAAAACCAGCTTGTTTTATAAAGATGAAGTCCGATTTTCTAGTGCGAGCTGAGATGGCGATTTCACGGTCATTCAATTTTGTTTAACCAAGTGTGTTAATACAAGAGGTAGTACTTCGTGTTCGAACTGCTAATTTTCAGCGTGAGGAAAAGGTATTTTGCCGCAAGACCTTTGTAATAAACAGTTACAACGTAGTCTTCCCCCTCATCGGTGACGTTCGTTTCATGTGATCTGAAACAACAATTCGTTAATGACTCAGTTCGATTTCGAATATTATTTAGTCAGAAATATTTTACGTAATTTTATTTCCTGCTCAGCTCGCATATAACGGATGGTACAAGCTGCTTTCTGTACGTTGCAACAGAAAATTTAGGGGGCTGTTGCTGTTGAAATCTTTGGACCATTTTATGAAATCCTGCCACCTGCTGGTTTTATACGTTGTACCAGTTGCTGTTTTGCTCATAGATAATTTTGTTAAATATTCCCAACAGTTGGCTTTCTTAAGTTGTAATAGTAGTTCAAAATGGTTCAAATGGCTCTGAGCACTATGGGACTTAACTTCTAAGGTCATGAGTCCCCTAGAACTTAGAACTACTTAAACCTAACTAACCTAAGGACATCACACACATCTATGCCCGAGGCAGGATTCGAATCTGCGACCGTAGCGGTCGCCCGGTTCGAGACTATAGCGCTGTAATAGTAGTGGTAAAACTAACTCGCAGCTGCTGTCTTTGTCACTGATAGTTTTATTAAATCCTCCCAACAGCAATTTTGGCAAATCACTATAGTAAATTCTGTGGGCAAGGGTTATTCAAATTTGGTTTGCCAGTTGGTTGCTACCCAAAGTGTAATTGTGAATGTGTCTGGGCAGTGCTGCTTAATGCTGATCTCATTGAACTGTTGTGTTGAGTTTCTTTAGCATATTCTGCTACTAGCATCCGTTTGCAAAAGTCACATTAATAAATTCTGGTAGTAAGTGCTGTTCTTATCTGAGATATTCTATGTTTATGAAATTTCTTCCCTGTTTAAGTACAGCGGTTTGTTTAAAATTTGAGTAACTTATTCTGATCCAGCATTTTACCGTTCAACAGCAGTTTAAACAGGCCTTCGATGTGTTCTGCTTTTAGCAATGATTGTAATATGTGAGGAATGCGTGCTCAGATTTGATGCGTTCCCAGAGTGAACCATCCGTCAGTAATTTCTGCACTGTTGTCTCCAGTCATGGGAACACTGAGGACTAAAGCGGCGCGTGCTTGCGTGTTCAGTGGTAGCTCTGTGGTCCTTGCCGCGCGCTGTCGTAAAGGTGCGCCGATGGCCCGGCTGCGGAAGGTGACGTCACCCCAGGTGTGTGATGACTCACAGCTCAGCCGCACCGCTGCGTACTCTGTTCTCTGGACCGGCCAGCCGACTGTGTGGCACACACTGCACTCTGGAGCATGAGCAGCTTAAGACGTTATAGGAAAAAATTACCTGCAAAGTGCATCTGCGCCAACAACTGACATTTTTTCGCATCGGTGAAGGATGATCCGGGTGTTCAGAAGTACGTAGTACACAGAGTACCATGTGAACGTGGCAAAGCCTACATTTTGCCAGACCACAGACACAAGACACGAAAGGTGTGTTCAACATAATCGCCACACTTGCCTTTCACTGCATAGTAAATGATAGCTGAGCTTTTGTTTATCCTGCCAGGAGAAAATCTTGGCCACGACGACAGCCTTCTGGGACTCATCCAATATATGACTTGATCAAACAGATAAATGTCCCGCGAACCACTGCCCAGCTTTTAGGAGGTGAGGGTCGCTAAATGTCCGCCATGTTGTACCATATGTACGCAAGCACGTAACTGAGGTTTGGTTCGTAAGCTTATTATTATGACCGCTACAGAAGTTGACCTTGAGAGTTGCTACATATAATAAAACGGTTCCGGACATGTAATACTGAACATTGAATTTCGTCTGGACTTACACAGCACAAATCAAATTATTTGATTTCGGGAATTGTTTTAAATTTTCCCACAGATAAATTTCTGAAGATGTTAAGTGGAATGAGCCTATAGGTCATTTTGCGTTTTCTCGACGACCGAGTAAACGATCTCTAAATGGCCTATTAGGAAGGTCTGTGATTATCTATTGGGAGCGGGTGGAACGTCAGCCATTTGGGTATTACGTGGACTCCCTTATGTCAATTCCACTAACTGCAGCAAATTATCTATTAGGAACTGTAGAAACTTATATTTAGAGTGTCATCAATAGAAAAGGTACCAGCGATTCTGTCCTTCAAAAGCCCGCACCACACATTCAGAGACCAAGATCGTTATTTGTCCTCTTCTCTCAACCAGCGTAGATTTTCATTTAAACGGTAGCGTAATTGTGAAGATGAATTTCCTCTCAGTTTATTAACGATGGTTCTGTAAAGAAATATCTTTAGCATAAATGCGGCATCGCACAAAATCCACAGACAGACACGCATCGGTAACAACATTTTGAAGGATAACTAAGCAGATAGTTTCAAATACCTGGGAGAGATGAATCAGAAAACAGGGCTGAACGCAACATCCAATGAAGGAAGGATCACAAAACTACAAAAAGCATACATATTTACATAGAACCATAACAACAAAAAATATTACCATCAATGCCAAATTAAGACACAACAATAAAGTAGTTTTACCAGAGATCTTGTGTGCCTGAGAAACAACAGTTGTAAGTAGGCTGTTTAGGTTTTTATATTGGTGACGCCACGTAGCACTCTGTATGAAAATCACTGGCTATCTGTGGCTGGTTAGCATTGTTGCAATATTCGCCATTGTAGTGTTGGGCAGTTGGCTGTTAACAGCGCGTAGCGTTGCGCAGTTGGAGGTGAGCCGCCAGCAGTGGTGGATATGGGGAGAGAGATGGCGGAATTTTGAGAGCGGACGATCTGGACGTGTGTCCATCAGAAAGAGTAAATTTGTAAGAGAAGTCATGAACTGATATATATATATATATATATATATATATATATGTATATATTATGACTTTTGAACACTATTAAGGTAAATACATTGTTTGTTCTTTATCAAAATCTTTCATTTGCTAACTATGCCTGTCAGTAGTTAGTGACTTCAGTAGTTAGAATCTTTTAGTTAGCTGGCAGTATTGGCGCTCTCTGTATTGCAGTAGTCTGAGTAACGAAGATTTTTGTCAGGTAAGTGATTCATGAAAGGTATAGGTTATTGTTAGTCAGGGCCATTCTTTTGTAGGAATTATTAAAAGTCAGATTGCGTTGCGCTAAAAATATTGTGTGTCAGTTTAGTGTTGATCAGAATAGGTAAAGAGCGAAATGTCTGAGTACGTTCAGTTTTGCTCAGCTGTTTGAAAATCAAATAATGTAAGAGGTTTATCAGTACAGTAATTCATTAATTTTTTTAAGGGGAAGCTTCACAGTAATCAAGGGAAGAACGAAAATGATGGAGACGGAAAAACAAGATAGGTAAATAATGAGAAGTATGTACAGACCAGCTCAAAAAGGGGGGATCTGGATAGAGACCGACAAAAGAAGTGTACAAATAGACAGAGATGAGTACAAACAATATCAGGAAAAGAAGAGCAAATTTATATGGACACATACATGGGATGAACGAAATTAGATTGGCCAAGAAAATGTTTAACATAGCGTCATTTAATACAGTGAAAAACAACTAGGTAAAGGAAACCATGAAAGACCTCAAGAAACTGAACGACTCCACAGAAGACATGACAGACAGGGAAAAATAAAGAAAAAAAATCAGAAAATAGAAGTTTCAGCTAACACCGAAAGAGAAGTAAACAGGAAGGAAGTGAACAGAAGAGAGAAAGAAGAAACATGGTGAATAAATGAGGGGTTTTTGGCAAGAAAAAAGAAAGGGACAGAAAGAAAAGGCCATGAAAATTGATTGTGTTTTAGCGCTCTCCTTACTAACTTAAATAATAATAATAAATGCGGCATCAAAGTAAGGCATAAGTTCCTTTTAAAAAAGTGCATAAAGTCGGGGTCACAATACTGTACTCCTGGATATACAATGTCTGACAAAAGAGATCGTCAGATGTCAATGTAGGTTCGTGCATGCACACACCACAGGCGAGTACGTACACTTAAACGATTAGAGTTGTCGTTCTGTGTGATGTTACCAGGTTTACCAGGCCTTGTACGGCATAGACAGGGTACAAACAGCGTCAGATGTTGAGAGATCACTGCGAAAAATATGGAGAAGCCGCGTACCCGCGCGGGACAGCGTTATCAGCAACTAGCAGTGTGAAAGGAGCTTCACTGTACGAGGTGCATTCAAGTTCTAAGGGCTCCGATTTCTTTTCTAATCAACTACTCACCCGAAATCGATGAAACTGGCGTTACTTCTCGACGTAATCGCCCTGCAGACGTACACATTTTTCACAACGCTGACGCCATGATTCCATGGCAGCAGCGAAGGCTTCTTTAGGAGTCTGTTTTGACCACTGGAAAATCGCTGAGGCAATAGCAGCACGGCTGGTGAATGTGCGGCCACGGAGAGTGTCTTTCATTGTTGGAACAAGCCAAAAGTCACTAGGAGCCAGGTCAGGTGAGTAGGGAGCATGAGGAATCACTTCAAAGTTGTTATCACGAAGAAACTGTTGCGTAACGTTAGCTCGATGTGCGGGTGCGTTGTCTTGGTGAAACAGCACACGCGCAGCCCTTCCCGGACGTTTTTGTTGCAGTGCAGGAAGGAATTTGTTCTTCAAAACATTTTCGTAGGATGCACCTGTTACCGTAGTGCCCTTTGGAACGCAATGGGTAAGGATTACGCCCTCGCTGTCCCAGAACATGCACACCATTTTTTCGGCACTGGCGGTTACCCGAAATTTTTTTGGTGGCGGTGAATCTGTGTGCTTCCATTGAGCTGACTGGCGCTTTGTTTCTGGATTGAAAAATGGCATCCACGTCTCATCCATTGTCACAACCGACGAAAAGAAAGTCCCATTCATGCTGTCGTTGCGCGTCAACATTGCTTGGCAACATGCCACACAGGCAGCCGTGTGGTCGTCCGTCAGCATTCGTGGCACCCACCTGGATGACACTTTTCGCATTTTCAGGTCGTCATGCAGGATTGTGTGCACAGAACCCACAGAAATGCCAACTCTGGAGGCGATCTGTTCAACAGTCATTCGGCGATCCCCCAAAACAATTCTCTCCACTTTCTCGATCGTCAGACCGGTTTGTGCGGGCCCGAGGTTGTTTCGGTTTGTTGTCACACGATGTTCTGCCCTCATTAAACTGTCGCACCCACGAACGCACTTTCGACACATCCATAACTCCATCACCACATGTCTCCTTCAACTGTCGATGAATTTCAATTGGTTTCACACCACGCAAATTCAGAAAACGAATGATTGCACGCTGTTCAAGTAAGGAAAACGTCGCCATTTTAAATATTTAAAACAGTTCTCATTCTCGCCGCTGGCGGTAAAATTCCATCTACCGTACGGTGCTGCCATCTCTGGAACGTATTGACAATGAACGCGGTCTCATTTTAAAACAATGCGCATGTTTCTATCTCTTTCCAGTTTGGAGAAAAAAAATCGGAGGCCTTAGAACTTGAATGCACCTCGTAGGTCTCCATTTCTCGGCCTGGTCGAATAGTGCGCTATTTACATTTGTGGCGCACTCGGATGTGACACTAGCCTTATGTTGAACAGCATGGGAAGGTGAGCGCAGGCATCCTCACCATCAATGTCTCCGTCGATCATATCCGACCACAAGAAAGATCGCACATCATATCCCCTCCACATCAGCAGCTACCATCCGAAAACAAGTAACACACTGTCCGGAATATTCTGTGTCATCCTGCATCATTGGTCGAGACCTAGCAGCATTCGGACCAGAGAATTGCCGTCCCATGCGTAAGTAGCCGTTTATACCACAACAAAAGCGACTAGTTCTGGAGTGGTGTCGTGGGTGGGAAGCGTGGTGTGCTGATGAATAAGCGTCGTATTGTGTTCAGCGATGAACTGCGTTTCTGCACTCTCCCGGATGACCACCGTCAATGAGTGTGGCGGCGATCTTGGGGGAGAGGTCCCATTCTTTCGATGTTTTGGTGAGTCATAATGGCGTTAAATCTGGCGTCAAGTTGTGGGGGGCCATTAGATATGACTTTAGGTCATAGCAGGTAGTGATTCAGGGCACTCTCAGAGCACAACAGTACGACACAGACATGCTGCGCGGACATGCGTTGTTACATCTGTTGTGGTCCACCTAACATCAGGGAAATATATAACACCTTCATGGCACCCTTCCTAAACCGAGTCACTGAATGCTTCTATGTCAGAGAGACAAACTTCATATTGATGAGCGAGTTGATACTGCCAAGTTATTTTTATACAAGTGTCTTGTTATTGTAATCACTATCACATACATTCTCAACCGGTGATATTTCATTTTCTTTGATGGTGTGAGCCAGTATATTAGAGGTATCTTGTCTTGGCTGTCTCATCATGTACAAGTATAACGCTATGCTGATACTGGCCTACGTTACTGAACAAGATGCACCAACGTAATAAAAGCCAAATTCTATTGATACCAAACGCTTCTTCGTGTCAGACAGAGAAATTTCCCCCTAGCACTCGTCTTAGCAATGGTTTCTCGTCTAGTTATTCGCCACCTGCATGTTGTTTGCATGCAGGGCGTTTCAGCAGGACTAGCACATATTTTGAGTGGCGGTATCTTAGATTCATTCGAACAACATATTACATGCGTCCAATTTTTAATGTGTAAAGAGAGAAGTTCTCGTTTCGCGTGTTGGGACTCCAGTGGCTGTAGGTTTATTTATTTATTTATTGGCCGGCCGGAGTGGCCGAGCGGTTCTAGACGCTAGTCTGGAACCGCGCGACCGCTACGGTCGGAGGTTCGAATCCTGCCTCGGACATGGATGAGTGTGATGTCCTTAGGTTAGTTAGGTTTAAGTAGTTCAAAGTTCTAGGGGACTGATGACCTCAGAAGTTAAGTCCCATAGTGCTCAGAGCCATTTATTTATTGTCACTTTTGTGTGAAGTTCAGATTCTGAAGTTGGTCTTGTTACATAACGGAATTTTTCGATTTGAATTGTGATTAATATGTAATGGAAAAGGAACACCACAGCTACGAACAATACGAGACTGGAATAGAACGGAGAACCGATAGAGGTACTCAACGTACCCTCCGCCACATACCGTCAGGTGGCTTGCGGAGTATAGATGTAGATGTAGATTTTCAAAGTATTTATTACTCAGACGACTAGTTTCAACGCTACATTTGCGTCATCTTTAGGCGCTGTTTATCAAAAAACAAGTTAGATACTACAGTGCTTGTATCTAATTACTTAATTGATGTAAAAATGAGATACCACAACTGCTTTAATCATAAAAGGAACAAAACACCACCAAAGTATCCTGTGAGTGTACCCATCAATTCATCGAAAGGCTTTTTACGTACCGTACCGGGTGGTCAAAAAGAAAGTGTCCAATGCTTTGAGAGGTGGTAGTACTAATCGAAACAAGAAAAATAAGTCCAGTAAACTTGGGTCCGGAAACGCATAAATTCGGAGATAAACACGTGCTTATGGGAAGGTCAGTGCGACGCTTGGCTCCCCCTATTGGCGCTGCGTCAAATGTGTCGGCAGGGTATTATGGTGTCTTACTGTATCTATCATTAGATGGTCTGCAGTCAATTGTGTTTTCCGAGTCGTGTTGTTGGCTACGTTAGTTTTCGTCGTGTTTGTGTGCCTTACTGCACAGTATTACCAACCCTGGGTACATATAGTTTTGTTTTACCTTCTTCCAAACGCGGATGCACCTACGTGTTTACTGTTACTGCACTGTTTGTGCGTACAAATGGTGTAGTACATTTACATTTACTGTCCTCCACCCCTTGTTAGCAATGGAAGTCTACTATTGGCAGGTGAAATGGCGCATATGATATTCGGCTATGGCTTAGCGAAGGGACGTAGCCTGCGAGCCCGTGCCCTCTACCGACACCCCCGGGATAACAAGGCCGCCCAGCAGCGTTAGTGACGTCACACTAAGCGGCCCATAGCCGACGCAGCAGTCCACGGACACCTCCGTACAGTCGCGCCTGATGCTAACGATCTTCCGTCCGTCATACAGAAAGGAGCGAACTATAATTCGAACCAAAGACCAAATTATATATATTCTTGTAAACAGCATAAAGGTTCATAACGAAATACCGATTCATATACGGGCAGGAATAGGTTCTAGAACTCCTCTGAAAAGTGTTTATCTTCAGTACCAGAATAAACATCAAATTGTCCGGTTTTCTAAATAGAAAAGCACTTTGTTAGTAACAGACAGCAATAATGAGACTTGCAGTTGGTGATTTCTACGTGGAAAAGGAAATAAGCTGTAGAGAGATTGAAAATGGTAAGTAAAGAGAGCCTCAGCCTTTTGCACACATTCTTACATCTAATGCACTTGGTTGTTTTTCATTTCCTTACCTTTAATAACATTTTTAATATTGTTTCAAGAAGTGTATCTTCAATAGCAGAGTGAACTTCAAATTGTCAGGCTTTTCTTAAAGGAAAGAGCAGTCCCTTAGTATCTCAGTGCAAGACAGAATCTTGTGTTCAGTGATGTCTATGTTAAAAGGAGAATATTTGATATCTATCTTTTGTTTCCATTCTTTATTACTGGGGATACACTAGTAAAAATTCTTTAAAAGAGCTGCCACCATGAACATATGAGTAAATTCACAATAGCCATGTATTTTATGAGATAAATCGAACTCTTGTTACCTTCTTGTAAACGAAAGTTGTGAGGGTTTTGCTATGTATGACAGTGTTTAAGATAATTTACTTTCAGTGTAATAGCTTGAAAATGTTAAGTCCTGCTGTCAGTTGGCATTTGTCACCACCTGTATGCGAGTTTTAAAGCTAAATAGTGTTCTGACAATTATAAAATAGTGGCAAAGTTCCTCAATCGATTAAACTTATTCCTGCCCGTATATGAATCGGTATTTCGTTATGAACCTTTATGCTGTTTACAAGAATATATATAATTTGGTCTTTGGTTCGAATTACAGTTCGCTCCTTTCTGAATGACGGACGGAAGATCGTTAGCATCAGGCGCGTCTGTACGGAGGTGTCCGTGGACTGCTGCGTCTGCTATGGGCCGCTTAGTGTGACGTCACTAACGCTGCTGGGCGGCCTTGTTATCCTGGGGGGTGTCGCCTCTACGCCGAAAAATATCCACAGCGCAGAGCGCTCTCTGACGAGCTGTTCGGCAGACTTCTCCAGCGTCTCAGACAGCCAGGTGCCCTTGCACCTCGGAAGAGTGGCAGTGGAAGGCCCTGCACAGTCCGTACGCGTGACATGGAGGAGCGTGAGCCACGTCCGATGAAAGAAACCCCTGGGACCAGTGTGCGACGATTAGCAGCAGCAGCAGCATATAATATTTTTCACAGGACCTTGAATAATAAAATGCGTAAAACTATATGAACATAGAAACATACAGTAGGGCAGGGCCGGCCAAACGCTGCACAGTGTGCAGACGTGCGGAAGTGCTGCACATGTGCGCACGTGTGCGACAGCGACATCTGCTATTAGACATGTGTCCTAAATGAACGGCGGCGGCTCCTCTTCCCTGTTTATGTGGTACAAGGAAGAGCGCAACATACCCAGTCTCGTTTACCCCCTGGTGACCGTAACGTTGACAGAGAAGTACTGAGAAATTGCAGGTACTGTGAAAAAGCAAAGGACGGCAGATCTATGTTCTCGGTCGTTTCGATCAAGCATCAGTGATGAAAATCTCCCGCAATTGCTTGCGTTTGTCAATGAGCCGTGCTTTTGTGCCCGATATTAACTATATCATTTCGCATGGCCAGTGATAAACGTGTTTTTATTTATTCCTTTCATAATTAAAAATTAGTGTTTACTAACTGTGCATTATTGCCTCATTCTGCTCCATGTTACATTATTATCAGGAAAATTGGTCCTTAAACCGATTGTTGTATACTTACATTTAGGTTTTTTTTTTTAATGTGTGAAGGGCTAAGCTCAGTTGAAGTCGATAAAACATAACATTGATCTAATTGTCGGTTATTACGCAGATTTCAGACGTAACTGATGGAAGATATAGCAATAATGGTACAGATGATCATCGAGAGGTCTGCGGTTGTCATTCTGTTCAGAGGTCAGCGAGACAGAAATTATGTGGGTGTAACTGAGGACACCGAGAATTAGTTACAGTACAATGTTATTTGAAATCATGACTAAGGTTCGTTGGAAGTCGCTGAGTGCTCTTTTTCTTAAATACTAGATCAAAAACATTACACGTATTTACGTGCCGTCAGTCAAGCTGCCTTAATAAAAACCCACGGTTGTTAACTGTATTACTTATCTTATTGGGTTAAACTGTTAATAAAAGTAGACGTCTCAATGAGTAGACTATGACAGTATTTTAAATGATTAATACGCGAAATACCTTCCCATGGTTGGCTTGCAAGCTGTGGAAAAAGCACTAGAATGCGCCGGTACAGAGTATCTCAGCAGGTGGATAAAGCGACATCTGTGCGTACAAACATGCACTACATGAACACTGACGGCTGCGGCGTGCACGCTGTGACCCGGAAGTTGTACATGTGCAGAGGCACCGCACGCATGCAGAATTTCTGGCCGGCCCTGCAGTAGGGATGGTTGGTTGGTTGTTTCGGGAAGGAGACCAGACAGCGTGGTCATCGTTCTCATCGGATTAGGGAAGGATGGGGAAGGAAGTCGGCCGTGCCCTTTCAGAGGAACCATCCCGGCATTTGCCTGGAGTGATTTAGGGAAATCACGGAAAACCTAAATCAGGATGGCCGGACGCGGGATTGAACCGTCGTCCTCCCGAATGCGAGTTCAGTGTCTAACCACTGCGCCACCTCGCTCGGTTGCAGTAGGGACATTATCATAGTAATCACATGTTTGGTTATTCGCATATGTGAAAAAAGTGGAACCTTCTGTTTACTTTTGAAACTATGACACTATAAAAACAACACATTCCAACACTTGAAAATTCTGAAAAGGGCAAAATTTGTCGGCTATTGTACTGTATCGTTGAAGCATGCCACACATATCTAGAAATGCAAGATCTGTCAATATGGAATTTGTGCACAGGTTTTGTAATGAAAACTCTACTCCTGCTTCTAGGGAATATGGTAGACGTTTTCTAGCCGCAGAGTACCAGATTAAAAGTGACCACTAGTGTTGTCAATGAACTGTGGGAGACTGGTGCAGTGTCCAGTATTATTTCATCTGAACGTGAAAATGAGCAAAGTCTGGATGAAGCATAACACATTACCCAGACCGTAAGACGTAGTCCGTCTACATTCTACAAGCACACGCGGAACTCCTGGAGATGAAGGTAAGCGATTGGAATTTTGTCGTTGGATGATTACAAATCGTCCAGAAATCCAATTAATACAGGTTACTGAAGAAGCCACTTTTACTGGTGACCATATCAGTAACACTCATAATCCACATTATTGGTCCAACGAAAATCCATATTCCATTGTGGAGCCACATTTTCGAGAATTGAAAACGAACTTCCAATATTATTAAGATATGTTTCCCTTTCGCTACAAGGAAGGATAAGTTCTTCCGGAGTGATACGGGTCCCTGCACGTTCTAGTCGTCAGGTAACAACACCTCATTTGAACCTAATTCTCCCAAAGGGACGGATTCGCAGAAATGGTCACTTTTCTCGGCCACCGATGTACCCAGACCTCACACCTATAGATTAGTGCTTATGGGAAAGGCTGAAAGGCATCTACAAAGAAAAAGTAAACGCAAGGAACGAATTATTCGTTCAGATTGTGAACAGTGCTGACCTCATACAGAACGTAAAGATGACCGCAGGAAAGCTACACGTTATATTGTCGGGGGATTTCGAAAGCGCATTGAAGCCAGGGGTGAAATTTATGAAAATCAACTTCGACCTTAATATTTGACAATGTGTAATATCTTCTGTGAAAGTTTGTTTGGATTACATTCTAATAGCTGTATCTCGGTGAAAAATAAAAATTGGAAAAATGTGAAACGTTTTGTTCGAATTAGTCTATATTTTCGTTTTATTTGGTCATCACTCTTCTGACTGGTTTGATGCTGCCCATCACGAAATCCTTTCCCATACCAGCCTCATCATCTCACAGCAGCAATTTCACACTACGTCCTCAGCTACTTGTTGGACGTATTCCAGCCTCTGTCTTCTCCTGCAGTTTCTATCCTCTACAGCTCCCTCTAATACCATAGAAGCTATTCCCTGATGTCTTAACAGATGTCCTGTCACCTCATCCTTTTTTCTTGTTACCGACTGTGCGGAGAACCTCCTCATTCCTTACCTTATCAGTCCACATAATTTTCAGCAGTGTTCTGTAGAAATATGTCTTAAACGCTTCGGTTCTCTTCTGTTCCGGCTTCCCCACAAGCCGTGTTTCACTACCATACAATGCTGTGTACCAAACGTACATTCTCAGAAATTTCTTCCTCAGATTAAGGCCGGTGTTCGATACTACTACACGTCTCTTGGCCAGGAATGCCCTTTTCGCATGTGGTAGTCTGCTTTTCATGTCGTCCTTGCCCCGTCCATCATGGTTACTTTGCTGCCTAAGGGGCAGAATTCTTCAACTTCATGTAGTTCGTGACCATGTTACTGTGTTAAGTTTCTCGCTGTTCTTATTTTTACTACTTCTCACTTCTTTAGACTTTCTCCTATTTACTCTCAATCCATACTCTGTACTCATTAGACTGTTCATTCCATTTAGTACATTATGTAATTCTTCACTTGCTCTCAGGATAACAATGTCATCAGTGAATCGTATCATTGATATCATTTCGCCTTGAATTTTAATTCGACTGCTGAACCTTTCTTTTATTTCCATCATTGCTTCTTCGATGTATAGATCGTACAGTAGGGGCGAAAGACTACATCCCTGTCTTACACCCTTTTTAATCCGAGAACTTCGTTCTTGGTCGTCCACTCTTATCATTCCCTCTTGACTCTTGTATACTACCCGTCTCTAGCAATAGCTGACCCTTATTTTTCCCAGAATTTTGAACGCCTTGCACCAGTTTACATTGTCGAACTCGTTTACGAGGATGACAAATCCTATGAACGTGTCTTGAATTTTCATCAATCTTACTTCCATTATCAATCGCAACGTCAGATCCGCGTCTCCGATGCTTTTATGCTTCTTAAAGCCAAACTGATCATCATGTAACACATGCTCAATTTTCTTTTCCATTCGTTATAAATTATTTTTAGCAGCAACTTTGATGCATGAGCTTTTAATTCTCGCATTTATCGGGAATTATGTGGATGACGTTTTTGCGAAACTCTGATAGTATATCGCCAGTGTCACCAACTCGAACAGTTGTTTTGTTGCCACTTCATCCAATTATTTTAGAAACTCTGATGGAATGTTACTTATCCCTTCCACCTTATTTGATTTTAAGCCTTCCGAAGTTCTTCTAAATTCTAATTTTGGATCACCTTTCTCTTCTTTATCGATTCCTTTTCTTCTTGTATCACGTCTTCTTACAGTTAGATTGCACCACGGTCAGGCAGAGACTGGATTGTAAAACGTACCCACGCGACATTGCTGCTCGCGTTGGTCGAGATCCATTGACTGTTAGTAGAATATGGAATCGGTAAGTTCAGGAGGGTAATACGTAACTCCGTACTGGATCCCAATGGCCTCATATCACTAGCAGTCAAGATGACAGGCACCTTATCCGCATGGTTGTAACGGATCGTGCTGTGACTCAGAGGCCCTCAATGTGCTCTTTCTATCCATGCGCACGTTCCACTTCATTTAACAGTGGAATTCCCACTGCACTCTTAATGTTATAGCCCTTGCTTTTAATTTTACAGAATGTAGTTTTGACTTTTGTGTATGCTGGATCAGTCCTTACGACCATCACTTCTTTTTTAATTTCTTCATATTTTTCATGTAGCCATTTCGTGTTAGCTTCCCTCCGCCTCCTATTTATTTCATTTCTTAGCGACGTGAATTTTTCTATTCCTGTGTTTCCCCTAAACATTTTTGTACTTCCTCCTCTCGTCGATCAACTGAAGTATTTCTTCTGTTACCCATTGTTTCTTTGCAGTTGCCTCCTTTGTATTCGTGTTTTTCTTTACAACTTCTGTGACTTCCCTTTTTCGAGACATTCATTCCTCTTCAACTGAAATGCGTACTGACGTATTCATTACTACAGTATCTATAGGATTAAAGAAATTCAGTCGTATCTTTTTACTTTTTAGTACTTCCGTATCCCATTTCTTTGTGCACTGGTTCTTCGTGACTAGTCCCTTAAACTTCGACCTACTCTTCATCACTACAAAATTGTGATCTGAGTCTATATCTGCCCGTGGGTATGTTTTACAATCCAGTCTCTGCCTGATCGTGGTGCAATCTAACTGGAATCCTCCTATATATCGTGACCTTTTCCAAGTATACCTCCTCCTCTTGTGATTCTAGAACAGAGTATTCACTATTACCATCTGAAATGTATTGCAGAACTCAATTAGCGTTTCTCATTCAGAGTACTAAGCCCAAATTCTCTCGTAACCCTTGTTTCTACTTCTTCCCCCACAGCCACATTCCAATCCCCCTTGGCTATTACACTACTGGGCTTTAAAATTGCTACACCACGAAGAAGACGTGCTACAGACGCGAAATTTAACCGACCGGAAGAAGATGCCTGTGATATGTAAACGATTAGCTTTTCAGAGCATTCACACAAGGTTGGCGCCGGTGGCGACACCCACAACGTGCTGACATGAGAAACGTTTCCAACCGATTTCTCATACACAAACACCAGTTGACCGGCGTTGCCTGGTGAAACGTTGTTGTGATGTCTCGTGTAAGGAGGAGAAATGCGTACCATCACGTTTTCGGCTTTGACAAATGTCGGATTGTAGCCTATCGCGATTGCGGTTTATCGTATCGCGACATTGCTGCTCGCGTTGGTCGAGATCCATTGACTGTTAGTAAAATATGGAATCGGTAAGTTCAGGAGGGTAATACGTAACACCGTACTGGATCCCAATGGCCTCATATCACTAGCAGTCAAGATGACAGGCACCTTATCCGCATGGTTGTAACGGATCGTGCAGCCACGTCCCTGAGTCAACAGATGGGGACATTCGCAAGACAACAACCATCTGCACGAACAGTTCGACGACGTTTGCAGCAGTATGGACTATCAGCTCGGAGACCATCACTGCGGTTACCCTTGACGCTGCATCAGAGACAGGAGCGCCTGCGATGGTGTACTCAACGACGAACCTGGGTGCACGAATGGTAAAAAACGTCATTTTTTCGGATGAATCCAGGTTCTATTTACAGCATCAGGATGATCGCATCCATGTTTGGCGACATCGCGGTGAACGCACATTGGAAGCGTGTATTCGTCATCGCCATACTGGCGTATCGCCCGGTGTGATGGTATGGGGTGCCATTGGTACACGTCTCGGTCACCTCTTGTTCACATTGACGGCGCTTTGAACAGTGGACGTTACATTTCAGATGTGTTACGACCCGTGGCTCTACTCTTCATTAGATCCCTGCGAAACCCTACATTTCAGCAGGATAATCCACGACCGCATGTTGAAAGTCCTGTACGGGCCTTTCTGGATACAGAAAATGTTCGACTGCTGCCCTGGCCAGTACACTCTCCAGATTTCTCACCAATTGAAAACGTCTGGTCAACTGGCTCGTCACAATACGCCAGTCACTACTGTTGATGAACTGTGGTATCGTGTTGAAGCTGCATGGGCAGCTGTACCTGTACACGCCATCCAAGCTCTGTTTGACTGAATGCCCAGGCGTATCAAGGCCGTTATTACGGCCAGAGGTGGTTGTTGTAGGTACTGATTTGTCAGGATCTATGCACCCAAATTGCGTGAAAATGTAATCACATGTCAGTTGTTGCATAATATATTTTCCAATGAATAGCCGTTTATCATCTTCATTTCTGCTTGGTGTAGCAATTTTAATGGCCAGTAGTGTAGATATCATCTCCCTTTATGTACTGAATGACCCGTTCAGTATCCTCCTATACTTTGTCTCTTCATCTTCTGCTTGCAACGTCGGTGTGTAGACCTCAGATGTTGTCGTTAGAATTGTTCTCATCAGAATCGACAGGAATCCAACACTATCACTGAGTTGTTCACATTAACTTACTCTTTCCCCAACATTCCTATTCATAACGAATCCTATTCCCGTTATACTATTTTCTGCAGCAGCTGATATTACCTATACTCGTATGACCATTCTTGTCTTTTTCCCCATTTCACTTCACTGACGCCCACTATATCAACATTGAGCCTTAGCATTTCGCTTTCCAAATTTTCTAGCTTTCCTACCACGTTGAAAGTTCTGACATCCCACGCCGGACTCGCATTAGAATGTAGGAGGTGTGTATTTTAAGTAAGTATCGTTTTGAAATTAAAAAAAGACGTGCTAAGATATCTCAATAATTTTATTTTTATAGGAAAGCCTGTACCTAAATCTAATTTTCTACATAATTTCCGTCAATGTTGAGGCACTTGTCATTACGTTGTACCAGTTTTTGAGTACCCTTCTCATAGAAGTCTGCCGCCTGACTTCTTAACCACTGCATCACCACTGTTTTGACTTCGTCATCGTCTTGAAGACGCTGACCGCCCAGGTGTTTCTTCAAGTGCAGAAACATATGGTAGCCACTGGGCGCAAGATCGGGGCCGTACGGAGGATGATCTAGTGTTTCGCATGGAAAAGATGTGATGAGATCTTTGGTCTGATTCGCAACATGCGGACGGGCATCGTCTTGCAGCAGAACGATGCCCTTGCTCAACTTCCATGGAGTGTTCTTTTGATTCTGGTGTGACGTAGGCCACCCATGTTTCATTGCCCGTAACAATTTGGCTTAAGAAATCATCACCGTCATTGTGGTACCTCTCAATGAAAGTCAATGAACTGTCTAAACGTTTGGTTTTGTGAACATCCGTCAACATTTTCGGTACCCAACGTGCTCACAATTTTCGGTAATTCAAGTGCTCGGGAGCAATGCTACACAAAACACTACGAGAAATATTAGGAAAGTCATCCCGCAAGGAGGAAATCGTAAAGCGTCTCTTTTCTCTCACCTTATTGTCCACTTCCTGCACCAAACTTTCATTAACGACCGAAGGACGCTCACTCCGTTGTTCATCATGCACATTTGTTGCGGCCATCTTTAAACGCTCTCACCCACTTTCTTTCCGCTCCATCACTCATAATGTTTCCTCCGTAAACTGCACAGAGCTCACGGTGAATATCGGTCGCTTTTAGGCCTTTAGCACTAAGAAATGTTATAACGAAAATGGTTCAAACGGCTCTGAGCACTATGGGACCTAACATCTGTGGTCATCAGTCCCCTAGAACTGAGAACTACTTAAACCTAACTAACCTAAGGACATCACACACATCCATGCCCGAGGCAGGATTCGAACGTGCTGACGCGGTTCCACACTGCAGCGGCTAGAACCGCACGGCCACACCGGCCGGCAATCTTATAACAGCCCGTACTTCACAGTCGGCGGGACTCACGATATTCGGAGGCATCTTTAACACTCAGTACACGACGTAAACAAGGAAGAATCAGACAATAGTGGCGTCAGTGCGTGGATTAAGGTACAGGCTTTCATGTAAAAATAAAATTATTGAGATACCTTAGCACGCCTTTTTTTGAACTTCAAAACGTTACTTACTTAAAAAACACGCCTCGTATTTGGTATTCGTGCTGAAACGCCGTGTGTTTGGAGCAGCTCCCGACAGTACGGGAGGCGTGCGACATGGAGCCGGACGCGAGCAGGCCGTCCTTCACCAGAAGCCAGACGCAGTCCAGACACGGGCGGAGCTTTAAAGGCCGCCTCGCCTCGCCCCACCCCGTGCGCTGCCGCAGTCCTCTGACGCACAATGCGTCACTGCGAGCCGCTACCGGCGAAAGCCACTCCAACGCATGCCAGAAGCAGACGCCCCCTCACTTTCGCTTGAGTGAAACCACTTTCCTCACAAAGTATCAAAATATCACAGAAGAGAGGATCGATTTTTTCGGAAAATGCGACTGTCTGCAGTGAGAAAATCTGCATTATATTTTAGACACTTTGCGTGAGCGCGTACTCAAGTCGTTCGTACCGTTGTATTTTCTGTGAGCAGTGTTTCACAGCTTCTAAATATGTGGAGAATTTCAAGGTAATAAGTTTTGCGTGAATGATGATCACTGGGCACCTTGTGTAAACAGACATCAGCTGATCCAGCCGTTAGTTTTCATTGCGACTCCGGATAGAGTGAGTATACATTTGACAGATATGTTGTCGTGATATTGTTTGAAATAGCTGACGTGATGACTAAAGCGTATAATAGACTTTACTTTTTCATACATAACGGTATGTTTATTACGATTTTTGACACCAAGGAAACTTCCTTGCCTACGTTTCCTGTAACGATAAACTTCCTCACTTTTTTTTTTTGACATTGAAAACTTTGTGTAACCTCACATATTTTTCTACATTTTTAGGTCTACTTAAGATGGTATTTTGACCGAAACTAATCTCTACAGTAAAGATCTTACATGTTCCTAGACTTCTTGAATTTGCATCTTCCTCAACGTTATGTGGAAAAGTTGGTGTTTAAAGCTTCGTTTCTGAGTTGTCTGAAATATCGGAAGATAGTCCTAGTTCAAAACAACAAAAAATGCACACCGAAAGTAATTTGAGACTAATAATGCCTAGGCAGAAGATCAGCAGAAAGTGTCTGACCGTCGAACTTTTGTAAACAATTGGCTCTCACTTTTCAGAAACTCAGTCGTCAAGTATGGCAATTAGTCGAAATTCACATATTAGCTCCATATATTCCACCTAACCATTCGTGTAATTTGTATAAGGCAGTAGAGGAATAAAACATTTAAATGTTCACGCTGGTACTACCGCTCCAAACGACGGGCGCAAATGTTTACGTAAGATTTATTCTTCCGTCTTGTTTTACTCTCCGCCGGGCACTTGGACGCTACAAATGCTGCTGACACGTAAATACCGACAAACCACGGTAGCTGAGGGCAGGCAAAGGGAGGTGGGGGATCAGATTATTGAGAGGAAGACTGGGGCATCTGGGAACACTGTAAGGAGCAGAGAGAAAATTTTTGGGAGGAAACGTTTAGAATGTCGAAACAGATAACCGATGATCTTGTGTCTAACAAACGAGCTCAAATGAAAACATTAGCAAATACGAGAATAAGACATGCAGGACGAAGTTAAAACAGTGGAAATGATGGCTAAAGAGAAGTCCAGGCCATATATAAGTTCTTATATTCGATGAAGATATCTAGGTGAAGGATGAAATGAATAAACAGTGCGTTTTCGACCTGTTATCGTAGGGAACTGTTTCCCTCCACCTAATTTTAATAGGCGTAAAGCAGAGTAGATCAAAAGTCGTAACGAACATCATACCAAAATATTAGTGACACTGGATACGTTCGCAGTAGCGCTGCAATGCCAAGAATTTAATTACACATTAGTGATGCTCTGAAGCTTATGGCACACTCCGCAGAATGTCGTGGTTATCTCCTGCAAAACTGAGAATTTCTTTTTAGATGGTAAGTTCAGGTGAAACATGAACAAGTAAAGTTAATATGAAGGTATCAAAAACATGCATAAAATGCGAACGACTTACATACATCATATGACTGTTTCTGAATATATAATAAGTGCGAAAAATAGCCATTTCGTAAGTTGAAGGTGAAACATCTCGCTGCTTGCCCCCAAACGCTGCCTTCCCCCCCCCCCCCCCCTCCCCTCCCCCCCCTACCCACTCCCGTATCACCGCACACACACAGCACACACCATTTTCTTCATCTACAACCGAGGTTACACACCGTACCCACCACGTGGACACAACTGTTTGAAGTATTTCAAAGAAGGTTCAAAAGGCAGATACAAGGCTATTCGGGAGTGTATACCTCGGTAATGCTAACTTTACTTGCAATCTCTCCAGTAGCCTACGATATGGGTACTTTATTTTCATGTTGCGATAAAAATGAATTCACGAGTGAAAGATGGCAAAATTTTTCGCAAAATTAGCAGGCCCACTGCCAAAAATCAGTGTTAAATCTACAGACGAAGACTACTTTTAATCCTCGATTCTTCTGGTAAACAACGGATAGGAATGAGACCGAGTTGACAGCCCCCCCCCCCCCCCCAAGCAGTCTTAGCAAAACTGGGTAAGAGTTACATGTATTTACTTCCTTTTTCATCAGCTCTCAGATGGATATAAAAAAAAAAACAGTTTGTTAGATCTGTGTAATACAGCGAACTGGTGGCAATAAGATTTTACTTTAACCTAGTTTCGACACCGACGGTGGGTGCCTTCACCAGAAAAATCCAAACAACTGTATCTAGCAATAGAAGAATAGATTAACGAGCAAAATGCTCTCGTCATATAAGGTACTTCATAAGAATGTAGTATTTAAACAACATGAAAATTACAGACATTAGAACTGACACAAAACTGATAATTGTCAGTAAAATTAGGCTATAGCTACATGACGCAGCACACTGTACTCCGATAAGGGCTGTAAGAAGAAAGAGGCTCGTCAGCTCCCGGACATTATTGTTCTGGTAGCCTGAAGTTTTGACGAAAGCGTACCAGGGGCGTCTGGTCTGAATGTGTGAGCCCGTATAAGTCTGCGTCTACAGTGAGCAGGTTTTAAATATCCTGCTCGCTACGGACAAACGTGGAGTAGTGCTTGGAATGGCACGCTTCTTACAATTGCAGTAAGATGTATAAATTTCCATATTTACCTTTCCCGAAATGCGCAAAACCTGAGAAGTACGTCGTTGCTTGCTTAATGTTGCGAAAATGACATAATATTTGTATCGGTGTTTACAGTAAGTAGAAAATCTTAGTCTACTGCTGAGAAACACACACACACACATGACACAGAAGGACAGAGAGAGATATACGAGGCGCGTTTTCCTGACTAAGTATCGTTTTGAAGTTAAACAAAAGACGTGCTAAGATATCAATAATTTTATTTTTACATGAAAGCCTGTACCTTAATCTGCGCACTGACGCCATTACAGTCTGATTCTTCCTTGTTTACGTTGTGTACTGATTGTTTAAGATGTCTCCGACAATCCTGAGTCCCGCCGACTGTCAAGTACGGACTGTTATAAGATTTCTTAGTGCCAAAGGCCTTAAAGCGTTCGATGTTCACCGTGAGATCTGTGCAGTTTACGGAAAAAAACATTATGAGTGATGGAATGGTAAGAAAGTGGGTGAGAGCATTTAAAGATGGCCGCAAAAATGTGCATGATGAACAACGGAGTGGGCGTCCTTCGGTCGTTAATGAAAGTCTGGTGCAGGAAGTGGAGAATAAGGTGAGAGAAAACAGACGCCTTTCGATTTCCTCCTTGCGGGATGACTTTCCTAATGTTTCTCGTAGTGTTTTGAATGGCACTGTGGCCGAGCACTTGAATTGCCGAAATTTGTGCGCACGTTGGGTACCGAAAATGTTGGCAGATGTGCACAAAACCAAACGTTTAGACAGTGCGTTGACTTTCCTTGAGCGGTACCACAACGACGGTGATGATTTCTTAAGCCAAATCGTTGCGGGCGATGAAACGTGGGTGGCCAACGTCACACGAGAATCAAAGCAACAGTCTATGGAAGTTGAGCAAATGGCATCGTTTTGCTGCAAGACAATGCCCATCCGCATGTGGCGAATCAGACCAAAGATCTCATCACATCTTTTCGATGGGAAACTCTAGATCATCCTCCGTACAGCCCCTAACTTGTGCCCAGTGACTACCATCTGTTCCTGCACTTGAAGAAACACCTGGGCGGTCAGCGTCTTCAAGACGATGACGAAGTCAAAACAGTGGTGATGCAGTGGTTAACAAGTCAGGCGGCAGACTTCTATGAGGAGGGTATTGAAAAATTGGTACAACGTTATGACAAGTGCCCGAGTATTGACGGAAATTATGTAGAAAAATTGATTAAGGTATAGGCTTTCATGTAAAAATACTTTATAATGGATCTTTTACGTTGGGATAAATTTATTTTATTTTATTGTTACATGTTTTCGTTAAGTAGCTGAATAAATTGTAATTAGGAATAATGTAACTAAGCAGAGTAGAGAAGATAAAGTCAAAGTGATTTTCATTGGGCGGACATTGTCGTAATGTAACGTCATTGCGTTGTTCGGTTGTTAAAAGAAGTCGTTTGTGTTCCGTTCTGCTGTTCGGTCGTGCGCGTATCTGAAAGGAATTAATTCGGGGACTAGAATAAACTTTAACATAATAGTTACGATTCGATGTTCTGACAAAAGGGGTTAACGTCAGTGTTAATTTGAATTGTGAGCGACAGGTTTAGTTCTGACAGATACGTGAAAACGGACGTAAGGAAAGTTGTTCGCATATCATCCTTGAACGTGACTTTTTATTTAATTAACGATTGCGGGCTCATTAAAAGCTGTTATCTCATGATTTGAATCAATCCCTCTTTCCTCCTAGATAGTGATCATTCATTAACATTTACGTCACAAGAAAAAGGATTATTAATAAAAGTGATGTTAAATGACATTTACGTTAGTCCGTTAGTGTGGAACCGACGTAATATCTCTGGAATGACACTGATATATAATTTGTGTTAAATACTGAACTGAGATAAGAAGTAAATTGAAATTAGTGAACATTTGATACTGAGACTATAGAAGCAGAAGCGCTTAAGGTTTCTCTTCTCTAAAATGGCAAAATTGGTACGAACTTTAACTCAATAGTAGACATTATGTATTGCAAAGACATTAGCATTTCATACTTATTTTGACGACGCGCTGTTAAACAAAGGAACGTCGAGTCTCTGTACGAGTAATAAAATTAAATTTAAAAACATAATTAATAACGGCGCACTCCGATTTAACAAACTGTATTGCGTGTCGTCATCGGGCAATAACTGCTCAACCCTGGAGACTTGTGTGGTGAAAATAGAAGTCGAGCACTTAAAACAAACATAAAAATCCATTCAAGCTACAGTGAAGTCGGTACAACACGACGTGGGCAGTTATAACTTGTGACGTTCGAAAATGTAGGTACTCTTAAGATTTTAGCGGTAAGAAATCTGAAGAACAGGTAGAATGAGTCGCGCAAACGAAAGTTTGTGTGCGTGATGAGTGAAACGGAACTGCATAACAGCTTAGATAACACGTCGCGTTATTCTCCGTCCTTCCAGTTGTTACGAAGATATGTTCCGGTAAGTGCTGGACGCCGTTTCGTGTGGAGCTGGCTATGCCGCTGCACGTCACAAGCTGCCGCCATGCTGGTCCCCTGGAAGTCAGCTGACGGGGCAGCCGGCACTCACCTGAGCCGCTTGGAGTGCCTGGCGGCGGCGCGGATCAGCGTGAGCGGGCCGCGCGGGCTGGCGTGTCCGTGCGGCTTGTCCATGGCGTGACGTCACCGGCGCACTACCGTGTGTTCGGGCACTCGCGACTCGCGACTCGCGACTCGGCACGCGGTGCGGCTGGCCGGCGCGCCTCGCGGACACTGCGGCCGCGGCGGGCCCGGGCAGGCGCTGCCCGCCGCACGTTGCCACGTCGAGGCGCGGCGCGGGCGCAGCCGGCGCGGCGGAGGCGGCGCGGCGCGCGGGACCTTCCCCACAGCGGCCGGCCGCAGCTGTCACGCGACGATGCGGGCACTGCCTCTGACGCGAAAACGTCTATACGCTCCTCGGTCGACCTTTCTTGTGTCACAAAATGCCGTCAGATTTGATTCGCTTTTTTTTTTTCTGGTCATCAGTCTACTGACCGGTTTGATGCGCCCCGCCACGAATTCCTTTCCTGTGCTAACCTCTTCATCTCAGAGTAGCACTTGCAACCTACGTCCTCAATTATTTGCTTGACGTATTCCAATCTGGCCTGGGAGTCGGGCCAGGTTCCATCACACTGGACAAAAGCAGTAATCACACCAATCTTTAAACATGGAAACAGAAAAGATTGTAACAACTACAGAGGTATCTCTTTAATCAGCGTTGTGGGTAAAATCTTCGCAGGTATTGTTGAAAGGAAAGTGCGAGTATTAGTTGAGGACCAATTGGATTAAAATCAGTGTGGGTTTAGGCCTCTTAGAGGTTGTCAGGACCAGATCTTTAGCTTACGGCAAATAATGGAGAAGTGTTATGAGTGGAACAGGGAATTGTATCTATGCATATGACCGGGTTCCTAGGAGGAAGTTATTGTCTGTTCTACAAGATTATGGAATAGGAGGCAAACTTTTGCAAGCAATTAAATGTCTTTACATGGATAGTCAGGCAGCAGTTAGAGTTGATGGTAAATTGAGTTCATGGTTCAGAGTAGTTTCTGGGGTAAGACAAGGCTGCAACCTGTCTCCACTGTTGTTCATATTATTCATGGATCATATGTTGAAAACAATAGACTGGCTGGGTGAGATTAAGATATGTGAACACAAAATAAGCAGTCTTGCATATGCGGATGACTTAGTTGTGATGGCAGATTCGATTGAAAGTTTGCAAAGTAATATTTCAGAGCTAGATCAGAAATGTAAGGACTATGGTATGAAGATTAGCATCTCCAAAACGAAAGTAATGTCAGTGCGAAAGAGATATAAACGGATTGAGTGCCAAATAGGAGGAACAAAGTTAGAACAGGTGGACGGTTTCAAGTACTTAGGATGCATATTCTCACAGGATGGCAACATAGTGAAAGAACTGGAAGCGAGGTGTAGCAAAGCTAATGCAGTGAGCGCTCAGCTACGATCTACTCTCTTCTGCAATAAGGAAGTCAGTACCAAGACTAAGTTATCTGTGCACCGTTCAATCTTTCGACCAACTTTGTTGTATGGGAGCGAAAGCTGGGTGGATTCAGGTTACCTTATCAACAAGGTTGAGGTTACGGATATGAAAGTAGCTAGGATGATTGCAGGTACTAGTAAATGGGAACAATGGCAGGAGGGTGTGCACAATGAGGAAATCAAAGAAAAACTGGGAATGAACTCTATAGATGTAGCAGTCAGGGCGAACAGGCTTAGATGGTGGGGTCATGTTACACGCATAGGAGAAGCAAGGTTACCCAAGAGACTCATGGATTCAGCAGTAGAGGGTAGGAGGAGTCGGGGCAGACCGAGGAGAAGGTACCTGGATTCGGTTAAGAATGATTTTGAAGTAATAGGTTTAACATCAGAAGAGGCACCAATGTAAGCACTGAACAGGGGATCATGGAGGAACTGTATAAGGGGGGCTAAGCTCCAGACTGAACGCTGAAAGGCATAATCAGTCTTAAATGATGATGATGATGATGATGATGGTGATGATAATTCCAATCTATGTCTTCCTCTACAGTTTTTGCCCTCTACAGCTCCCTCTAGTACCATGGAAGTCATTCCCTCAAGCAGATGTCCTATCATCCTGCCCCTTCTCCTTATCAGTCTTTTCCACATATTCCTTTCCTCTCCGATTCTGCGTAGAACCTCTTCATTCCTTACCTTATCAGTCCACCTAATTTTCAACATTCGTCTATAGCAACACATCTCAAATGCTTCGATTCTCTTCTGTTCTGGTTTTCCCACAGTCCATCTTTCACTACCATACAATGCTGCACTCCAGACGTACATCCTCAGAAATTTCTTCCTCAAATTAAGGCCGGTATTTGATGTTAGTAGAATTCTCTTGGCCAGAAATGCCTTTTTTGCCATAGCGAGTCTGCTTTTGATGTCCTCCTTGCTCCGTCCGTCATTGGTTATTTTACTGCCTAGGTAGCAGAATTCCTTAACTTCATTGACTTCGTGACCATCAATCCCGATGTTAAGTTTCTCGTTGTTCTCATTTCTACTACTTCTCATTACCTTCGTCTTTCTCCGATTTACTCTCAAACCATACTGTGTACTCACTAGACTGTTCATTCCGTTCAGCAGATCATTTAATTCTTCTTCATTTTCACTCAGGATAGCAATGTCATCAGCGAATCGTATCATTGATATCCATTCACCTTTTATTTTAATTCCGCTCCTGAACCTTTCTTTTATTTCCATCATTGCTTCCTCGATGTACAGATTGAAGAGTTGGGGCGAAAGGCTACAGCCTTGTCTTACACCCTTCTTAATATGAGCATTCGCTTAAAAACAGTAATTCGCAAACAATGTTCGAGGCAACAAACAACAAGTCACTACTGGCCAGAAAAATTGCTACACTAAGAACAAATACAGATGACAAACCGGTATTCATTGGACAAATTTATTATGCTACAACTGACATGTGATTACATTTTCACGCAATTTGGGTGCCTGTATACTGACCAAGGAGTAAAGGAAACAAAAGAAAAGTTCGCAGCAGGTATTAAAATCCATGGAGAAGAAATAAAAACTTTGACGTTCGCCGATGACATTGTAATTCTGTCAGAAACAGCAAAGGACTTGGAAGAGCAGTTGAATGGAATGGACAGTGTCTTGAAAGGAGGGTATAAGATGAACATCAACAAAAGCAAACGAGGATGATGGAATGTAGTCGAATTAAGTCGGGTGATGCTGAGGGAATTAGATTAGGAAATGAGACACTTAAAGTAGTAAAGGAGTTTTGCTCTTTGGGGAGCAAAATAACCGACGATGGTCGAAGTAGAGAGGATATAAAATGTAGACTGGCAATGGCAAGGAAAGCGTTTCTGAAGAAGAGAAATTTCTTAACACTGAGTATTGATTTAAGTGTCAGGAAGTCGTTTCTGAAAGTATTTGTATGGAGTGTAGCCATGTATGGAAGTGAAACGTGGACGATAAATAGTTTAGACAAGAAGAGAATAGAAGCTTTCGAAATGTGGTGCTACAGAAGAATGCTGAAGATTAGATGGGTAGATCACATAACTAACGAGGAGGTATTGAATAGAATTGGGGAGAAGAGGAGTTTGTGGCGCAACTTGACTAGAAGAAGGAATCGGTTGGTAGGACATGTTCTGAGGCATCGAGGGATCACCAATTTAGTACCGGAGGGCAGCATGGAGGGTAAAAGTCGTAGAGGGAGACCAAGAGATGAGTACACTAAGCAGATTCAGAAGGATGTAGGCTGCAATCAGTACTGGGAGACGAAGAAGCTTTCACAGGATAGAGTAGCATGGAGAGCTGCATCAAACCAGTCTCAGGACTCAAGACCACAGCAACAACAACATCCAGAGAAATCAGTACCCAGAACAACCACCTCTGGCCGTAATAGCGGCCTTGATACGCCTCGGCATTCACTCAAACAGAGCTTTGATGGCGTGTACAGGTACAGCGGCCCATGCATCTTCAACACTATACCACAGTTCATCAAGAGTAGTGACTGGCGTACTGTGTCGAGCCAGTTGCTCGGCCACCATTGACCAGACGTTTTCAGTTGGTGAGAGATCTGGAAAATGTACTGGCCAGGGCAGCAATCGAACATTTTCTGTATCCAGAAAGGCCCGTACGGGACCTGCAACATGCGGTCGTGCATTATCCTGCTTAAATGTACGATTTCGCTGGGATCGAATGAAGGGTAGAGCCACGCGTCGTAACACATCTGAAATGTAACGTCCACTGTTCAAAGTGCCGTCAATGCGAACAAGAGATGATCGAGACGTGTAACCAATGGCACCCCATACCATCACGCCGGGTGATACGCCAGTATGGCGATAACGAATACACGCTTCCAATGTGCGTTCACCGCGATGTCGCCAAACACGGATGCGACCATCATGATGGTATAAACGGAACCTGGAGTCATCCGAAAAAATGACGTTTTGCCATTCGTGCACCCAGGTTCGTCGTTGAATACACTATCGCTGGCGCTCCTGTCTGTGATGCAGCGTCAAGGGTAACCGCGGCCATGGTCTCCGAGCTTATAGTCCATGCTGCTGCAAATGTCCTCGAACTGTTCGTGCAGATGGTTGTTGTCTTGAAAACGTCCCCAACTGTTGCCTCAGGGATCGAGACGTGGCTCCACGATCCGTTACAGCCATGCGGATAAGATCCCTGTCATCTCGACTGCTAGTGATACGAGGCTGTTGGAATTCAGCGCGGCGTTCCGTATTACCCTCCTGAACCCACCGATCCCATATTCTGCTGAGAGTCATTGGATCTCGACCAACGCGAGCAGCAATGTCGCGATACGGGAGACCGCAATAGCGATAGGCTACAATCCGACCTTATCAAAGTCGGAAACGTGATGGTACGCATTTCTCCTCCTTACCCGGGGCATCGCAGCAACGTTTCACCAGGCAACGCCGGTCAACTGCTGTTTGTGTATGAGAAATCGGTTGGATACTTTCGTCATGTCATCACGTTGTAGGTGTCGCCAACAGCGCCAGCCTTGTGTGAATGCTCTGAAAAGCTAATCATTTCCATATCACAGAATCTTTTTCCTGTCGGTTAAACATCGCGTCTGTAGCACGTCATCTTCGTGGTGTAGCAGTTTTAATGGCCAGTAGTGCATTTCTGTGTTAGTCGGGTAGTATTTGTTTTCCGTCTGACGTCATCGCACCATGCCCACGAGAAAGACATGCGCGTCCGTCGCAGCACGTGATACTGCATCTTTTCAATTAATACTCATTTGCTTTGGGCCCGGCGAGGAGCCGAGCGTTTCCGAAGTGTGGCGGAGAAGCATATTAATGTGAGTCTCCGGTTCGTTGCAGGGCCCTTGTATGCCGATGAGCGTAGGCGCATGCACGCGATTGTTACATACACTGAAGCACCAAAGAAACGGGTATAGGCATGCGTATTCAAATACAGAGATATGTAAACAGGCGGATTACGGTGCTGCGGTCGGCAACGCCTATATAATACAACAAGTGTCAGGTGCAGTTGTTGGATCGGTTAGTGCTGCTATAATGGCAGGTTATCGAGATGTGAGTTTGAACGTGGTGTTATAATCGGCGCACGAGCGATGGGACACAGCATCTCCGTGATAGCTATGAAGTGGAGATTTTACCGTACGACCTCTTCACGAGTGTACCGTGAGTATCAGGAATCCCATAAAACATCAATTCTTGGACATCGCAGTGGCCGGAAAATGATCCTGCAACATCGGGATTAACGACGACTGAATAGAAACGTTCGACGTGACGGAAGTACAACGCTTCCGCAACTTCTGCAGATTTCAATGCTGGGTCATCAACGAGTGTCACTTTGTGAACCACTCAACGAAACATCATCGATATGGGGTTTCAGAGCAGAAGACCCACTCGTGTACCCATCAACATCGACACTGGACTGTTGATAACATGTTACCTGGTCGGACGAGTTTCGTTTCAAATTGTATCGAACGGATGGACGTGTACGGGTATGGAGACAACGTCAAGAATACATGGACCCTGCATGTCAGCAGGGAACTGCTCAAGCTGATGGAGGCTCTGTAATGGTGAGTGGCGTATGCAGACTGAGTAATATGGAACCACTGTCACGTCTAGATACGACTCTGACATGTGACATGTATATAAGCATCCATTCATGTCCATTGTGCTTTCCGACAGACTTGTGCAATTCCAGCAGTACAATGCGACACCCCACAGCTCTCTCCCTCACATTGTCGAGTCTCAGGCCTCGAAGCCGCTACTTCTCATTCAAGTTGCTCCTCAATTGGCATCACGAGGCTCAGTGCACCATGTGTGACTACTCTCACCAAGGAAAATCCCTGGCAGTACTGGGAACTGAACCCAGATCCACTACATGAGAGTCACACGCGCTGACCACTTTTTTTCTTTCTCTCTGTTTCTTCGTCGATTTTCCACGACAGTTTTGTGTGGATGCCGCATGACATCTCTCATATTGCATTGATAAAAAGTTCACTCACTTTTTTTATCACATAGGGTAGCCAGTCCGCTGACCAAACACGCCTGAGCAGGCATGTAAATCCTGTTATATGTGGTGGAACATTACTTAGGAATTAGTTGAAATTACACAGGTATGTGAGACATGTCTTGTACATAAAAGCATTTAAGCAAATAAAAGAAGCAAAAGATTTCATTTTAAACAGCACATTTAAACTTAACATAATATAAAGAATAATGATATCCTAGTATTTGTTAATGTTTGATGAGATACAATTACAAACGTGAGTTCACCGAAGTATTGATACATATGGCTGCAATCTCGGTGCTATAAATATTATTTACATGTTATATTAGTGACATCTTATTTATATGAAGTAAAGATGACATAGTAATGTATACAATTTAATAAGCTACCACATACGACAGCCCCAAATCGGTTAATTTCCATTTCTTAACAACAAAGATAAATGTAACATTATTAATAATAGTTACTTGTTGTAATTGTTGTTGTGGTCTTCAGTCCTGAGACTGGTTTGATGCAGCTCTCCATGCTACTCTATCCTGTGCAAGCTTCTTCATCTCCCAGTACCTACTGCAGCCTACATCCTTCTGAATATGCTTAGTGTATTCATCTCTTGGTCTCCCTCTGCGATTTTTACCCTCCACGCTGCCCTCCAATACTAAATTGGTGATCCCTCGATGTCTCAGAACATGTCCTACCAAACGATCCCTTCTTCTAGTCAAGTTGAGCGACAAACTCCTCTTCTCCCCAATTCTATTCAATACCTCCCCATTAGTTATGCGATCTACCCATCTAATCTTCAGCAATCTTCTGTATCACCACATTTCGAAAGCTTCTAATCTCTTCTTGTCTAAACTATTTATCGTCCACGTTTCACTTCCATACATGGCTACACTCCATACAAATACTTTCAGAAACGACTTCCTGACACTTAAATCAATACTCGATGTTAAGAAATTTCTCTTCTTCAGAAACGCTTTCCTTTCCATTGATAGTCTATATTTTATATCCTCTCTACTTCGAACATCGTCGGTTATTTTGCTCCCCAAATAGCAAAACTCCTTTACTACGTTAAGTGTCTCATTTCCTAATCTAATTCCCTCAGCATCACCCAACATAATTCGACTACATTCCATTATCCTCGTTTTGCTTTTGTTGATGTTCATATTATACCCTCCTTTCAAGACACTGTCCATTCCGTTCAACTGCTATTCCAAGTCCTTTGCTGACTCTGACAGAATTACAATGTCATCGGCGAACCTCAAAGTTTTTATTTCTTCTCCATGGTTTTAATACGTACTCCGAACTTTTCTTTTGTTTTCTTTATTACTTGCTCAATATACAGATTGAATAACATCGGGGATAGGCTACAACCCTGTCTCACTCCCTTCCCAACCACTTCTTCCCTTTCATGTCCCTCGACTCTTATAACTGCCATCTGCTTTCTGTAGAAATTGTAAATAGCCTTTCGCTCCCTGAATTTTACCCCTGCCACCTTCAGAATTTGGAAGAGAGTATTCCAGTCAACATTGTCAAAAGCTTTCTCAAACGTAGGTTTGCCTTTCCTTAATCTAGCTTCTAAGTTAAGTCGTAGGGTCAGTATTACCTCACGTGTTCCAGTATTTCTGCGGAATCCAAACTGATATTCCCCGAGGTCGGTTTCTACCAGTTTTTCCATTCGTCTGTAAAGAATTCGCGTAAGTATTTTGCAGCTGTGACTTATTAAACTGATAGTTCGGTGATTTTCACGTATTTCAACACCTGCTTTCTTTGGGATTGGAATTATTATTTTCTTCTTGAAGTCTGAGGGTATTTCGCCTGTTTCATACATCTTGGTCACCAGATGGTAGAGTTTTGTCAGGACTGGCTCTCCCAAGGCTGTAAATAGTTCTAAGGGAATGTTGTCTACTCCGGGGGCCTTGTTTTGACTCAGGTCTTTCAGTGCTCTATCAAACTCTTCACGCAGTATCATATCTCCCATTTCATCTTCATCTACATCCTCTTCCATTCCCATAATATTGTCCTCAAGTACATCGCCCTTGTATAGACCCTCTATATACTCCTTTCACCTTTCTGCTTTCCCTTCTTTGCTTAGAACTGGGTTTCCATCAAAGCTCTTGATATTCATGCAAGTGGTTCTCCTTTCTCCAAAGGTCTCTTTAATTTTCCTGTAGGCAGTATCTATCTTATCCCTAGTGAGATAAGCCTCTACATCCTTACATTTGTCCTCTAGCCATCCCTGCTTAACCATTTTGCAATTTCTGTCGATATCATTTGAGACGTGTATTCCTTTTGGCTGCTTCATTTACTGTAATTTTATATTTTCTCCTTTCATCAATTAAATTCAATATTTCTTCTGTAATCCAGGGGATTCTACTAGCCCTCGTCTTTCTACCTATTTGATCCTCTGCTGCCTTTACTATTTCATCTCTCAATGCTACCCATTCTTCTTCTACTGTATTTCTTTCCCCCATTCCTGTCAATTGCTCCCTTATGCTCTCCCTGAAACTCTGTACAACCTCTGGTTCTTTCAGTTTATCCAGGTCTCATCTCCTTAAATTCCCACCTTTTTGCAGTTTCTTCAGTTTTAATCTACAGTTCATAACCAATCGATTGTGGTCAGAGTCCACATCTTCCCCTGGAAATGTCTTAGAATTTAAAAACTGGATCCTAAATCTCTGTCTTACCATCGTATAATCTATCTGATACCTTTTAGTATCTCCAGGGTTCTTCCATGTATACAACCTTCTTTTATGATTCTTAAACCAAGTGTTAGCTATGATTAAGTTATGCTCCGCGCAAAATTCTACCAGGCGGCTTCCTCTTTCATTTCTTAGCCCTAATCCATATTCACCTACTATGTTTCCTTCTCTCCCTTTTCCTACTCTTGAATTCCAGTCACCCATGACCATTAAATTTTCGTCCCCCTTCACTACCTGAATAATTCTTTTGAGTCATCATACATTTCATCAATTTCTTCGTCATCTGCAGAGATAGTTGGCACATAAACTTGCACTACTGTAGTAAGCGTGGGCTTCGTGTCTATCTTGGCCACAATAATACGTTCACTATGCTGTTTGTAGTAGCTTACCCGTACTCCTATTTTTTATTCATTATTAAACCTACTCCTGCATTACCCCTATTTGATTTTGTATTTATAACCCTGTATTCACCTGACCAAAAGTCTTGTTTCTCCTGCCACCGAACTTCATTAATTCCCACTATATCTGACTTTAACCTACCCATTTCCCTTTTCAAATTTTCTGACTTACCTGCCCGATTAAGGGATCTGACATTCCACCCTCCAATCCGTAGAACGCCAATTTTCTTTCTCCTGATAACAACGTCCTCTTGAGCATTCCCCGCCCGGAGATTGGAATGGGGGACTATTTTATCTCCGGAATATTTTACCCAGGAGGACGCAATCATCATTTAATCATACAGTAAAACTGCATAACCTCGGGAAAAATTACGGCTGTAGTTGCCCCTTGCTTTCAGCCGTTCGCAGTACCAGAACAGCTAGGCCATTTTGGTTAGTGTTACAAGGCTCGATCAGTCAATCATGCAGACTGTTGCCCCTGCAACTACTGAAGAGGCTGCTGCCCCTCTTCAGGAACCACACGTCTGCCTGGCCTCTCAACAGATACGCCTCAGTTGTGGTTGCACCTACAGTACGGCTATCTACACTCCTGGAAATGGAAAAAAGAACACATTGACACCGGTGTGTCAGACCCACCATACTTGCTCCGGACACTGCGAGAGGGCTGTACAAGCAATGATCACACGCACGGCACAGCGGACACACCAGGAACCGCGGTGTTGGCCGTCGAATGGCGCTAGCTGCGCAGCATTTGTGCACCGTCGCCGTCAGTGTCAGCCAGTTTGCCGTGGCATACGGGAGGCCGGGTGGACGTACCGCCGAATTGCTCAACACGTGGGGCGTGAGGTCTCCACAGTACATCGATGTTGTTGCCAGTGGTCGGCGGAAGGTGCACGTGCCCGTCGACCTGGGACCGGACAGCAGCGACGCACGGATGCACGCCAAGACCGTAGGATCCTACGCAGTGTCGTAAGGGACCGCACCGCCACTTCCCAGCAAATTAGGGACACTGTTGATCCTGGGATATCGGCGAGGACCATTCGCAACCGTCTCCATGAAGCTGGGCTACGGTCCCGCACACCGTTAGGCCGTCTTCCGCTCACGCCCCAACATCGTGCAGCCCGCCTCCAGTGGTGTCGCGACAGGCGTGAATGGAGGGACGAATGGAGACGTGTCGTCTTCAGCGATGAGAGTCGCTTCTGCCTTGGTGCCAATGATGGTCGTATGCGTGTTTGGCGCCGTGCAGGTGAGCGCCACAATCAGGACTGCATACGACCGAGGCACACAGGGCTAACACCCGGCATCATGGTGTGGGGAGCGATCTCCTACACTGGCCGTACACCACTGGTGACCGTCGAGGGGACACTGAATAGTGCACGGTACATCCAAACCGTCATCGAACCCATCGTTCTACCATTCCTAGACCGGCAAGGGAACTTGCTGTTCCAACAGGACAATGCACGTCCGCATGTATCCCGTGCCACCCAACGTGCTCTAGAAGGTGTAAGTCAACTACCCTGGCCAGCAAGATCTCCGGATCTGTCCCCCATTGAGCATGTTTGGGACTGGATGAAGCGTCGTCTCACGCGGTCTGCACGTCCAGCACGAACGCTGGTCCAACTGAGGCGCCAGGTGGAAATGGCATGGCAAGCCGTTCCACAGGACTACATCCAGCATCTCTACGATCGTCTCCATGGGAGAATAGCAGCCTGCATTGCTGCGAAAGGTGGATATACACTGTACTAGTGTCGACATTGTGCATGCTCTGTTGCCTGTGTCTATGTGCCTGTGGTTCTGTCAGTGTGATCATGTGATGTATCTGACCCCAGGAATGTGTCAATAAAGTTTCCCCTTCCTGGGACAATGAATTCACGGTGTTCTTATTTCAATTTCCAGGAGTGTATAATTGCCCATTCGACAGTGTTGTCCCAAACTAGTCTCGTGCGATATTCGTTTTGCTGATTGTGTTAACAGGGGCAGTAAAACGAGGAGTACACGAGTACTCCAGCAGTGATGGCACCGCTCTCCCCGCACTGACTGCTGTCGCCATGCAGAAGTGCGCTGCTCAGTCGCTGCTGGAGTACCGGTTATTCTTCGTGTTTCACTGTTCCCGTTAATACACATTGCTAAAATGAATAACGCACAAGACTAATCTGGGAGCACTCTGTCGAATGGGCACGTGAAATTGCAATATAAAAATAATTTTGTTTGCAACAGGAAACAAACTGACACTTTTTGTCGACGCCAGGCGTCGCATGAGAGGCCTGATGAACAGTATCTACAGGGTGAAAAGTATTTAAACCGACAAACTCAGAGAGATTGTAGGGGACATCAAAACAAATATTTTTCCCTAATGTCATTTTTTCCTATGAGGAGTATTTAAACCGGTAGAGGAAGATTTCTCTGGTGGCAAATTAATTGAACCAACACACACTTTTCCATTTTTTTTATGACCAAGAGACAACACATTAACACAACCCAATTTCAATTACAATAGATTTTCAAAAATGCGTCCATTGTCACGTAAACACATGTTACACCGTCGGATCATGTTCTGTCTCACACGGGCAAAAACCCCAGGAGTATCCTGAATTGGTCCTGCTGCTGCTACGATCCGGGCAACCAGATCCTCTTCCGATGTAACAGGAGTTGCGTGAACGAGGTTGCGCATCTCTCCCCACACAAAAAAGTCCAGAGGGGACATATCTGGGGATCGAGCAGGCCATGGTTCAGGATCACCTCTGCCAATCCACGTTCCTGGGAACCGTCGGTCCAGGAATCGACGCACACGACGTCTGAAATGTGCCGGCGCCCCGTCATGTTGGAACCACATGCGTTGTCTTGTAGGGAGCGGGACGTCTTCCAGCAATTCTGGCAATTCTATGGCGAGAAAATTGTAATAGTGCCTGCCATTTAATGGCCTAGGTAGCAGATACGGCCCAATTAAACAGTCCCCAACAACACCGACCCACACATTAACGAAGAACGTCACTTGATGAGCCCCAGTAACTGTGGCATGTGGGTTATCCTCACTCCAGACATGCGAATTGTGCATGTTGAAGACTCCATCACGCTCGAACGTTGCTTCATCGGTAAACAACACAGAGGATGGAAATGTAGGATGCATTTCACACTGTTCCAGGTACTACTGCGAAAACTGTGCTCTGGGTGGATAATCAACTGGTTCCAGGTTGTGGACACGCTGTAAATGAAATGCACGTAACAACTGCTCTCGAAGGACTGTTCTTACATTCGTCTGATTCTTCCCCATGTTACGTGCAATCGCACGAGTGCTGATTGAAGGATCCCGCTCCACACGCTGCATGACAGCTTCCTCAAATTGCAGCGTTCTTACGGTGCGACGGCGTCCCTCTCCACGTAATCTGCTAAATGACCCGGTCTCACGCAGACGTTGGTACACACAGCAAAGGTCGTATGATGCGGGATACGCCGATTAGGATATCGTTGTTGATAAACCCGCTGTGCAGCTCGTCCGTTGTGGTGCGCTACGTTGTACGCACCAACCGCATCTGTGGACTCACTCCAGGAGTATCGCTCAATTAGTAAACAGATACAATACACTACTACACTGGTGGAAAGCAGTTGCCTACAACTTAAGAGCGTAATACGCCTTCTAACAACTAAAGATCGTAATACGGCCTCTAACAACAGAACAGCGTAATACGGCCTCCATCGATTTAAATACTCCTCACAGGAAAAAAATGACATTAGAGGAAAATATTTGTTTTGATGTCCCCTAAAACCTCCCAGAGTTTGTCGGTTTAAATAATTTTCACCCTGTATTTCGGCTGACACCAGCTGCACGTTGCATAAACGCAACTCCAAGTATCTGCCGAAACACCACACAAAGTACACCTGACGACATATTGGAGAGAGCCCAGTATACATGCACTTCATATTACTCTATTGTGTATCGATTTAATGTGTATATTCCTAAGAGCCATACACTAAATAATTAATTAAATTGCTCTGATGTGTGACAACAAAATCCGATGTTGCATGTACAACTATCCAATCAATATAGCCTACACAGCAAATCAGACAACATCTTTTTTGCAGCCACAGACTCTTTCTGTCGCGAGGGAATTGTCAACAAGAAGTAGAACACGAAGCTAGCGTCCGACACTGCTCCGTCGTACAATTCCGGTGAGGGAGTATCACTGGCGCAAAAAGCGGGCGTAGCGAACTGTCGGACAAGGAGCAGCAGGGGTCCGCAATAGTCTGTTGCGTCCGGAAAGGAAATCGAAAGGCAGCGGAGCGTCGCTTCGCCAGCCAGAGCGGCAAAGTGCTGGAGCGCTCGGGAAACACTTCCCGTCCGTCACCAGCGCAGCCGAGTTTAGGCACAGGCAACCACTTCAGCATTTGGTCACTCGTAAGACGCAGGTGTCTGTGTAGCGATTCGCACATACTTACGAATGAAAGAAAGCAACAATATGCTGTCTTCAAAATTCTGTATTTATTCTAAACACATCATTAACTTTTTTTTAAGTTATTAATCTTCCGCCTAGTTTGACATTCGCCTTCATATTTTCCAACCTTGCGCTAAGCTTTTCATCTCTAAGTAACTACTACACGCAACGTTCTCTAGAACAGTATAATCTGTTTTACGTATTTTATTACACTGCTGGAAAAAGTTGGTAGATCCTGTTAGAGGTTTCCAGTTTGTAAGATGGCTATAATTTCACACCTTACAAGCACCCATCCACATACATTGCCGTGACCTAGGTATCATGTGATAGGCTGAACATCGTACATATGAATATATAAAGGAAACTGACATTGTCACGTACCCCTTGTAAATAATAGTTAACGCTTATTGCATGAAAAGTGATGGAGTGTCTTTATTATCATACTAGTAGAGATTGGAACAACAGTGGAAATGAAACGGCAGGCAGAACTCAAGCCCTGGGTGGAAGGCCCACACAAGTGTGTTGGTAATGCTTGAACACAAGAAATAGCAAGAAGTACGTTGGAACACCTGAGCGCTGGGACACAGTAGAGTCGTGACCGGTCGGTTTTGTAGCCAGATGGGAAGGATTATACTTCGAAAACCACGAAAATCTTGGACGCAGCTGAGGGAAACTAGGAAGCGACACCTCGGAAACGACGTAGGCTGGGTTATTTCCAAGGATTTTTACTCAGGAGCGTACCATTGTACGAGTATAGGTTTTTCCTCGCAAACTTTGCGCGTTGGACAACAAAAGACTAAAATATGATTGGTCGGCGTTCGGAAGAATCTGTAAGGAGGGAGAATATTCCGTGGTTTAGGGAATACGATTCGTTTTCGGAATTACGATGGTGGGGAGCCGAGCCTTGCTGGGAGGCCAGCGGTAGAGAGACATGGTCTTCAAAAATGGCTCTGAGCACTATGGGACTTAACATCTTAGGTCATCAGTCCCCTAGAACTTAGAACTATTTAAACCTAACTAATCTATGGACATCACACACATCCATGCCCGAGGCGGGATTCGAACCTGCGACCGTAGCAGTCCCGCGGTTCCGGACTGAAGCACCTAGAACCGCACGGCCACCGCGGCCGGCGACATGGTCTTCCGTTGTGAGCGCCAGTGTGTGACGGTCGCTAGATATCAGCATTGTTGGTACAGATGGACTTGCTATCTTTGCTCTCAGTAGAGTTTATAGTTAGAACAGGAACTGCACTGTTGCGAATCTGTACGATTCTGGACTTCACCTCTGGGTTGGAAGTCATCGTTGAGTAGGCAGCGCTCAGTAATTGAGACCACCTCCTCTGCCTATACTTACGTTGAGACGTTATCTGAACCCCGTCCTTTTGTTTGGGAGTTCGTGTTTCTCGTCTGTTAGAACAGAGAGGAGAAGACAGTACTAGGGTATACTAGTCAGAGGACCGGTTTCGGCGTCCGAGTGTTTGAAAGGGTTTATTTGTGGCTGGAGTTCTTCCATCGTCGCAGACGAGTACGAAAACGATCATTTCGACGCACCGGACGCAGTACAAACGGTGATATCGCAAATTGCTTCGGCCTTTTAGGGCTATAAAAGCTAAACAACTGTGATCACGTTAGTTTATTTCCACTGAGGTCCACAGCACCGTAGATCATCTTTGAAAGTAGTGTCTTCTAGTATTTGGTACGTAGATGATGTCAGTCATTTCGCGGTATTGATATTAGACCACAGTCATAAGGAGCAGTGTTGGGCAATTGATCAGTAGTTTTACTTAGGAAATGTAAACTTTGTAATATAAAGTTTTTTTTTAAATCTACTATAAATATATAAGCAGGAACAACGTTTATCATTTAGTAGGATTAGTTATCTTGGTCATTGGTTTATGTTTAGATTGTAATTTATAGAATTAAAAGATCCTAAGATCTGCTTCAGGAGGTTGTCAGACAGGGCCAAATCATTTTAGCGTTTATTATTTTCCGTTGCGCACATTCGTTTTACACCCGCCTGGAGTAGCATCTTGGAAGTTCACTCAAGATTTATTGTTGCAACTGTGTATATGGAGTAAGTGAAATGATTACATTTACAAATCAAGCGCACAAGCGGTTTCGAGGTACCAGATATCGACCTATGCTAAAACATCCATAACAGTACTTGGTATAGCCTCCACGGACGGAAATTCAGTTGCTAACTATGGCATCAAAAAAAAAAGTCGATCGTACAGATGGCGAATGCTATCATGGAAAACGTTACGCCACGCCTGCTCGACCTATCCCCATAGTTCTGTAAGAGTTTTTGATTGACGTGTCGCACAGTTTCCATCATATCCCATACGTGCTAGACTGGGGACAAGTCCAGAGATCGTGCTCGCCAGGGAAGCTGCTTCAAGTCTTTCAGAGCACCTCAAGTTTGACGGGCAGTGTGTGGGTGAGCATTATCCTGTTGGAACAACACATCACCTTGCGGTTGCAAGTACGGCAAAAGAACGGGTTTAACAACATTCTGCATGTACCGAGTGCAGTTAGCGTCCCCTGCAGAAACACTAAAGCTAAACGATAGTTGTGGCTTGTCGCAATCCAGATCATAGACTTGGCGTGGGGCCAGTCTGTCTTGGATGAATCCACTCTACGAGACAGCGGTCACCAGGTCTACGCGCAAACGACCATCACTTACATGCACGCTGTATGTGCTTTCATTGCTGAAGATCATGGCGCACCATGCCATCTCCCGTGTGGTCTTCTGACGGCACCAGTCGAGTCATGCCCGTCTATATTGTGGCGACAGTAGAAGATGGTCTAGATGTGTGCGTGTCCATAGTCCCATCGATAATCATCATTAGCAACAGATCGTGTTGACGCGTCTCTTATCTGAGCAGTGGTAGCTGTACAATCTGCCACTGCCGACGATCGGGAGTCTGTGCTGCTTGAACTTCCAGAACCTCGTCAACAGGTGTACGAGGTGCATTCAAGTTCTAAGGCCTCCGATTTTTTTTCTAATTAACTACTCACCCGAAATCGATGAAACTGTCGTTACTTCTCGACGTAATCGCCCTGCAGACGTACACATTTTTCACAACGCTGACGCCATGATTCCATGGCAGCGGCGAAGGCTTCTTTAGGAGTCTGTTTTGACCACTGGAAAATCGCTGAGGCAATAGCAGCACGGCTGGTGAATGTGCGGCCACGGAGAGTGTCTTTCTTTGTTGGAAAAAGCCAAAAGTCACTAGGAGCCAGGTCAGGTGAGTAGGCAGCATGAGGAATCACTTCAAAGTTGTTGTCACGAAGAAACTGTTGCGTAACGTTAGCTCGATGTGCGGGTGCGTTGTCTTGGTGAAACAGCACACGCGCAGCCAATCCCGGACGTTTTTGTTGCAGTGCAGGAAGGAATTTGTTCTTCAAAACATTTTCGTAGGATGCACCGGTTACCGCAGTGCCCTTTGGAACGCAATTAAGGATCACGCCCTCGCTGTCCCAGAACATGGACACCATCATTTATTCAGCACTGGCGGTTACCCAAAATTTTTTTGGTGGCGGTGAATCTGTGTGCTTCCATTGAGCTGACTGGCGCTTTGTTTCTGGATTGAAAAATGGCATCCACGTCTCATCCATTGTCACAACCGACGAAAAGAAAGTCCCATTCATGCTGTCGTTGCACGTCAACATTGCTCGGCAACATGCCACACTGGCAGCCATGTGGTCGTCCGTCAGCATTCGTGGCATCCACCTGGATGACACTTTTCGCATTTTCAGGTCGTCATGCAGGATTGTGTGCACAGAACCCACAGAAATGCCAACTCTGGAGGCGATCTGTTCAACAGTCATTCGGTGATCCCCCAAAACAATTCTCTCCACTTTCTCGATCATGTCGTCAGACCCGCTTGTGCAAGCCCGAGGTTGTTTCGGTTTGTTGTCACACGATGATCTGCCTTCATTAAACTGTCGCATCCACGAACGCACTTTAGACACATCCATAACTCCATCACCAGATGTCTCCTTCAACTGTCGATGAATTTCAAGTGGTTTCACACCACGCAAATTCAGAAAACGAATGATTGCACGCTGTTCAAGAAAGGAAAACGTCGCCATTTTAAGTGTTCAAAACAGTTCTCATTCTCGCCGCTGGCGGTAAAATTCCAACTGCCATACGGTGCTGCCATCTCTGGGACGTATTGACAATGAACGCGGCCTCATTTTAAAACAATGCACATGTTTCTATCTCTTTCCAGTCCGGAGAAAAAAAATCGGAGGCCTTAGAACTTGAATGCACCTCATAAGAATGTTCACGTGACCACCGATACCAGCGTCGTTGCACAACTGACGCATCACGTCCAACTTGTTCGAAAGGACATCCCGTCACTCGGAAATCCACAATTTGATCCTGTTAAAACTCGTGCATTTGGCTGTATGACGTTGAGTGCGTTCCGTGGCATGGTTTTTCTGCTAGCTTCACACGTTTGCACCGCACTGAGACTTCTGGATGTGAGCATTCCGTATTAAAGGGTTGAAACATACGGTGCTCTGGTAGTTATGCCGCTATGCTGTTTGTTGATGAACGACGTTGGAACCAATATCAATACACCTACTGTTCCCCAGGTGGCGTACGACGTCATCGGATCAAAATCAATGTCTTCTTTCCAGGTGCACTGATGTTTTTCTTCCAACTGCCCCATCTGCAGCTCTTGTTCACCATTCTTAGATGCAGTATCAGATATCTCACTAATCTGTCCCTTTTTCTCGTAAAGGTCTCCCACTGCTACTTTCCTCATCTAGTTACTCCTTTAGTCTTCCTTCATTTCGTACATAATTTTTAGCATTTTCCAATAACACTAATTTCCAGTTTCTTCTTCTCCGGATTTCCAATGTTGCATTACTTTTCTATGCCTACATCTGTGTGACTAGTCTGCAATTTACACTCGGCTCCTTGGCACAGAGTTCAGTGACTACTTTCAGATTCTTTCTCTGCCGTTGCAAACTCTAATAGCGCTTTCGAAGGATAAATACCTACATCTTTCCGTCCGAGCTCTGATATCTCTTATTTTATCACGAAGGCCATTTCTCCCCATATAAGTTGGAATCAACCATTTTTTTCTTTTTCATATCGTATCAGCGACGCTCTCTCCCCTATTCCGCGACAATAGAAAACGTGCCGTCCTTTAAATTTTTCGATGTTCTCCTCTCGTACTGTCAGGTAAGGATCCCATACAGCGCAGCAATACTCTAGAAGAGAGATGAAGGGAGTAATGTAGGCAGTGTCATTAGTATATTAGTTGCAGCTTATAAGTGTTCTGCGCGTAAACCTCAGTCTCTGGTTCGCCGTCCCCACAACATTCACTCCCATACAACGCTGTGCGCCAGATGTACGCTCTCGTGAATTTTTTTTTTTCATTGCATTGTCAATATCTTATATCAGCAAGCCAATTTTAAGCAGTATACTTTCACACCTACAGTTGGTGTGTGTTTCATTCAATTTCGATAATAACTCTCTTTTCTCCTTCGTGCTGCACTTCGTGTCCTTCACCTTTCTTTCTATTTTTAATGGCCAAATAAACATGCGGAAAAAAATCACCTAGTAATTCTTATCTTACATTTCCCCCAATATTTCTCGATATAACTGAGAGCCAGATACTAAGAAGGCGTTTCAGTGATTTTAGGAAAATTAGAAAGTAGTGCTTTGTCCGTTATGGGTTGCGTATGTTTCGATCATATGACAACGAATTATGACTGCAGCGCTATGTGCTCCGTGAAAAATGGATTATTGTTCCTTGTTTTCTATTTGTAGAAGAGAGGGAAAGTATGTACTTAAAATCTTTTATAAGATTAACAACTCTGAGAAGACCTGGAGTCATTTGATCCACTATGGTCTTCGATTGTTACGGCGACTATTATATAAATTTTTCTCGAGTGACGAAGCAAGACATCATCCTGTGGACGCCTCTAACAATTCTTCTTGTGTCAGTCATTAGGAAACATTTATATGAATTAAACAGAATGCATCTGCATATTGTTTAAGGTATATTTCACGTATTTTCTTTTACTTACTCTGTGGCCGAGCGGTTCTAGGCGCTTCAGTCCGGAACCGCGCTGCTGCTACGGTCGCAGATTCAAATCCTGCCTCGGGCATGGATGTGTGTGATGACGTTAGGTTAGTTAGGTTTAAGTATTTCTATGCCTAGGGGACTGATTAACTCAGATGTTACGTCCCATAGTACGTAGAGCTATTTGAACCTTCTTTAACTTACTCGACCCTTTATCTGTCACGTGCTGTATTCAACGGTTTTATAAGCCATGGGGACGTGTGCAGGATGACTGGGTAGTACCAACTTGCACTACGGTCAGCGCCCAGGTGTGTAAATGTTTCTTTAACTTGATTTGCTATACTAAGTGCAACACTCTGACAGTCATCCTCTCTACCTCCACACAGTGAGCTGACCTTGCCGGAGGACAAATGGAACCCCTCCGCATACAATGACGAAAGACCGCACAATGAGCTGACAAATGTCAAGGGATACCTCCTAATATTGCACGGCGCAGTACAGTAACTCGACGTGGCATGAACAAGTTGTTGGAAGTCCCTAGCAGAAACATTGAGCCATGCTGCCTCGATAGTAGTCCATAATTGCGAAAGTGTTGCTGGTACAGGATTTTGTGCAAGAAATGACCTCTCGATTAGCCCCACAAACGTTCGTTGGGAAACATGTAGGGGGATCTAGGTGCCCAAACCATTGGCTCTAACTGTCCAGAATGTTCTTCAAACCAATTGCAAGCAAATGTGGCCCGGTGACATGGCGCATTGTCATCCGTAAAAATAGTATTATTAATTCTAAATGTATTTGTTAAATCAGTGTCGATGTATGACTAGTTTATGAGCGCCTGTAGGTTCATCGAGAATGAACTATCGGTGTGACAATTCTGGCGCGAGATCGAAAGAATGTCGAATGGTGTGTTCTTTTTTGGTGTGATCCTACTAAAATGCCGAAATTGCAGCTTGAATCGGATTAATGCAGCAGGAAGGTGCGAGTAACCATAGGTAATTCTGTGAACGGTTGTGTACACCTAAATGCACAAATACGTTTTCACGAGAAGTATGGCTGTAGTCGTATACTTGCAATTGAAGCAACGTGTGAGTGGTATTAATATATGCAGCACGAGGACTGTGAGAACTCCGTACTCGCTGTTCAACCAAACAGACAATTATGGTTTCGTGACTAATGCGGAGCGATTACGGTTTCGTGATTAATGAGGAGTGGAACAGTGCATGTGCAATTATACGTCTTAAATAACTATTTTGTGTGTGTTCACGCTACACATGTCTGAAGACTGGATTTTATTCAACGTCTAAACCAAGGCGATGCTAGTCGGAACATTACGTAAAACCAACGTATAAAAAATGCGAGCCGTCTTACAACTGAAGCTCGCCAGATGATAGGATTGCCCGTCGTTGGAAACCACGCACGAGGTAAAATACAACCACTGCAGAGACTTTTGTGACAGATTGTTATGGAAAGCACGATGTCATACACGCTAACTTTGTGTGAATGATATTTAAAAATGAAAAATGTTTCTTTTGTGATAAATGATACGTAGTGTATGTAAATATTACTGATACCGTTATTAAGAAAATTCTTTCAGCTTTCTCTTCATTTTATTAATTAACAGAAGCTGCTGAAACCTCTCTAAGTCATCACTGACTCACTCAGGAGAATGATACACCCTACAATTTTGGCAATAAAGCTATTTTCTCTTTGTTATATGAAGTTGAGTAACATGATTTTTCTAGTGTAATATTTTATTCATCTTCAGCAATTGTGTTTGTATTTGTTGAAATAATCAGCAACAAGGTGCACAAAGGAAATTTTATTTCCTTAAACGGTTTCGGGTACCTAGTGCTCTCCTTCACAAGCTTAGAACTATCACATTATTTGCGAGTGTCAAAAATGAGATGCTAGCGGCATATTGCTGTGATCATGTTGTCCATAGTGCAGGGACCTACTGAAAAATGCTGTTGACTATTACAGGTAGAGATGCATGGTTCTCGAGAACGTATGGGAGTGTATGACTCAGTTAGAATTGCTAATTCCAGGTCGACCACTGAGATAAGTGTGAGAAGCGGTGCTAGCTTTTAATGCCGGAAGTGTGGTCCGGAATTCCCGCCAGATACGTGCTCTAAGAGTGCTTGTTTTCGCACGAGAGGCGTACTCAAGCGTCTACCTGAATTTTAGTGTATTCCTCACAGTTTTCTCTGTGACGACTTTAGTTAGTACTACTAATGCTCGTATTTTTCAGAATCTTTACCGAGAATGCTATCATGAACTATCACTTCTACAAATTTTTGCAGGAAATGAAACAGTTGTTGCAGTTACTATAAGAGAAGCAAATTCGTACTCACACGCATTTTTCTCTTTTTAGGTATGGTATCCCCGCGCATTTCTGTTTACTTATTCTCTCCTTCTCCTTCTCTATCTCTCTCTCTCTCTCTCTCTCTCTCTCTCTCTCTCTCTCTCTCTTCCTTTTGTGTATCATTTTCCAGTATGGTTCCCTCATAACCATTGTTTAGCGCGAGTTTGCGTAAAATTTGGAGCTCTTTCTTATCATACGATTTATGCAGACTGTGTTCAATCTGTGGAGCATATACATAGAATTATGTTGGTTTCGAGCTTACAGCTATCAGTTTCTTGAAAACTGAAGAAAGGTAGTTGATTTTTTGTCAATTATTGTCAAGTCATCATATTTTTTATAACATTGTTTATATAATTCCGGGCTTTCTCTTCTTCCTGTTTCTTTTACCTTGCTAGATTATTTCTAACTTCAGAGAGTTGTTAAACATGATTCTGATGGGCCGATCTTGACAGCACAGAAGTTATATATTAGATCTTCTGGGCATGACTGAAGATCTAAAACAGCTCACGGATCTCAGAGATTCGACATAGTGGGCATAAAAGCTGCACCCCACACCTAAAAATCGTATTCCTTACAAGCAGAAGCGGAACAGAGTCAGTCAAGTTGTGACAAGCGCAAAACTCAGACATGCCCATACATTAACAGACAAAAGAAATTTGGACTATTTCTCCTATGGAAAAACCTGTGTGGTCTTGGTATACGCAAAGTAAAAACTGCAGCTGATCTTACTAACCTAACCAAAAAACTGAACAGGTACTTCACGTTACCTACAACCGCAATTGAACCAGAAACGAAACAGAGAATCATTGATTACTTCAAGGGGTAAACGGCTGTAGCTACCAAAAGTTATGTCTAAAACACGTTACTTGTTATGCTGTAAAAAAAAATAATCATTCGTATCAAATCAGCATCTACAGGACACGACGGTATCTCAGTCCCAATGACGAAGCTTATTATCGACAGAATACTGCCCACTATAACAGGTATTTTCAACCACTCCTTAACCACAAGCGCTTTCCCTGCACCCTGGTACCAGGGACTTGTTAAGCCACCACTTAAAAAAGACTTTTTCCAGAGCACCCTCTGATTACCGGCCCATGTGTATTCTTCCTACACTGTCCAAGGCCTTAGAATATATAGTCCATCCCAGCTAAAAAACTACCTAACCACAAACAACCTACTAGACAATCGAGTTACCGTAAACATTGCAGCACTACATATGTCTTAACAAAGATAACAGATGACGTGAAGCTAGTCATGGATGCACAAGAGGAGACTACAATGTGCTTAGTAGGCTTCAGCAAAGCCTTTGACACTGTTGACTTCGACATCTTACTTGCCAGACTTACCAGCTTAAATCTCTCGCGATGTGTAGTGCAGTGGCTCCACTCGAACCTGACTTCTCACCGTCAGTGCGTTACGGTAGGCACAGTGGAAGCAGGTAGTACCAGTTGTCCCCCAGGGTTCGGTATTAGGTCCTATACTCTTCTCATTCCATGTCACTGATGTATCCTCTGTGGTGTCACCGCCAGACACCACACTTGCTAGGTGGTAGCTTTAAATCGGCCGCGGTCCATTAGTACATGTCGGACCCGCGTGTCGCCACAGTCAGTAATTGCAGACCGAGCGCCACCACACGGCAGGTCTAGAGAGACGTACTAGCACTCGGCCCCAGTTGTACGACGACTTTGCTAGCGACTACACTGACGAAGCCTTTCTCTCATTTGCCGAGAGACAGTTAGAATAGCCTTCAGCTAAGTCCATGGCTACGACCTAGCAAGGCGCCATTAACCATTTCTATAGAGAGTCTGACTTGTATCATCAAGAATGCTGTATACAAATGATGGAGTAAAGTTAAGTATTCTAGCAGCTACGTACTTTTCTTTATAGCATTCATTCCGTATCCTGTTCCAGACTTCACGCCAGCCGGCGTGTGTGTACGCGTGCCTTTCGGTTACCCGTCACTGTGGACTGGCTGTCTTGTCAGTCCACAACATCCTCTGTTTTGTCCTGCTGCAAATATCACATCTGAGATGAACTCTAGTTGTATCTACGTGCAAAATCAATAATCCTGAAGACAGTTGTCGAGAGTTCAATACCGACCTGAGTGAACTATCAAAATAGTCACTGTACATAGGGTTAAAACTCAACGCATCCAAAACCCAAGCTGGACTGGTTGATCATCTAGGCTCATTAACCAGAATTATCGGGAATCCGTGCCATCTTTAACCCTTAAAGGGACAAATATCATCTTCTGCAAAGAGTCTATAAGAAATAATAGAAGAAAATTTCATTTGGACGAAACACGTAACTCGAGTTATCAGCATTTCTCCATGCTTACAAATATATAAAAACCACAGGTATTCCCTCCTTACCTGAAAAAGAATCTTGTACAAATACTTGCACTTAAAATTATTGGTTACTGGAACTGGTTATGAATTCCTGTGTTCGCCAAATACCGATGTTAGACCCTTCGATCATATTTCACCATCATGTGCACAGCTATCCTGGCTGCGTGCAGACAAGTGCAGAGATTTCCATACCCCCGCTTTTGATATTACAGAAGGAGTCTGAATTGAATCACTTTAATTTGTTACAAAGATTACATTAATTTATATTTTATTAGTGCATTCTAAGATGGAGTGCGATCAAGCATACAGTATTTATCAGTGCTGTAATTTTTCTGCAGTATATCCGTATTCTTCAACAGTCTTATGAAAACATTCAACTTATTACACCAGAACTCTGTGGATGATCATAAATTTTCTACGTGTATTACGGAGTTTGTTTTGTTAGTTATGCTGAATATTATTCTTGTAAATATGTTGTCAAGTTACAAATGCTATTTGTTATTTGAGAAAGAGAATACGCATGGAATGTTTATATTTTGTAAATAGACACGCTGGCCTAGTTAGGGAAAAGCTATTGTCAAAGAGTATAACAAATTCTAAATGCATCGTCAATGGGCGAGCGGGCGCGCCAAGAAAGTAGCAGTTCGGAGTCGCGAGGAGACTATTGTTGGTTGTGTTCAAATGGCTCTAAGCACTAAAGGACTTAACATCTGAGGTCATCGGTCCCCTAGACATACAACTACTTAAACCTAACTAACCTATGGACATCACACACATCCATGCTCGAGGCAGGATTCGAATCTGCGACCGTAGCAGCAGCTCGATTCGGGACTGAAGCGCCTAGAACCGCTAGGCCTCAGCGGCCGATCATTGGTTATGTGTATTAGTAGCAGTAGCCCAAACTCTTTTAAGTCTAAACTGAAGAGTTTTCTCATGGCTCACTCCTTCTATTCTGTCGAGGAGCTCCTGGAAGAGCTAAAAAATTAAGCAAATTCAAGTGTTACATTGTTGATTTTCTTTATTTAAACTTACGACTTGTCACCTGAATATGTTTTTTTATATTTCATTTTATCTGTTTCTAATATCGTGTTATAATTTCATGTATTGACTCGTTCCATGACCATGGAGACTTCTCCTTAACTTGGTCCCACGGAACAATAAATAAATAAATAAATAAAAATTAGCCAGTGTGGCTATGGAAAAGTGCGGAGCAATGAATACTGAAATGGTTGTTTTGGCGGATGTTTACTATGGGCAAGCTACGTGTATGGCATTTATTGGGCACAGTACAAATGCATCAAGAGCACTGTGGCCCTTGTTATTGCCTGTGGTATGGCAAGGAGATCAGCCTGTGCCCTATTTTACCGCTAAATGAAGCCGCTCGACAAACCAACGGCATCATGAAGTGAAGTAAGATCTAAACTTTTTATAACTAGAAGTGTAATAGGCTGACAAGCCTAGTTGGCAATTTGTTGCTTAAATAACATTGTTTTCGCGCATATTGTCAAGTAAATAATTTTCCTAAGTCGTTATCCAAGTAGTACTCATCCTATTCCTTTGTACGAACCGAAATAATCAGAAAATGAGAACTGAAAGTGAAGTGAACATTAATTTATTAGATTATGAAAACATAATTTTTCCAACTTTTGGACAATTACGTTAATGAAATCTTTGGCTGTAGTACGAATAATGTCAGAAATAGAATGATGCAAAAGCCAGTATTAATTCATTTGCTAAAGTACACTCCTGGAAATTGAAATAAGAACACCGTGAATTCATTGTCCCAGGAAGGGGAAACTTTATTGACACATTCCTGGGGTCAGATACATCACATGATCACACTGACAGAACCACAGGCACATAGACACAGGCAACAGAGCATGCACAATGTCGGCACTAGTACAGTGTATATGCACCTTTCGCAGCAATGCAGGCTGCTATTCTCCCATGGAGACGATCGTAGAGATGCTGGATGTAGTCCTGTGGAACTGCTTGCCATGCCATTTCCACCTGGCGCCTCAGTTGGACCAGCGTTCGTGCTGGACGTGCAGACCGCGTGAGACGACGCTTCATCCAGTCCCAAACATGCTCAATGGGGGACAGATCCGGAGATCTTGCTGGCCAGGGTAGTTGACTTACACCTTCTAGAGCACGTTGGGTGGCACGGGATACATGCGGACGTGCTTTGTCCTGTTGGAACAGCAAGTTCCCTTGCCGATCTAGGAATGGTAGAACGATGGGTTCGATGACGGTTTGGATGTACCGTGCACTATTCAGTGTCCCCTCGACGATCACCAGTGGTGTACGGCCAGTGTAGGAGATCACTCCCCACACCATGATGCCGGCTGTTGGCCCTGTGTGCCTCGGTCGTATGCATTCCTGATTGTGGCGCTCACCTGCACGGCGCCAAACACGCATACGACCATCATTGACACCAAGGCAGAAGCGACTCTCATCGCTGAAGACGACACGTCTCCATTCGGCCCTCCATTCACGCCTGTCGCGACACCACTGGAGGCGGGCTGCACGATGTTGGGGCGTGAGCGGAAGACGGCCTAACGGTGTGCGGGACCGTAGCCCAGCTTCATGGAGACGATTGCGAATGGTCCTCGCCGATACCCCAGGAGCAACAGTGTCCGTAATTTGCTGGGAAGTGGCGGTGCGGTCCCCTACGGCACTGCGTAGGATCCTACGGTCTTGGCGTGCATCCGTGCGTCGCTGCGGTCCGGTCCCAGGTCGACGGGCACGTGCACCTTCCGCCGACCACTGGCGACAACATCGATGTACTGTGGAGACCTCACGCCCCACGTGTTGAGCAATTCGGCGGTACGTCCACCCGGCCTCCCGCATGCCCACTATACGCCCTCGCTCAAAGTCCGTCAACTGCACATACGGTTCACGTCCACGCTGTCGCGGCATGCTACCAGTGTTAAAGACTGCGATGGAGCTCCGTATGCCACGGCAAACTGGCTGACACTGACGGCGGCGGTGCACAAATGCTGCACAGCTAGCGCCATTCGACGGCCAACACCGCGGTTCCTGGTGTGTCCGCTGTGCCGTGCGTGTGATCATTGCTTGTACAGCCCTCTCGCAGTGTCCGGAGCAAGTATGGTGGGTCTGACACACCGGTGTCAATGCGTTCTTTTTTCCATTTCCAGGAGTGTAGAATTACTTTCACAATAAAAAATTGGTAGTAAAATTTTAACTAATTTGGACACCGAATTTCACTGTCAAAGCACAGCTCCTAATTTATAGCTTGTAACATTATTTATAACTTTCATTACAAAGAAATATCAGAGTAACTGCTAGGTTAATAACAGTCCTTGTCGATGAGTTAATTCAATCTTCCTGCTCGATACAATTACGATAGTCATTACTACGGTGCATAACGTAACAAAAAGTTTCTGTCCGCAGCCAGTAAACGATCTTACTTTAACTGAGCTTTGCAAATTAACATAATATGTTGTATGTGTTTGCTATTTCATTATTATGTGACTACTGTGACATGTGGTGTGAAGTACTTGAAAGCGTGCATTCCTACGTCGTGACGCCAAAAACTGTCCTTACGTAAGATTGCCTACGAGTAGAAAGGTCAGATTCAATTTAATTATTTTTGTTCCGTTGAGGAACTGCCAATGGTTGGTTATTTTCATTAATGACATACTTTGAAAACCTTTTTTACAAAATTTTCACTAACTACTGTCAATTAAAAATTAGTTTACGTAATAAAAATATATGAAATTAACCAAACTTTGTTTATAACCGTCATTTCAAAAGCGCTGAGCAGAGGCGATTCGGTTGTAACTGCATCTGCTTCTCTCGGTCTTGCATTATTCTTCGGAGCAGATGCCTTTTCCCCACAGATTAGGGACTTTATGTACACGGTCAAATTGAAAAGCTTAATTATCCGGAGAGGCAGGACGGTTATAAACTCACGTTTCGTAATAATTCACTCTAGTCACTACCCTTGCTTTCGTAGTTTCTACAATAAACTGTGTTTCGCCACTGTTCAATACATTACTCATTTCGGAAAATAGAATTTCAGCAACAGAAGAGAATCGGGACAGAACTAGAAAAACGGTGACAGTAACGGAGAAAGGTGGGACGGAAATGCGTGCGTTGTCTGTAGCACACAGGTCACCTACTCGATATTCCTTCTCCATGTCTGGCCTAGAACGCACTCATTGCTCTGATGCTAACTCACAGTTCGTGCATGTCCCGCGTGATGAAAATGTAATGGCGTTCCGCAGCACCTGGGCGTCAGATCTGGTCTGTAAAAACCATTCCACACCCTGTGCTAGCTGCTATATGGTGGTCAGTCAATAAATAACACGGAGAAAATAAGAAAAAAAACAGCTTTAGGTGTGCGTGAACATTATAATGCAAAGCGGACCTTTCCACCTACCCCCATTTCTGAAATGTGCTTCATCGAAGTTTTAAAGACAGTTTTGGAACATAATGTATACGCATAAGAGAGCCGCTGCGTTTTTCATACACTAAAACCAAGAAACAATCCATAGTTAGGTCCTCCTGTAATGAATTTTAGCTAAGGTTTATTGCAATCTATTTCCAGTCACTCGAATTTCCACAGGCACGAAAAAGGTCCAGGTTTACCATGGACTGATGTATAGAAATCCCTCCAGCAGGCCTCTGTACGTCTTCAAAACTAACCCGGGAAAATCCGGACGTATCGCAGCCCTAGTTGCGGATGCAAAGGTGGGTGCAATGGTTCCCTTAAGAATATATGAAGAAGAAAGGAACTTGGCTCGATTTAACGACAGTTTGCATTCCGTCTTATAGACAATTTGTGATGATGTCCACAAAAGCAAAATCATTTGAATATTTAGACATTTATTTGTGTGGAATGTAACATTTTGTACAGAAAACTACGTCACCAGCTATTAAAAATTCACAAGTACAGATTTTCAGGACTATGTTGATGGCGTTAGGAATCTGTATGGAGCTAGGAGAGATTATTTAATATATGTTAGTATGTTTTAAAAGCCGTGTCATATTAAAAAGTGTTTCTATTTAAATAGTTATTTTCCTGATTTTTAGCATTGTGTGTGTGAGAATTTCCAGTTAATATCAGCAGGACATGTGGTAAACTTCAGATTTATTTAAACTTTTCTTCAAATGAGTCAATCAATATATTGCTTTCTCAGAGGCATATCAAGCGAGAAGACCGCGAATGTAAAAACTAGAGAAAATGGTGCTGAAAGGAGGCTTAGCAACAACCGTTCTTAAGTGCAAACTTCCGCGTCTGGAACAAGAAAACAGGGAAATAGCAGTGGGAGACCAAGTAACTATTCTCCGTCACACATCAGTAAAGAAAGCTAGTTAATATTGAACAGTCATACAGTCCTGAGTTAAGTTGAAAGTTTCAAGTCTTAGCTTATCGGGAAGTTCGTTTAAAATCAAATGCAAAACTTTACCAAACAGACAAAGACAGACAGACCGAAAAACAAATTTCCCCCCGCTACACACCAGACTCAAAACCGATTTAATATTACAGTATCATCCAGTTCTGACTCTTGTGGAAAGTTTCAAGTCTCTAGCTTATCGGGAAGCTACTTTAAAATCAATTGCAAAATTTCTACCGAAAAAATAGATAAGAAACACTATCTAATAAAAACGTGTTAACAAGTGATTTCTCATTTAGATATATACATATCTACAGTGCAGCAAATTTTAAAACCAACCAAAAATTGATAATTCCAAAAGTATGAAAATTCGTATTTCAGCAAGTAAATACATACATTTTGTATTTACTTATTTTTAGAAATATACTCTTTATTCACGTCTCCTTGAAATAAAATACTTTTTGCCTCTGAAAAAGTTGTCAATCCTAGTCATGTGTTTTGTATATCTGAAAAGACTGAAAAAGGGTGTATATAAAATCACTCAAATCTGTTGATTGAGTGAAAACATCATATAACGGCCGAAACCGGAGGAAACTTGTTTCAGTCAGTTGTCTTCCCCTGAATGAAACCACTCAAACATTCGTATAGCTGATATGGCCACTGAGAATAGTTTCATTCGATTGTTTCATTCTACTGAAAAATTCGACTCAACGAAAAAACAGTCGACTGACCAATCTTCTTCTTCTTTAGCGTTTGTCCCGCATGCTGGCGGGGTCCGCTGTTTTGGCTCGTTGTCGCCACTTCTTGCGATCTTGTGCCTGGTCAGGGTGAAGGCCTGAGATCTTGAAGTCTTCATGCAAGGTGTCAAGCCATCGCCGCAGACTTTTAACAATAGATTGGTCAGTCGACTGACCAATCGATTACTAAAAACAGTCGACTGTCCCATCACTACCACGAAGCCATGAACAAAAGTTGCAAACAAGGCACTGCTCAAGGCTGGTGGAGGCTCCATAATGGTGTGGGTTGTGTTTCCATGTACTGCATTAGGTCCTCTTGTTCATCTGAATCCATCATTGACTGGTAATGGTTATGTTAGGAAATGAAACACCTACAGCCGTCCTTATGATGTCATTTATTGATGGCTGCCAGTTTCGGTACTTCAGTGCACCATCTTCAGACCTTAGCTAATGCTGAGGGAGTTAACACATCCCCATGCACGATGAATCAGTGGCCAACATCTATAACTGGTTTTCGCAGACTACTTGTAACCGATGTTGTCTCTCCAACCAACAGAGAGACAATACCGCTCTTACATGAAGTCCGCGGAAATCAGTTATAGATGTTGCCCACTGATGCATCGTTTATGTGGATGGTGTCAACTCCTTCACATCAGCTAAGGTCTGAAGATCGTGCGCTGAAGCACCGACACTGGTAGCCATACAATAAATGACATCGTAAGGCCGACTGGAGGTTTTTCATTTTCTTACATAAGTTGACGGCCCAAGTCCCACAGACGTCCGATCACAAGGACGGACATAAATGGTTATGTTCGGCTGTTTATAGACCACTTGCAGCTATTCATGGAATTCACGATCCGAAACAAAGATGGTATTTTTATGGATAACAATGCGCCATGAACCGGGACGGCCGACCGCGGTGGTCTCGCGGTTCTAGGCGCGCAGTCCGGAACCGTGCGACTGCTACGGTCGCAGGTTCGAATCCTGCCTCGGGCAAGGATGTGTGTGATGTCCTTAGGTTAGTTAGGTTTAAGTAGTTCTAAGTTCTAGGGGACTGATGAGCACAGCTGTTAAGTCCCATAGTGCTCAGAGCCATTTGAACCAACCGGGACGCAGTTGTTCGAGACTGGTTTGAAGAACATTTTGGACAAATCGAGCGCCCAACTTACATCCCATCGAAGATTTATGGCACACAATCTTTAGGTATTCGAGCGCAGAAGTTTCCATTGCCAACACAGTTTGCCAGTTATGGACGGCTGCAGACGCAGCGTGCTTAATATTTCTGTAGGGAATTTCCAGCGACTTGAGTCCATGCCACGTCAAGTTGCCGCAGTACGACGGGAAAAAGGAAGTCCAATACGATATTAGGAGCTATTCTCATGAGTTTTGCCACCTCGTTGTATAGCCGCGGAAGAATTGTTCCTTCGACCTCGGGATTATTAGAGCCGATGTTGGAAGGGAACGCTAAAAGCTAAGATTATGAGCCTGTAAAACGTACTCAGCGTGCACAGTTGTTCTAGTAAATTTCAGCAGCCGCCACTGCTCCTTCCGCCACACTCGGCTTAGTGTTTCGGCCGAACGCCCAAGCTCATTGTCAGGAGCTGTTCGCTTCATAGCTGGCTGGCACTGAAAGGAACCGGGAGCAGGGCCTCGCGTCCGCGCACCGCCTGTTCTCTCGCTGCTCACGTAATGTCTCGTCTTCTCGCCCGTCGCGATGAAATCGCAAAGTTACGACGCGCTCTCCGTCACACTGGCCGTTAAGCCGTCGGCGGTGCAGCCAGCCAATTTCACGGAAGATTTGCCGCTTATGCTGAGTAGCTAACCTCTGTCTCTTCTGCACGGCCGGGAAATGACGTAGAGGCACTGTAGCAGAACCGCGTGGAGGCGGAATAAATGTGCCATTTGTCGGTTTCATTCGAGAAACCGAAAGCTGTGGCACACTTTATCTACGAGCGGGTAAAATTGAGTCCAGGTTGCTTCACAAAGGAAAATGCCGACAAAGATGTGTTCTTCGCAGCCACCTCCATACATTCGTGCGTTCTGCCATAAAAATAAGCAGTATGGTCATTATCGACTAGTAACGTGCTGTCAACGTAAGTGTCCGCCGCTAGTCCGCGCTGCAGTCGTTGAAAAAAGCGAGACTGCGCTAGGGCGAAATTCAAAAGTGCAAGATGGCGTTGTCAGGAAATTAAAAAGTATAAGATGGCGTAGTCAAGGACGTTTGAGGTGTTTATCCTCGCGTTGTGACTTACTTGGTTTCCATGGTTAAGGATTGTTTTGTTGCTTGAACAATGCACCGGACCCAGATAGCTACACTTCTCTCAGTTTCGAAGTAACTGACGCAAAAAGTAGAGTTACCAAGCTACCACTTTCAGACAGGTATTTTGTCTAAGGCAGATTGGTCCAGACTAGTGAGGTTAGGTTACATCTACATCTGTGTGATTACTCTGCTATTCACAAGAAAGTGCCTGGTAGAGGGTTCAGTCAAGCACCTTCAAGCTCTCTACCGTTCCACTCTCGAACGATGCGTGGAAGAAACGAGCATTAAATTTTTCTGTGCAAGCCATGATTTCTCTTATTTTATCGTGATGATCATTTCTCTCTCTGTAGGTGGGTTACAGATAAACCCGTGGTCTAGGGTTAGCGTCTTTGATTCATAATCAAAACGTCTTCGGTCCCGGGTTCGATCCCCGCCACTGTCCAAATTTTGATAAATAATCGGCATTGGCGGCCGAAAACTTCCGGCATAAGAAGTCAGCCTCATTCTGCCAACGGCCTTGTCAAAGAGGGCGGAGGAGCGGATAGAGGTTCAGGGCACTCCCTTGTCCTAGGGGTGGGAAATTGCCCCTAAAGGCGGAAGAATCGGCAATGACCAACGACATGAGGATGCAGAAGGCAATGGAAAGCACTGCATTAAAGACACGTAACGTGTATCCACAGGACATGTGGCCTGTAATTGAAGTGTCATGATGATCTCTCCATTGGCAAAAGATTCCGGAATAGTTCCCCATTCGGATCTCCGGGAGGGGACTGCCAAGGGGGAGGTTACCATGATAAGAAGATTGAATAATCAACGAAAGGACAACGTTCTACGAGTCGGGGCGTGGAATGTCAGAAGATTGAACGTGGTAGGGAAACTAGAGAATCTGAAAAGGGAAATACAAAGGCTCAATCTAGATATAGTAGGGGTCAGTGAAGTGAAGTGGAAGGAAAACAAGGATTTCTGGTCAGATGAGTATCGGGCAATATCAACAGCAGCAGAATATGGTATAACAGGTGTAGGATTCGTTATGAATGGGAAGGTAGGGAAGAGGGTGTGTTACCGTGAATAGTTCAGTGACCGGGTTGTTCTAATCAGAATCGACAGCAGACCAACACCGACGACGATAGTTCAGGTATACATGCCGACGTCGCAAGCTGAAGAAGAACAGATAGAGAAAGCGTATGAGGATATTGAAAGGGTAATGAGGTATGTAAAGGGGGACGAAAATCTAATAGTCATGGGCGACTGGAATGCAGTTGTAGGGGAAGGAGTATAAGAAAAGGTTACAGGAAAATATGGGCTTGGGACAAGGAATGAAAGAGGAGAAAGACTAATTGAGTTCTGTAACAAGTTTCAGCTAGTAATAGCGAATACCCTGTTCAAGAATCACAAGAGGAGGAGGTATACTTGGAAAAGGCAGGGAGATACGGGAAGATTTCAATTAGATTACATCATGGTCAGACAGAGATTCCGAAAACAGATACTGGATTGTAAGGCGTACCCAGGAGCAGATATAGACTCAGATCACAATATATTAGTGATGAAGAGTAGGCTGAAGTTCAAGACATTAGTCAGGAAGAATCAATACGCAAAGAAGTGGGATACGAAAGTACTAAGGAATGACGAGGTACGTTTGAAGTTCTCTAACGCTATAGATACAGCAATAAGGAATAGCGCAGTAGGCAGTACAGTTGAAGAGGAATGGACATCTCTAAAAAGGGCCATCACAGAAGTTGGGAAGGAAAACATAGGTACAAAGAAGGTAGCTGCGAAGAAACAATGGGTTACAGAAGAAATACTTCAGTTGATTGATGAAAGGAGGAAGTACAAACATGTTCCGGGAAAATGAGGAATACAGAAACACAAGTCGCTGAGGAATGAAATAAATAGGAAGTGCAGGGAAGCTAAGACGAAATGGCTGCAGGAAAAATGTGAAGACATCGAAAAAGATATGATTGTCGGAAGGACAGACTCAGCATACAGGAAAGTCAAAACAACCTTTGGGGCCATTAAAAGCAACGGTGGTAACATTAAGAGTGCAACAGGAATTCTACTGTTAAATGCAGAGGAGAGTGCAGATAGGTGGAAAGAATACATTGAAAGCCTCTATGAGGGTGAAGATTTGTCTGATGTGATAGAAGAAGAAACAGGAATCGATTTAGAAGAGATAGGGGATCCAGTATTAGAATCGGAATTTAAAAGAGCTTTGGAGGACTTATGGTCAAATAAGGCAGATGGGATAGATAACATTCCATCAGAATTTCTAAAATCATTGGGGGAAGTGGCAACAAAACGACTATTCACGTTGGTGTGTAGAATATATGAGTCTGACGATATATCATTGTAAGTAGGCTGCTTATGTTTTTTTATCGGCAACGTTACATAGCGCTCGGTAGGAAAATCACTGGCTGTGCTATGTGCAGTCTGTAGCTAGTTTGCATTGTTGTCTGCCATTGTAGTGTTGGGCAGCGGCAGCTGGATGTGAACAGCGCATAGCGTTGCGCAGTTGGAGGTGAGCCGCCAGCAGTGGTGGATGTGGGGAGAGAGATGGCCGAGTTTTGAAATTTGTCATGAACTGCTATATATATTATGACTATTAAGGTAGATACATTGTTTGTTCTCTATTAAAATCTTTCATTTGCTAACTATGCCTATCAGTAGTTAGTGCCTTCCGTAGTTTGAATCTTTTATTTAGCTGGCAGTAGTGGCGCTCGCTGTATTGCAGTAGTTCGAGTAACGAAGATTTTTGGTGAGGTAAGTGATTTGTGAAAGGTATAGGTTAATGTTAGTCAGGGCCATTCTTTTGTAGGGATTTCAGAAAGTCAGATTGCGTTGCGCTAAAAATATTGTGTGTCAGTTTAAGCATAGTCTTGTAAAATTGTTCAAAGGGGATGTTTCATATGTCGACCCTTAGCTGAGGATACCTCACTGGAATCTTCTAATTCTTTTCTTGTAGCTTGTGTAATTAGTGTAGCTTTTGTTTATTGCCAGGGCGTAATTATAGAGAGAATTTCCATTGTAGTTGTAGTTTTTCATTGTTGTACAGTAAAACAGTTGTGGCATGCATGTTGATTTGTACCAAGTATTTCGCAGCTGCAATTAACTAGATATTATTTTCAGTACTATGTTAATGTGTTCTCTTATTTTTGCTCTTCAAATTATGCTTTTCTGTGTTGTCGTGTGAAATATTGTGACAATAATGGCGTGTGAAAAACGTAATACTAGGCTCCAAAGTAAACTGAGAAATGACAGTGAAGACGAAAGCAGTGTGTTAGCGCCACTGTGTGATGAAGTAACTAATGTTCAAAGTAGTAATTTGGTAATTGTGCATAGGGAAATGGAGCAGGCGGCAAATAGTGGCGTAGACAGTGAAACAATTAGTAAACAGGGAAGCATTATCGATCGATCGGTCGGCAACATCTCGCCTCAGGAATCGGGAATGACAGAACACAATATTGCAAATACTGTAGACTCAGGTTTTGGGTTCTCACCGTTTTCTCAAATGAGTCAAGACACATTTTCCGCTTGTCAAAATGTGAATGTTGCCGGTGCAAATTCACTGCCGAAAAGCACTGAGGAACATGTTTCAGACACCAGTGCATTGTTATTACAATTAATGCAACAAATGGGACAAAAGCTTCAAAAGTTAGAAACAATGGAACAACACCAGAGACAAACACAGCAACAGTTAGACACAGTGGAACAAAATCTTAAAAAGTTAGACACAATGGAACAAAATCTTCAAAAGTTACACACAATGGAACAACACCAGAGACAAACACAGCAACAGTTAGACACAGTGGAACAATATCTTAAAAAGTTAGACACAATGGAACAAAATCTTCAAAAGTTAGACACCACGCTTGAACAAACACGTGAAGATTTAACTACTGAGTTACATAACATTGAATCGAAATGTCAAAAAGTCTGCAATGACGTAAAAACATAAATTTGTGAGCATTTTCAACCTATTTTTTCGTGGCATGAAAATGCATTACAGAATCACAAAGCAGCCGTAAAAGAACTGCAAACTATTGTTCATCAAAATCATGAGACCTTGCAAGCAAAAACTGACTCAGTTGCATCTACCGATTTGATTACGCAACTTGCAAAAGCTCAGGAAAACTTAAAGGACACAGTAGATACTCTGAAAATTGGTTCAGAAAGACACATGGAGGAAATTAGTTCATTATCAGAGAAAGTAGTTGAACTTTCGGATCAGCTAAATAATTTATCTACGAAGGTAGATGATAATCTGAATGACACAAAACTGGTAGTCTTTAATGACACAGAAGAATGCGAACAAATTAGAAAATTCAAACAAAATCAAATCAATACACAGTACAAAAGAGAAATCCGGGAAGTACAAGATCAGCTGACACAGGTAATACAAGAATTACGTATTTCAGAGAACACTCGCGCCCCAATATGGGAAGAGGGACATAGAAATACGGAACAGCCACAAAATAATAACACAGGGTATTTCGGAAGTTATGAAAGAAATTGGCAATGTGCACCGAATTTTGAGATTGAACCGCCGACACGACGAAACAATGACCGACATGCGACTCGCCGACATGATGATTTTGACTATAAGCTGTTCATTACTACACGTAAATTCAAAACGTTTAAGAATTCTGGCAACGACATTCATCCACAAGCGTGGCTCCATCAATTCTCTCATTGTTTTCCTCCCAACTGGTCATTAGAACACAGATTAGAATTTATGTGTGGCTACTTAGAGAATGAACCAGCTGTCAGAATGCGATCGGTCATTCACGATTACCACAGTGAAGGAGAATTTTACTATGCCTTCCTCTCAGCATATTGGTCTCAAGCCTCACAAGACCGCGTAAAACATAGCGTCATGATGATGAAACACTTTGAACAAGCTGAATTTTCCAGTCTTGTCAAATATTTTGAAGACATGTTGCATAAGAATCAATATCTTTCAAACCCATACAGCCCTTCAGAACTCATCCGCATTTGCTTACTGAAATTGCCTGAACATTTAAGAAATATTATTTTGGCTGGGCGTTGCAAAGACGACATTGAAGCTTTTCAGGGACTGTTACAAGAACTGGAAATTGACACTGACAATCGTGGAACGCGAAAACAGGAGCACAACAATTACAGGTCACATCTGTCACAATTCCGCGATGACAGAAATAATACACGACAAGGCTATTCTTATAACGTAAATCGTGACCAAAACAGACACCACCCGTATGACAGAGTAGTAATAATTACAGGGGAAGATCACCTCTCCGCGGTAATGACTATCACAGAGACAATCAGAGAAACAGACAATATGGGAACCAAAATAATTATTACTACGGGAGACAGAATAACTTTAGACGCAACGGTCCAGCGCGCAGTTACGATTCAGGGAGAAATTCTCCACCACTTAACCGACAAGAAAGAAACTACAGTAACTACCGACATGACGACGACGATGTGATCGTAACGACAGACCTGAATTGCATCAGAACTGGCGGGATTGAACCAGGGCAGGGCCCTCTCGTTACGGTGAATTTGTAGAAGGTAGGTCTCCAAATCCCAATAACGATGCGTGCCAACAAAGAGACAATAGGCAATGACTCACACTACTGGCATCCACAAAACATACTTATGAAACTGACGACGCAGCTGCCGTAGCTAGTAATTACGTAAAAATGGAAGACATTAGGGACATCTTACTCCGGGAACGCGACGTAAAACATAACAACAGTGCATATCCTGTGATTCACATTACTGAAAATGACGTAAAATTTACGGCAGTACTTGACTCTAGCAGTCCCATTTCAGTAATTAGTGAAACAGCCTTTAGCAAATGCAACAAATCGAACGATTGTCCCACACTTCCGTTACGTAAGATTAAATTACAAGGTGCAATCATTGGAAAAAGTGTAGATGTACGCCAACAAACCAACTTAGAATTCTTTTGTCAAAGCCACAGCTTCTCTATGAACTTTCTTATTGTTCCATTATTGTTGACGGAAATTATACTGGGAGTAAACTTTTTGAATGAATACAAAGCAATCTTAAGCTTTCACGATGCTGAAATAAGTTTAGAGAAAGAAGGTAAGTCAATAGCTTTGAAATTTGAAGACTGGCTGTAACCTCCCCCTCACTTATCGACCTTAATGACAGTGAAAAATTAAACCGTGTGTACCTAATGGAAATTTGGGAAAAGCAATCATCACCGAAGTTAACCTGTCGGTAAAGAGGGAGGAAAGGGTTACATCTAAACCAAAGGAAAAATGCTAATGAAACTGGTGGAAATTAATTTTGAAAAGGGGTAAAGTTAATAAAGAAAGTAATTGTGCGGCCGTTACGTTAACAATTAATTAGCGTTAATTAGATATTGGAGATTTGGGGGAAATTACGGTCGCCAGTCCTAAGGACAATTACTATAGTAACTGAAAAAGAAAGGTTATTACACATATAATTAGCACTAGAAGTGTGGCAACTGAAGGTTGACACGTGTAGTGTGAAAACTGAAAGTTTGTCAGAAGTAATAAATTTCGCTACACTCTGACTTAATTTAGCAAAAGAATTAATAAAACAGGAAAATCGAAAGTTAATTTAGTGACTGAAGTTAATAGTGAGCTTTCTTTCTGAAGCACATCGAAATTCAGTAAAATACAGTTAGTCTTGCACTACCTCAACAATCATTTCTAAAGCTACTTGAATCTACGAAATTTAGAAAGAAGAGATTTAACTATGAACTTGAATTAAACGATTCTGAACAATTAACAACAGTAAAATTTAGTACGTACCAAGCTGAGCTGCAGTCACAGGTAACTAAAATACGGTAACAAAACTCGCACTCTTAATTTGTGCTTGTGCAATCTAAATATTGTAGCCAGCTATGAATACCTAACTGAACATTGAAATTAAAGCAGTGAAATAAAATGATGCTGGCGTTTGAATTTCAACGACACTCGGGCTCATTTCGGAAAAGAAAGGGACCCTGCTTGGCAAAGCAATTGGGACAATGAGCAACAAAGGTTCATGCTAAGTTGCTGTAATTATAGTTACGAAAATGGTACAGTTTGAAAAGCTGAGGTCTGCCATACAGTTCTAAAACTTTACGTGCTTCCAGTCTTCCTTGTTGGTTGATTGAAGGTTCGATGCCGTCGATCGAGGAGGTGGCGACAGTCACTCATTGTCGGCCGTCGCTGTTGCAGAAGCTGGATGTTGGCGCGCCTTCTTCTCGACACGGTCACCAGACGAAACGGGCTCTTGATATGCGCCAGCTAATGCTTCCCGCCCGCGACACCATGTCAGAAACTATCATCGCAAGTCGAACGCAATTACATTCTGCCAAACCCCGAAAGTGCGGCAACTCGCGGGAGCTTCACACAACACACCTGCTCCACTCGCTACTCCAGCCAGACTCCTCTCTGCTCTCGCGCTCCACGCGGCAGAGTTAACACTACCAAAGGTTCTATACACTTTGATTCTTCACACGACCTATCGATGTAAGCGTTCGATAGCAGTTTTCCCTAGGCAAGACCCAGCGTAAAAATACAAATAATATTTACGAAACAAACCAATTATACATCGACATAAATGCATAACTATATATATACAAATAGTAAAACAATTACAATATACGAAGACACAGAAATGGTATATATTCAGGTAACAAAAATAAGGAAAACAAATTTATAGTACAATAGATGGAAATAGGAGGATATGCATTTCCGGCGTTACACGGCTCTCAAACCACGATGAGGAAATTAATCGGCTTTACGTTCTGTTAGACAACAGTTCTGAATTTTCTACGGAACTAGACACTAACAATCACTCTGCAAGTACTGACAGGGATGATATCGACGGCATATTTGAAACTAATGAGTTAATTCAGAGTAAAATTCAAACAATTGAGAATTGTAATGACACTGATAGGCAGGACCTTTTTGAGATTTTACAAGCACATTCCACAGTTTTTACTCACAAAACAGGAACAATCAAGGGATTTCAATACCAATTTCGTGTTCGTGAGCATACTAAATTTTGTGTTAGACCATACATAATTCCAGCACATTATAGGGACCGTGTTAGAACAGAAATACAATCTATGCTTGACGAGGGCATTATTGAGCCTGCAGTAAGCTCATACAACAATCCATTACATGTTGTTGAGAAGAAAAATGGATCGATCAGGCTTGTCTTAGATTCGAGACAAATCAATACTATCATTATTCCTGAAACAGACAGGCCTCAAACGTTGGAAGAACTTCTTCAAAATTTTAATGGTGTAAAAGTGTTGTCTTCCATTGATCTCAGATCCAGCTTTTATCAGATCGAACTTCATCCAGAATGTAGAAAATACACAGCTTTCCTTTGTTTCGGCGTTTGTTATCAGTTTCGGAAACTTCCTTTTGGTTTGAACATTTCTTCAGCAGCATTCATTCGCGGGCTAAACTCCATATTACCTGAGTTCTTAAAACGTCACATCACCTTATATGTGGACGATATTCTAATAGCAGAAGCTTCATGGGAAGAACATAATCGCATCCTCAACAGTTTGTTACGTGTTTTTGCAGAATCTGGAATTACAGTTAACTTGGAAAAGTCTGAATTCGGTACGTCAAAGGTGAGGTTTTTGGGACATATTATTTCTTCTGAAGGCATTCAGCCGGATCCTGAAAAGTTATAAGCAATCAGAGCCATTCCAGTTCCATCCAAAAAAAACAAGTCCGCAGTTTTCTAGGTCTCGTAAATTTTTCTGAATATGCAAATTCTTGTTACACCAAAACTTTGTTCTCTCACTGGAAAAAATACTATTTGGAACTGGGACGAACAAGCACAGTTGGAATTCAATTCTTTGAAAGAATCGCTACTTAACGCGCCAATACTAGCTCATCCAGATCTGTCACAAGATTTCTGCCTTAGCACGGATTCTTCTAAAGTCGGTCTTGGTGCCCATTTATTTCAAGAAGCCATTGAAAATGACACTACCATTCAGAAAACCTTTGCTATTGCTAGCCAAGTGCTAACAAAATCTGAAAAAAATTATTCCGTTACTGAATTAGAAGCTTTAGCTATCGTTTGGGCATTTAGCAAATTCCGTTTCTTTGTTTCTGGTAAGCACGTAAAAGTATACAGTGATCATCGTGCATTACAATTTCTTATGTCTTCAAAATTAAATCATGACAGGTTAAAAACGTTGGGCATTGTTTCTGCAAGAATTCCGTTTCACAATAGTCTACATTCCCGGCAAGGAGAACATTGTTGCGGACGCGCTGTCACGCACACCGGCTGGGCTTGAGAAAAGTAGCACAGAAGGCAACATCGAGAAAAATATCAGTATTCTTTACATTCAGAAAGTCGCCTTTGAAAACTTCATCACCACATCTTTAAAGGACATTGCTCATGAACAAGATAAAGATCCGATTTGGAAAGACATCAAGAGCAAATGGCATAAAAAGACACACACACAGATTCGGCATTATTATCTGGTTAGAAACAACATACTGTTCAAACGCTGCACTGTTGAAGACAAGCTATGGGTACTTTGCATTCCTGACGATTTTGTTAATAAGCTCATTTGGTACATTCATTTCAGGTACGCACATTTTGGCCCACGAAAATGTTATCATATTCTTCGAACGACTTGTTATTTTAACAATATGGAAAAGAGAATGCGAAGAGTCTTGCCTATTTGTAAACTTTGTCAAAAGGCGAAACCATCTACTATCTCCCATCGTGCTCCGCTGTTTCCTATCATTCCTTCTAAATTAAAAGAATTTGCTGCTGTTGATCTCTTGGGACCGCTTGTCAGAACATCTAATGAATTTGCGTACGTTCTAGACGCTGTTGAACTTACTTCAAAATTTGTTTCTTTCACTACGTTACGTAAAGCCACTGGACGGTCTGTATCCAACGCCTTTGTTAAAAATTTCTTACGTGAAGTTGGCCACGTTGCTTAAGTCATTTCAGATAACGGACCGCAATTCAGATCTGCTGTTTGGTCACGCATGCTTCGGAATCATAAAATCAAACCTGTTTTTATTTCATTGTATTCACCACATTGTAACCCCTCCGAATGGATTATGAAAGAAATCAGTAAGCTTTGCAGACTTTATTGTCACAGAAAGCATCAGCATTGGGACAGATATTTACACTTATTTAAAAATGTGCTGAATGAAATGCCACATGATTCTACTGCTTTACCACCTACTCTTGTACTAAAGAATGAAGAATCACCGAACAGAATCAGAGAGCTTGTACCTTTCCCGAATACACGTAAACTTCGACACAAAGACATAATTGATTTGGCTCTTAAAAATATAAAATCTGCCGCAGACAAAAGGAGAAAACTACACGGTAAAGCAAATGCAAAGAAATTATATACTGGTCAGAAAGTTCTCATTAAAGCTCATTCATTGTCACATAAGAAGTAACACTTGAGTCACAAATTCTTTCTGGTTTACAATGGACCTTACAGAATCCGACGTATACCACATGATAATTGCGTTGAAGTTGAAACTCTGTGTACTAGGAAGAGTAAAGGTTTACACCACATTTCACATGTAAAACCATTTATTGAAAGATAATCTGGCTTTTAAGAGCAAAGAGCCATATAACTTTTCACTTTACATTACTATTATGCTTTGTCAGACTTAGAATCTGTTTGCGGTGTTTCTGTTTCATTTCTGCACAGTTTTTCTGTATTATTCTGGAAACTAAAACATGTTTTAGTAGTAACTTTTGTGGTATAGCTACAATGAGACAACCTTTTCCGTAGTACAACAATATGTTACAGCACAGTAATTTCTTCATCACAATAATAAGCGTAATAACTAAGATATCTATACGCAAAGCATTTCACTTCGTTTATTATGAGGTAAGTACATTGACTTCAGCAGAACTTTGCTTACAGAGGATGATAACTACGACACTTCCACAGAATTATCTTACAACAAGACGCACATTTAGCGCTACAGGACACGCATTTGAGTGATTAATTTTGTACTTGAACCATTTATTTTTCAAGACTTTTGAATTACAAAGGTTTTCCATGATACATTTCATTCCATTGCTGTAATCTGTAACACCTGAGGGTATAATTACATTAATCCTCAGGGGGGTTCACACCTACTTTGTGTACCATGTGTCTGGCAAGCACAAGGAGCCCTAGCTAATATGGTATTTGCTTATACAACTTTACACATCGGTACCATATTTCTCCAACACAAAATTACACAGCTATCTGATCATTTAACTGAGAGAGACAAACTTTTTTACTACGGCAGTGACAGGTGTTTACGTAATTACACCGTTGGATAACTTCACACTTACGAAATTGTATTTTGTCTGTACTTTGTGAAGTGTTCATATTTTTTTTTGACCCATTGTGATATTATGAGAACTTTGAATGATATATTTGGTATGGGATCACGATTTTTAAAGTACGTTTGAGGCAGATGAGACTTTTGACATGAGCAGAGAATTTTTTTAGGTTTTGAAATTATTGGAGGAAGCTACGACGATTTTGAGAGTTGACTGAGGTGTTATGATGTTATTATTATGATGACGATGTGTACTATGCTGCTGAGGTATGTTTATGATCAATAAGCTGATGCTATATGAGGAATTTGATTATGTTTTGTATTGATTATGATGAAATATTGGAGTGTCGTCGCAAGATTGATGTGTCGACGAATATATATATGTGTAATAAGGTAAGGAGTAATGAATAGTGGTTAGGGACTCTGACTTGTGAAAAAGGATGTTGGACACCAAGAATCGTACTTTAAGAGTTATGAAATGTACGTAAATGCGTGAATGTATCACAATGCCTTCGAAAACTTTTTGGACACTGCTATATGCATAAGATTTTGATTCTGCACATTTGCAACACAAATTCTCGACCCGTGAAATTTTGTATATGAGACTGTCACTGTAGCGGAAACTGCTGTCGTAAATATTTCCGTAAGAAAGTTAAGTGACTACCTGCACGTAATGTGTCGTGGGCACCCAGCTGTGTCAGACGTCTGGAGAAAAAGCCATTAGGGTGTGCCTTTCCAGAGGCACAGGTAGAAAAAAAAGGGAGGCCATTATCCTCGCTGTTGACATTCTTTTGTAGAAAGCATCGTAAATACGACACCCTCAAACTTGAAAACATGGTAACACTGTGGAGCTCTTAATTTATGATATTTACTGCAATGCCTAATGAAATGACGAGAAATATTTTTATGTCTATACACCTGATTCTGACTACTGTCTTTCTAGTTGAGGGAAATGCCATATGGCTTGCTTTATGTATTTATTTACTCATTTTGTTTAATATCTAATTTCTAGCTGCCCTGCAGCATTGGTTAAAATAAAATTTTATAGATGTACTAATATAAATATTTTATGCCTATAGACCCAGTAAAGAATAACTTTGATGTACTTCAAAAAAAACGAAGGAGCACAAAAACACATTTCCCTTCACAGGAATTGCATACAGAATTTTCTTTTCAACTACTTGGTAATTTTTTTTGTAGAATTAGTTTTTGTGGTGCACCACTTTAATTACATAGACATTAAGATGTGAATATACATTTCCCTTGTCTGCATTGTTGTCTTTAGTGTAATAGTTTTTCTGCTTGAGCTTTGCCATGTTTAGGTATTAGTTATAGCATTTTCTGCTGCTGTTTGCAAGGCATAGTGTTACTGAATTTGACTTTGTGTTACTCTGCTAAGCCAGTTTACTACTGAGTTATTTTTCTTGTTTGCTGCTTATTGCCTTATATTAGTTGTAATATTGTTGCTTACTTTGCCAAGTTGAATTTTTTTGTCATTGCTGTTCGTGTTAATTGTTTTGTGCTGCTGCATTGCCTCGTCCCTTAGTTTAGCATCTGAGCTCAGTATATTTAAGTTAGCTTAAGAGGGGGTAGACTATATAAGAGAATGAGTTGTGATGAATTTGAAGAAATGCACTGAGAGGTTATACGAGAAAAATACAGAAAGCATGCTTGGATAGGATTTTTTTGATGGAAGCAAAGGTTGAAATAAGACGAAAGATCTATGGAATGAAGTTTTGGGTTGGACTGCAGTACCAAATCTTACACTGAAAACAAACCCTGTCCTTTCCTTTTGTGTTATCCCTCTATATGTTTGTGTACCCGTGTGTATTTGTGTTTTTCTTGTCTTTGTGTGTTTAGCTGATGTTGTTATGTTGTAGAATTTTTCTAATACTATGTTATTTACCATGTAAATATGCTTAGACATTATTTATTCTGGTTTGTTTTAATGCTCATGTGTGAAGTTGATGTTTCAATAATTATTCTGATCTTTTATGTATTTACTCATGTCATAATTCCTGTAACACTGATGTCTATGTTATTTCGATTCTTTTGTAAAGCTTGTACTACAAATGTTATCTGTATTGTTATGTTTTTAATGATGTATTTTGTACCTTTGTAATTGTATTCTCATGTTATAATATTGTAATTGACACCAGTTCATCAAATTAAGTAACTTGTAAGCATTCATTTCACTGCACACATTTCTTTTGGTCATAGTAATGGACAATATGTGAGAAGTAGGGACTGATAGTGTTTACACGTGTGTTAATAATTCAGCAAGGGACTGGATAACAGCATTGCTGGTTCTAAGGACAATTCCAAAAACTTTGTGCATGCACAAGTGGTGGTTTATGGACTTGCTATCTTCTCTGCAAGACTCTTCGATGCACAGTCGCAGCAGATGGCTGCTGGCCATCTCTACAAGGACTACAGTGGGTCTGCATCTTTGATGGCCCACCAATACCATTATTTCTACAAGGACTACAGTGGGTCTACACCTTTGCTGACTCACCAGTACCATTATCTCTACAAGGACTACAGTGGGTCTGCACCTCTGGTGGCCCACCAATACCGTAATCTCTACCAGGACTACAGTGGGTCTACTCTGTGATGACCTACCTACGAATATTCATCAACTTCGAATGACTCTGCTGTGGGTTTGCTCTGTTGTGGCCCATTACCTGTCTGCATGTCAAGAGTCAGCACTGTCTTTCCGTTGGAAGGACAACACTACTTCTTCAAGACTGCATGGAAATCCACTACTTCTGTGTGCAGTTTTTTTTACTAATAGGACTTTGTGAAAAAAAAACTGTAATTACTATTATGATGAATGATCAGGACTATCTTTATGGACTGTGAGAAAATTTTTGCTTTTGACCAACATTGTATCAATAAGTGTGTGCATTTGATTTCTTTGTTATTGTAATTACGATTATGAAAAATTTTAACAAGTATGTATTGCCCAGTGCCCAAAACAATTTGTAAAATTTTTTGTGGGAAGCATGGGGGCTATGTAAGTAGGCGGTTTATGTTTTCTTATCGGCAACGTTACGTAGCGCTCGGTAGGGAAATCACTGGCTGTGCTGTGTGCAGTCTGTAGCTAGTTTGCATTGTTGTCTGCCATTGTAGTGTTGGGCAGCGGCAGCTGGATGTGAACAGCGCGTAGCGTTGAGCAGTTGGAGGTGAGCCGCCAGCAGTGGTGGATGTGAGGAGAGAGATGGTGGAGTTTTGAAATTTGTCATGAACTGCTATATATATTATGACTATTAAGGTAAATACATTGTTTGTTCTCTATTAAAATCTTTCATTTGCTAACTATGCCTATCAGTAGTTAGTGCCTTCCGTAGTTTGAATCTTTTATTTAGCTGGCAGTAGTGGCGCTCGCTGTATTGCAGTAGTTCCAGTAACGAAGATTTTTGCGAGGTAAGTGATTTGTGAAAGGTATAGGTTAATGTTAGCCAGGGCCATTCTTTTGTAGGGATTATTGGAAGTCAGATTGCGTTGCGCTAAAAATATTGTGTGTTAGTTTAAGCACAGTCTTGTAAAATTGTTCAAAGGGGACGTTTCACCATCTGACTTTCGGAAAAGCATCATCCACACAATTCCGATGACGGCAAGAGCTGACAAGTGCGAGAATTATCGCACAATCAGCTTAACAGCTCATCCATCGAAGCTGCTTACAAGAATAATATACAGAAGAATGGAAAAGAAAATTGAGAATGCGCTAGGTGACGATCAGTTTGGCTTTAAGAAAAGTAAAGGGACGAGAGAGAGGCAATTCTGACGTTACGGCTAATGATGGAAGCAAGGCTAAAGAAAAATCAAGACACTTTCATAGGATTTGTCGACCTGCAAAAAGCGTTCGACAATATAAAATGGTGCAAGCTGTTCGAGATTCTTGAAAAAGTAGCGGTAAGCTATAGGGAGAGACGGGTCATATGCAATGTGTACAACAACCAAGAGGGAATAATAAGAGTGGACGATCAAGAACGAAGTGCTCGTATCAAGAAGTATGTAAGACAAGGCTGTAGCCTTTCGCCCCTACTCTTCAATCTGTATATCGAGGAAGCAATGATGGAAATAAAAGAAAAGTTCAGGAGTGGAATTAAGATACAAGGTGAAAGGATATCAATGATACGATTCGCTGATGACATTGCTATCCTGAGTGAAAGTGAAGAAGAATTAAATGATCTGCTGAACGGAATGAACAGTCTAATGAGTACACAGTATGGTTTGAGAGTAAATCGGAGAAAGACGAAGGTAATGAGAAGTAGTAGAAATGAGAACAGCGAGAAACTTAATATCAGGATTGATGGTCACGAAGTCAATGAAGTTAAGGAATTCTGCTACCTAGGCAGTAAAATAACCAATGACGGACGGAGCAAGGAGGACATCAAAAGCAGACTCGCTATGGCAAAAAAGGCATTTCTGGCCAAGAGAAGTCTACTAATATCAAATACAGGCCTTAATTTGAGGAAGAAATTTCTGAGGATGTACGTCTGGAGTACAGCATTGTATGATAGTGAAACATGGACTGTGGGAAAATCGGAACAGAAGAGAATCGAAGCATTTGAGATGTGGTGCTATAGGTGAATGTTGAAAATTACGTGAACTGATAAGGTAAGGAATGAGGAGGTACTACGCAGAATCGAAGAGAAAAGGAATAACACTGATAAGGAGAAGGGACAGGATGATAGGACATCCGCTAAGACATGAGGGAATGACTTCCATGGTACTAGAGGGAGCTGTAGAGGGCAAAGACTGTAGAGGAAGACAGAGATTGGAATACGTCAAGCAAATAATTGAGGACGTAGGTTGCAAGTGCTACTCTGAGATGAAGAGGTTAGCACAGGAAAGGAATTCGTGGAGGGCCGCATCAAACCAGTCAGTAGACTGATGACAAAAAAAAAAAAAAACACAAGGTTGGTGCCAACTGAATGTTTTGGCAATCAGTGGAGAAAACTGGTGATTGAAATTTCCTGAGAAAATCTCGTCGCAACGAAAAACGACTTTGTTTTAGTGAATGCCACTCCAATTCACGCATCATATCTATGGCACTATATCCCCTACGTCACGGTAATACAAAACGAGCTGCCCTTCTCTGAACTTTTTCGATGTCATCCGTCAGGCCACCTCATGTGCATCCCACACCCCACAGCAATACTACAGAATAGGGCGGACGAGTGTGGTGTAAGCAGTCTCTTTAGTAGACCTGTTACACCTTCTAAGTGTTCTGCCACTGAATCGCAGTCTTTGGTTGGCTCTACCCACAACATTATCTATGTGATCGTTCCAGTTTACGTTATTTGTATCTTTAATCCGTGCCGGCCGGAGTGACCGAGCGGTTCTAGGCACTATAGTCTGGAACTGCGCGACCGCTACGGTCGCAGGCTCGAATCCTACATCGGGCATGGATGTGTGTGATGTCCTTAGATTGGTTAGGTTTAAGTAGTTCTAAGTTATAGTGGACTGATGACCTCAGTAGCTATGCCCCATAGTGCTCAGAGCCATTTTGAACTTTAATCCCTAAGTATTTAGTTGAATTTACAGCCTTCAGATTTGTGTTACTTACCGCGTAACAGAAATTTAGCGGATCTCTTTTAGTACTCGAGAGGGTAATTTCACGCTTTTCTTTATTCAAAGTCAATTGCCACTTTTCGCATCGTACAGATACCTTACCTAAATCATTTTGCAATTCGTTTTGGTCATCTGATGACTTTACAAGACGGTAAATGACAACATCAGCGGCAAACACTCACCATCTGCAAACGAACTGTGACCTTTCTGACAGGAAATAACGAATTCAGTCGCACAACTAAGGCGATATTCCATAGGTACACAGTTTAGTTCAAATGGCTCTGAGCACTATGACTCAACTGCTGAGGTCATCAGTCCCCTAGAACATAGAACTACTTAAACCTAACCTACTACCTACTTAAACCTAACTAACCTAAGGACATCACACACATCCATGCCCGAGGCAGGATTCGAACCTGCGACCGTAGCAGTCGCGCTGTTCCAGACTGAAGCGCCTAGAACCGCTCGGCCACTCCGGCCGGCACACAGTTTAGTTAGAAGACGCTTGTAAGGAACGGTGTCGAAAGCCTTCTGGAAATCTAAAACTATGGAATCAATTTGACATCCCCTGTTGATAGCACTCATTACTTCCTGAGTATAAAGAGCTAGTTGCGTTTCAAAGAACGATATTTTCTTAATCCGTGCTATGTGTCAATAAATGGTTTCCTTCGAGGTAATTCATAATGTTCGAACACAGTATATGTTCCAAAACTCTGCTGCAAGTCGACGTTAGTGATATGGGCATGTAATTCAGAGGATTACTCCTCTTTTTCTTTTTGGGTATTGGTTTGATTTGAGCAATTTTCCTGTCATTAGGTACGGATCTTTCTGTGAACGAGCGGTTGTATATAACTGCTAAATATGCAGCTACTGTATCGGCATAGACTGAAAGGAACCTGACTGGTACAATCTGAACCGGAGGCCTTGCCTTTATTAAGTGATTTAAGCTGCTTACCTTCAACGAGGATATCTATTTCTATGTTTCTCTTCTTGGCAGTTGTTCTTGATTGGAATTCATGAATATTTACTTCGTCTCCTTCGGTGAAGGAGTTTCGGAAAACCGTGTTTAATAACTCTGCTCTAGTTGCACTGTCATCAGTGACTTCACGCTGTTATCGCGCAGTGAAGGTATTTATTGCGTCTTGCCACTGGTGTGCTTTATCTATGATCAGTATCTCTTTGTGTTTTCATACGCGCTATATTTCGAACTTCTACAAAACTTTGCCAATCTTGGTGATTGTTCTTTTAAATTTGGCGTGCTTTTTTCGTTGCTTCTGCAACAGCGATCTGACCCGTTTGTGTACCATGGTGGATCAGTACTATCACTTATTAATTTATGTGGTATATATCTCTCAACTGCCGTCCATACTATCTCTTTGAAATCGTTCCACATCTTTTCTGCGCTTACATGATGAGATCGGAAGGAGTGGAGACACTCTCTTAAAAAGGCGTTAAGAGCATTTTTCAACTTTTTTAAATAGATGTACTTTGCATTTCTTTTTGATGGTTGTGGGTATTACGGTATTCAACCCAGCAGCAACTACCTTGTGGACGCTAATCCCTGTATTCGTCATCATACTCCCTACTTGTCCAAGATTATTTGCTGCTAAGAGGTCAACTATGCTTTCGCAACCATTTACGCTTCTAGCGCGCTTATGAACTAACTGTTAAAAATAATTTTCTGTGAAAGCGTGCGGTACAATTTCGAATGGAATTTTATGCCTGCCGCCGGCTTTAAACATATAACTTTTCCAGCATATCGACGGTTGATTGAAGTCACCCCCAACTATAATTGTACGAGAGGGGTACCTATTTGAAGTGAGACTCAAGTCTTCTTTGAACTGATTAGCAACTATATTTTCTGAGTCGGGGGGTCGGTAAAACGATCCAATTAGTATTTAGTCCTATTGTCAAGTATAACCTCTACCCATACTATTTCGCAGGAACTATCTACTTCAATTTCACTACGAGGTAAACTATTTCTGACAGAAATAAATACTCCACCACCAACTGTATTTCATCTGTCCTTTCTGAACACTGTTAGGTCCCATGAAACAATTTTTCTGAACTTATTTCCGGATTTAGCCAGTGCTTTCTACTGGGACTTGGAGCTGTGGTTCTTTCCCAATACAGCTACGACAATTTACAATACCGATCGTTTCTACAGCTACCTTACTGTGTTTCCTTCACCTGCCTCCTTTTAGACGGACGCCCTTTCTGTGGTTTCCTGAGACCCTCTAACCTAAAAAGCACCCATTCCCTTCCACACAGACCCCGCTACTCGTGTAGCCGCTTCCTGTGTGTAGTGGACTCCCGGCCTATTAAGCTGAACCCGGAAACCCACCACCCGATGGCGCAAGTCAAGGAATCTGCCGCCTACACAGTCACAGAACCGTCCGAGCCTCTGATTCAGACCCTCCACTCAGCTCTGCACCAAAGGACCACAGTCGGTTCTATCGATGATACTGCAGATGGTGAGTCTGCCTTAATCTCGCAGGCACGACTGTCAGTCTTTACCATTTCCACTAGCTGCCCAAAAACAGAGAGAATCTCCCCTGATCCAAAGCGACACACGTCAGTGGTACCAACATGAGACATCATCTGCAGTTGGCTGCACCCTGTACGCCTTTCCACATCCGGAATGACTCCACCCAGTACGCACATGGAGTGTACACTGGCTTCCTTCCCCTCCTTGGCAGCCATGTTCCTAAGGGATCCCATTAAGCACCAACCGTTGGAGCTCCCAACTACCAGCAAACCCACCCTCTGTCAATGTCCAGACCTTGCGGACCAAGAAGCTTCCTCTGGAACAGGGTGGACGACTGCATCCGGCTTAGAGACTTCGTCAGCCACAGACAAGGCCCGAAACCCGTTCGTCAAACGAACCGGGGAGGCCCTATGATCGGCCCCTCGGAAAGTCTTTCGCTGTCTGCCAGACGTTGGAATGATCCACCACTCGACCACAGGTGTGGAATCAAACTCAGTGCAGGCAGTACCCGGGGAGGTCACAGCAGTGGACCGATCGAAGGACACATGGGACGTGGTCGACGTCCCTCGCATCCCCGCTTCCGATCCCCCACAGCGACGCCCCTTGGCAGCAGCCTCAAGCTGTGCGACGGAAGCCAACGCCACACCTGGAGCTGTGAGCGAATGGTCATCAACTCAGCTCGCATCTGCACACAGCATCCATTACTGAAGTCTTCCCTGTTTGACACTCGTAAAAGTATGTAACAAACGAAACGGTGTCTCGGCTTGTTAGCAGCAGCAACTCGACGTGTTCTCTCACTAACAGTTTAACCGACACTGAGCTACGCTAACCAAAACAAACAAAAGCCTGTACGACACGATGGTCGATACAAGTGTCGATAAAAACGGCGATACTGTACGCTACACTGTCATTACAATACAAGGTTGTGCCTAGAAAGCACTCAAACACTCAAGAAATGACAAAAATAAACTAGTAACTATAACTGAAAATAAGTCGCTCCTTTTAGAAGCTCGAAAGATGTATAACAAATTAACGGTGTACTCGCCTTATTGGCAGCAGGAGCTCGAGGTTAACTTTCACTGACGGTCTAACCGACACTCACATCATGTGATGCTTTTAGTGCGATATAATCCGGTACTGTGTATTGGAAAATGAATGACTGCTGTCATGAGTTGCAGCAAAAGAGTACCCTGGGCTGTAGTTCGGGAACGATAAAATTTTTGAAGAGTTTACATATCCTTACGGTGACAGCATTGTAAATAACCGTCGCCATAGCTATGAACTCCTCAAACCGTTGATACCAGAGGGAAACCTGGACTACAGCGGTGCGCAAAAACTATCCGAAAAACTACATAGGAACAGCTCACGACCCAAATACAGCAGGAGCAACCGGACACATATTTACCGAAGCAGATCAGCCAACTAATTTATACATAAGACTCCGAGGATGACGAGACACATTCGTTTCCTATACTAGCAATAGAACTTCAATGGAAAATACTAATTCGGTCAGCGTTACACAATCCTGATTAATGAAAAACGTGGTTCTCCAACGGCTCACATTTTCTGCTTCATTGGAAAATTCAATGCAGGCGTGTCGCAGGATAATACTCTGCAACGATTGTTGCACGAAAACTTAACAACAATGTTATACATTTTGCTAATGAATGTTGTTACTGTTCTATCATTTTTTCATGTCTGATGAAATGACAGAGTATTTTTGTGTAATTGTTCTTAATAGCCGTGTACAGAGTACGAAGACTGCGGGAGAATTTAGTTGATTAGGCCCTGCAAGGAGCGAAATTCGTATCTGAGAGAGATTATTCTAGCATATCGATTGTAATTACTCCCTGCACAAGAGATGGCTCTGTAATGAATATTTCGTGACGAATGAAAATCTGTGTCAGATCAGGACGCAAGAACGAATTTCCCGCTTATTACCCCGCGTGTTACCCATTACGCTCTCAGAGAACGGCTGCAATTCCGACTCAAACTCACACTGTCCCCCGTTCACGTTACATCCTGTCACTTATGAGCACCGAGAGGTTCTCCCCGCGGTCTATCCGATCCTTCAGTGTGTGAGGAGATGGGACCTTTATAGTGGACACGATTGACATACATCTACTTTCTACCGTGAAATCTAGTTTCGCAGTACAGAGCGGATCAGGTTATAGTTGTGGAAAGGGGCCAAAATCAGTTACTGTCAGTTGCACAAAACATACAAACTTTATTTTCCTAGAACACTTAATCACACATGCCCTTAAAATCATTCAAAACAATACGGCTGAAGGCCCGGACACAAGTTACTAAAATTGCCTCAAGGAATAGATACTGCTGAAGGCCTTAGTTACAAAATTTTACATAAAAACTCGGCTGAAGACCACACACTGGAGGTAGAAGAACTGAGGGCTTAAGGCCTGGATAACAAGAATTTTAGATAGACAAGAAAATTTTAAAAGTTTTAAACAAGTGATTTTTCAAATTTTAATTTAAGACATCTGACGGCCTTATCTTAAAATATTTCACGTAAAGTTCTGCTGAAGGCCACATACTGAACGTGGAACAACTCAAGGCTTAAGGCCTGGATAATAATAAGGATTTCCAAAGGGCAAAATTCCCTTTTTTTAAAAAAAATTATTTTAAGCAAGAATCTTCAAAATTTTAATTTAGGAATTAAAACAAACTAAACTAATAGACGGCTGAAGGCCTCGCACAGTACTTGAGACTAAAAGAAAAACACAATCCAAAACAACAGAACAGTGGTGCTCAGAAGTGCTCCAAGGGTCGGCCTGAGGAGGTAACTCTAACATAAGTTTAGGTGAGACAGGCAGCCAAGCGTAATACTAAATAATCAGATGGCAACCTGACCCAGGGATGGCTGAAGGACCGACCAACAACCTAAACGATTCCCTTCCGACCGACCAACAGCACGACAACGGAAAAACCAGCGAGGATGAGGATACCAGCAGCAATATGTCTTGAAAATTGGCGTCTAAATACAGTCAAGTCACAATACCCACTCAAAAATATGAACAACACCAAAGGCTGTCGAACTGCACGCCGTGCTGGACAGCATCAACATGGCGAGGAAAAAGACACTGCCGGAAAACTACGCTAACGACCAGGGCAGCTAACTGGAAAGGTAACTGCCACAAGGCAGAAGATACCGCTGGTGCAGTTCACTAATAAGTATCAACCAGTTCAATAGTTAAACACCATACAGTCAGATGGCTGCAAAATTTCACTGACTCCAACACACCATACATTGCTGCTTGCGGGAGTGGCCCAGAAAGCAATAACCAGCAATGAACAAAGAGATGTCACAGCAGTTGAGGTTTCGTAACAGGTTAACTGACCACTCAACTTCAGTGTCCAGGTTCGGTGGGCGTGGCAAACTTCTTAGCTCTCGCAGCTACCGCCTCACAAATCCGACCGCGCATGCACGCCGCCAGCGGTCCCGGCCTGACCTTGCGCCATGCAGAATTCCTTGCTGCTCTGTCCCAACCGACCGACTGCCACACGCACCACACACAGAAAATATAGTGGTCACCCCAAAGAGGGTACAGCAGTACTAGAACCGATAAGCGCTGCTGCTGCCACTGACGGAGGCAAGTCAGCAACTCGTTATGGCAGTAATTTAGGGAGAAATAAAACGCGACTCGATTGTGACAAATGCCAAAGAACAAAGCATCAACACGAGCCGGCCACGACTCATACACATTCGTTTACTTATTCTTTCACTTGATGGATTGCCAATATCGATTCCCAAACCAGTGGAAGAAGACGTAAACCCCTTAGGCGCGCAACGATAGATAGGTTGTGTGCGTTTGTTTATTGTTGTTAAACGTAAAATTCCAGTGCGAGAGTACAGACAGTAATCGTGTCAAGTAACAGGCTACTGCGTGAGATGAGGCAAGTGCAATTTTACTTGTAACAATATACAATTAGTTCTTTACTTTAACTGTATTTCTATGTTAACACAGCCCGCATCTCGTGGTCGTGCGGTAGCGTTCTCGCTTCCCACGCTCGGGTTCCCGGGTTCGATTCCCGGCGGGGTCAGGGATTTTCTCTGCCTCGTGATGGCTGGGTGTTGTGTGCTGTCCTTAGGTTAGTTAGGTTTAAGTAGTTCTAAGTTCTAGGGGACTGATGACCATAGATGTTAAGTCCTATAGTGCTCAGAGCCTATGTTAACACAGAACGTGTCGTGAACCATACTCCTCCTATGCCACACCTGCGAAAGGAATCATCTGAATGATTGAGAGGCAACAATGAGTGGTAATTACCAGGCGATCAAAAAGTCAGTATAAATTTGAGAACTGAATAAATCACGGAGTAATGTAGATAGAGAGGTACAAATTGACACACATGCTTGTAATGACATGGGGTTTTATTAGAACCAAAAAAATACAAACCTTCAAAAAATGTCCGACAGATGGCGCTTCATCTGATCAGAATAGCAATAATTAGCGTCACAAAGTAAGACAAAACAAAGATTTTCTTTACGGGAAGTGCTCAATATGTCCACCATCATTCCTCAACAATAGCTGTAGTCGGGGAATAATGTTGTGAACAGCACTGTAAAGTATGTCCGGAGTTACGGTGAGGCATGGTGTCGGATGCTGTCTTTCAGCATCCCTAGAGATGTCGGTCGATCACGATACACTTGCGACTTCAGGTAACCCCAAAGCCAATAATCGCACGGACTGATGTCTTGGGACCTGGGAGGCCAAACATGACGAAAGTGGTGGCTGAGCACACGATCATCACCAAACGACGCGCGCAAGAGATCTTTCACGCGTCTAGCAGTACTTTGTTTTTTTTTTCGGTTCTAATAAAACCCCATGTCATTCCAAGCATGTGTGTCAATTTTTACCTCTATCTACATTATTCCGTGGTTTATTAAGTTTTCAAATTTATATTGACTTTTTGATTACCCGAGCGAGCGAGGTGGCGCAGTGGTTAGCACACTGGACTCGCATTCGGGAGGACGACGGTTCAATCCTGTCTCCGGCCATCCTGATTTAGGTTTTCCGTGATTTCCCTAAATCGTTTCAGGCAAATGCCGGGATGGATCCTTTGAAAGGGTACGGCCGATTTCCTTCCCAATCCTTCCCTAACCCGAGCTTGCGCTCCGTCTCTAATGACCTCGTTGTCGACGGGACGTTAAACACTAACCACCCCACCACCACCACTTTCTGATTACCCGTTATATTTAACGGTAGGAAAGGTTTCGTGGAACTTTCTCCACATACCACGTGGGAGAACCTCTGGTCCTAGTAGTGTTAGGTGGTAATAGAACGAAAATTTATGCCATATTTTTTGCGATCCTAAGTCGCAAGTGTTCGCAGAGGTAATATCACATTCTGATTTTAAATAGGGCAAGAATTTATTTACTTTTTATACAAGGCCAAGTCGGGAGAGGTAGTCTTTGGTTTTAGCTGCGCAAGATGTCTAGTCGGGCGAACCCGCCAGCTGGCATACTGAAGTTGACTGCATTTTACTAAGTGACCCTGACCATACAACTTATCTTAATTGCAAAACATTAGTGAAATGTAAAGTTGTACTTTTGCCAAACTATCTAAAACATTTATTTCAAAATTGAGAATGTAAGATTAATTAGGCCTGCTAATGCAGCTTACGTACGGTACTTAACATTATCTGCTGGGTGCACCGTAGACCACAAAACAGTGGAGCCCTGTCTTAAGATTCCAAGGACCAACTTCATCTTTGGCTTCCTTGCGTAACTTATTGATTTAATTTCTAATTTAGTTATATTTCTGCATTGTTTTCTGTTTCTGGACTTTTTTTTATTTCTTTCTCTCATCGACCAATGTAACTGTTTCTTCTGGCAGCCGCTGTTTATTGGCATTAACCTTTCTTGTAGTTACCGTTGTCCTTCTGCCATATGATTGTTATTTTATGGATACTGTTTCCTCTTCAACTAAACTATTTATTGTTGTCTTAATTATCAAAGTACCTATAGACTCAGAGAATTTGGACCGCACAACATTACGATCCAATAATTTCGGGTCCCACTTCTTTGTGCGAAGATTTTTTCGAGCTATTATTTTGAACTTCAATCTGTTCTTCATCGTTACTAATTTGTGATCTGAGTCTGTATCTGCTCCAGGGTACATCCAACAGCTGAATATCTTGCTTCTGGATCTCTGTCTCACCACAGTATCATCCACTATTTATCTACCCCTCTCCAGGCTTTTCACAAACATATCGTGAAAGCCGTCTGCTATAGACACCTTCCACACTATGCATTCATGCGCATGTCAGTAAGCACTTGCAAGTCTCAAACAACATATAATCACTCTCCCATCTGATAGAGTAGCTTGGTCTTTGATTGAGAACAGCAGGAATATGTCTTAAACAAGTTACTTAATTTCTGGGGTGAACCAGCCGATAGAAACGCTTGGCGTGGAGATTCGGTTAGCGGGGCCCCGCATGCCTTGTGGACGAAAGAGGGACACCATTCGCTTCCACCTGCTGCCTCGAACACGCTTTGATTTCCTGCTTGGGTGCGCCGAACCATTTAGTTTAAACGTTTGTCTTATGATACTTAAATGGGCGCCTTGATGCGACGCAATCCACGGTTACGGTGAAATGGTTGCTTGCATATGCGGCATTTGCGTAATTCTACTTTACGTTATGTTTCAATTTATTCACGCGATATACCTTGCAGCTGTATTTTATGTGAACAATGATCGTTCGGTTTCACAGCTTGGTTCGAAGATGTGGGAATCAATATCCATTTCCAGTTGATTGACACGGGTCCGCAAGTCTTGGACTCATTGCTTTTTCACTCATTAATGTTATGAGCGTTAATACGAATACAGGATTATTTTTCTGCCTTTTATAAAGGTGTGTCTATTTAAAAACACATGATACATTGGAGAGCACTTGTATGTAAGGCGTGAGACTATGTAAGGCGTGAGACTTTACATTTTTCTTCTGCTCAATATAATCATGTTTATTCAGTACTCATAAAATTTGCGACTCTTACAAGTCATCCGGCCGGAGTGGCCGAGCGGTTAAAGGCGCTACAGTCTGGAACCGCACGACCGCTACAGCCGCAGGTTCGAATCCTGCCTCGGGCATGGATGTGTGTGATGTCCTTAGGTTAGTTAGGTTTAAGTAGTTCTAAGTTCTAGGGGACTTATGACCACAGCAGTTGAGTCCCATAGTGCTCAGAGCCATTTGAACCATCTTACAAGTCATTTTTCACTCCTCTGGTCTTTATTCATAAACTCTTATGTTGTTACTTATGGATGTCGTTCAAGGGCGAATTGCATTCAGTTGAATTATATTTCAAGACGAAAGTGAATCAGCGCCTTCAGCAGAGAGAATACTTTACCGTTAAAGTTTTCAGCTAGCAAAGTAAATGTATGTCAGAATGAAACTTCAAGGTACGTGTTTGTAGTGACGAAGATATCGATATTAACTAGTATACAATATCATTTAAAATTTATTATGTGTTATAGAGTAGCGTGTGCAACTCCATTTGCATTGGTCGAATTACTCCTACAAGCAGTAAGTCATTAACACAGGCAGGTGTTGCTATATGAATTTGTTGCAAACGTTGCCGTTTCAAGTTACTTGTTCCAGCTCACGTTGAATTTCCTTTCATTATTCCGTTGCGCTAAGAGAAAGTTTCTGGGTACTACAGCATCCAAGGTAAAGGGTAGTCAGGTGGCGTTGTTGTTCACTTTACTGTCGGATTTCAGTTGAATGGTAACGTTTGAGGGTATTACAATAGGTGTGATAGACTCTTATGAACTCACAGGTTAAAATTGAAATGTAATGATCAGCATCCTACCTCTACCTCTTGTCATTGTTGAAGAGTGTATTTTCTAGAGCTGGCGAAACGTATTTCAGAAGTCAAGGAGCCCTCCTCCCCTCTTATCCATGTTGCCGAGCCCCTGTTCTCCCGTACTTACACCTTGTCTGCCTGTTCCGTTATCAGCTATCTGACTGATTTGAAGCAGCCCGCCACGACTGTCCCTCTCGCGCCACCCTCTTCTTGTCAGACTGCCAAAGGAAATCGGGGTCACGTGCGATTACTCTCACTACATTCAGTTTTTCCCTTACTGATCCCACTCGTACTATTGCAGTTGTTCCCTGATGTCTTAACACAAATCATCCAATGCCTTCTTCTACTCAGTATTTTGTAGATCTTACTTTCCTCACCAATTCTGCAGAGATCCTCATTTCTTACAGACTAAGTCTACTTACTTTCCAGCACCATTCTATAACACGACAAACGTATATATCTCTTCTTTTCCGACTTTCCCGTAGTTCCTGGCTCACTTCAATAGAACGTTGCTCTTCGTCACATTAAGACCAATGTTTGATACTAGTAGAACTCTTTCATCGCAGGGTACCGTCTTTGCTTGTGCTACTCTGCATCTCACATGCAGCTTGGTTTCTTACGTAAGGTATATTATTTTCAAAGTAGCAGCTTTCTTTCACTTCGTCTAGTGAATCTTAATGTGAAGTTTATTTCTAATCTCATTTTTGCTGATCATTACTTTCGTCTTTCTTTGATATAGGCTTATTCTCAATCCATATTCTTAGCTTACTAAACTTCTCATGTCAATCAACAGATCCTACATTTTTCCTCAGTTTCATAGAAATTTGCGATGTCATCAGCGAATCTTATTATCGCTATTCTTTCATGTTGAGTTTTCATCCATCTTCTTTCTTTTTCTCCATTGCTTCTTCGTTGTACAGGTTAAGTGATCAGAGAGCAAGATTAGAAACTCTTATCCAGCATCCCAATTCGACACAGTTATTAGATTTTCACTTTACGTACTGAGTTACCCATTCAACTGATAAACTTAACTTACATGAAAGTTGTCTACAATGTATTAGAGTAGGTCATCTCTAAAGTATGAGACGAAGAGCAGTGCAATACATGCATATCCAGTTTATTAAAGAAGGCTATAGGTTATGTGTAATGAAATATTTACTGGAAGAAACCTATACCATGTGCATTTAGCACATATAGAAAAACAAATGGCTGCATGTACACGACACAAAAATGACAATCACTGAAGATGCCTAAATAAAGAGGTGTAACATGTCTCGTACTCTAGAACAGACGTCTTTTGCAAAAGATGGAAGTTTACCTGTCTGTATGACAAAACGTAGTTGAAGTTAGCAATTGAGGAAAATGGCTGCAAATATTAATTATATCATTAGGAAGTGATTCTGCACTGTTCTGTAAACTTAGAGAAAGTAAGCGTAATAAACTGTTCAAAACAAATTTCTATTTTTTATATGTAGATATACATGATCTGTAACACACGTTTTACGAGAAACTAACCTGGAACGGTTTTCGGGTTGCATATACGAGGTATGGAACACAATATTCATCCGAGCGAAACTAATAACACATCAGTTGTCTAACACGAAACAACGTCCAACTCAGAAAACTCCGGGAAATGTGTCTGCCTAAGGCTGCTCCTACACATGTCGTATGATGTAGCTCGTGAGCATAAGCTTCTTCAACTTCGGTACTGTGTATACTACATGGTATCGACAATGTTCGTGAGTGGGTAACCCCACGTTAGTCCGTAATACATTGTTGAGAAAAAGCAAGAGCCCCAAAACTCTCCCGGAAAACATGGTGCCCGGCAGTACAGCTTGATTTAGATATATGCACTAAGAAATTTTGCCGCTGTAATTCAGAATACTCGAGTAAAGCACCTTAAAGGGGTCTTCTTGAATGTGTTTCATGAGAAGCTAAATCAGACACAGACATCTATCGAGTTCGCAGATGACATAGCCCTTCTGGAGAGTTATAAGGGAGACAGAATACCTGTTGAAAGAATGGATAGTGTACTTAGCACGGAGTATGGCTTAAGAATAAACAAAGCTGTGTCGAAAGTGATGAATAGCAGCAGACAGGACGAAAAGGATTTGTTTAACATAGAATCTGGGAAAAACATTAGTGGAAGAAATAAAGTAATTCTCCTCTCTTTCGGAAGCAAAATAACACAGGAGAATGTACAATGACGTAGGCGAAACAACTCTACCAGTATCGGATATCAGCAAGGAAGAAGTTCCTAGCAGTGCTGAACTTGAGCACAGTCTTCTATGGGGTGAAACATGAATAATTAGTAACGTAGAGGAAGATAAAATGGAGGCGTTTGAAATGAGATGCTCTTCAAGAATGTCAAAACTTAAATGGAGAGATAAGGTACGAAATGAATAACTATTAAAAAGAATTGAAGATGAAAGAAGGCTACGAAGGACCTTATTATACGATGGAAAACGTTAAAGACATATCTGCCATGGAAGTCAGGAACAATTCTTACATGAAAGAATAGCAGAGAGCGCCCGCATCTCGTGGTCGTGCGGTAGCGTTCTCGCTTCCCACGCCCGGGTTCCCGGGTTCGATTCCCGGCGGGGTCAGGGATTTTCTCTGCCTCGTGATGGCTGGGTGTTGTGTGCTGTCCTTAGGTTAGTTAGTTTTACATAGTTCTAAGTTCTAGGGGACTGATGACCATAGATGTTAAGTCCCATAGTGCTCAGAGCCTTTGAACCTTTGTATAGCAGAGAGGAAAATAGTAGAGTAGACAAAGATTAAAAGAATGACAAAGTAGTAATAGATACAGTAAATCACAAAACCAGTCGAAAGACTAAAGATTTAAAATGATTTTACTAGCAGGTGACACCCCTTGCAGAAGACAGCGACACGTCATGGTATGGACTCCTCGAGAGCAAAGAAGAGCCATCCTAGTCCACGACCGATCAACAACCGTCCAGAAATCATGGAGAGTGAACAGAGCTTCGTCCAAACGGCACATTTCTACCTAATGGAGCCCCAGATGTACTCAATAGGGCCACGCAACGTGGAGAACCGCACATGTTTTCTCATTTCTATAGGGATGCTTTGTAATTTTTAAGCGACTGTTAGTGCATTGCCTTTCTGTAGGTACAAGCACACGATGGGATGTAAGTTCCTGTGCCAACGAAAGATGGTGGTTTTACAAGGCTGGCACCAGCCTGTGCTAGTTTTCCTGGCCTTGTCTCTCTGGGCGTTCTACCGTTCTTAGAGAGTCCAATGACAGCTTCCTGGTCCGATGGCAGACTCTGTACCCTGTAAAATGTGTTGCAGTAGTCAATAGCCAGGTGGTGGTTCTGGGTGGCATCTCAAGCAGTTACTGTTGTCCATCACTGATCTGATTTACTGTGGCCTGTTTATCTGCTGTTGGAATCTGCGATAGTTGCTGGCGATCTCACAAGTTATTCGTTGTAGTTGGCCCTGGAAGCGGTGGTTAACCTAAATTGACGTACAGGGTTATTACAAATGATTGAAGCGATTTCACAGCTCTACAATAACTTTAATATTTGAGATATTTTCAGAATGCTTTGCACACACATACAAAAACTCAAAAAGTTTTTTTAGACATTCACTAATGTTCGATATGTGCCCCTTTAGTGATTCGGCAGACATCAAGCCGATAATCAAGTTCCTCCCACACTCGGCGCAGCATGTCCCCGTCAATGAGTTCGAAAGCATCGTTGATGCGAGCTCGCAATTCTGGCACGTTTCTTGGTAGAGGAGGTTGAAACACTGAATCTTTCACATAACCCCACAGAAAGAAATCGCATGGGGTTAAGTCGGGAGAGCGTGGAGGCCATGACATGAATTGCTGATCATGATCTCCACCACGACCGATCCATCCGTTTTCCAATCTCCTGTTTAAGAAATGCCGAGCCTAATGATGGAAGTGCGGTGGGGCACCATCCTGTTGAAAGATGAAGTCGGCGCTGTCGGTCTCCAGTTGCGGCATGAGCCAATTTTCCGCATGTCCAGATACACGTGTCCTGTAACGTTTCTTTCGCAGAAGAAAAAGGGGCCGTAAACTTTAAACCGTGAGATTGCACAAAACATGTTAACTTTTGGTGAATTGCGAATTTGCTGCACGAATGCGTGAGGATTCTCTACCGCCCAGATTCGCACATTGTGTCTGTTCACTTCACCATTAAGAAAAAATGTTACTTCATCACTGAAAACAAGTTTCGCACTGAACGCATCCTCTTCCATGAGCTGTTGCAATCGCGCCGAAAATTCAAAGCGTTTGACTTTGTCATCGGGTGTCAGGGCTTGTAGCAATTGTAAACGGTAAGGCTTCTGCTTTAGCCTTTTCCGTAAGATTTTCCAAACCGTCGGCTGTGGTACGTTTAGCTCCCTGCTTGCTTTATTCGTCGACTTCCGCGGGCTACGCGTTGCCCGCACGCGTTCAACCGTTTCTTCGCTCACTGCAGGCCGACCCGTTGATTTCCCCTTACAGAGGCATCCAGAAGCTTTAAACTGCGCATACCATCGCCGAATGGAGTTAGCAGTTGGTTGATCTTTGTTGAAGTTCGTCCTGAAGTGTCGTTGCACTGTTATGACTGACTGATGTGAGTGCATTTCAAGCACGACATACACTTCCTCGGCTCCTGTCGCCGTTTTGTCTCACTGCGGTCTCGAACGCTCTGGGGGCAGAACCCTGAAGTGCGGCTTCAGCCGAACAAAACTTTATGAGTTTTTCTACGTATCTGTAGTGTGTCGTGACCATATGTCAATGAATGGAGCTACAGTGAATTTATGAAATAGCTTCAATCATTTGTAATAGCCCTGTATTTATGGCATGCTGGTATCACGCCGTCAGGTAACCATGATCTGGCCACGATCAGTTGCGCGCTGAAAGCGAGCACATTGTCCGCCCTGCACAGGACCTTCATGCAGCCGGCCAGTACATGCAGTGAAGCGCTAAGTTTTTCTGGGGAAGACCTCTGCAACATAGCACATATCCCCATCCAATTGTCTCATGAAAGTCACGTGTGCAATCTGTAGCTGAGGAAAACTACCGAAAGTCTTAAAAGAAGAGCAAAAACTACAGCTATCATCGCACGGTATCATCGATAGATGACGACACAGTTTTTCTTCCGTAAAGTCAGACCGACACTGAACCAGGTTAATGAATAATGTTAATCTTTCCTTCCATATCTCTCCAAAACTCTGTGTTTGTATGCGTGGACAGTGTGTGTATGGGTTTATGTATGCGCGTGGGCGTTTATGTGTGAGTGTATGTGTATCAGTGTATGTGTGTGTGGCTGCATGGCTATGGGAATGTGTGAAACATGAGCTGCTTGCAAGAATGTTTGTGTGGCACCTATGAAAGAGATAGTGTTATTACGTGAAATACACCGCAGTATATGTATGAAAACATGGTGATGAAGTTATATAGATGAGGCAAGGAACTACAATGTGAAAAAGAAGAATGCTGTTGCGAGATGTGGCCAAAAAAACGTTTGACTTCCAGCCTGGCATTACTCGGCAAAGTAAAGTGCAGACGAGGACAGGGCGACAGCATAGTGGTGTTTATACTGGAAAAACAGGGAGGGGACATAGTAACAGCGCACTTTCCGCTATTCTTTAAGCGGGGAGCTGCCATACGCTCCACACCTGTGCTCTAATGGCCTGCATAGCGCAATAGTTGAACAATTACCAACAGTTTTGTTTGACAATAGTTCTCGTGCACTATCTCTGTGAAAAAATTTATTCACAATGTAAAGTGTCTGAACTCACATTTCATCTGAATAAACTATCGGCCACTTCATTCCTATGCTTCATATTTTCGTACAAATCTCGTGTAGTATACCTTTCTTGGAAATACGTCGCCCCTTTCACAAATGAAGACTTACTCCGGCTTTTTTAAGTCAAAATCTATGCAGGCGACAGTTCTTGTTTTTCAGAGTTTCCTTCCTAACATCTGTACGACAAAGCTATCAATTTGAAGTTTTACCAAAATTGGTATTGCTTTGTCTTGTTCTTTGAAAGGGGATCTGACGTCTTATAACACGCTTGTCCATATCGCCAAAGGGATAATTATTGCGTGACTTTGCTTCTCCTTATTATGGGTAAATCTGTTGAAAATCCACTGTGCTCACCATCGTGTTCTTCCTGTAGTAATTTGCACACCGACGACTAATTCTGCACTGTCATTCCTTTCCCCTTCTCACGTCAATAAACTTAATGAGGTTAACAACACGTCGTCACGAATGCTAGAGGAAGCGTTTTTCGCGATCGCTTTTCATGCCTGGATTTCGATGTAACGAAGTGCGCAACTTTGAATTCGAACGTAGGTGTACGTAAGCACGTGATACCGTCAGCTCCCGCTGTGGTCAATTCGCGGTTGGCTTTCTCGAGCAATATTTCAGAACGGCAGCTTCAACATGAATGGTATGCACAGTGTTTGACAATCTTGTGTAGAAGACGGTGTAAGGAGTTGAAGACAACGAAACAAATAAGTCTTGAAAAATCTCTGCAACATTACGTAATATTGTTTCAGAAGACTGGCCTACGAGAGAGCTGAATCTCTGGAGTACTGAATAACTTACTATACCCATCACACCTTTGCTCATTGTGTGTACATAGCACGTGACCCCAATTTCCTTCGGCGCGCACAAACTTCAGCGGTGTGATATATGTTTGCCTGCTCATTGTTCCGCCCTGGATGGCGAGGGAATTTACTGGCGGCTTCCTCCTCGCGAAGCCGCAGGCAGAGAAACCGCTGAAGGATTTAGTACAAGGCTCTGGGCGCGGAGAGGAGCGTAGGAAGAGGGCCGCCCCACAATCTCTACCTCAGGCCGCGGAAGACAGACGTCATCTCTAAAGACTCCACATTTAGATCGGGTATACAAATAAATTATTTCCCGCGCAGCCTAACTGAGTGCTTTTAATGAGTACAGTAGGGCAGCCACGAACCTAAAAATCTCGGTCGTCCCGCAGCTATGCTATAAATAAAGACCTCCTGGAGTAAGTGTGCATTGAGAACTAAGTTCCGCGTTTTATGAGGAAAAGCGGTATTTAAACTGGACTATGCACATTTGTGTACACGTACAGATTTAGCACAAATTACAGTTGAATGTTACGAAATTCCTCTTATCAATAGCAGCCTTAAGCCAAGGAATTTACACTGTACAATTGCTGGAAGGCCTGCAGAGTATTGTCGATTTATGCAGAGACTGGCAATTGACTCTGAACCTAAGTAAATGTAACACAAATAGCGGAAGGGATCCATCACTGTTGGGTAACACTACACACAGGCGACAAAAGCCGTGGGTTAGCGATATACACGTGTACAAGTGGAAGTAGCATCGCATACGTAAGGTATAAATGGACAGCACATTGGCGGAGCTGTCATTATGAAACAGGTGATTTGCGTGAAAAGGTTTCCGACGTGATTATGGCCGCACGACAAGATTAACGGGCTTAGAAGGGAGAATGTTAGTTATAAGTAGATGCATGGGACATTTCATTTCTAAAAATCTTTAGGGAATTCGATGTTCCGCGATCCACAGTGTCAAGAGGTGCGCATAGAATACCAAATTTCAGGAATTGCCTCTCACCACGAATAATGCGGTGGCCGACGGACTTCACTTGACGACCGAGAGCCCAGCAGCGTTTGTGTAGAGTTGCCACTGCTAAGAGACAAGCAACACTGCTTGAAATAACAGCAGAAATCAATGCAGGACTTCACGACGAACATATCCATTAGGATATTGAGGCGAAATTTGGCTTTAATGGGCTATGGCTGTAGACGACCTACGTCAGTGCATTGGTAAAAGCACGACATCGATTGCAGCAACCACGTCGGTTGGACGCTAGAAAACCGGGAAACCGTGGCTTGGTCAGAAGAGTCCCGATTTCAGCTGATGGCAGGGTTGGAGTGTGGTGCAGACCACACGAAGCCATGGATACGAGTTGTCAACAAATCACTGTGTAAGCTGGTGGAGGCTCCATAATGGCGTGCGCTGTGTTTACAAGGAACAGACTGCGTCCTCTGCTCCAAGTGAACAGTTCATTAACTGGAAATGCTTATGTTCTACTTCTTTGAGACCATTTGCAGCTATTCCTGCACTTCATGTTTCCAAATAACGATGAAATTCTTATGTATGATAATGCGCCGTGTCATCGGGCCACAGTTGTTCGAGACTGGTTTGGAGGACATTCTGGACAGTTCGTTCGAATGATTTACCTACTCAGATCTCCCGACATAAATCCCATTAAACATGTTTGGGACATAATCGAGAGGTTCAGCACGAGCACAGATTCCTGGATCGACAGCACTGCCGGAATTATGGACGGCTATAGATGCAGAGAATTTAAGCATTTGGGATGTGGCGCTACAGAAGAATATTGAAAATTAGATGGACTGATAAGGTAAAGATTGAGGAGATTCTGCGCAGAATAGGAGAGGAAAGGAATATATGGAAAACACTGACAAGAAGGGACGGTATGGTAGAACATCTGTGAAGACATAAGGGAATAACTTTCATAGTACTTGGGGGAACTTTAGAGGGTAAAATTGTAGAGGAACACATCCAGCAAATAATTAAGGACGCAGGTTGCAAGTGCTACTCTGAGATGAAGAAATTGGTACGGGAAAGGAATTCGCGGCGAAACGCATCAAACCAGTCACAAGACTGATGACTCAAAAAACAATAGACTACAGGCAGCACAGCTCAATATTTCTGCAGGAGACTTCCAAAGACTTGTTTAGTCCATGCCACACACATCGAGTTGCTGAACTACACAGGACAAAAGAAGGTCCGACATGATATTAGGAGGTATTCCATGACTTTTGTCATCTCTGGTTATTGAGGACAAATCACTTTAAACAGAAACGACGCTGAATTCGAAGCAGCAGCCATCTGTAGCGATCTGAAGTGAAATGATCACATAAAAGAAGTTGTAAGAAATCATACGAGGTGCATTCAAGTTCTAAGGCCTTCGATTTTTTTTCTCCTGATTGGAAAGAGATAGAAACATGCGCATTGTTTTAAAATGTGGCCGCTTTCATTTCAATACGTCCCAGAGATGGCAGCACTGTACGGCAGATGGAATTTTACCGGCAGCGGCGAGGTGAGAACTGTTTTAAATACTTAAAATGGCGACGTTTTCCTTACTTGAACAGCGTGCAATCATTCGTTTTCTGAATTTGCGAGGTGTGAAACCAAATGAAATTCATCGACAGTTGAAGGAGACATTTGGTCATGGAGTTATGGATGTGTCGAAAGTGCGTTCGTCGGTGCGACAGTTTAATGAAGACAGAACATCGTGTGACAACAAACCGAAACAACCTCGGGCTCGCACAAGCCGGTGTGACGACATGATCGAGAAAGTGGAGAGAATTGTTTTGGGGGATCGCCGAATGACTGTTGAACAGATCGCCTCCAGAGTTGGCATTTCTGTGGGTTCTGTGCACACAATCCTGCATGACAACCTGAAAATGCGAAAAGTGTCATCCAGGTGGGTGCCACGAATGCTGACGGACGACCACATGGCTGTCCGTGTGGCATTTTGCCAAGCAATGTTGACGCGCAACGACAACATTAATGGGACTTTCTTTTCGTCGGTTGTGACAATGGATGAGACGTGGATGCCATTTTTCAATCCAGAAACAAAGCGCCAGTCAGCTCAATGGAAGCACACAGATTCACCGCCACCAAAAAAATTTTGGGTAACCGCCAGTGCTGAAAAAATGATGGTGTCCATGTTCTGGGACAGTGAGGGCGTAATCCTTACCCATTGCGTTTCAAAGGGCACTACGGTAACAGTTGCATCCTACGAAAATGTTTTGAAGAACAAATTCCTTCCTGCACTGCAACAAAACCGTCCGGGAAGGGCTGCGCGTGTGCTGTTTCACCGAGACAACGCACCCGCACATCGAGCTAACGTTACGCAACAGTTTCTTCGTGATAGCAACTTTGAAGTGAGTCCTCATGCTCCCTACTCACCTGACCTGGCTCCTAGTGACTTTTGCTTTTTCCAACAATGAAAGACACTCTCCGTGGCCGCACGTTCACCAGCCGTGCTGCTATTGCCTCAGCGATTTTCCCGTGGTCAAAACAGACTCCTAAAGAGGCCTTCGCCGCTGCCATGGAATCATGGCGTCAGCGTTGTGAAAAATGTGTACGTCTGCAGGGCGATTACGTCGAGAAGTAACGCCAGTTTTATCGATTTCGGGTGAGTAGTTAATTAGAAAAAAAATCGGAGGCCTTAGAACTTGAATGCACCTCGTAGAATGAAAGCTTTCATTACTGGATGTCACATTCGCTGACGGATCTTCCGGGCTGTATGGCAGCGGTCGAAGAAATTTTTGTTCCTGACGTTCCGTCCAGAGCTACTCTGGACATCTTCTGAGGTGCTTGTGGTGACGCTGAGTCTTGGCGATGTAGGGAACCAAATGTTTCTTCGACCGCGGCTATACAGTCTGGAAGATTCAAAAGCAAATGTAGGGAAAACAAACGTCATTGTGGAGTTCTTTGGAAGCGTCTTATAGAAATTTAACTGAGCCACTAGTAATGTTAATATAAGTTCATCAATACGTGTATTTGGAGACTTTTATTCTACGGTTGTGAAGTGTGGACTCTGGGGGAACAATAAAACGAAAAAAAATCGGAAGAGAGTAGGACATGAGATCTGAGGGTTCCGTACAAACATAATTATATATATGCACAGTGATAATAATTTCGTGTGATTTAGAGCTCGGGTGAAAATCTTTCTACTGGACGCACTTGCGTGTCCTTAACTTACCCTACTCACCCAACCGGGAAAGGAGAACTAGAGTTTAACATGATAATTGAACCATGCGTCATGCCTGTTGACTCCTCACATGGTTGAGAGATGAAGGCGAGTTTAAAACGAAGATTAAAAAATCTGTGGTCCGTCCGAGATTCGATCTCGCGAGCTCTCGCTTTTCAAGTACGTGATTTACAACTGTGCCACATTCTTTCCAAAATCTTTTACTGTACTAATACACAACGAGTTACAGTGTCATACAGAAGTTGGTACAAACTCAATCACTATCAAAGCATTCTTTAAACTGTTACATCACCGAAAAAAAATATTTTTTTAAAAAAATAAAAAAGACAAACAATAAAATAGGGGGTAATGTGGTCAATATTCATATCCATAGCATGAACTGATTTTAACTTTTTCTTGCATAACATATTCACTATTTTGTGTTGACGCATTTCCTGAACTATTTTTAGATGAAAATTAAGAAATATAATTTTTTTTAAATGCCACAAACTTGTCAAATAAGAGATTTTTTAAGGTTTCTGTTATTATCCTATGCCTATTCTTTCAAAAACATGTTTCTATAGTTCCTTTTGCGGTCTGAATACTTGATAATTTTGTGTAATTCGTACTTCATATAAAAATGGCTCTGAGCAGTATGGGACTCAACTGCTGTGGTCATCAGTCCCCTAGAACTTAGAACTAATTAAACCTAACTAACCTAAGAACATCACACACATCCATGCCAGAGGCAGGATTCGAACCTGCGACCGTAGCAGCAGCGCGGCTCCGGACTGGAGCGCCTAGAACCGCACGACCACCGCGGCCGGCCGTACTTCATATACATGTGGAATTCAATGATATTTTCATGTCTCAGATCAACAATCATGTATCTCACGTGCTGTCCCATTAACCAACGAATGGTATTGTTTTCTGAAATGGGAAAGTATCGAGGTTGCGGCCAGTAGAGCATTGTTGGTACAGAATAGTCTGTTGAAGATCCTGTAAGAAAACCTAGCTGATCTCTGATACTTTTCATGTTTTGTATATTGCCAGCACATTTAAATCTACGTACTCCTATATCCAAAAGTTTATATTTCTGACATAGGTTTATTTGTCTAAGCCGGATTTCATTCAACGCTTCATTTGTGCTGACTATATTATTCGCGGTTTTATACCATGTTGTACATTTTTCAGATGAGAGTCCACCCGCGTTGATATTTTTCCATACAGCAACCCATTCGATATTTGATATTTCCTTCCTATTTTCTTTTTCCCTTCACGTTTCTTTCTGCGAAGTGTAATGTCTGTGACCGTTATCTGTTGCGAATTACTGATATCATTGTAGAAGTAACTTATATTTACAACATATGTCCTTACATGCTGGAGCCGTCGGTTTATTTTTTACTTATCTAGCGGTGCTTGAAGCGTTTCCGGCTTGAGAATTTCAAATAATTTAGATGTATTGCTGCCTGCATTTTTTTAAACAGCGGTGCTCCTTTTTATAAAAAAAGTGCGGACGCCTTGTTTTTTTTATGTCAGCTAGTTCTCAATCTCTGTATTTGTGTACCCGGAATACTTCTCCTTTCCACAGGTGGTTGGTGACAACTGACATAATCTTCCTGGCTATCATGTTGGGTAACGTAAACAGTTGCGCCGTGTAGTAAGTTTTCGAGAGAGTGCAGTTGTTAATTTTACTCTCTGCGCTTCGTTTATATTACTGTGTAAATACTGTCTTGTGACTCGTTGAATTTGCCCTGCGTTATTTCTCCAATTAATAGTTATCATCTACATTGGACAAGTGGTCAGAGTTGTTTCAAGTGCTTTGTATTGACTTACTATCTTTTCCTATACTATGTCAATTATTGACCCGTGGCCTAGGGTGTGTTCGGTCAGAGGGTTAGCAGCCCTCTGTAATAAAAAAACTGAGTTAACCGATCAAAGACGAACTTTAACGGATGTCTTACGACATCCACCACGAGCACATACAACGAACGAAAATGAACAAAATGAGAATAAAAAAAAGGGGGGATAGCGTCTTTGATTCATAATCAAAACGTCTTCGGTCCCAGGCTCGATCCCCGCCACTGCCTAAATTTTGATAAATAATCAGCACTGGCGGCCGAAGACTTCCGGCATAAGAAGTCAGCCTCATTCTGCCAACGGCCTTGTCAAAGAGGGCGGAGGAGCGGATAGAGGTTCAGGGCACTCTCTTGTCCTAGGGGTGGGAAATTTCCCCTAAAGGCGGAAGAATCAGCAATGATCAACGACATGAGGATGCAGAAGACAATGGAAACCACTGCATTAAAGACACGTAACGTGTATCCACAGGACATGTGGCCTGTATTTGAAGAAGTATCATGATGATCTCTCCATTGGCAAAAGATTCCGGAATAGTCCCCCATTCGGATCTCCGGGAGGGGACTGCCAAGGAGGAGGTTACCAGGAGAAAAAGATTGAATAATCAACGACAGGATAACGTTCTACGAGTCGGGGCGTGGAATATCAGAAGATTGAACGTGGTAGGGAAACTAGAAAATCTGAAAAGGGAAATGCAAAGGCTCAATCTAGATATAGTAGGGGTCAGTGAAGTGGGAGGAAGACAAGTATTTCTGGTCAGATGAGTATCGGGTAATATCAACAGCAGCAGAAAATGGTATAACAGGTGTAGGATTCGTTATGAATAGGAAGGTAGGGCAGAGGGTGTGTTACTGTGAACAGTTCAGTGTCCGGGTTGTTCTAATCAGAATCGACAGCAGACCAACACCGACAACGATAGTTCAGGTATACATGCCGACGTCGCAAGCTGAAGATGAACAGATAGAGAAAGTGTATGAGGATATTGAAAGGGCAATGCAGTATGTAAAGGGGAACGAAAATCTAATAGTCATGGGCGACTGGAATGCAGTTGTAGGGGAAGGAGTAGAAGAAAAGGTTACAGGAGAATATGGGCTTGGGACAAGGAATGAAAGAGGAGAAAGACTAATTGAGTTCTGTAACAAGTTTCAGTTAGTAATAGCTAATACCCTGTTCAAGAATCACAAGAGGAGGAGATATACTTGGAAAACGCAGGGAGATACGGGAAGATTTCAGTTAGATTACATCATGGTCAGACAGAGATTCCGAAATCAGATACTGGATCGTAAGGCGTACCCAGGAGCAGATATAGACTCAGATCACAATATAGTAGTGGTGAAGAGTAGGCTGAAGTTCAAGACATTAGTCAGGAAGAATCAATAGGCAAAGAAGCGGGATACGGAAGTACTAAGGAATGACGAGGTACGTTTGAAGTTCTCTAACGCTATAGATACAGCAATAAGGAATAGCGCAGTAGGCAGTACAGTTGAAGAGGAATGGACATATCTAAAAAGGGCCATCACAGAAGTTGGCAAGGAAAATGTAAGTACAAAGAGGGTAGCTGCGAAGAAACAATGGGTTACAGAAGAAATACTTCAGTTGATTGATGAAAGGAGGAAATCCAAACATGTTCGGGGAAAATCAAGAATACAGAAATACAAGTCGCTGAGGAATGAAATAAATAGGAAGTGCAGGGAAGCTAAGACGAAATGGCTGCAGGAAAAATGTGAAGACATTGAAAAAGATGTGATTGTCGGGAGGACAGACTCAGCATACAGGAAAGTCAAAACAACCTTTGGTGGCATTAAAAGCAACGGTGGTAACATTAAGAGTGCAACGGGAATTCCACTGTTAAATGCAGAGGAGAGAGCAGATAGGTGGAAAGAATACATTGAAAGCCTCTACGAGGGTGAAGATTTGTCTGATGTGATAGAAGAAGCAACAGGAGTCGATTTAGAAGAGATAGGGGATCCAGTATTAGAATCGGAATTTAAAAGAGCTTTGGAGGACTTACGGTCAAATAAGGCAGAATGGATAGATAACATTCCATCAGAATTTCTAAAATTATCGGGGGAAGTGGCAACAAAACGACTATTCACGTTGGTGTGTAGAATATATGAGTCTGGCGATGTACCATCTGACTTTCGGAAAAGCATCATCCACACAATTCAGAAGACGGCAAGAGCTGACAAGTGCGAGAATTATCGCACAATCAGCTTAACAGCTCATGCATCGAAGCTGCTTACAAGAATAATATACAGAAGAATGGAAAAGAAAATTGAGAATGCGCTAGGTGACGATCAGTTTGGATTTAGGAAAAGTAAAGGGACGAGAGAGCAATTCTGACGTTACGGCTAATAATGGAAGCAAGGCTAAAGAAAAACCAAGACACTTTCATAGGATTTGTCGACCTGGAAAAAGCGTTCGACAATATAAAATGGTGCAAGCTGTTCGAGATTTTGAAAAAAGTAGGGGTAAGCTATAGGGAGAGACGGGTCATATACAATATGTACAACAATCAAGAGGGAATAATAAGAGTGGACGATCAAGAACGAAGTGCTCGTATTAAGAAGGGTGTAAGATAAAGCTGTAGCCTTTCGCCCCTACTCTTCAATCTGTACATCGAGGAAGCAATGATGGAAATAAAAGAAAGGTTCAGGACTGGAATTAAAATACAAGGTGAAAGGACATCAATGATACGATTCGCTGATGACATTGCTATCCTGAGTGAAAGTGAAGAAGAATTAAATGATCTGCTGAACGGAATGAACAGTCTAGTGAGTACACAGTATGGTTTGAGAATAAATCGGAGAAAGACGAAGGTAATGAGAAGTAGTGGAAATGAGAACAGCGAGCAACTTAACATCAGGATTGATGGTCACGAAGTCAATGAAGTTAAGGAATTCTGCTACCTAGGCAGTAAAATAACCAATGACGGACGGAGCAAGGAGGACATCAAAAGCAGACTCGCTATGGCATAAAAGGCATTTCTGGCCAAGAGAAGTCTACTAATATCAAATACCGGCCTTAATTTGAGGAAGAAATTTCTGAGGATGTACGTCTGGAGTACAGCCATGTATGGTAGTGAAACATGGACTGTGGGAAAACCGGAACAGAAGAGAATCGAAGCATTTGAGATGTGGTGCTATAGACGAATGTTGAGAATTAGGTGGACTGATAAGGTAAGGAATGAGGAAGTTCTACGCAGAATCGGAGAGGAAAGGAATATGTGGAAAACACTGATAAGGAGAAGGGACTGGATGATAGGACATCTGCTAAGACGTAAGGGAATGACTTCCGTGGTAGTAGAGGGAGCTGTAGAGGGCAAAAACTGTAGAGGAAGACAGAGATTGGAATACGTCAAGCAAATAATTGAGGACGCAGGTTGCAAGTGCTACTCTGAGATGAAGAGGTTAGCACAGGAAAGGAATTCGTAGCGGGCCGCATCAAACCAGTCAGTAGACTGATGACAAAAAAAAAAAAAAAAAATAAAGTCGATTTGGTGGAAGCCCCACAGATTTAGAAATTTGCTTTTATTTTCATTTATGTTGGCTCATGACAGAAAACAACTTTTTTCAGAATTATTTCTGATTTAGGAATACCTTCATAATTACTCAGTACGAATCGTATGTCAACGGCATAGGCTCTTACGGCAGTCTGGTGCCCTGATAATGTTAATCGTGTTAGTCTGGCATGAAGATTACCGAGGAATGTCTTTCAGTATAGGATAAATAAGAGCACAGAGAGATGGCGTCCTTGAGGATCTCCACGTCTTAACCCTGTCTGCTTTGATTTGTAACAGTTTACTAATATATTAGCACTGATTTCCGTTGCAACAGTCTTAACTACACTTATAACTCGTTCGTGAAAACCCATTTTTCTCAGTTTCGATAAGAAATGTTTGGTACATCCGGCCAAAAGCTTTATGTAAAATCAATAAACGTGGGTGCACATTTTATATTAGTCATGGAAATTACAATAATTATATCTATTTATGCTGATATGCTTTGGAATAGGTCGTTCCACGTGCACTTGACTGATGTTGACGTAAATCTTTTAGGCCAAATGCGGAAGTCTATTTTTGTGATTCTTGAGATTATTTTATACTAAGAATGATACAGGGAAATAGGCGAAAGTTGTTTAAGTTTTTATTTCATTTGTTCTTCGGGACTAATACTATTGTTTTCTTTTTGAATACAGTCGGTAGTTTTCCCTGAATAACTTCATCTGCCATCCAGCAAACTTTTCACCCAGTGAGTTCCAGTACCGTTTATCATATTCAATAGGCAAGTCATTTGGTCCTGGAAACGTTTTTAAAGGTGAGCTGCAAACGGTCTCGCGTATTTCCTATTCACTGAATTCGGTAAGAAGATCTTCATTTTCCTGTTTTGACAGCCGTTGGACCATGGTGTCATGGAATTTTCACGGAACTCTCACATATCCGACCTGCGGAATAGAGTTTCTTATAATAGGTAGAAACCTCCGTCATTATGTCTTTCTGAGATGTGAGGACCGTAGTACTCTTAGTTCCGAATTCACCAATGAAGGTTCGTCGTCTGTTCTTAGCGTGCCTCAAAAAACGATATAAAGAAGTAGTTTCATCCTCCAGTACAGTCTTGACCTTGGATTCCATCTGCTTTCTCTTAATACCTAACAATTTGGCCTTCATTTTAGTATCTTCTAAACGATTTTGGGCGTCTTTGCCTGTTCGTATAAGTGCCTCAACAGTGTGTAATAAAATTCTATGTTACTTCTCATATCTCTAGATCGTTGCTGGCTATAGTGAATAATAACTTTCCTCAATTTTGGTTTGATATTGTTGCACCACCAATATATCACTGATGCACGCCTATCAGTTGAGCGCACACAATGCTCATGCTTCTTTCAGACTGTCTTCTAAGTCATTTTCTTGAAATAATAGTATGTTCAGGTTCCACTGATTCCTGAATCGTCGAGTCGGTTGTGTCGCAGTTGGACATGACATCACGGTCCAACATGCAACAGTTGTCAATGGAATAAATGGTTGTTTCAACTTTAATCAAAGTTCTCTCCATACTGTGTGGTGCGTAGAGTCTGTCAATTCTACTACAAGACTGTGGAGCCACCTATGTCAACTTAACACAAGTCAGTGGCTAGGTGGTATAATTCAACATTCGGAATCTGATCTTTGTTGCTTAAAACCCTGTTAAATTACCTTCAATTAAAAGGTCTTTGGATTTCTTCGTAATCAGTAAATAATTTCGTCTTTAAAAAAATCTTGCCCTGTCCTTTTTATTTGAGATTCCTGAAGTAGCAGAAAATTTAATAAATATGTAATCAAAAATATTTATGCCTATTGCTCTTTTGGGTTCTAATCTTTCAATCTGAGAAACAAGTATTCCTCAACTGATTAAAGTGGCAATTCCCACATTTGTTTCGAGTGAAACACGAAGTATTTCAAGATGTGCTGAAATCCTAATATCAGACATCACAACCTCTTGCAACAAGGCTTTATCTGTCCCCCACTCATATAAATGTTCTTTTAGGGTGAAACTTCTGGTTCTGACGTTATCCTGTTAATATTTAGAATTGTAATTGTACAGCCTTGCGTCATTTTAATTTGGTTTTAGACGAGAAAGATATAAAAAGCAACAAGAAAATAAGTAAATACTTCAATAATAAAGAAGTATATGAGTACAATTGAATGGAACAGTTAGTAAAACACAAATCCTACTGTGACTGAAAAGTGCAATAAGATTTTCTCGAATAATCACTTTAGATATCTGTTTTCAACGTTGATTTCATCCGAACTGAACGGATTTGCGTCAGTAATACGTTTTGAATTTCTCTCTTGAGATCCTTCCTTGACTATCTTATAATGTAAATTTTTAGGCTTCGTGTTGTCTTCTCAGGCTTTTGTTTCGCTTGGTTATGAGAAATATTTGGGTTAGGTTGAGATTTGATCTTACGCCGATCGATGTTTTGAGTCACCGTGTTTGCCTTCGAAGTATCCTTGTTTGGTATTGTTTCCATAGTGGTCGCCACATTTTCGTGTTTGGTAGTTGCCCTTGGCTGTTTATTTTCTTTTGCAGTTCCCGTTGGAATGTCTGGGACTGATTTGTATATTTCAACCACAACCCAAGACCGTTCCTATTCTATAATTTCGAGTTCTTCTGAGCACGGCATGAATTTCTAACGACATGTCAGACGCTGGGGTGCCTCTTCTAACGTCTAAATTTCCACTAGTGTAATCTCTGTTTCCTCAGATTCTTCAGTATTACGCTGTTTCTCTTTACGGGCGGAATGTGGTCTGAGGGAGGAGTTGTCATCTGAAAAGTCTTTCCTTTTTGTTTTGCAGATCGGATTCACGGACAGGTGACCCGTGAACTGTCTCTGTTTCGAAGGGAGGAAAATGTTTGTCAGATTTGATGGACCTATCAGAAATACCTGGTATGGCATTAATAAACGAAAGAGGTTTTTCATTACTTGGCAAAACATCAATGAGTGGAGTTTTTGGTGCTGAGTTGTTTTCCAGTACAAAAAACACAGCGGGTACTGTATTTTCGGAAGTGGTCTGATTCACTGCAAATATGACAAGTCGGGACCTGACCAGAATATACAATGTGTCCTTTGTGACTATTCACAGAAATGTGAGACGGAGTAGTTATCTTTATTCCCATTTCCACTGACCGGATGTAACGCCGGAAATGCATATCCTCCTATTTCCATCTATTGTACTATTATTTTTTTTCCTTGCTTTGTTACCTCAAGATATGACATTTCTGTCTCTTTGTATATTGTAATTGTTTTACTGTTGGTATATATATATTTATACATTTATGTCGATGTATAATTGGTTTGTTTCGTGAATATTATTTGTATTTTTACGCTGGGTCTTGCCTAGGTAAAACTACGCTATCGAACGATTACATCGATAGGTCGTGTGAAAAATCAAAGTGTGTAGGATCTTTGGTAGTGTTAACTCTGCCGCGTGGAGCGCGGGCTGAGCAGAGGGAGTCTGGCTGGAGTAGCGAGTGGAGCAGGTGTGTTGTGTGACGCTCCCGCGAGTTGCCGCGCTTTCGGGGTTTGGCAGCATGTAATTGCGCTCGACTTGCGATGATAGTTTCTGACATGGTGTCGCGGACGGGAAGCATTAGCTGGCGCACATCAAGAGCCCGTTTCGTCTGGTGACCGTGTCGAGAAGAAGGCGCGCCAACATCCAGCTTCTGCAACAGCGACGGCCGACAATGAGTGACTGTCGCCGCCTCCTCGATCGACGGCTTCAAACCTTCAATCAACCAACAAGGAAGACTGGACGCACGTAAAGTTCTAGAACTGTATGGCAGACCTCAGCATTTCAAACTGTTCAAATCACAAAATTACAGCAACGTAGTTTGAACCTTTGTTGCTCATTGTCCCAATTGCATTACCAAGCAGGGTCCCTTCCTTTTCCGGAATGAACCCGAGTGTCATTGAAATTCAAACGCCAGCATTAAAGTAATATTCTATTTCACTGCTTTAATTTCAAATTTCAATTAAGGTATTCATACAATATTTAGATTACACTAGCACAAATTAAGAGTGCGAGTTTTGTTACCGTATTTTAGCTTACCTGTGACTGCAGCTTAGCTTGGTACGTACTAAATTTTACTATTGTTAATTGTTCAGAATCATTTAATTCAAGTTCAAAGTTAAATCTCTTAGTTCTAAATTGCGTAGATTCAAGTAGCTTTTGAAATGATTGTTGAGGTAGTCCAAGACTAACCGTATTTTACTGAATTTCGATGTGCTTCTGAAAGAAAGCTCACTATTAACTTCAGTCACTAAATTAACTTTTGATTTTCCGGTTTTATTAATTCTTTTGCTAAATTAAGTCAGGGTGTAGCGAAATTTATTACTTCTGACAAACTTTCAGTTTTCACACTACGTGTGTCAACCTTGAGTTGCCACGCTTCTAGTGCTAATTATATGTGTAATAACCTTTCTTTTTCAGTTACTATAGTAATTGTCCTTAGGACTGGCGACCGTGATTTCCCCCAAATCTCAAATACCTAATTACCGCTAGTTAATTGTTAACGTAACGGCTGCACATTTACTTTCTTTATTAACTTTACCCCTTTTCAAAATTAATTTCCACCAGTTTCATTAGCACATTTCCTTTCATTTAGATGTAACCCTTTCCTCCCTCTTTACCGACAGGTTAACTTCGGTGACGATTGCTTTTCCAAAACTCCCATTAGGTACACGCGGTTTCATTTTTCACTGTCATTAAGGTCGGTAAGTGAGGGGGAGGTTACACGGATACCATTGGAACATTGTAGCAGATACGGTATTCACCATCTTTGGTTATTATTGATTTTACCTCTTCTTATTTAGGTAGAGAATTTTTAATTAATCGAGTATTAACTTCTATCGGGCCGTTGAATACTTTCACAGTTTTATACACGATATCAGCCTTTCTTATACAAACATTAATTTTCGATCCGTCACTGTGCACAAATTCAGCTACACTATCCCACTTCCTCAATAGCCTGTCAACCGTCACGGGCCTAAGAAAATTACAAAGACACAGTAAGTATCAGAATCTAACTGCGTTGTGTGTACAGAATCAGAATTAATTCCAGTTACCTCCGTTAGCCAGTCGTTGATTCCTGGTACACGTACGCTGACCTGGGGAGTTTGCTTCTCGAACGAGAACATTAGTACAGTGTCAGCCATTTTCTTCGGTGGCGAAGAAATTCAGGTCACAACCGAAATTCCTCCGAAAGAAGAAGCGTGTATAGGATGAACACAGGAAAAAAAGAAAAAGAAAAGAAATTTATTCACCGTGTTGACAGAAAGAGCCAAAATGTTCCACGCGGCTGTCCACAAGCAAACGAACTATGTTTGGTGCTTGTCGAGATGTTTTGAATGTCAGTTAACACAGTTAAACGTTGAAATGTTATTAATATATCTATATTTTATATTATTTTTGAGGTCAATTCGAATTATTAGCATTGTTTGGTTGCTACTACGTACATGCGACTGGTTCAGCTATAAATTTTGATGCGAGTATTAAAATGCGTGACATAAATGTCTCTATCTTTTGAGTGCATTGAGTTAGAAGCTAAATGTTTTACACCGCCAAGGGATCGTAGACCTTACTATGTGACACAAATTTCAATTTGTTACCTCTACCCGTTCCTGAGGAAAAGGAATCTTAACATTCAAACAGACAGATGAACAACAAAGTGATCCTGACAAGGGGTCAGATTTTACCGATTGAGATACGGAACCCTAAAAATTAGAAGTGATGCTGATGTTGATATGGAGACGACCCACAGACACATCATGGGTTACGACCGCTACGGTAGCAGGTTCGAATCCTGCCTCGGGCATGGATGTGTGATGTCCTTAGGTTAGTTAGGTTTAAGTAGTTCTAAGTTCTAGGGGACTTATGACCACAGCAGTTGAGTCCCATAGTGCTCAAAACCATTTCAACCATTTGAACATCATGGGCCGAAAGAAAATCTAATTAACAATTATTAAACGAATGTAAAGGGAAAAGGACATTGATTAACATGACGGTGTGCACATATGGGGAGTCAAGTTTTTCATTAGAGAGTAGCACTCAGCTCAGAAGCAAAGACAGTGACAGGTGTGAGGTAGCTAGCGAAGGAAACACGAGTACGTCCAACAAAGAATTAAGTTTACAACCAGGCTTGCTAGCTATGAACAGGAATGAAAGGCTGACATATCCCACAACGGGCACAGAACTTCGTCTCAGAAACGTAATGAACCTGAAGCCATATATACAGAGAGGTCGGTAGAAGAAAGAGAATGTGCCACTGTCTGGCAGATACATACAACGCGTGTATCGGTTTCTCCAGCTGGCTGTGGAATTCCTTCCTTTTCCTGAACTGCAGTTTACTCTCTTTATGATCTCGGCAGGGGGATTGGGGGGGGGGGGGATTTCAGTTCTTCTTCTGCCTTATGGATTTGTATGAGTGCAGTATAATGAGACATGTGGATATAAGTTTTGATGGTAGCTGGATGTGACGTAACAAGTTTTGCCATCCAGAATGAATTTTACACTCTGCAGCGGAGTGTGCGCTGATATGAAAATTCTTGGGAGATCAAAACTGTGTGCCGGATTGAGACTCAATCTCGGACCTTTGCCTTTCGCTAACAAGTGTTCAACTGAGCTACCAAAGTACGGTTCACGACTCCTCCTAGCTTTACTTCCGCCGTTACCTCGTCTCCTACCTTTCGAACTTCACTTGCCCACCAAAGACAAATGTTCGGAGTTCGAGTCTCGGTCCGACATACAGTTTTAATCTGCGAGGAAGCTCCGTATGTTGTCATGGTAATGAAATTGAATGATCGAAGAAGAGGAAATGAAAGGTATGTGAACGTAAAGCTGTATTTTCTTTCAGGTACGGCACCGTTAGTAGTAAGTATTATCAAGGTGCGAATGTTAATGAGAGGCCAGAGCTACAAGTAGCCTGGACATCCTATGACGACTGTAGTCTGAATTCTATGTAGTTGTTTGACAGATTCTTACTGGTTCTAAATGTGCTGCTTCATGAGTTACTTTCTTTCAGGTATCCTTTGCATTAAAACGTCAATGAAATGATAATTTATACTTTAGAGTTACATTATTTCTGCTGTTGTGTTAGAGGACAGAGATGTGTTGGTAGGTAAGGGTTTGTTCTGTACCACCTTTACACTGGAAAATCATCAAAGCGAAAAGATGACTACAACGTTGAAGGTATACAATTGGTAAGAGGCAAAGCAGGGTTAGTATTTTCTTATAATTATCGTAAAGGGTATGAAGTATATGTAACCATTTTTTGTGCACTAAAAATGGGGAATTCGTATGGCCATATTATCTGTAGCTGTTTTACAGTTATTGAGAGTATTTGAACGACGTCTTTGCAACTACAAGAATGTGTGTGTTTTTGTCGCCAAACGTGTTTCGTTTTATTGAAGCAAAAGATCGTTAGCAGTCTCTAATAAAAGATATTTACAATGTGACTTTTTTTCTAAATCTAAAAACAGTTCGTTACAGATGTTGACTTTTACTTACGATATTTCATGCCTGGTTTTTTGTCCAGATCGGAAACCCCGTCTGCTTGCACTTTTTTAGGCTATTTCGTTATTTGGCACCGTTGATTCTGTACCAAAACCACCCTGTTATGCCGAAATATGTAGTTTTTTATGTGAAACACAACACATCGTAGCACTACTGCTGATTATTGGTACCTTTCTGGCTAAATACGCATCGTATGTTTTGTGTAACAAGTGTTACCACTAGTTTTTCTTTCATCTAAAACTTCTTTTTCTTCCCTGCGGTACTTAATGTGTGTTTTACGCCATTAAATTATGTTACTATGTATTTACGTAATGTGTAAGAGAAATGGAGTACTGGTGGAGCTAAAAATCTAAACGGTGAGTGTGGTGAGCAGGTTGGGGGTGGGGGATGGACGGGAATCTAAGATGAGTGAACAGTGAGTGCAATGTAGTGGGATGGAAAGTGGCTGGACGAAAAGGGTGAGGAGCGAGATGTAAAATGAAATCGGGGCAGCTGTGGTCAGGATGGCGATATAGAGAGTGAAGTATGGGAAGGGAGAATAATTTTTTATCTGATCTTTTCAAGTATTTTATATAGTACCTGGTTTCTAATATGATTTTTAAATAACTGTTTATTGTGTGCTGACGCTTTGTGTATATGTAAGTTTGTCTGGAAAGGGACGAAATGTCTGTCTTTATTGATTTTCGCGATATGCATATTTTTTCTACAGTGCTTGGATTGTGGTATTCCTGTTTAATGTCCCATGCAAGAGGTGGACGGTGTGTAGTGTATTTCCATGCCTTGATGTGCTCTTTGTATGTTATCTTGTGTCAAACGTCCTGCCGCTCCTTCCACCGTAGGTTTTATTTTCACAGTGTCCGCAACTGTGCTAGTAGATACCAGATCGTTGGTATTTGGTTTTTATTTTAGTTTAACGTTATGTTTATATATTGATTTATTTGTTTTGTAGGCAATATTTATGGACTGTTTTTAAATATACTACGTATTTTCTAAATTAATTTGTTGTGGTAGGTCATATGTCATTTTCTTGTGACTGTGCTGCTCGTATGTGATATGAGATTTGGTTTGTTTCTTTGATCAATTGTGTCTTTTATTTTCTGTTTAAGTTTAAATATTAGTTTTTCTTTGCATCCACTTTTAATGGTAATTGTTTTATAGAAGATAGCTCTTTTTGGCAAATAAATCTTTAGGGGAACCTTATTCAGTCTGTTTATCATGTATATATTGCAGTTTGTTTGTGATTCTGTGAGTAGTTTGAGGTTGCATTTCTTATTGTCCGTAGTGGTGTGTTTTTTGTATACGTCAAAGATGTATTTGTGACTGTCTTCTCTTGTGGTTATGTCTAGAAATATGAATGTGTTCTCTTGTTTTTCTTCTACCTTTATGGTCTTGTGTATAGAATTTATGTCTTTGTGTAATTGTTGTGTTTTGTTTGGACGTTCATCCATCATGCATATTAAAGGAAGAAATGAAGATTGGGTTTAACGTCCCGTCGACATCGAGGTCATTAGAGACAGAGCGCAAGCTCGGATTATGTCAAAGGTCAGTGCCCTTTGGAAGGATAGGGAAATCACGTAAAACCTAAACCTGGACGGCAGATGCGGGTTCGAACCACCGTCCTCCCAAATGCGAGTCCAGTGTCCTAACCACTGCGCCGTCTCGCTCGGATCCCATGCGTATTATGTCATCTATATTCCTGTACCATCAGATGATGTAGCTTTTCTTGGTTTTATATGTACAATAGGATTTTTGAAACTGTACTGCGATCGAACATCAAGAATTACGTCAAAGAAAACAATTATTGACAAATAGTCAACACGGATTCGAAAATATCGTTCTTTAACACACAATTAGCTCTTTATTTTCCCGAAATAATTAGTGTTATCGATAGTGGATGTCAAATTGATTCCATATTTTTAGATTTTCATAAGGTTTTTGTCACCGTTCCTCACAAGCGACTTCTAACTAAAAGGCGTGCCTATGTAATGATGCCTCAGCTGTGGGACTGGATTCGTGATTTCCTGTCAGAAAGGTCACAGTTAGGAGTGACTGACGGAAAATTATCGAGAAAAACATAAGTAATATCTGGTGTTCCTCAAGAAAGTGTTATACGCCCTCTAATATACCAGATATACATAAGCGACATAGGAGACAATCTGAGCACCTGTCTTACGGGGGACCCCTTGAGTGAGAGATCGCAAGTTCAGTCTTTAGTAATGCTCATTTGAAAGTGTTGTGGTAACAGTTATGGCAGGAAAAATGTTAGCAGCTAATGACTCACCATGTGAATCAGGAGGGCAACAGAAAATTAGTGTCTGGGAGCTGCAGAGAGCAACCTTCTAAGGGATGTACGTGTTAAGCTTCACAAAATAGACATCGTCGACATTCAAAAAAATGTTCAAAATAAACCATTAACTTGCATCATGAACACCGAATGAAAAATGGCGCGCCACGTTGACCACATAGATTTGCACCATCATGAAGGTGACATCCTCGGGAGCTACAAACCATGCAGGACGTTCAGCTAGGCATCCGCTCTTAAAGAATGCATATAGAATCATATTGGTGTAATGGAGTGATAAGAACTAATGGGATGTCATGGCATGCCACCGAATGCGAAACAGTCTGTCGTGGAGTTTATGCTGCAGATGGTGCAAATGGTTCAAATGGCTCTGAGCGCTATGGGACTTAACATCTATGGTCATCAGTCCCCTAGAACTTAGAACTACTTAAACCTAACTAACCTAAGGACAGCACACAACACCCAGTCATCACGAGGCAGAGAAAATCCCTGACCCCGCCGGGAATCGAACCCGGGAACCCGGGCGTGGGAAGCGAGAACGCTACCGCACGTCCACGAGCTGCGGACCAGATGGTGCAATAATATGTTTTATAGGCAACGAAAAACATCTAGAGACTGAATTTGTCCATTGGTTCAAGGTGATATAAATTGCAATGTTACAGCCTGTTATGGAGGGATAGTTTAAAGGCACATGATTTCTATATGCAGGCCGGGAATCAAGCAAAAGCAAGTTATTTTGGCCAGCTACTGGCCAAAAGCAGTGCTCATACTATAGCTGCAGTTCTCTCACGCCCATTTTCCCACTCTTGCTTGCTGTGGGGTAAATATTCCCTACTGCCGTTGCAAGATCACGCTCACTCCAAAGGATCATAGGAGGCAGAGCACCTCCAGCGTCTCGCAGCACAATAAATAACTTTCCAGACTATTTACCATCCAGATTAACAGTCACCATAATTGTATACCGATGCATTAAGTCACTGATGTTAGTTGCTCTTCATACAACTCTCTTGGTGCCTCTAATTTCCAGGGTTTCTTTCATAAGCATATCCTCTTCAAATCCCGATTGGTCGGAGCTGAAAACAAATTGTTTTCTGAACAGTGGGAGATGTTTATCTCATCTTCAAATTTTCGGACCGATTCTGCAGTTTGTTGTGCATCGTCAAGTTGGCGTTTTGTTTGGTATTTCGTAATCTTACGTCTTGCAATTTTGTAACACTGTTTGAATTTATGCAAGCATCCACTGCTTCCCTTGAGATCAGTGTAATCTATGTCGCATAAAATTTGATATGCATAACGTAAAAAGCCACAATCGTACAAATCCTTTAAATTGTATCGACCATCCTTGAAACGTGCAAACACCATTTTTATGACGAGTGCTTCTTGCCCTCCCTTGAACATCCGTAGTTTTTCTTATGCACTAACGGTCACGCTGCTAAGGACTTATTGGAAATCTGTACATATTTTTTTTTACTTTGCTGCGAATGATCTTCCATGTACGTAATTATGCTTAGTACCCACTCCTTGGACGACGATTGCCCACACCACACCCTCCACTGACTCATCTGGCAGAAACGCTAATATTCAATCTGCTTCTTCTTTTCCAAGCTGTGAAATGTCTTGGGTTCTTTTCTGACGAAATGTCAACTTTGGCAACTGTTGTTGTAGATGTAATGCAATGTTTTCGACGTTCATCGTTGCCATTGCTCTATTTTGTGTGGAATTTTGCTATTTTTTACATTATTAAGAACAATTTACCGCAAGAACGAAATAACGTTTAAGGTTTCGCTACTCTCCCTTTCGCATTTTTGTGTAGGTGGAAGTTTTCGTGCCTTTTCATTTTTTCAGACCAATTAACAAGATCCACAATTCATGTATTGGTTACTGAAATAACTCAATTAACTCACGGGCATTCTTACATTGCACCCATACAACAACTCAGTAAACGACCATCTCCAAACACAAATTGCCGTTTGCGGAAATTATTAAATTCAATTAGTACTAACTACCAACAAGATAGTTTGACTAGAACATTAACTGAGGTGCTGAGAGCCATATGGGCCAGAAGCACTCCTTCTTCGACCCCGCATTTAAGTGAATATCAGAGTGACCAGTGAGACAGCTTTTCGTGAATGTTCAAATATAAGTACAGTGTGGGCCTAAACCTGACCCACCACAAGATCAACAGATGTCAGAAGCATGAATAAATGCTACAGTTTCACAATCGACAATGATGTGCTCTATGGTTCTCAGCACCTCAGATGGGTTATGTACGATAAAATACAAAACTTAGTGAAGTATATCTCTTTCAGAATCCCACAAAATATGTTTTCTTTCTGTATAACTATGACATATACTGATGTCCAATCTAATTTTACTACATAGTGAATGAATTGGCATATCTGTGGAGGTGCTAGCACCTAGTGGGATTTATCCCAAGCGAATGTGGACAAAAGTCTGTTGCAGTGTGCTGCCACCTGGTGGAATCGATGTAAACTTATAGTTGAGTGCACATTGTTTATCAAATCCGCATGTATTTGGCTCGTAAGGCAATTACGTCACGCCAGTTGCGCATGTGCAGAAGCTCCTTAAAACGTGCACAAGTGAAGGGGTGCTCGAGACCCTCACGGCAAGTTTCACCGAGTCTAGGGGAGCAATGTAGCACAGCGTGGAAGATTTAGTGGCGTGTATTTCAGTTTACCGCATCTACGAGGGTCACTCCAAAAGAAATGAACACTATTTTTTTAATCCATCTTTTATTTTACATGTTTGAAAGTTTTATAGTGTGTAGATACATCCTTTAGGAACAATATTTTCATTTCTCCACATAATTTCCATCCCTCTCAACTGCCTTACGACATCTTGGAACCAGAGCCTGTATACCCACACGGTAAAATTCTGGACCAACCGGTTGGAGCCACGGTTTGGCAGCATGCACAAGGGAGTCATCATCTTCAAACCTTGTTCCACGAAGAGAGTCTTTCAGATTCCCAAAGAGATGATAGTCACATGGAGCCCGGTCTGGACTGTAGGGCGTGTGTTTCAGTGTTGTCCGGCAAGTTTTGTGATCGCTTCCATGGTTTTTTGACTGAAATGTGGCCGCGCATTGGCGTGCAGCAGCAAAACATCCTGCTTTTGCTGATGTGGTCTAACACGTCTCAGTCGAGCTTGAAGTTTCTTTTTCCAAGAAATTCATCTCCACCATTATCGTACTGTTCCAAAAGTTCGCTGCATACCGTTTTCCTTGTTTCTTTGTGAGCCACTGACAACATCCTAGGAACCCACCTGGCACAAACTCTTTTTAACGCCAACACTTTCAGTATTCTGCAAACACTTCCTTCCCCTGTCACAACGTAACGTGACAATTCGTTCACTGTGATGCGTCTGTCAGCAGTTACCAATTCGTTAACTCTCTGCACATTGTCTGGAGTGTGTGCAGTACGAGGCCTGCCGCTGCGAGGACAGTCCTCAATATTGCCGTGCCCGCTTTCATCACGTAACATGCTTGCCCAAAGCCTCACTGTACTGCGATCGACAGCAGCATCTCCATACACCTTTTTCAACCTCTTGTCGATGTTTCCCACTGTCTCGTTTTCACAGCACAGGAATTCTATGACAGCGCGTTGCTTCTGACGAACGTCAAGTGTAGCAGCCATTTTGAATACATGCTGTGACGGCACCACTCACAGGAACAGGTTGAACTTAGTTTGAAAACAAGCGGGAAGAGTGTATCTACACACTGAAACTTTCACACATGCAGAATGAAAACTGTATTTTTACAAAAACAGTGTGCATTTCTTTTGGAGTGACCCTCGTCCATTACGTTTAACAGCATCCAAAGAAAAATAAACAGTCGAAAGTTAGGATGTTCATGTGCTCTTGTGCTCCTACACAACAGCCGCAACTAGGAGTAATCATGTAGATGCAGACGTAGACCACGTGTCTGAACTCATCAGGAATGGTGACAGTTGCTGTCGAAACCAGTAGGGGCACTATAAGAAAATATTTTAAGATTTGCCTTACCCCGGTCATATTGAATTACTGCTGTAAGACGTGTGTTTACTGTCAAATCACAATTTATGAAAGATGTTTATATTTTATTAATAGGATTAAGTAGGAATAATTAATATTTGTCATGTTGGAAATAATTGTGGTAGCAGGGAATATCTGCACCAAAGTATTGTTGACAAGAGAGACCGCAAATTGATATAATTTCAAAAATGGCGGGAGAAACCGCGTATGGATACATTTTACGAAAAGAGCGGGAAAGACCGCGCATTGATACATTTTGTAATAGTAGCAGGGATTGTCTGCACCAGAAAGCATTGTTGGTAGGAGAGACCACACTTTAGCGTTCGTAGGAAGTCAGTAGAAAGCGAGAAGTGAAGTGAGTCGGTAGCAGGTCTGAAGCGAGAGGTTGAGAGGAGCGGTGTGTCTGCCAGCCACCAGCTATGATTTACAAGAGGTTATAAACGGATGCACAGAGACATCAGCTAACTATTATAATAAGAGGAACTAATATTACTGAATTAATTTTTTTGAGAAACTCAAGACTACTGAAGGTATGTTTGCGCATTGCTAGTTGTAAGATTATTGTAAAAAGTAAGTCCCATTTGAACGTTTGTAAAATCATTTCACTCAGAATATAATTAACTTTTGCCAGCAATATTGCATTTCTAATTATAATCCATCCCAAAAACCATCAATGTAAAACTTTGCAAAATTTTATTGTTGTCAAGAAAAAGTTTAACTATGAATTACGTAACTTTAGTCAAATTAATTAAAGAATAACGTCAGCTTCGCTATTATAGAATAACGTTAGCTTTGGTAATCAATACAGCCACTTACTATGAAAGCCCACCAGCAGCTAATAGAGTATAGTAAAACAGAGTAAGTATATTCATGTCGCAGTTCGATGTAGCTGTCAGATGGCGATCCAGTAACAGTAAAAAAGGTAAGGAACCGTTTTGGGTTATTGCAGATAACGACTGAGGGCCACGACGACGACACATTCTATGTTTCGTCGAAATAATCAGAAAATCTCTTTTAATAAGCAGCAATTAAATTTGTATGCGAAGATAGAGAAAGAGAATAAATTTCAAAGGGAAGATTTCATTTGTTATTATTAAGCAAGAGATAGAAATCCTAAGGAAAGGTTTCATAGTTTATTATAAAAAGGGAAGGTTGCGTAACAAAAGAGATATAGAGGAGACGGTTATCGCGTAAAATAAAGGGCTATAGAGGAGACGGGAAGGTTTCACTTGGCGACATCCAATCGGTAAGACTCTTTAGTGAATCTACTGTGAAAATGAATATACTGACTCTGACAATTGTATGAATAAGCTAGTGTTAAGTGGCGCAACGCTTACACTAAACTGTATACCTTTAATTCACAGCCCATCGGCAATTCTGTTTGCTCTATTGATTATGCGTTGAAAAGTGTTTGTTCATTGTTAAATCCGCTTTGAACAGTGATATATTTTGTTGCATGTTTTAATTATAGACAATGTCCCGCAAAATAATTATTCGTTCTCAAAGCGATAAAAGTGTAGAAAATAGTGACGAGAAATTCTTTTCAGGAATAGGCAGAAATAATACTTGTGAAAAACGCGGTAGTGAAATATTAGGTGAACAGACATTCGAGAGCAGTAATAATATGGATTCTTTTGACGAACAATCAACTTCAGAAATGCCAACTGATAATGAGACATTAGTGCAAAATAATTTGTTTTTAAATACAACAGACGCTACACAGTCACAAATTACGCGTAGCAGACATAATAGTTTCAGTAACGAAAGCACTATAACGCAGTCAAACAGTGTGACTCCATTACGTGCTGAAACAGATTCAAACGGTACACAGCTACACAATCTGCGTAACAGATAGCACAGTTTTATTGACAAAAATTCCGAAACGACGGAAGAGGTGACACGATTACAATCGTCTGAGGATGTACAAATGAACACAGATGTACAACCTTTAACAACGAATACAAATACACACAGAAGTCAATCCGAAACGGATCCAATAATGGCATTTTTGCTACAAATGAGACAAGACATGAATCAAAACTTTAACAGAAGGGCACAAGAATCAGCAGACCTAAAAAAACGAAATCAAGGCAGAACGCACACACACAGATCAGAAATTATACAAAATGTACCAAAATCTAAAACACGAAATCAAAGTAGAAATTCAAGCAGTCGCTGAAAAATCAAACCAAGAATTACACGCATTCGCACACGAGAAACAAAGACAGAGAACTTTTCTAAACAAAACGCTCACATTGATGAACGTTTTAACAATCACACAGAAAACTGTTTGGTACGTCACCGCAGACTGGTGCGATCGCAGAATAAAGAAGGAAAAGAACTATCACAAACAATTAATAAACAGCGACAGGACGACAAAAAAAAACTTACGTGGACAATCACATACACTCGATTTCGGAAGAAATCGAAACGGTTAAGGAGACAAATATTCAAATACAAGAGAGGCTCACGGAAATCCAGTCACATACAATTGAGGCGAAAATTTCTACACACACTGAAATCCAGAATATTAGGGATAAATTAACAGAAGAAGTTCTGACACTGACTGACAAAATGGAACACATAGAAATTAATCAAGACTCAGAAAATTTGAAAGCAGATTTTAAGAAAGTAGCCAAAAGTAATCGTAAATTACGAAACGAATTGACAGAAAAGATCAACGAACTCACTACAAGAATAGACCTGTTAGATACTACCAATGAGAGTAAACCAGATGACACTACACCAGTCTCAGTTCAACAGATTTCTAATAGTAAAGATATGCAAATTACAAATGTGCAACAAACAATTGCAGACCAAGAATCACGTAATAATTTGTTACATCCGAAAATCAATTCTTTACAGCAAAGGATAGCTGACACACAAGAAATAACGGCAAACAATCAATTCCAACCGAACACACACCATTACGACATGCCTCAGATGCACAATACGTATATTGTCGGTAGATTTCAGAGAGTAAGAGATCTTAACCAGGCAGAAAGACACACAAATTCATATTCACAACATTGTGAAAATAATTACACACAAAGACATAACGGTTTCGACCACAAGCATTTCCGTTCAGTGAGAAAGTTTAAAACGTTTAAAAACGACAGGACGCAAATACATCCACTGGACTGGATTCAACAATTCAATGCGGCACTCCCACCACCATGGCCAGTTCAACATAAGCTAGAATTTATTATTAGTTTTCTTGAAGGGGAACCAGCGAGAAGAATGCGACCAATTGCTAGACAGTGTTTTTCAGTAGAAGCATTCTAGGAAGCATTTCTAGCAGCATATTGGTCAGATACCACACAGAGTAGCATTAAAGATCTGCTAATTAGTCTACCAAATTTCGAGAATTCTACTTTCCCAACAATCACACAATTTTTCCAGTATATGGTTGAACAAAACCAATATCTCAATGAGCCATACAGTCAATCCGCATTAACACAGCTGTGTATTTAAAAAACTCCCCAGAGCATTGAAAGTGTCATTATTAACAGGCCAGCAAAAGGACATCGTGTACGCATTTAGAGACATCCTGCAATTGCTAGAGGTACACCAGGCAGATTATGCGTTTGTTAATAAGAACTTTTCACGACATAACGCAAACCAGATAAACAATAATAATTTTGAGCAAACACGATTTGGCAATAACAATCATAATAAACGCTTTCGCAGCGAAAATGAAAACTTTAATCGAGAATACACACAGGGATTCAATGAACAGCAGTATAATAACAATGTACATTACAATTCAAGACAACAACAAAGCCATCCAAATAACGCGACACACATACGACAGGAAATGCCGAACCGGTCAAACATCCACATGACTCATCGCCAAGAAAAGGTGACAGGTGCAAACAATTACATGGGTCAGCCGCAAAATACACAAAACGAACAAAGACAGCCTTTTCAGAGAAACACGCGTGCCTCGCCGTATAACCACAGTTATGACGACAGAAGGAGAGAAAACGAACACCGACCGCAAAGGACATTCTACAATGAAAATTTTCATAGAAATTGAAACAGTGCACAACAACCAAGTTATCGTATGAATGTAGCAGACACAAGATTTCATCCGCCACCTACCGCTAATAATCAAAACGGTAGCTCATAGAAAACACACAACACTCCCCAACAGAAATGAAATGTCAGAACATTTATGACTAGAGATAGCCTGTGATGAATCTTTAAATGACGACACTATGGATAAGGACAGAGAAAATATAACGATAGAGAATGCCATTACATTCGACAACGTGCGAGACACATTGTTACACGAAAAACCGATCATGCAGAAAACTATATGCCACCCAATAATCCAGATAAATTTAAAGTCACAAAATATTTTAGCAATAATTGATTCATGCTCACCAATCTGCATAATTAACGAAGACACATTTAGCAGATGCAATAGCGATAATGATTATCCAGTATTCCCATTACACAAAACTAAAGTTAAGGGAGCATTTCCAGGAAAAATAATTGAAGTCAAAAGACAGACACAATTAACGTTTGTTTTTGCTGGGCAAACTTTCCACAGCAATTGTTGATATAATATTAGGAATGAATTTTCTCGTACAGTACGACGCAAAGACTTTAAATCGTCTCCTGGAAGAATCCTGGAGATACTAAAAGGTATCAGATAGATTATATAATGGTAAGACAGAGATTTAGGAACCAGGTTTTAAATTGTAAGACATTTCCTGGGGCAGATGTGGATTCTGACCACAATCTATTGGTTATGAACTGCAGATTGAAACTGAACAAACTGCAAAAAGGTGGGAATTTAAGGGGATGGGACCTGGATAAACTGAAAGAACCAGAGGTTGTAGAAAGTTTCAGGGAGAGCATAAGGGAACAATTGACAGGAATGGGGGAAAGAAATACAGTAGAAGAAGAATGGGTAGCTCTGAGGGATGAAGTAGTGAAGGCAGCAGAGGATCAAGTAGGTAAAAAGACGAGGGCTAATAGAAAACCTTGGGTAACAGAAGAAATATTGAATTTAATTGATGAAAGGAGAAAATATAAAAATGCAGCAAATGAAGCAGGCAAAAAGGAATACAAACGTCTCAAAAATGAGATCGACAGGAAGTGCAAAATGGCTAAGCAGACATGGCTAGAGGACAAATGTAAGGATGTAGAGGCTTGTCTCACTAGGGGTAAGATACATACTGCCTACAGGAAAATTAAAGAGACCTTTGGAGAGAAGAGAACCACTTGTATGAATGTCAAGAGCTCAGATGGCAACCCAGTTCTAAGCAAAGAAGGGACGGCAGAAAGGTGGAAGGAGTATATAGAGGGTTTATACAAGGGCGATGTACTTGAGGACAATATTATGAAAATGGAAGAGGATGTAGATGAAGACGAAATGGGAGATAAGATACTGCGTGAAGAGTTTGACAAAGCACTGAAAGACCTGAGTCGAAACAAGGCCCCGGGAGTAGACAACATTCCATTTGAACTACTGATGGCCTCGGGAGAGCCAGTCATGACAAAACTCTACCATCTGGTGAGCACGATGTATGAGACAGGCGAAATACCCTCAGACTTCAAGAAGAATATAATAATTCCAATCCCAAAGAAAGCAGGTGTTGACAGATGTGAAAATTACCGAACTGTCAGTTTAATAAGTCACAGCTGCAAAATACTAACGCGAATTCTTTACAGACGAATGGAAAAACTGGTAGAAGCCGACCTCGGGGAAGATCAGTTTGGATTCCGTAGAAATGTTGGAACACGTGAGGCAATACTGACCTTACGACTTATCTTAGAAGAAAGATTAAGGAAAGGCAAACCTACGTTTCTAGCATTTGTAGACTTAGAGAAAGCTTTTGACAATGTTAACTGGAATACTCTCTTTCAAATTCTGAAGGTGGCAGGGGTAAAATACAGGGAGCGAAAGGCTATTTACAGTTTGTACAGAAACCTGATGGCAGTTATAAGAATCGAGGGGCATGAAAGGGAAGCAGTGGTTGGGAAAGGAGTAAGACAGGGTTGTAGCCTCTCCCCGATGTTATTCAATCTGTATATTGACCAAGCAGTAAAGGAAACAAAAGAAAAATTCGGAGTAGGTATTAAAATTCATGGAGAAGAAGTAAAAACTTTGAGGTTTGCCGATGACATTGTAATTCTGTCAGAGACAGCAAAGGACTTGGAAGAGCAGTTGAACGGAATGGACAGTGTCTTGAAAGAAGGATATAAGATGAACATCAACAAAAGCAAAACGAGGATAATGGAATGTAGTCAAATTAAGTCGGGTGATGCTGAGGGAATTAGATTAGGAAATGAGACACTTAAAGTAGTAAAGGAGTTTTGCTATTTAGGGAGTAAAATAACCGATGATGGTCGAAGTAGAGAGGATATAAAATGTAGACTGGCAATGGCAAGGAAAGCGTTTCTCAAGAAGAGGACTTTGTTAACATCGAGTATAGATTTAAGTGTCAGGAAGTCGTTTCTGAAAGTATTTGTATGGAGTGTAGCCATCTATGGAAGTGAAACATGGACGGTAACTAGTTTGGACAAGAAGAGAATAGAAGCTTTCGAAATGTGGTGCTACAGAAGAATGCTGAAGATCAGATGGGTAGATCACATAACTAATGAGGAGGTACTGAATAGGATTGGGGAGAAGTTTGTGGCACAACTTGACTAGAAGAAGGGATCGGTTGGTAGGGCATATTTTGAGGCATCAAGGGATCACAAATTTAGCATTGGAGGGCAGTGTGGAGGGTAAAAATCGTAGAGGGAGACCAAGAGATGAATACACTAAGCAGATTCAGAAGGATGTAGGTTGCAGTAGATACTGGGAGATGAAGAAGCTTGCACAGGATAGAGTAGCATGGAGAGCTGCATCAAACCAGTCTCAGGACTGAAGACCACAACAACAACAACAACAACAACAACAACCTAACATTACAGAAGGAAGACAGTGAAGTGGTAGCGAGATTTCATAACACAGTATCCTCAAAGAAGAAAATATACCCAGGATCGAGATTATTGCAGATTCTAAAGATAACGATCGTTATCTCACACTATACACGAATACATATAATAACGACATGGCAGAGGAACAGGAGTATAATGTATTAGAGACAATTACACGCAAGGCTGGAGACAGTATAGCAGAAGTCGACATAGAACGCACAGAATTAGAAAATATTCTTGTGCAACATAAAACAGTTTTTAACAATGTTCCAGGAACGATGACAGGATTTATGTACGAATTTCAGGTGAAACCGCACGAGACTTTCAAAGCAAAACACTATCCAATCCCGCATATATACACAGAAACAGTTAAGAAAGAGTTACGAGCAATGACTGGTCACGGTATAATTGAACCAACAGCAAGCCAATATATAAATCCATTACACATCGTTGAAAAGAAGGATGGATCACTCCGTTTAGTTTTAGATTCACGTGAGGTTAATAAAATAATCATTACAGAAACTGACCGACCACAGACGTTAGAAGAGTTACTGCAAAAGTTTCATGGCACCTCTATATATACCACCCTCGATCTCAAATCAGTATTTTGGCAAATCCAGTTGCATCCAAATTGCCGAAAGCACACGGCATTCCTTTGCTTTGGTGGATGTTACCAATTTTGTAAACTTCCGTTTGGACTAACGATTTCGTCTGCAGCCTTTATACGAGGCATGAATACAATTCTCCCACAGGATCTTAAAAACAAAATTACTACATATGCAGATGACATTCTAATCGCAGCAGAAAACTGGGAACAGCACAACAGCACAACAGCACCCTTCAACAATTACTGAATACATTCGAGCAAAACGGTGTAACTATAAATCTCCGTAAATCTGAAGTTGGAAAAGCCTCAATAAAATTTCTAGGTCATATCATTTCACCAGACTCCGACAAATTGCAAGCATTGAGAGATATCGACGTGCCAAAAATAAGAAGAAACTTCGGAGATTTTTAGGCCTTATTAATTATTTTAGAAAATTCATTCACTATAAAGCATTAGACACACCCTTGCTATACCAGCTCACAAGTAAAAACACAATTTGGTCATGGAATGAAGATGCTGAAGCTGAATTCGAGAATTTGAAAGAAGCTTTACTAAGGGCACCTTTGTTATCGCATCCTGACCCAACACAAAACTTTTCCATTGCAACAGATAGTTCAACTACAGCACTAGGAGTACATATTTTCCAGCAAGTAGAGGCGGACGGTAAGACAATCGTTAAACCTATGCGTTTGCAAGCAGGATACTTTCTCCAGCAGAGCGCAATTACTCTGTAACAGAATTAGAGGCGCTATGTGTAGTATGGGCATTTAAGAGATTCCGTCAATATCTATATGGAAGACACACCACAGTATATACCGATCACCGAGAAATGCAGTTTTTATTATCAGCAAAACTTACGCATGATAGATTAAGCCGTTGGAAATTATATCTACAAGAGTTCGACTTTACTATTGTACACATCCAGGCACGCAGAATATTGTTGCCGACACACTATCGAGATCTATTCAGCATAAACGACTAGAGAAAGAAAATACCTTCTGCTACAATAATCATAGTATTGTGTATATCAAACAAGTAGCTTTCGAAAACTTTATATCATCAGCATTACAGGACAGAGAGAGAGAACAGCAGAAAGATGAAACACTAAAAGAGATTTTAACGCTTTGGCGAGACAAGAGCAATGCAAAAATCAGACATAATTACACTATACATCAAAATATTCTGTTTATTCGCTCGTTCCCAGACGGCAACAATTGGCTTTTATGCATTCCAGAAGGGATCAGAAACAAATTGATATGGTATACGCACCTAAGCTATGCACATTACGGAGCTAAGAAATGTTTTCTAATTCTTCGACAAAATTGTCACTTCAACAATATGGAAAAACATATTCGCAAAGTTATAGCATCCTGCAAGATATGTCAGAAAGCTAAATCATCTACACTATCACATATTCCACCACTGTATCCCATCATACGGGGTAAGTTAAGACACATGGCAGCAGTAGATCTTTTCGGTCAAATCCCCAGAACAAGTAAAGGTTATAGTTATATTCTAGTAGCCGTAGAACTGACATCCAAATTTGTAACATTTTCTCCACCAAGGAAAGCAACAGCTAGATCAGTATCAAGAGCATTTGTAAGAGATTTTCTATCAGTAGTAGGACATGTACAGAAGGTTATTTCAGATAACGGACCACAGTTTAGGTCAGACATATGGAAACAAATGTTAGAGGGTAAGAACATAACACCAATTTACATATCAAGATACCACAGTTCTTCTAACCCATCAGAAAGAATAATGAAAGAGATCGGGAAACATTGTAGGATTTATTGCCACAGAAAGCATACAACATGGGACGAATACATTTCACAGTTTCAGGAAGTAATAAATCAATACCTAATGAGTCAAGGATGCTCTCACCAACTGTAATACTGGCGAATAAAGACCCACCGGATAAACTTACTGAAATGAGTACTTTTCCAAAGAAGCGTAGACTTCGTCATTGTGAGATGTTAGACATGGCACTAGCGAACATTAAACGAGCTGCAGATCGTCGGAAGAGACAGCAGAAGCAGGTAAGTAGATTACGAAAGTACGAGATTGGCTATAAGGTACTAGTTCGTACCCATTATCTGTCACAAAAAGGGAAGAAACGATGCAAAAAATTTGAACTGCTATACGCAGGACCGTACAGAATTCTATTCTGCACGCTAATGTAGTACACATTGAGACACTCAGAACAAAAAAATCGAGAGGAAACCATCATATGTTAAACATAAAGAAATTCTTAAAATAGAAAAACCTTCTTACAGGGATACATATAGACAGAGTATAGCAATGAGCTTTTTGACACATTCCAGCAAGCGCGAATACAGTGAGCTACTAATGGATTATTTACGTGCACAACAGGTCACCTCGATTCGACCGCAGATAAATACACTGAACATTAATAGCAGTCTTAGAAGCGTTCTCGCAGGACATTTATTTCACATTATGTAAGGTAAGTGACGCAATTAACAGGGTTACTTTAAAAGTAAATGTATAACATGTGCAAATAATTTTCGTACAGTAGTAGCAATTATATGTATTCTTTAACCAGTGCATGCAGCATTGTTGTCATATTTCACCAAAATAAACGTAGTTTTCATTATAATATAAGTATTGAATATGGAGAAATGTGGATAAATGCTTTACAGGTCATGCCGAGAGCTGACGCGATTTTCCAGATGCAGAGAGATGTTGAAGTCATGCCGTGCGCTGACGATTATTAACAATGAATATTTTATTATAGGTTATGCAGACAGATGACACGAGGTACAAAGGAGAGAGGAGAATGAAGATGTTAGTATGTAAGGAATATAATTTAGTAACGGTTTATTTTGATAACAGGTGACACAGCGCAGTGCAGCACTACGGATGTAGAAACCACATTAAATTGCTTACTATATGTACATGCCTATTCGAAAAATTTTTTCTGCATTGAACATGATATCTTTTACATCAGATACATACATAGGAAAAACAGATCACACCAAATGTCAGCATAGCGATTCGCACTCTACGTAAAATACATATGTTTTCTCTTAAATAACAATGACGATGTGTGTTACACAACTCAAACATAATATACAGGATGAGTCACCTAACGTTACCGCTGGATTTATTTCGTAAACCACATCAAATACTGACGAATCGATTCCACAGACCGAACGTGAGGAGAGGGCCTAGTGTAATTGGTTAATACAAACCATAAAAAACTGCACGGAAGTATGTTTTTTAACACAAACCTACGTTTTTTTAAATGGAACCACGTTAGTTTTGTTAGCACATCTGAACATATAAACAAATACGTAATCAGTGCCGTTTGTTGCATTGTAAAATGTTAATTGCATCCGGAAATATTGTAACCTAAAGTTGACGCTTGAGTACCACTCCTCCGCTCTTCGATCGTGTGTATCGGAGAGCACCGAATTACGTAGGGATCCAAAGGGAACGGTGATTGACCTTAGGTACAGAAGAGACTGGAACAGCACATTACGACCACATGCTAACACCTTTTTATTGGTCTTTTTCACTGACGCACATGCACATTACCATGAGGGGTGTGGTAAACGTACACACGTGGTTTCCGTTTTCAATTACGAAGTGGAATAGAGTGTGTCCCACTGGAAACGCGTCGACGTATGTGGTATCAGCATGATGGTGCATCTGCACATTCCGCAATTAACACTAGGCTGACCCTTGACAGGATGTTCGACGGGCGTTTCATAGGAGGACGCATAAATTGGCCAGCCCGTTCTCCTGATCTTACACCTCTGGACTTCTTTCTGTGGGGTACGTTAAATGAGAATGTGTACCGTGATGTGCCTACAACCCCAGAGGATATGAAACAACGTATTGTGGCAGCCTGCGGCGACATTACACCAGATGTACTGCGCCAGAGATTGCAATTGTGTGCAGCAAATAATGGCCACCACATTGAACATCTATTGGCCTGACATGTCGGGACACACTCTATTCCACTCCATAATTGAAAACGGAAACCACGTGTGTACGTGTACCTCACCCCTCATGGTAATGTACATGTGCGTCAGTGAAAAAGACCAATAAAAAGGTGTTAGCGTGTGGACGTTATGTGCTTTTTCAGTCTCTTCTGTTCCTAAGGTCCATCACCGTTCCCTTTGGATCCCTACGTAATTCGGTGCTCTCTGATATACACAATCGAACAGCGGAGGAGTGGTACTCAAGCATCAACCTTAGGTTACAATATCTCCGGATGTAATTAACATTTTACAATGCAACAAACGGCACTGATTACGTATTTGTTTATATGTTCAGATGTGCTAACAAAACTAACGGGGTTCCATTTAAAAAAAACGTAGGTTTGTGTTAAAAAAATACTTCCGTGCGTTTTTTTATGGTTTGTTTTAACCAGTTACACTAGCCCCTCTTCTCACGTTCGGTCTGTGGAATCGATTCGTCAGTGTTTGATGTGGTTTACGAAATATATCCAGCCGTAATGTTAGGTGACTCACCCTGTATAGTCGACTGACAATATGACTCGTAACTGACGAACACATTACCGAACATACTGAAGTCACAGAAAGTGACATATTTTGTCAAAATGTACTTTCATATTTCAAAAATTGTGAATTCACAACCTGTGAAGTAATATAACAGTGACTTTATGTAATTATTTGTATGAGCACCAGATTATGATTTATTTAGAGTCACAGAAAGTGACATAGTTTGTATAAAGGTATTTTATTTAAAATGTTGATGCCTAAATGTACTACTAAATTCCACTTACAGAAATATTTGTTTATGTTATTGACTGTCACGTAATGTAATATGTATTGTAGGCTGAATTCACTACAGATGGAAAATGTGTTTTTTTATGTAATTGTTTAAAACTATAAACTTTATCTACAGTCACACAAGGTGAAATATTTTGTCCTTTTAAACGTAAAATAAATAATTTTATGAGCACAGAGGAAAGAGATGATGTAAAATTTGGTAATAACGGTATCAACCATATCTGTGAACCTTTTGACAAAATGATTAAACCTGTACCTTAATTCCTGTGCATCCCCATGGTTATGGAGCACAAACAAAGTGAATAGTGACCCACGTTACTTCAATCTACGATGTTTTCTATGAGGTGTCGGCATACCAAGATGCACACCACATTCATGATGTATATCAATAGGTGCTTGCATACCAAGATGCACACCATCACTACTAATGGACAATTGGAGTTGGAACTTGTACCTGATGTAGCTGCGGAAACACAGGCAATTCGATGGTTAACTTAGTGTGTGGTTACACTAAAACTATGGATCAAAGAGACGACGGAATCACATGGCTAATCCTGGTGTTGTGCCATGTGAGGGAAAGAAACGGACTTTTGGGTGCATTCACAGACAGTTGCCAGTGCTTTGACCATGCTATCCAATTCCTTTTATCCCTTCCTTGAATATGGTACTAATAGATTCCAATTTATAATGAAACATAAACTATGTTCTAATTTTTGCCATCCATTACTATTAGAAATATAAATAACTTTTACTACCTGATGTACACTTCCAACTTACTGACTCATATTATTTGTATATTTTGATGTATACTCTTTTGAATATTCGCTTTGTTAGACTTAGGAAAACAAATTCTTATGGCAGTATATGTATGTGCTTTGTTGAAAGAAATATTCTATCATTAACTTACTTATTACTACACATATTACTACAATCAAATTTTCTCCTTACGTCAAGTCCAAATGACTTAATGACGTAAGAAAATTTTAAGGAAACCCAGTGCAGAGTTATGTAAGACGTGTATATTTCTATTGTTTATTGTCAAATCACAATTTATGAAAGATGTTTATATTTTATTAATAGAATTAAGTAGGAATAATTAATATTTGTCATGTTGGAAATAATTGTGGTAGCAGGGAATGTCTGCACCAAAGTATTGTTGACAAGAGGAAGCGCAAATTGATATAATTTTAAAAAGCGCGGGAGAGACCGCGTATGGATACATTTTAAGAAAAGAGCTGGAAAGACCGCGCATTGATACATTTTGTAATAGTAGCAGGAATTGTCTGCACCATAAAACACTGTTAGCAGGAGAGACCGCACTTTAGCGTTCGTAGGAAATCAGTAGTAAGCGAGAAGTGAAGCGAGTCGGTAGCAGGTCTGAAGCGAGAGGTTGAGAGGAGCGGTGTGTCTGCCAGCCACTAGCTGTGATTTACAAGAGATTATAAACGGATGCACAGAGACATCAGCTAACTATTATAATAAGAGGAACTAATGTTACTGAATTAATTTTTTTGAGAAACTCAAGACTACTGAAGGTATGTTTGCGCATTGCTAGTTGTAAGATTATTGTAAAAAGTAAGTCCCATTTGAACGTTTGTAAAATCATTTCATTCAGAATATAATTAACTTTTGCCAACAATATTGCATTTCTAATTATAATCCATCCCAAAAACCATCAACGTAAAACTTTGCAAAATTTTATTGTTGTCAAGAAAAAGTTTAACTATGGATTACGTAACTTCAGTCAAATTAATTAAAGAATAACGTCAGCTTCGCTATTAAAGAATAACGTCAGCTTTGGTAATAAATACAGCCACTTACTATGAAAGCCCACCAGCAGCTAATAGTGTATAGTAAAACAGAGTAAGTATATTCATGTCGCAGTTCGATGTAGCTGTCAGATGGCGATCCAGTAACAGTAAAAAAGGTAAGGACCAGTTTTGGGTTATTGCCGATAACGACTGAGGGCCACGACGACAACACATTCTATGTTTCGTCGAAATAATCAGAAAATCAATTTTAATAAGCAGCAATTAAATTTGTATGCGAAGATAGAGAAAGAGAATAAATTTCAAAGGGAAGATTTCATTTGTTATTATTAAGCAAGAGACAGAAATCCTAAGGAAAGGTTTCATACTTTATTGTAAAAGGGAAGGTTATTAATAACAAAAGAGGTATAGAGGAGATAGGAAGGTTTCACTGCAAACGCACCTACGAAAGGAGCATATTCTTACAGATGAGTATTTGAGGGTCGGACGACGAATGGTATAAAGTGATGGGGAGCCGATTACGTAACGCAGATGCAGGTAATAGGTCCACTTGCTCCCAGATGGCAGCAGCTCCCCGCGTGACGGCGCGGCAGAGACAGTGCGCGACCGCGGTGACCCGGAGCCACGCCCACCGGCGCAGATGCTGTGCGCAGATTACGCGCGCTTTCGCCCGTCCCGTCCCGTCGCAGCGCAGCCGCTTCACTTTCTTTTCCGGCGTGGCGTGGCTGTGGCCGCTCTGCGCTGCGCCCTCTGAACCCACGCCCTGCTCCAGAATCCGCGCCCGCGGTCGTGCTTCTGGGAGAAACGGCACGCTGTCCGCGCTCTGCACGATGCCTTTCATTCCGGAGCCTCTCGCTTCCAGCAGTGTTACACTATTCTACCGGGTTCTCAAGCAGTGGGGAGAGGGGCATCGACGGAGAACTAGTTTTTAGGGCAGAGTCAGAGAGCTTCATGCAGCCTTGGAAGATGCTTGGAAATGAAGTCTTCTGGCTATGAAATATGTAAATTTGACATAAGTATAGGCCTACTGGTTATTTCTCAATACACCTAAATCTACATCTATATGGTTACTCTGCAATTCACACTTAAGTGCCTGGCAGAGGGTTCATCGAACCATTTTCATACCACTTCTCTACCATTCCACTCTGGATTGGCGCCTGGGAAAATGGAACACCTAAATCTTTCCGTTCGAGCTCTGATTTATGTTATTTTTTGTGATGATTATTTCTCCCTACGTAGGTGCGTCAACAAAATTTTTTCGCATTCGGAAGAGAAAGTTGGTGATTGTAATTTCGTAAATAGATCTCGCTGCAAAGAAAACCGCCTTTGTTTCAATGACTGCCACCCCAACTTGCGCATCATATGAGTGACACTCTCACCCCTATAGCACGATAACACGAAACGAACTGCCCTTCTTTGCGCTTTATCGATGTCCTCCGTCAATCCTACCTGCTAGGTCATCGGTCTCGTCAGACGATGGAAGGACGGGGAAGTAAGTCGGCCGTGCCCTTTCAGAGGAACCATCCGGGCATTTGCCTGGAGTGATTTAGGGAAACCACGGAAAACCTAAATCAGGATGGCCGGACGCGGGATTGAACCCTCGGCCTCCCGAATGCGAGCCCAGTGTCCTACCTGGTAAGGATCCCACACCGCACAGCAATATTCCAGCAGAGGACGGACAAGTGTAATGTACACTGTCTCTTTTGTGGGTTTGTCGCATCTTTTAAGTGTTCTGCCAACATAGCGCAGTCTTTGTTTCGCCTTCCCCACAATATTATCTATGTGGTCTTTCCAATTTAAGTTGCTCGTAATTGTAATTCCTAGGTATTTAGTTGAATTGACAGCCCTTAGATTTGTGCGATTTATCGTATACCCAAAATTTATGGGATTTCTTTTAGTACCCATGTGGATGACCTCGCACTTTCCTTTGTTTAGTGCCAATTGCCACTTTTCGCACCATACAGAGATTCACTCTAGATCATTTTGTAATTGGAATTGATCGTCTGATGATTTTACTAGAAGGTAAACTACAGCGTCATCTGCAAACAATCTAAGGGGGATGCTCAGATTATCACCTAGATCATTTATGTGAATCAGGAACAGCAGAGGGCCTATGACACTACATTGCGGAACGCCAGATATAACTTCTGTTCTCCTCGATGATTTACCGTCTATCACTACGAACTGTGACCTCTCTGAGAGGAAATCACGAATCCAGTCACACAATTGAGACCATACTCCATATGCACGCAATCTGATTAATAGTCGCATGTGAGGAACGGTATCAAAAGGCTTCTGGAAATCTAGGAATATGGAATCGATCTGAGATTCCCTGTCGACAGCACCCATACCTTCATGGGAATAAAGAGGTAGCTGTGTTGTACAAGAACGATATTTTCTGAATCCGTGTTGGTTATGTAGCAATAAGTCATGTTCTTCAAGGTGATTCATGATGTTCGGGTACAGTATATGCTCCAAAATCTTACTGCAAATTGAGGTGAGTGATGTGGGTCTGTAATTCAGTGGGTTACTCCTATTTCCTTTCTTGAATATTGGTGTGACCTGTGCTACTTTCCAGTCTTTAGGAACAGACTTTTCGTCAAGAGAGCGGTTGTATATGATTGTTAAGAAAGGCGCTATTGTGTCTGCATACTCTGAAAGGAACCTGATTTGTATACCATCTGGACGGGAAGATTTGCCTTTCTTAAGTGATTTGAGTTGTTTCGCAGCACCTAAGATATCTGCTTTTATGTTATTCATGCTAACAGATGCTCAGCTTCAGAATTCTGGAATATTTACTTCGTCTTCTTTCGTGAAGGAATTACGGAAAACTGTATTTAGTACCTCCGCTTTAGTGGCACCATCATCGGTAACATTTTCATCGCTATCGCGCAATGACGGTATTGACTGCTTTTTGTCACTGGTATACTTTACATACGACCAGAATCTCTTTGGTTTTTATACAATATTTTGAGACAATGTTTCATTGTGGAACCTATTCAAAGCATCTCGCATTGACGTCCGCACTAAATTTCGAGCTTCCGTGAAACTTGGCCAGTCTTGGGGATTTTGCGTTCTTCTGAATTTGGCATGTCTTTCAGAAGATCAACAAACAAAGATAGCTTCACCGCAGAGCTTAACAAAAAGAAAGGAAAAAAATTACACTGAATAAATAAAAATGAACGCGAGTAAAACCATGCGTGAAATTTTAACAAATTCTAAAGCCAAGTTCTACTGAGCTTATAGGAGAGTTATAATCGCTTCGGTCTTTTTAAACAGAAAAACCGCTCAAAGCCATGATTCATGGCACTGAGACCATAATGGCAACGAAATGGAGTGCATCAATGAGAAGGCTAAAAAACTGAATTCCTTTCTCGATAATTTTTTCACGGAGAAATATCGTATAACGATTCTTCCTTTCAATCGTCGGACATATATCAATATCACGTACATGGGGGGGGGGGGGTGGCAGAATTTTGCGACAAACTTCTAATTGTTGTAGATGGTTTCTTGAGGAACAGTTCGAGGATCAAAATCTATGTCCAGAAACGTCATCCAACGCCGAAGGTACAGCCGCCGGTGCCCCTTCGGCGGCTGACGTGCTTTTGTACGCTGGCGGCCGTAGGCGAAACGTCTCCCAATGTTGTTTGTTATTCAGTGATAGAGACCGATTGCTACGACCGCAATGAAGTTAGTTGCTGCGTAGAAAGACCTCGTGTCTCATGAATGCGACGCTCTCTTGCCTCGGTGGATGGTTTTGGAACAGGGTTTCCAACCGCAGTTTCTCCTGGAACTCTCTAAAATCCGCAACGTTTTCGGGTATACAGGATAAAAATAAACTAAACCCTCTACAATCTCTAATGTTTCTCAGTGTACTGGAATACAAAGCGTAATAGAAGACAAGGCCTTTCTGTGCAGCATTTAGCTCCATTTTTTCCACTGACGAGCATAGCAATCAATTGCGGCCATTGCTAGACGTTTCGCCTATGGTCCATTTGCTACCGAAGAAGTGGCCTAGAGGCAGATGCTGGCGTCTGTAACTTCGACGTTCTGTATCTCTTTGGATGATGTTTCCAAACACGGATTCCCATCCTCGATTTGTTCTTCAAGGCACCCTCTACAACTGCTCAAAGTTTGTCGCAGCATTTTTGGGGCACCCTGTAAATCAAAATGCAGGATAGAAAATAAACTAAAATTATCAACAGAGGAAAGGCGACTGGACGTAATGGTAACCGAATCCCTCCTCCGTAGCAATCAACATGGGCCTTTACAAACAATGCTCAGAATACCCGGACCGCTGCATTCGTTCACTAGGTCCAGAAGGAAATAAATACCAGTTCCCAGGTGATGCTATTTTTTTCCAGGATGTGTACTCAGAGTTCCACACTGTTGTGTAACGAAAAAAATACTAGAGTATGGGATGTCAGACAGCTTTGTGACTGGATTCAGGAGTTGGAAGAAAACAGAACATAGCATGTACTTGTTAACGGAGAGAAATTTTCAAAGGTAAAACTAAACTCGGGGCTATCTCAGAACAATATTACTGTTCATATCGCCGTTCACAGTATGTATAAATGACGTTAGAAGCACCCGTGTGGCTGTTCGTCGGTGATACTACACTAACATAATACATTAACACTCCCAAATACGGTGTAGAAAACCCGCTGGCATTGAAAAATGGATAAATACATGTCCTGTCTGATTTTTAAGAGAGTGTTATACCGTTATTTCAGGATGGTGGCAAGACAAAGACGTGGGTGAGGTAGCATTCAAGAACCCTGCTGTTCAACGTAGACCACAAATGTTCGATAATGTTGAGACTTGGTGACTGTGGTGGCCATGGCAGGAGCGACAATTCATCCTCACAAAACGAGTTCTGGACGGCGCGAGCTATGTGAACAATCGTCCTGCCTTCTTGGAACACAGCATCACCATTGGGGAACTAACATCGTACCGTAGGATGAACCTGATCAGTCAAAATGGTCACATAATCCGTGGCAGTAGAACGACGTTGCAGAGTAACCATGGGGCCCATGGAATACCACGATATGGCTGCTCAAATCATGACCGACCAGGCGCCTTGCTCCGGTTCGTGCGGCTCCCTCCCCCTCCCCCTCCTCCCACCACCGTCGGAGGTTCCACTCCTCCCTCGAGAATGGTGTCTGTGTTGTCCTTAGCGTAAGTTAGACTATACAGGGTGGTCCGTTGATAGTGACCGGGCCAAATATCTCACGAAATAAGCATCATACGAAAAAACTATAAAGAACGAAACTTGTCTAGCTTGAAGGGGAAACCAGATGGCGCTATGGTTGGCCCGCTAGATGGCGTTGCCATAGGTCAAACGGATATCAACTGCGTTTTTCTTAAACAGGGACCCTCATTTTTATTACATATTCGTGTAGTACGTAAAGAAATATGAATGTTTTAGTTAGACCACTTTTTTCGCATTGTGATAGTCACAAACGTTTAAGTACGTGGTGTCACATAGCATTCAGCCAGTTGCTTCGTGATACATTACAAGTACGTGGTATCACGTAACATTCCGTCACTGCGGACATAATTTGCTTCGTGATACATTACCCGTGTTAAAATGGACCGTTTACCAATTGCGGAAAAGGTCGATATCGTGTTGATTTATGGCTATTGTGATCAGAATGCCCAACGGGCGTGTGCTATGTATGCTGCTAGGTATCCTGGACGACATCATCCAAGTGTCCGAACCGTTCGCCGGATAGTTACGTTATTTAAGGAAACAGAAAGTGTTCAGCCACATGTGAAACGTCAACCACGACCTGCAACAAATGATTATGTCCGAATAGGTGATTTAGCTGCTGTTGCGGCTAATCCGCACATCAGTAGCAGACAAACTGCGCGAGAAGCGGGAATCTCAGAAACGTCGGTGTTGAGAGTGCTATATCAACATCGATTGCACCCGTACCATATTTCTATGCACCAGGAATTGCATGGCGACGACTTTGAACGTCGTGTACAGTTCTACCACTGGGTGCAAGAGAAATTACGAGACGATGACAGATTTTTTGCATGCGTTCTGTTTAGCGACGAAGCGTCATTTACCAACAGCGGTAACGTAAACCGGCATAATATGCCCTATTGGGCAACGGAAAATTCACGATGGCTGCGACAAATGGGACATCAGCGACCTTGGCGGGTTAATGTACGGTGCGGCATTATGGGAGGAAGGATAATAGGCCCCCATTTTGTCGATGACAATCTAAATGGTGCAATGTATACTGATATCGCACGTAATGTTCTAAAGATATTACTACAAGATGTTTCGCTGCATGACAGAATGGCGATGTACTTCTAACATGATGGATGTCCGGCCCATAGCTCGCGTGCGGTTGAAGCGGTACTGAATAGCATATTTCATGACAGGTGGATTGGTCGTCGAAGCAACATACCATGGCCCGCAAGTTCACCGGATCTGACGTCCCCGGATTTCTTTCTGTGGGGAAAGTTGAAGGATATTTGCTTTCGTGATCCACCGACAACGCCTGATAACATGCGACAGCGCATTGTCAATGCATGAGCGAACATTACGGAAGGCAAACTACTCGCTGTTGAGAGGAATGTCGTTACACGTATTGCCAAATGCATTGAGGTTGACGGACATCATTTTGAGCATTTATTGCATTAATGTGGTATTTATTGGTAATCACGCTGTAACAGCATGCGTTCTCAGAAATGATGAGTTCACAAAGGTATATGTATCACATTGTAGCAACAAAAATAAAATGTTCAAACGTACCTACGTTCTGTATTTTAATTTAAAAAACCTACCTGTTACCAACCGTTCGTCTAAAATTGTGAGGCATACGTTTGTGACTATTACAGCACCGTCTATCACAAAGCGAAAAAAGTGGTCCAACTAAAACATTCATATTTCTTTACGTACTACACGAATATGTAATAAAAAATGGGGGTTCCTATTTTAAAAAACGCAGTTGATATCCGTTTGACCTATGGCAGCGCCATCTAGCGGGCCAACCATAGTGCCATCTGGTTTCCCCCTTCAAGCTAGACAAGATTCGTTCTTTGTAGTTTTTTCGTTTGACACTTATTTGGTGAGATATTTGGCCCGGTCGCGAGCAATAGACCACCCTGTATAGTGTGTAAGTCCAGGGACCTATGACCTCAGCAGTTTGGTCCCATAAGAACTTACCACCGCTACCACAATGACCAAACTTCCGCCATATTTCATTATTGGGATGTAAACTTGGCCAGAACTTGGAAATAGTGCGAAACAAGACTCTTCCGACCGAATGACGTTCTTCCGTTGCTCCACAGTCCAGGTTATTCTGGATTCGCAAATGCGACATTCAGTTCTGCAGTGACTTTTGCAGTGTCATCTCTTATCTTCTTGGTTCTTACGCAAAGTGTACGTTGGCAGCGGTACAGTCGTTCTGCAGTCAGATTCAATGCCGCTTCTCTAAATTTTTTCAAGAGTGTTCCTCGAAGAGAACGATGGTTCCACGAATTTCCATTTGAGTTCCCGAAGCATCACCATAATACCTGCGTATTGTTCGAAACTACTGGCAACAAATCTGACAGCCAGACTCCGAATTGCTTCGATGTCTTCCTTTGATCCAACTTGCTGTGGATCCAAAAATTCGAATAGTACTCGAGGATGGGTCGTACTAGTATCCTACATGGAGTCTCCCCTACAGATGAATCACACGTTCCTAAAATTCTCCCAGTAAACCGAAGTCGACCATTCATCTTCCATACTACAATCGTTACTTGGTCGTACCATTCCCTACCCATTTGCACATTCAACATAAACAAATATAATACACTCCTGGAAATTGAAATAAGAACACCGTGAATTCATTGTCTCAGGAAGGGGAAACTTTATTGACACATTCCTGGGGTCAGATACATCACATGATCACACTGACACAACCACAGGCACATAGACACAGGCAACAGAGCATGCACAATGTCGGCACTAGTACAGTGTATATCCACCTTTCGCAGCAATGCAGGTTCTCCCATGGAGACGATCGTAGAGATGCTGGATGTAGTCCTGTGGAACGGCTTGCCATGCCATTTCCACCTGGCGCCTCAGTTGGACCAGCGTTCGTGCTGGACGTGCAGACCGCGTGAGACGACGCTTCATCCAGTCCCAAACATGCTCAATGGGGGACAGATCCGGAGATCTTGCTGGCCAGGGTAGTTGACTTACACCTTCTAGAGCACGTTGGGTGGCACGGGATACATGCAGACGTGCATTGTCCTGTTGGAACAGCAAGTTCCCTTGCCGGTCTAGGAATGGTAGAACGATGGGTTCGATGACGGTTTGGATGTACCGTGCACTATTCAGTGTCCCCTCGACGATCACCAGTGGTGTACGGCCAGTGTAGGAGATCGCTCCCCACACCATGATGCCGGGTGTTGGCCCTGTGTGCCTCGGTCGTATGCAGTCCTGATTGTGGCGCTCACCTGCACGGCGCCAAACACGCATACGACCATCATTGGCACCAAGGCAGAAGCGACTCTCATCGCTGAAGACGACACGTCTCCATTCGTCCCTCCATTCACGCCTGTCGCGACACCACTGGAGGCGGGCTGCACGATGTTGGGGCGTGAGCGGAAGACGGCCTAACGGTGTGCGGGACCGTAGCCCAGCTTCATGGAGACGGTTGCGAATGGTCCTCGCCGATACCCCAGGAGCAACAGTGTCCCTGATTTGCTGGGAAGTGGCGGTGCGGTCCCCTACGGCACTGCGTAGGATCCTACGGTCTTGGCGTGCATCCGTGCGTCGCTGCGGTCCGGTCCCAGGTCGACGGGCACGTGCACCTTCCGCCGACCACTGGCGACAACATGGATGTACTGTGGAGACCTCACGCCCCACGTGTTGAGCAATTCGGCGGTACGCCCACCCGCCCTCCCGCATGCCCACTATACGCCCTCGCTCAAAGTCCGTCAACTGCACATACGGTTCACGTCCACGCTGTCGCGGCATGCTACCACTGTTAAAGACTGCGATGGAGCTCCGTATGCCACGGCAAACTGGCTGACACTGACGGCGGCGGTGCACAAATGCTGCGCAGCTAGCGCCGTTCGACGGCCAACACCGCGGTTCCTGGTGTGTCCGCTGTGCCGTGCGTGTGATCATTGCTTGTACAGCCCTCTCGCAGTGTCCGGAGCAAGTATGGTGGGTCTGACACACCGGTGTCAATGTGTTCTTTTTTCCATTTCCAGGAGTGTATAATGACCACAAATCAGCGGAAATACCAGTTATTGAATAATCACCTGACTTCTGAACTGTGACTGGAAGCATTTACATTCTATCTATAACCATTACATCTCATCTATAAGAATGAATACCGAGCGTTTTGAAGTAGAACGACCTCACAGAAATAATCGTAGGAAAGGCAGATGGCAGACACAGATTTAGTGAAAGAAGTCTATCTTAAGGTTACTATCAAAATGTGAACTCCCCAATAATTTAGGTTCCTGTATGACATCTGGCCCAACTTTACCTCCCACTCTACAAAAATCTACGTAATACTAAATCTATGTAGCAACAAACTGTTATCCAGCTTAAACTCGTATGCTAACCTTTGACTAAACAGAATCTAATTTGAACTGAACTGTAACTGGTTTCAGTACATATTATCTTTATATTAAATGCACAACTGAAGTAAAAGAATTATCTGGGCCTAATCAAAATTTCCACTTGGCTCGCGTAAGGCAAATGTTGCAGATTTCTCGAAAGTACAACAGGAAAAAACAAGTAGGCAGAGGCAAACTAGCTTTCTATTTCTGTTGCGTACCACAAGGTGCGATGTGGTAATGCTTAATTATAAGCAGTGGGATGGGGAGAGTATTTATAACTATGAAATGATATTCCAAGACAGTGACTTTAGACTATTCAAAAAGACAGAGTAAAATTTTCCCTAATCTTTACACATAACATTGTTCTGAAGAATAGTATGCCTCACAAAGTGAACTATGATTCAGAAAGGGTGTAATGTTAACAGAGAATTTCTATAAAAATCGAACAGCTTAATGTGTTGAAATCTTAATGAATGATTCAGGGGAGTGGAATGGTCTTTCTTTCAGCTCTGAACAATGAACAAAGTTAGCTAACTGCCAATAATCATTCTACAAATTAAGTGCGCAGTGCTGAAGTCTTACCTCAAACTGCTTCTTCTCAATAAGAAAATTACATTATTCAATATTTATATCCCTTTCACCTTTCAATACATACATCATATTCATCCTTGCTGCCCCTTACAATAAATCTTTCTTTATCTGACTGATACAATCACAAGTCAACACATCACTGCTGAATACGTCCATCATCTACCACACTTCAACTAAGAATGTCTCAGACTGCGCAGAGACAAAGACTGTGCCACAACAAGACCAAAGATTGTTTAATGGTAACGTAACTTGCGCTCTCTTTCTCTCTCTCTCTCTCTCTGTCACACACACACAAACACTCTCTCTCTCTCTCTCTCTCTCTCTCTCTCTCTCTCTCTCTCTCACACACACACACACACACTCTCTCTCTCTCTCTCTCTCTCTCTCTCTCTCTCTCTCTCTGACATTCACGTCGATAACTCACAAAACCTAAATGACATTCCCACCTTACATAAACAGTCGTTCGACTATACATAGGTATTTTTCGTGAGTGTGGAACCTTTAACATATAGGATTCTTAGAGGAAATAGAGATCCAAAGAAGAGCAGCGCGTTTCGTTATACGATATTCTAGTAAGCTTAATGCGTCACGTAGATGCACATCCATCTCCAATGGCAGACTCTACGGGAGTTGCGTAATGGATCACAGTGTGTTTTACTATTAAAATTCTGTGAGCGTAAGTTTCGAGAAGAGGTGACCAATTTATTGCCTCCTACTAGGTGTATCTCGAGAAAAACACTATGAAGGTAAAATTAGGGTGAGCCGAGCTCACACGGAGGATTGCTTAGAATCGTTCGTGTGCGCCATCCACGACAGGAACCGGAAAAGGAGGAAATGAGGACAATATATAAAGTATTCCCCGGCAAACGCCATAAGGTGGCTTGTCGACTAAATACGTAAACGTATGTGTAGATGGTTAGAAGGCTTCAGTCTGACTACACACTTGAACTTTCTCTGTTTCAACTTCATCAGAGTCCCTGTTGCATCAAAACTCCTTCCTTCTTTTTTCCCATTATTCCTGTAACACCGAAAATGCTATTTACTACCGTCAGATGGGCAACACTCACTGAAAACGACCTGTGTAAATGTTTGGTGCATTTGTAGAAACGATGGCATGTACCTGGGTACTATGAGGGGCAGTGGCACATTCACCATAATTACTAACTAACCGCCGGCCGGAGTGGCCAAGCGGTTCTAGGCGCTACAGTCTCGATCCGCGCGACCGCTACGGTCGCAGGTTCGAATCCTGCCTCGGGCATGGATGTGTGTGATGTCCTTAGGTTAGTTAGGTTTAAGTAGTTCTAAGTTCTAGGGGACTGATGACCTGAGAAGTTAAGTCCCATAGTGCTCAGAGCCATTTGAACCATTTGAACTAACTAACCAATTGAGGGTTGAATAACACTTAGGCGGTTTTTTGTTCTACTGATTTTTATTTTTATGAACTAGTTTTCGGCTTATTAGGCCATCTTCGGATAACTACTGGCTATTGTTTACAAGGAGCTTGCGTTCATACGAACCAAAAATTATGGACTAAGATACAACGCACTTACATACGATCTTTAGTTGTGGTGTTGTCTTTAATTGTTAAAAGTAGGGTTTTGACATTTTGTTCTGTAAAACTGTTTTTTAAGATAATAAATCACATTTTATGGTTCTCCAGTACCATGTATGGCAACAATTAGAATTATTTAGAATACGCATCGCTGTTGTACAACCAACAATTAATGTCCAGTGCAACTGTTTACAACAAATACCAAAAAATTGTTATTTTGTAATAATGTGTATTCTAAATAATTCTAATTGTTGACATACATGATACTGACAAACAATAAAATGTGATTTATTATGTTAAGGAACAGTTTTACCGAACAAAAAGTCAAAGGACCCGTTTAACAATTCCAAAGACAATACCATAACTGAAGATGGTATGTAAGTGCGTTGTATCTTACTCCAGAATGTTTGGTTCGTAATAATACAAGCTCCTTGTAAAAAATAGCCAGTAGTTATCTGAAGATGGCCCAATAAGTCGAAAACTAGTTCATACGAATAAAAATTGGTAGAACAAAAAACCGCCTAAATGTTATTCAACCCTCAATATGGAATTGTTCTATCAAGAAGCGGCGGAGGATTCCATAAATAACTAACTAACCATTATTAGTCTCGTTTCCTTTGTAGGTGACCTAGTACATAACGATGATCCAGAGAAGTATAGTAAATTGCACGTCCACTACCCATGAGTTGACAGACCTCAGTGAAACTTTTCATACTGCGAAAAACAGCCACGCAATGGTACGCTGGGTAAAACATTTCTTAATACTGCGCAGTTCTGTCACGCGAACTCTTTCTGACTGTAAGAAGAGACAAAATATTACTTATCAAGGCATCCGGGAGCAACTTCCGTGGCATTAGAGCGGCCAAATACGCTACTGGCACCTTTGAACTACTCTCTCTCTCTCTCTCTCTCTCTCTCTCTCTCTCTCTCTCTCTCTCTGTGTGTGTGTGTGTGTGTGTGTGTGTGTGTGTGTGTGTGTGTGTGCAAGATTGTATGTGTATATTTTTGATGTGTAGTGTGCCGTGTAGCCCGTCTGAACGGTTCTGTCCTCCAGAGGTATGCGGCCTTGCGGTCCGCATATCGGCGAAAGGTCACGGTGAGGTAAGATTCCAGATGCATAACCTGGTCCGTAAGCTGCTTCCAATCAGGAAAATGCCAGGCGGGCGGCGGCGGCGTGATGGATTAGGCGCGAGAACGAAAACAATACCGCCCGACAGCACGGAGCGCCAAAGCATTCGCGCTGCATCCCAGCCTCGTGGTTGGAGAGGTCAACAGAAGAGTTCCTTTGGAAGAGAGCAGTATGCGCACGCGGCGACCTCGTCTCAAGGCCAGCGAATGACGAACTCTTCAGACAGTCGCCTTGATATTTACGACGTGGATAACACCAGGTGATCAGGACGTACGCGGGACAGCTGCATCTAATTGCAGTTTATTTCTGCACATTAATGCACATCTGATGCATGGTGCATCCTTCATCGTAATAATATTTGCCACTCTCCCATACTTACGGTCATGCGGCTAGGGCTTCTTCACGCCAGGAAGTGAAGATCTGCAACGAAGGCAGCTCTTCTGTCGTTTTCCCCATTAGTCTGCAACGCGACAGCCACCTAAGGACCAGAAGTACATTTCCATCAGACTCCTGTATCTGCACCGCGAGTCGCCCTACGGTGTGTGCGGTGTGTGGCGGAGGGTACTCCAGGTACTTCTGCCCCACTCTCAGGGGGTTTTAGGAAAGAATAAACCTCCATATGATTTTGTGATCGCGCTCGTTTCGTGAGATATATGTGAAAGAGCGATTCTTCTTGGAATGCAATTTTTCAGAGTTTCAACACTTAACATCTCTGTGATGCCTTTGGAGTTCGTTGAGTATCTCCATAATTTGCTCGCACTTGCTAAACGATCTCGTGACGAAAGGCGCCGTTCTTCGTTGGATTTTCTCTATCGCTTCTATTAATCCAACCTGGTAAGGTTCCCAGACTGATGAGAAATGGGTTGAAGAAATGTTTTGTAAGTCTCTCCTTTCCTTGTACTAACGCTACTGTCGTGAAAACATACTGAAATCTCCTCCAGCTACTCCCCCTCGCCGGCCGGGGTGGCCGTGCGGTTCTAGGCGCTACAGTCTGGAACCGCGTGACCGCTACGGTCGCAGGTTCGAATCCTGCCTCGGGCATGGATGTGTGTGATGTCCTTAGGTTAGTTGGGTTTAAGTAGTTCTAAGTTCTAGGGGACTGATGACCTTAGAAGTTAAGTCCCATAGTGCTCAGAGCCATTTTACTCCCCCTCACCGCGCCCCCGCACCCCTCTCCACCTCTAAAGCCTGCTCTGTTGACGCTCAAACTAAAACGAGGTTTAGAGTGGTTCAAATTATTTTCGATGTCCATACGACATTCAAATGAGGAAGTACTGGAGGCTCTAGCAACTGGAGTCGGATACAATGAAATCCGCCCTCTTTATTCGTAATACCACTCAGTTTCACTGTGGACATTCCAACAGCTGATAGACACCATTTACTAGACTCTTGTGTTCACGACCCCGGAATATAACGCCGTATAGTACAATACACACTAATTCTCCGTCTGTCTAACGCTGTTTTATTATCTCAAGATGTGATACACTACCCGAAACCGGTTATTGTGACAATAAAACAACGCTGAAAATAAACGTATTTTCTAGTCATAAGGATTGCTGATTACTCCCTATTGACAAATTACGTCCAGTTTTGTGCGTAATACTTGTATTATTACTGAGATTTAGGTAGCTGTGCATGCAGACATTCCACATTTATGAACACACGCTGTGTGTGGAAAGAGATTGTTCCTGTCGGCGCACCACAAAGGAAGAATTCGGCGTGTCACGCACCTGGCACGTTGCCAAATACTGATATGGTCGTCAGTGTCGATCGAGGGCAACACATTTCATTGCAGACAAATATGGTGTTTGGCTCGCTTGATCTCCGGGTGCAGGCGCTGAGTTCTTCGCGTGCAGCCCTGTCTAGGACGTACCTCGATCCAGGAACGCCTTCCCGCAATTCAGCTGCCCAAGACAGCAAATTTATTTTTGAATTGTCTCGTCTTCGTCAACTGTCATGGATAGTCAAAGCAAACTGACGGGTAACAGTTCACAAATCACTCGCTAATGCTATTCTATACAACAACTGAGCCTTATCATTCAGAATCACCTCCTGTCTGGTTTACAGAGAACACCGCCAGACAGTTGTACCTCTGAAACTTCCTGGCAGAATAAAACTGTGTGCCCGACCGAGACTCGAATTCGGGACCTTTGCCTTTCGCGGGCAAGTGCTCTACCATCTGAGCTACCGAAGCACGACTCACGCCCGGTACTCACAGCTTTACTTCTGCCAGTATCTCGTCTCCTACCTTCCAAACTTCACAGAAGCTCTCCTTTCTTTCAGGAGTGCTAGTTCTGCAGGTTCGCAGGAGAGATTCTGTAAAGTTTGGAAGGTATGAGACGAGATACTGGCAGAAGTAAAGCTGTGAGTACCGGGCGTGAGTCGTGCTTCGGTAGCTCAATGGTAGAGCACTTGCCCGCGAAAGGCAAAGGTCCCGAGTTCGAGTCTCGGTCGGGCACACAGTTTTAATCTGCCAGGAAGTTTCATATCAGCGCACACTCCGCTGCAGAGTGAAAATCTCATTGTGGAGTTGTACCTCTGCTCACCACACATTATGCCGAACTGAGGCTAACGTAGGCACAATATTACCGCCATTAGACCCACAAAGCACAGAAAAATGGCGCGTATACGGGTAGGTAGCGATACATTCTGCCGCAGGATTACGGCGTGATATGTAGATGAGATGAAGAGTAGGCTAAAGTTTAAGAGACTCGTCAGAAAGAATACGCAAAGAAGTGGGACACGGAAGTACTAAAGAATGGAGAGATACGCCTGAAGTTCTCTGCGATAAGGAATAGCTGCTGGATGTCTTTAAAAAGGGCAGTCACTGAAGCTGGAAAGATAAACATACATTTAAAAAAACTGCGAAGGAACCATTGGTATCAGAAGAAATACTTCCGTTGATGGATGAATGAAGGAAGTTCAAAAATGTTCAGGGAAATTAAGGAATACGGAGATAAAAGTCGCTTAGGAATGAAATAAACAGGAAGTGCAGGGAAGCTAAGGTCACAGATGTCTGAATGAAAAATGTCCATTCCTCTTTGACTGAACTGTCTATTGAGCTATTCCTTATCGCATTATCTATAGCTTCAGACAACTTCAAGCGTATCTCTTTATTCCTTACTATTTCCGTTTCCCATTTCTTTGCTTATTGATTCTGATAAGTCTCTTGAACTTCAGCTTACCATTTGTCACTACTAAATTGTGATCTGAGTCTATATCTGCTCCTGCGTAAGCCTTGTAATCCGTCATCTGATTTCGAAATCCCTGCCTGACCATGATGTAATCCAACTGAAATCTACCCGTATTTCTCGGACTTTTCCACCTCTTGTGATTCTAGAACATAGTAGATGATATTACTAGCTGAAATTCATCGCAGAACTCAAGTAGGCTTTCTCGTCTCTCATTTTCCACCTTGACTATTAGGTTTTCTTCACCCCTTGCCTACTAAATTACCCCTTCAATATCCTCATATACTTTCTTTTTCTCTTCAGCTTGCGACGTCGGCATGCGTACCTGAACTGTCGTTTTCGGTGTAGGTCTGCTGACGGTTCTGATGAGATCTGTCCTATCACTGAACTGTTCACGGTAACACACTCTTTGCCCTACCTTCCTACTCCCTTGATACCATTTTCTGCCGATGTTGAGCAGAAAACTTTATCTTCTTTCCTTTTAACTTCACTGACACCCAACATATCTAGAATGAGCCTTTTCATTTTCAATTTCAGATTTTCTAGTTTAGTTTCCCTACCACATTCAAACTTCTGAAATTACACGCCCCGGCTCCTAGAACATTATCCTTGGTTATTTAATGATTTTTCTCGTTATCATCTCTCCCTTAGGACACCCCTCACACTGATCAGAGTGGGGGACTACCGGAATCTTGTGCACATAGAGAGATTATCATGACACTTTTCAATCACAGGTCACATGTCCTGTGGATACACATTGTGTCTTTAATGCAGTGGTTCCGTTGTCTTCTGCATTCTTATGCTGTTGACAACTGCTGATTCTTCCGCCTTTGGGGGCAGTTTCCCATCCCAAGGACAAGAGTGCACTCTGAACCTCGTCCGCTCCTCCGCCCTCTTTGACAAGGGCGTTAGCTGAGTGTGGGTGACTTCTTGTGCCGGAAGACTTCGTCCGCCATTGCTGATGTTTTTTATTCAGAATTTAAGCGGCGGTGGGGTTTGAAGCCTGGACCAGAGACATTTTCGTTGCTAAACAGAGACGTTACCCTCTTTCTTTTCCTATTCATTTTGGTCGGTAGCTTAAAAGTTTAGGTTTACGTCACACGACATGTGCTCAAGTTCATTGCTGATTTTTTTTTAATTTTATTACAGTTGGGAGACAGTCCTCTGACTGAACACGCTGAGCTACTGTGCCGCCTGCCCCTAGACCATGGATGTATATGAGTTTGCTGAACGACATTGCCGAATGAGACGTTTTGTTCTGGGTACAACCAAGAAGATATTTACTGAGATGATCAGGATGTCTTAAGTTTATGTGTTGGCTTAAGTGCTTCAGTACCAGGCATTGGGATATAATCTGCATTACGGAATTATAGTATGCTTTTATTATGGAGATTTATCTATACTGAGAGAGCGATAAGAAATTCTAGCAGGATCCCTTCTACAAACGGCGTCTGTAAATCCGTTCCTGCGGAACTAGCGCTTCTTAAATAAATTTGCACCCTTAGGCATCGAAGAAACTATGTCACTTTGCACAAAATGTAACAATATTTTACAGGCTGTCCGCATCCGTAGCGCAGCGGTAGCGTTACCGCCTACCGCGCAAGGGGGCCCGGGTTCGATTCCCGATGATCATTTTCATCATCAATGACACGCAAGTCGCCGAAGTGGTGTCAACTAAAAAGACTTGCAATACGGCGGCCGAACCCCGAAAGGCATATCCCGTCCAATAAATGCTTAAAAACTGAAAATGTAATTTTTTTACCATTTCGCACATTCCAAGTCCCTTTAATATAGAAGGACGGAACTCAAGGTTAGGTGGCCACAGCCGGCTGAGGGTTGAAGCGACTGGGAGATCCTGACCGACCGTGGACGTGCAGAACCTGAGGGCACACTGTGGACATTTATTCTGCGCGGCAGGCACTGCGGTGCGTTTGAGCCTGGCAGAAAGTTGAGCAATCTCTGGGCTGTGCGGATACGGTCGCGTCCCTCCTCCCACGCGTCCATCTGCTCGCGTGTGCCTGGCATGAGCTGTGGACGCTGCGGGTCAAGGATGCGCCCCACGCCACGCATCTCTCTGGCGAGCGCCTACACCCGGGCCCAGATACAATCGCCTTCTCCGGTGAGAGGCCCAGCTGATGGATGCGTCCTCCCGTGGCAGCTGTGCTGTGTCGTCCGTGAAAACGACTCCATTATGTTCTGTGGTATATTCCTCCATTGTGTGCTCTTCACATATCTCTTTGTCCTCTCACGCCGCGGATGAAAACGTTTCCATTAACGTCGAGAGGAGCAACTGACTGAAATGAATTAGTAGCTGCCAACTCACATCATTTGTTTCATGAAGACACCAGTATAGATCACGTTTTTATTCGACTGTAAATAGCAGTTTTCGGCCAAATTAGACGATATTCATATCTAAAATTAACATCCGTATGTACCATGTGTAGCTATCCTGTTGTGAGGACAGGCACAGTCTGACGCCGTTGGTAGCAACCGTGGTTTTGTACTTTGGATCCGAAAATGGTCCGTTTGGCCGACATCGGTAATTACAGTTAAATAATGTGATCTACACTGCTTTCTTCATAAAATAAAAAAGAGTCTCCGACATCCCAAGCGACACGATGCCGCCATCCTGTACACCGTTTGCGATTGCTTCCAAATGCTCGTACAGCGCGAGATGCTTTAAATAGTTTCTATAACGAAACTCCATTTCCAGATCTGTCGGAAAATGGTAAAGAAATTCCGGTTGTATGCAGAGTGTACCAGCGGCAAGACACAACCAATATCTTCACAGCCTGATGGGAACGGTAAAGATACTGACGACAACGCCATTAAAGCGGAGCTACTAAACACGGTTCTCCGAAATTCCTTCACCAAAGAAGATAAAGCAAATATTCCAAATTTCGAATCAAGCATACCTGTCAATAGAAGTAGTTAGGAAGAAGATATCCTCAGTGTAGAGAAGCAGCTTAAGACACTTAATAAGTACAAGTCTTCTGGTCCCGGTTGACACTTATTATCCTTTCAGAGTATGTTGATGAAATAGCTCCTTACTTAGCACTCATATACAACCGCTCGCACTACGAAATATCCGTACCTAATACTGGAAAGGAAACAGAAGTAACCCACTCAATTACAGACCCATATCATTAACACGGTCCGCCCCGAGTAGCTGAGTGGTCTGCCGGCACGGTAGCTCAGTGTGTTCGGTCAGAGGATTAGCTGCCCTCTGTAATAAACAAACTGAGTTAATTGATCAACAATGAACTTAAACGGATGTCTTACGACGTCCGCCCCGAGCAGATGCAACGAACGAAAGCGAAAAAAAAAAGTGGTCACCGCGACAGAATGTCAATCCAAAGGGCCCGGGTTCGATTCCCGGCTGCGCCGGAGATTTTCTCGGTTCAGGGACTGGGTGTTTTGTAGTCCTAATCATCATCATTTCATCCCCAGCGACGCGCAAGTCGCCGAAGTGGCGTCAGATCGAAAGACTTGTACCAGGCGAACGGTCTACCCCATGGGAGGTCCTAGCCACACGACATTTATTTTACTAGCACGGATTTGTAGTGCGAGTTTGGTACATATATTGTGTTCAGCGTCGCACCCATGATCTAGGATCTCAGCACGATAGCTCAGCTATTCTATCACAGGGCTTGCTGCCCTCTGTAATAAAAAATAAAAAAAGGCTGAATGAAGTATTCAGCGATGAGCTTTAAAGTGTGTCCTATGATGTCAGCCCAGACCAAATAACGAGAACAATAACGCATAAAATGAAAAAAACAACCCCCCCCTTCTATAGTGGTTTTCTAAGATTTCCTTCTGTTTTTTAGTTTCCCCACTTTTTGAGTTCGTTCCCATTGCTGCTAATTACCAATTTTTCTGCCCTTCCCTTGAAACGTCCCCTTTGAACTAATTTTACATGTGAAACGTCCACTTAGAACAATTATACAAGACTATGCTTAACCTGGCACACAATAATTTTAGCGCAACGCAATCTGACTATCAAAAATCCCTGCAAAAGAATGGCCCTGACAAACATTAAACTATACCTTTCACAAATCACTTACCTCACAAAAATCTTCGCTGCTCGAACTACTGCAATACAGCGAGTGCCACTACTGCCAGCTAAATAAAAGATTCAAACTACTGAAGGTACTAACTACTGATAGGGATAGTTAACAAATGAAAGATATTAATGGAGAACAAACAATGTATTTACCTTAATATTCATAATTGACATCCAGTATTACAAAACTCCGCCATCTCTCTCCCCACATCCACCACTGCTGGCGGCTCACCTCCAACTGCCCAACGCTATCTGCTGTTCACATCCAGCTATAGCAGTTCATGACAACAATGGCAGGCAACAATGCAAACTAGCAACATACTGCACACAGCACAGCCAGTGATTTTCATACAGAGAGCGCTACGTAACGTTGCCAATAAGAAAACATAAACAGCAAACTTACATAAAGAAAACATAAACAGCCTACTTACATAGCCCCCATGCTCCCCACAAAAAATTTTACAAATGTTTTTGGCCAGTGGCCAATACAGATTTGAAAAAATTTTTCATAATTACAATAACAAAGATATCAAATGCACACACTTATTGATACAATGTTGGTCAACAGCTAAAATTTTCTCACAGTCCATAAAGACAGTCCTGATCGTTCATCATAATAGTAATTACAGTTTTTTTCACAAAGTCTCATTAGTAAAAGAAATTGCACACAGAAGTAGTGGATTTCCATGCAGTCTTGAAGAAGTAGTGTTGTCCTTCCAACGGAAAGACAGTGCTGACTCTTGACATGCTGATAGGTAATGGGCCACAACAGAGCAAACCCACAGCAGAGTCAGTCGACGTTTCGAAGAATATTGGTAGGTAGGTCATCACAGAGTAGACCCACTGTAGTCCTGGTAGAGAGTATTGTATTGGTGGGCCATCAAAGATGCAGACCCACTGTAGTCCTTGTAGAGATGGCCAGCAGCCATCTGTTGTGACTGTGCAGGTGCACAATCACCATTGAAGAGTCTTGCGGATAATAGAGCAAGTCCATAACCACCACTTGTGCATTCACAAAGTTTTTGGGAATTGTCCTTAGAACCAGCAATGCTGTTATCCAGTCCCTTGCTGAATTATTAACACACGTGCAAACACTAACAGTCCCTACTTCTCACATATCGTCCATATACTATGACCAACAGAAATGTGTGCAGTGAAATGAATGCTTACAAGTTACTTAATTTGATTAACTGGCGTCAATTACAATTCTATAACATAAGAATACAATGACAAAGGTACAAAATACATCATTAAAAACATAACAACACAGATAATATTTGTAGTAATAGGGGCTTTACAAAAGAATAGAAATAAACATATACATCAGTGTTACAGGAATGATGACATGAGTACAAAAATAAAAGATCAGAATCACTTTTGAAACGTCAACTTCACACATGAGCATTAAAACAAAACAGAATAAATAAAGTCTAAGCATCTTCACAAAGAAAATAACAGAGTATTAGAAAAATTCTACAACATAGCTCTCATCAGCTAAACACATAAAGACAGGAAAAACACAAATACACACGGGTACCCAAACACATAGTGGGATAACACAAAAGGAAAGGACAGGGTTTGTTTTCAGTGTAACATTTGGTACTGCAGTCCACCCCACAACTTCATTCGATAGATCTTTCGTCTTATTTCAACATTTGTTTCCACCAAAAAAATCCTATCCAAGCATGCTTTCTGTATTTATATGTTCACATATTGCTTACCTCATCATTTATTTACAAGAAAATCCTACCTATACCTCGTTCCTGTATTCTATTCATCTTTCTTTCAAAATAATTATTTCTGGTTGTACAATACTCATTGGGGCCCAAATCTTTCTTCGCAATGCATTCTTTACCTACTCTCCATAGTCAGTTTCATATATAGTCTACCCCCTCTTAAGCTAACTTAAATCTACTGAGCTCAGATATATATACCAAGGGACGAGGCAATGCAGCATCACAACAAATCAACACAAACAGAAATGACAAAAAATGCAAATTGGCAAAGCTAGCAGCATAAATTAGCAAAGCAAGTGCAATATTACAACTAATATAAGGCACTGTGCAGGAAACAAGAAAAACTAGCTTAGAAGAGTAACACAAAGTCCAATTCAGTAACACTATGCCTGGCAAACAGCAGCAACTTATACCTAAACATGACATAGCTCAAGCAGAAAAAATATTACAGTAAAAACAACAATGCAGACAAGGGAAAAGCATATTCACATCTTAATGTCTATGTAATTAAAGTGGTGCACCATAACAACTGATTGTAAAAAAATATTACCATGTACCTGAAAAGAAAATTATGTTTTACTGTTACTATTTCCTTCGTATTGTTCTTTCCTTTCCAAGTGCTCCTTTTTTAAAGAATGTGGATCATAAAATAATTATTTAATAGATCTGTTGACAGAAAGAGTTCACATTAGCAAATGCATTTTATTTTATGAAACTAATGCTGCAACACAGCTGGAAACCAGATATTAAATGAAATAAGCAACTATGAAAAGCAAAGCATAAAAATATAATTCAATAGCATAAAAATATCATTCAATAGTCATGTGGCATTTCGTTTCATAAGTTAATTGCTCTCAACTCTCGTACAAAGACTCTTGTCATAATCAGGTGTGCAGATGTAAAAATATTTCTTGTCATTTTGTTAGGCATTTCAGTAAATATCATAAATTTTTAAGTAACGAGGGTGTCGCATTAGCGATGAAAGGCACATCCTAATGGCTTATTCTCCAGGTGTTTGACACAGCTGTGTGCCCACAACGCATTACAAAAATCATATGTTTTCAAGTAGCGAGCATGTCGCATTAGCGATGCCCTCTACAAAGGAATGTCATTAACAGTGGTTTAGGTCTCTCTTTGTCCTTCTCTTCCACCTGTGCCTCTGGCACACCCTAATGGCTTTCTTTTCTACCTGAGCGTCTGAAAAGGCTTGTTCTCCAGGTGTCTGACACACCTGGGTGCCCACGTCACATTATGTGCAGGTGGTCACTTAACTTTCTTACGGAAATATTTACGACAGTAGTTTCCGCTACAGTGACAGTCTCATATGAAAACATTTCACAGGTCAAGAATTTTATTGACATAAACATACCTCAACAGCATAATACACATCGTCGTCGTAAAAATAACATCATAACACCTCAGTCAAATGTCAAAAACGTCGTAGCTTCCTCCAATGATTTCAAAACCTAAAGAAAATTCTCTGCTCATTTCAGTAGTGTCATCTACCTCAAACGTACTTTAAAAATTATGATCTCATACCAAAATACATCATTCAAAGCTCTCATAGAATCACAATGGTTCCAAAAAAATATGAACAGTGCAAAAGGTACAGACAAAGTACAATTTCTTAAGTGTGAAGTAATCCAACTCTGTAATTGCGTAAACATGTGTCACTGACGTAGTAAAAGGATGTTTGTTTCTCTGTTAAATGATCAGATAGGTGTGTAATTTATGTGTTAGAGAAATATGGTACCGATGTGTGAAGTTGTATAAGCAAATACCATATTAGCTAGGGCTCCTTGTGCTTGCCAAACACATGGTACACAAAGTAGGCGTGTATCCCCCTGAGGTTTGTTGTAATTATACCCTCAGGTGTTTCAGATTACAGCAATGGAATGAAATGTATCACGAAAAACTTTCTTTGTAATTCAAAAATCTTTAAAAATAAATGTTTTAAGTACAAAATTAATCACTCAAGTACGTGTCCTGTAGCGCTAAATGTGCGTTTTGCTCTAAGATAATCTCTGGGAAGTGTCGTAGTTATCGTCCTCCAAAAGCTAAGTTCAGCAGAAGCCAGTGTACTTACCTCATGATAAACAAAAGTGAAATGCTTTGCGTATAGATAACTTAGTTATTATGCTTATTGTTGCGATGAAGAAATTACTGTGCTGTAAAGTATTGTTGTGCTACGGAAAAGGCTGTCTCCTTGTAGCAATAGCACAAAAGTCACCACTAAAACATGTTTTACTTTACAGAAGAATTCAGAAAAACTGTGCAGATATCAAACAGATACACCGCAAAAGCAACATTGTAAATTGTCACTCATTAGTAACGTCGTGATATAATCGTGTAGCTGTCACACAAACCAACCACTGTGTCATCTGGCATTTCACAGAAAGCACCAAATCCAGAATCCACTCGTAAGCAAACCAAAATGTTGCATGAAAATTTCATTAGCAGTGCTGGTAAATGTTCTAATCGTGCAACTAACAAGCAAGAATGTACACACACAATTACACTGTGTCGTCTGTTCGCAATAACAATGCATTCGTAATTTCTGTTTAAATAAGTTCTCTTGGTTCTTACTGGATATTTAACTTCAAACATTGTTGCATGTTAACAGATTCTCAGTGTGACAAATTGTACAAGTAGCGCGAAGTGAAAATTGCAAAGACTAAGTTAAAAAGCAGATTATCTGTCAATAAATGGTTTTACATGAGAAATGTGGTGTAAACCTTTACTCTTCCTAGTACGCAGAGTTTCAACTTCAACGCAATTATCATGTGGTATACGTCGGATTCTGTAAGGTCCATTGTAAACTAGAAAGAATTTGTGACTCAAGTGTTTCTTCTTATGTGACAATGAATGAGCTTTAATGAGAACTTTCTGACCAATATATAATTTCTTTGCATTTGCTTTACCGTGTAGTTTTCTCCTTTTGTCTGCTGCAGATTTTATATTTTTAAGAGCCAAATCAATTATGTCTTTGTGTCGAAGTTTACGTGTATTCGGAAAAGGTACAAGCTCTCTGATTCTGTTCGGAGGTTCTACATTCTTCAGTACAAGAGTAGGTGGTAAAGCAGTGGAATCATGAGGCATTTCATTCAGCACATTTTGAAATAAGTGTAAATATCTGTCCCAATGCTGATGCTTTCTGTGACAATAAAGTCTGCAAAGCTTATTGATTTCTTTCATAATCCGTTCAGACGGGTTACAGTGTGGTGAATACAATGAAATAAAAACAGGTTTGATTTTATGATTCCGAAGCATGCGTGACCAAACAGCAGATCTGAATTGCGGTCCGTTATCTGAAATGACTTTACTAACGTGTCCCACTTCACGTAAGAAATTTTTAACAAAGGCGTTGGATACAGACCGTCCAGTGGCTTTACGTAACGGAGTGAAAGAAACAAATTTTGAAGTAAGTTCAACAGCGACTAGAACGTACGAAAATCCATTCGATGTTGTGACAAGGGGTCCCAAGAGATCAACAGCAGCAAATTCTTTTAATTTGGAAGGAATAATAGGAAACAACGGAGCACGATGTGAGATAGTAGATGGTTTCGCCTTTTGACAAAGTTTACAAATAGACAAGACTCTTCGAATTCGCTTTTCCATATTGTTAAAATAACAAGTCGTTCGAAGAATATGATAACATTTTCGTGGACCAAAATGTGCGTAGCTGAAATGAATGTACCAAATGAGCTTATTAACAAAATCGTCTGGAATGCAAAGTACCCATAGCTTGTCATCAACAGTGCAGCGTTTGAAGAGTATGTTGTTTCTAACCAGGTAATAATGCCGAATCTGAGTGTGTGTCTTTTCATGCCATTTACTTTTGATATCTTTCCAAATCGGATCTTTATCTTGTTCATGAGCAATGTCCTTTAAAGATGTGGTGATGAAGTTTTCAAAGGCGACTTTCTGAATGTAAAGAATACTGAAATTTTTCTCGAGGTTGCCTTCTGTGTTACTTTTCTCAAGCCCAGCCGGTGCGCGTGACAGCGCGTCCGCAACAATGTTCTCCTTGCCGGGAATGTAGACTATTGTGAAGCGGAATTCTTGCAGAAACAATGCCCAACGTTTTAACCTATCATGATTTAATTTTGAAGACATAAGAAACTGTAATGCACGATGATCACTGTATACTTTTACGTGCTTACCAGAAAGAAAGAAACGAAATTTGTTAAATGCCCAAACGATAGCTAAAGCTTCTAATTCAGTAACGGAATAATTTTTTTCAGATTTTGTTAGCACTCGGCTAGCAAAAGCAATGGTTTTCTGAACAGTAATGTCATCTTCTATGGCTTCTTGAAATAAATGGGCACCAAGACCAACTTTGGAAGAATCAGTGCTAAGGCAGAAATCTTGTGACAGATCTGGATGAGCTAGTATTGGCGCGTGAAGTAACGCTTCTTTCAAAGAATTGAATTCCAACTGTGCTTGTTCGTCCCAGTTCCAAATAGTATTTTTTCCAGTGAGAGAACAAAGTTTTGGTGTAACTAGAATTTGCATATTCAGAAAACGACGGTAAAAATTTACGAGACCTAGAAAACTGCGGACTTGTCTTTTTGTGGATGGAACTGGAATGGCTCTAATTGCTTCTAACTTTTCAGGATCCAGCTGAATGCCTTCAGAAGAAATAATATGTCCCAAAAACTTCACCTTTGTCCTACCGAATTCAGACTTTTCCAAGTTAACTGTAATTCCAGATTCTGCAAAAATACGTAACAAACTGTTGAGTATGCGGTTATGTTGTTCCCATGAAGCTTCTGCTATTAGAATATCGTCCACATATAAGGTGATGTGACGTTTTAAGAACTCAGGTAATATGGAATTTAACCCGCGAATGAATGCTGCTGAAGAAATGTTCAACCCAAAAGGAAGTTTCCGAAACTGATAACAAACGCCGAAACAAAGGAAAGCTGTGTATTTTCTACATTCTGGATGAAGTTCGATCTGATAAAAGCTGGATCTGAGATCAATGGAAGACAACACTTTTACACCATTAAAATTTTGAAGAAGTTCTTCCATCGTCTGCGGCCTGTCTGTTTCAGGAATAATGATAGTATTGATTTGTCTCGAATCCAAGACAAGTCTGATCGATCCATTTTTTTTCTCAACAACATGTAACGGATTGTTGTATGAGCTTACTGCAGGCTCAATAATGCCCTCGTCAAGCATAGATTGTATTTCTGTTCTAACACGGTCCCTATAATGTGCTGGAATTACGTATGGTCTAACACAAAATTTAGTATGCTCACGAACACGAAATTGGTATTGAAACCCCTTGATTGTTCCTGTTTTGTGAGTAAAAACTGTGGAATGTGCTTGTAAAATCTCAAAAAGGTCCTGCCTATCAGTGTCATTACAATTCTCAATTGTCTGAATTTTATTCTGAATTAACTCATTAATTTCAAATATGCCGTCGATGTCATCCCTGTCAGTACTTGCAGAGTGATTGTTAGTGTCTAGTTCCGTAGAAAATTCCGAACTGTTATCTAACAGAAGGTAAAGCCGATTAATTTCCACATCATGGTTTGAGAGCCAGTCTTCAAATTTCAAAGCTATTGACATACCTTCTTTCTCTAAACTTATTTCAGCATCGTGAAAGCTTAAAATTGCTTTGTATTCATTCAAAAAGTCTACTCCCAGTATAATTTCCGTCGACAATAATGGAACAATAAGAAAGTTCATAGAGAAGCTGTGGCTTTGGCAAAAGAATTCTAAATTGGTTTGTTGGCGTACATCTACACTTTTTCCAAAGATTGCACCTTGTAATTTAATCTTACGTAACGGAAGTGTGGGGCAATCGTTCGATTTGTTGCATTTGCTAAAAGCTGTTTCACTAATTACTGAAATGGGACTGCCAGAGTCAAGTACTGCCGTAAATTTTACGTCATTTACAGTAATGTGGATCACAGGATATGCAATGTTGTTATGTTTTACGTCGTGTTCCTGGAGTAAGATGTCTCTAATGTCTTCCATTTTTACGTAATTACTAGCTACGGCAGCAGCGTCATCAGTTTCATAAGTACATATTGTGGCTGCCAGCGGTGTGAGTCATCGCCTATTGTCTCTTTGTTGGCGCGCGTCGTTATTGGGATTTGGAGACCTAACTTCCACAAATTCGCCTTGCCCAGAGGGCCCAGCTCTGTTTAAAACTCGCCAGTTCTGATCCAATTCAGGTCTGTCGTTACGATCATATCGTCTGTCGTCATGTCGGTAGGTTCGATAGTTTCTTTCTTGTCGGTCATGTGGTGGAGAATTTCTGCCTGAGTCGTAACTGCGTGCTGGACCGTTGCGTCTAAAGTTATTCTGTCTCCCTTGATAATAGTTATATTGGTTCCCATATTGTCTGTTTCTCTGATTGTCTCTGTGATAGTCATTACCGCGGAAAGGTGATCTTTCCCTGTAACTATTACTCTGCCAGTGGTTGTCATATGGGTGGTGTCTGTTTTGGTCACGATTTACGTTGTAAGAATAGGTTTGTCGTGGCCATTTATTGTTTCTGTCGTCACGGAATTGAGACGGATGTGACCTGTAGTGATTGTTTTCCTGTTTTCGCATCCCGCGACTGTCTGTGTCAATTTCCAGTTCTTGTAACAATCCCTGAAAAGCTTCAATGTCGTCTTTGCAACGTCCTGCCAAAATAATATGTCGTAAATGTTCAGGCAGTTTGATTAAGCAAATGCGGATGAGTTCTGAGGGGCTGTATGGGTTTGATAGGTACTGATTCTTGTGCAACATGTCTTCAAAATATTTGACAAGACTGGAAAATTCAGATTGTTCAAAGTGTTTCATCATCATGATGCTATGTTTTACGCGGTCTTGTGTGGCTTGAGACCAATATGCTGAGAGGAAGGCATGGTAAAATTCTCCTTCACTGTGGCAATCGTGAATGACCGATCGCATTCTTACAGCTGGTTCATTCTCTAAGTAGCCACACATAAATTCTAATCTGTGCTCCAATGATCAGTTGGGAGGAAAACAATGAGAGAATTGATGGAGCCATGCTTGTGGATGAATGTCGTTGCCAGAATTCTTAAATGTTTTGAATTTACGTGTAGTAATGAACAGCTTATAGTCAAAATCATCGTGTCGGCGAGTAGCATGTCGGTCATTGTCACGTCGTTTCGGCGGTTCCATCTCAAAATTCGGTGTACCTTGCCAATTTCTTTCATAATTACCGAAATGCCCTGTGCTATTATTTTGTGGCTTTTCCGTATTTCTAAGTTCCTCTTCCCGTGTTGGAGCGTGAGTATCCTCTGAAATATGTAATTCTTGTATTACCTGTGTCAACTGATCTTGTACTTCCCGGATTTCTCTTTTGTACTGTGTATTGATTTGATTTTGATTTTGTTTGAATTTTCTAATTTGTTCATACTCTTCTGTGTCAGTGAAGGCTATGGGTCTTGTGTCATTCAGATCATCATCTACCTTTGTAGATAAGTTAGTGACCTGATCCGAAAGTTCGGCTACTTTCTCTGATAATGAACTAATTTCCCCCATGTGTCTTTCTACTGTGTCCTTTAAGTTTTCCTGAGTTTTTGCAAGTTGCGTAACCGAATCGGTAGATGCAACTGAGTCCATTTTAGCTTGCAAGGTCTCATGATTTTCATGAACAATAGTTTGCAGCTCTTTTATGGCTGCTTCGTGATTCTGTAATGCATTTTCATGCCGCGAAAAAATAGGCTGAAAATGCTCACAAATTTGTGTTTTTACGTCATTACAGACTTTTTGGCATTTCGATTCAATGTTATGTAACTCAGTAGTTAGATCTGCACGTGTTTGTTCAAGTGTGGTGTCTAACTTCCGAAGATTTTGTTCCATTGTGTCTAACTTTTTAAGATTTTGTTCCACTGTGTCTAACTTTTTAAGATTTTGTTCCACTGTGTCTAACTTTTTAAGATTTTGTTCCACTGTGTCTAACTTTTTAAGATTTTGTTCCATTGTGTCTAACTTTTGAAGATTTTGTCCCATCTGTCTCTGATTTTGTTCCATTTGTTGCATTAGTTGTAATAACAATGCATTAGTGTCTGGAATCTGTTCCTCTACTCTTTTCGGCAGTGCATTTGCGCCGGCAACATTCACATTTTGACAAGCTGAAAATGTGTCTTGACTTATTTGAGAAAACGGTGAGGACGCAAAACCTGAATCTACAGTATTTGCAATATTGTGTCCTATCATTTCGGATTCCTGAGGCGAGCTGTTGCCGACCGACCGATCGATAATGCTTCCCTGTTCACTACCTGTTTGACTGTCTACGCCATTGTTTGACGTCCGCTCCATTTCCCTATGCACAGTTACCAAATTACTACTTTGAACATTAGTTAACTCATTACACAGTGGCGCTAACACATTGCTTTCGTCTTCACTGTCGTTTCTCAGTTTACTTTGGAGCCGAGTGTTACGTTTTTCACACGCCATTATTGTGACAATATTTCACACGATAACACAGAAAAACACAATTTGAAGAGCAAAAATAGGAGAACACATTAACATAGCACTGAAAATAATATCTAGTTAATTGCAGCTGCGAAATACTTGGTGCAAATCTACATGCATACCACAACTGTTTTACAGTACAACAATGAAAGACTGCAACTACAAAGAAGATTCTCTCTACAATTACGCGCTAGCTATAAACAAAAGCTACACTAAATACACAAACTACAAGAAAAAATCAGAAGATTCCAGTGAGGTATCCTAGGCAGGGTCGCCATATGAAACGTCCCCTTTGAACTAATTTTACATGTGAAACGTCCACTTAGAACAATTATACAAGACTATGCTTAACCTGGCACACAATAATTTTAGCGCAACGCAATCTGACTATCAAAAATCCCTGCAAAAGAATGGCCCTGACAAACATTAAACTATACCTTTCACAAATCACTTACCTCACAAAAATCTTCGCTGCTCGAACTACTGCAATACAGCGAGTGCCACTACTGCCAGCTAAATAAAAGATTCAAACTACTGAAGGTACTAACTACTGATAGGGATAGTTAACAAATGAAAGATATTAATGGAGAACAAACAATGTATTTACCTTAATATTCATAATTGACATCCAGTATTACAAAACTCCGCCATCTCTCTCCCCACATCCACCACTGCTGGCGGCTCACCTCCAACTGCCCAACGCTATCTGCTGTTCACATCCAGCTATAGCAGTTCATGACAACAATGGCAGGCAACAATGCAAACTAGCAACATACTGCACACAGCACAGCCAGTGATTTTCATACAGAGAGCGCTACGTAACGTTGCCAATAAGAAAACATAAACAGCAAACTTACATAAAGAAAACATAAACAGCCTACTTACACCCTAAGCCACAGAACGAACGCTAATTACCATAGCACCTTTGCGCCCTAAAAGAACCATAACGAAAAAAGGGGGTAGCATCTTTGACTAACATTCAAAGAGTCCTTGGTACAGGTTTCGAACGCAGCCACTCCTCAGATTTTGAATAAAAATCGGCGGCAAAGGGGGCCAAAGACTTCCGGCGTAAGAAGTCACCCTATTTCTGGCGACGGCCTTGTCAAAGAGGGCGGAGAAGCGGATAGAGGCTCAGGGCACTCCCTTGCCCTGGTGGGTGGGTGGGAAACTGCCCCCAAGGCGGAAGAATTAGCAACGACCAACGGCATAAAACTGCAGAAGGCAATGGAAAAGACTGCATTAAAGAAAAGTAACGTATATTCATAGGACATGTGGCCTGTAACTGTAAAAGTGTCATGACGGTAGTCATTGATGGTTACAGTGTCTGTTTATTTAGCGTCTATGTTGTCACAATACGATGTCCTTCAGACTTGCATAGACATCTGTGCCGAACTGGTACTAGAAATTGGATTTCCCTGTTATCGTGAAGGGTCGCCTTAACCACTTTGCTATCCGAACATGCCTCCAGGACCGAACCAAAATTTCATATGCCACGTAGTCACAACCTTTATACTCGTACAATTCGTGATTCATGCACATGGTAATTACTATTATATTGCCGTATTTGCTTGTCGAGGCATGGCTGCATCATCGATGGTCACAGTGTCTGTGTGCATACAGTGTATTGTGAAGATACAGGTACTAATTTGTTTATTTGTGGACCCGTGGTCTTGGAGTATCTTCTTTGACTAGTAATCAAACGTCCTTGGTCCAGGGTCCACAAGACCTGTGGCCTGTAATTGAAAATGATCTCTCCCTTGGCAAAAGATACAGTATTAGTCCCCCTCTTCGGATCTCTGGGAGGGGACTGCCAAGGGGGAGATGACCATGAGAAAAATATTGAATAACCTAGGAAGGGATAACATTCTGCAAGTCGGAGCATGGAATGTCAGAATTTTCAAAGTAATAGGAAAACTAGAAAGCTAGATAATGAAAAAAGGGAAATGCAAAGGCTCGGTCTAGGTGTAAGGTATAATGGGTGTTAATGTAGCGAAACGGAGAGAAGATAAGGATTTATTGTGAGACGAATATAGGGTGATATCAACAGCAGCAGATGATAATATAACGGGAGTAGGATTCGTTATGTACAGGAAAGCAGAGCAGAGAGCGAGCTACTGCAAACAGTTCAGTGGTATGGTTGTTTTCGCCAGATTCGACAGCAAACTAACGGAGAGAATGGTAGTTCAGTTATATATGCAGATATCGGAAGTAGAAGATGAAGATATAGAGAAAGGATATGAGGATACTGTACGGGCAAAGGGGGATAAAAATATAATAAGAATGGCAGATTGGTACGTGGTTATAGAAGACGGGAGTGTGTGGGATTGGCAGTAGGAATGGGAGCTGAGACGATAATAGTGAGGTAAGAGGAATAGGTGTGTTCAGGAAAGACCCGGAGATACAGAAAGATTCCAGCAGGTTTACGTTATGGTCAGGCAGAAATCCCGAAACCAGATATGGTACTGTCAGGCATACCCAGGAACAGATGTAGTCCCAGATCACATTTTGATGATGATGAAGAGCAGACTGAAGCTTAAGAGAAACGACCGGAAGAATGAGTGTGGAAAGAAGTGGGATATTAAAGTATTGAGGAATAATGAGGCGAGGTTGCAGTTACCTAAGAATTTGGATAGTGCGATAGTGAATAGCTTGTTCGGCAGTTCAGTTGAAGAGGAAGTGACATCTCTAAAATGTGCAATCACAGGTGTTGGACAGACAAACGCAGGTACAATGTATACTACGTGTGTGAAATCTTATGGGACTTAACTGCTAAGGTCATCAGTCCCTAAACTTACACACTACTTAACCTAAATTATCCTAAGGACAAACACACACACACACACACACACACACACACACACACACACCCGAGGGAGGACTTGAACCTCCGCCGGGACCAGCCGCACAAACGCAGGTACAATGAAGGAAATTGTGAAGAAAACTTGTGTAACAGAAGAAATACTTCAATTGATCGAAGCATGAAGACAGTAGCAAAATGTCCAGGGGAAGGCAGGTATACAGCAACATAAACACCTTAGAAATGAAATAAAAAGGAATTGCTGCAGGAAAAGTGTGAAGAACTCGAAAAATAAATGATCGTTAGAAGCACAGACTTAGCTTGTAGAAAAGTCAACACAACCTTCGATGAAACTAAATGCAAGATTAGCAACAGTAAGAGTACAATAGGAATTCTATTCTTAAACACAGAAGAGACAGTGGATTTGTGGTAGAGAACATTGAGGAGCTCTATGAGGGAGAAGACTTGTCTGATGTGACAGAAGAAGAGGGAACAATGAGACTGGATGAACAATAACGAAGCGCTCGGATTAAAAATGATGTAAAAGAGAGAGATGCAGTCTTTCGCGTCCACCGTACAACCAATACGCGGAGATGGTTCAAATGGCTCTGAGCGCTATGGGACTTAACATCTGAGGTCATCAGTCCCCTAGAACTTAGAACTACTTAAACCTAACTAACCTAAGGACATCACACACATCCATGCCCGAGGCAGGATTCGAACCTGCGACCGTAGCGGTCGCGCGGTTCCAGAATGAAGCGCCTTTAACCGCGTGGCCACACTGGCCGGCAATACGCGGAGAAAGCGATGACGGAAATAAAAGAAAAGTATTAAAATTCAGGGTGAAAGTATATCATAAAATTCGCTGATGACGCTATTATCCACAATAAAAGTGGAGAAGAATTGCAGGATCTGTAGAGTGGAATGAACAGTTTAATGAGGAGACAGGACTCACTTACGCGGATACCTTTGGATGATTTTTAATTTTCCTTTGGTTAGATTTCTCTTGTTTAAAATTGTTTGATCCTACAACATTGTGTACAAAAGTGCAAAGTAATTTTATATAGGCTCATGTGCCCGGATGGCTCGTTTGAAAGGGCACGGCCGACTTCCTTCCGCATCCTTCCAAATCCGATGGGACCGATGACCTAGCTGTTTGGTCACCTCGCCAAAATGAAACAACTAAGAGACTCATGTCGACTGGGTAAACGTGCCCCGTGTATGGGGCAGGCTTATTCACTTACGATGTTGTTTAGTTTGTGGGGCGCTCAACTGCACGGTTATCAGCGCCCGTACAAATTCCCAACCTTTGCTCAGTCCAGTTACGCCACTTTCATGAATGGTAATGAAATGGTGAGGACAACACAAACACCCACTATATCTTTTACGATATAGTTATCGTTCAGTGCATTCTCTTCAATGTCTTCAACTGTTATTACATCTGCCGGCCGGGGTGGCCGAGCGGTTCTAGGCGCTTCAGTCTGGAACCGCGCGACCGCTACGGTCGCAGGTTCGAATCCTGCCTAGGGCATGGATGTGTGTGATGTCCTGAAGTTAGTTAGGTTTAAGTAGTTCTAAGTTCTAAGGGACTGATGATCTCAGAGCCATTTTCTTTTCTTTTTTTTTTTTTTTTTTTTTGTTATTACATATACGTTGGGTGGGATAGTGAGCAATTTTAAGTCATCAGAATTGTCTCAGTTATTCACTCATGGGTACACGTTTACGCATATGATAGAACAATAATGGGTAAACAAAACACAGTAGTTCTAAGTTCTAAGGGACTGATGACCACAGATGTTAAGTCCCATAGTGCTCAGAGCCATTTGAACCATTTTTGAACCAATACACAGTACCAAACTTTTAAAAATTTGTTTCGCTGCAGTAAACCAAATTACCATCTTTCTTACATCAACTGACACGTAAAACACATCAATTTTACTGGCAATAAACAATTTTTTGTACACTTTCAGCTGTTACCATAATACGGCCTACATATAAGTTTGAATGTTAATGCCTATCCGTCAACATTGCCTAGCTGCAATTGCAACGTAACAACTAATCGTCGAGACATTTTGTGGACTTCTCTTTTAGGTGTGGATGGTACGACTGGACCTGTTAGGAGGATAGTTGTCGTTGCTTTTCTGTCCTACAGCTCCTGTAAGCTACCAACTGTAGTGAATGGATTCTCAAGTTCGTGTGGTCCACGAAATTACTGGCCCCTTAAATTTATTGCCGAGTATTAATAATTTCTAGTGGACGGTTTTGACCAACCAGTAAAAATTAGCACGCAACGGATAACGCAATATTTCGTTTTTGAACGACTACAGAAGGTACTTATACAGGGCTTACTAGGCAATATATACACCTTTCATTTTCTTAATTTCGTGACCCAGGATTCGACTGAGGTACTGATTTTGAGCTATTCTCTATGATGAGGGAGTAATTAATTATCAAAAGATATGGTTTAAAAGATATTTATTCAGCATCAATGGCGTTTAAACTACTGGACTTATTTCTGTTGCAATGAACATGATCACAATTGGTCTCGCTAGTTACCATCGTTCAGTTCCGCCACGTAATTATGAAATGGTAGACTGGAGCGCAGACCTGGCTTCAACGTAATTTTCTGCAAACACACAATTGCACCGAAACCCATGCTTATTGTATTAAATTGCTATTGGGCAAGCAAAAAAAGTTGAGCAAAGATGCTACAAGTGAACTAGGTCAGGGTGGAAGAAAATTTCAGAAGTATTTGTCAAGTCAAAGGTCATTAAAATCAGATTATTTGTTAAATGCACGAGCTTAAACTGTGTATATTCCGCAATGCACAACAGTACCAACAAATCAAGTAGTTATGGGGGAGCACACGAAACATTATCACTTCACACGTGACCAAATTTCAGTGGGCAACAAAAATCTAGAAAAATACGTAAACACAAGGTTATTCTTTCGCTATTTAAACTCGCGCAGTATCATGATTATCCATCGTTTACAATACATTTTCAGTCCGAAACTACACTGAATCAATGTGGCGGTTGCTCCGACCTACCACGTGGAGCGAAAACAAGTCCACAAAGGAAACACATAGAAAATAAATAAAAATCCCCAAAATATTGCTGAAAATGAAAGATCAGATTAAAACACATTTAATGAGTGAATTTCCCTTAAGCGGAGAGAAATAATAATGACCGTGAGCTTAAGGCTCATCGCGCTGGCGTGACCAAAGTCCAAACGTAAAGTTCAACTGAAATGAAATGAAGAGATTCCACACAGTTTAATACTTTTGTTACTTTACCTAATTGAGAGTTGCGTCTCCACGTCTGTTCAGTGACAGGTCCCAGGAGCAAGAGACGATTGGACACCTGGCCTAACCGAACTTCGTTCAAAACGTGGTGGGAGGAAGATTCGCCAACCTAACAGAGCCGAACCGTGAGACTTCAAGAGCTTGCCCACTACCTTTGCTAAACTTGCTCACGTTTAGAGGGTTGGTACTATCCTACCACAGAACCGTTCTACCCATGCACAGCTACGACCTTTGACCAAGCTTTCTGCTACATCATTAACTATCTCAATCACACACACCAGGTCGCATAAAGGAATGGCAACTAGGAAACGTGGCACACATAAAATGAATAACTGAATAAATAAATAAACAAACACTTGGTCCATTCTCTTCTGTTTGTTACCCTAGTAATTACTTCTGCTGAATAAAAAAAAGCAATCGCAATAGTTCTCACGTGACAGCAAGAAAATATGGAACGGGACAACAAGTTCCGTTTCACAATTTACGCGCACAAGAAATAATGTGTCTCCTGTGGCACAACCGGCGAGAGTCCATCTTTTACATCTAAAGCACTGGACATACTCTTGGTTTCTTTCTGACCGGTTGTGCCGCTTCAAGCATCAAATAGAAAGGCGATTTTCATCTTGTTCATCAGACTGCTGCAGGTCATAAGAGAAAGGAGGAACTGGATGTGGCATTGTTTGAGACGTGAGTGCTTGCTAATAGTCGCCCTAGGAGGACCAGTTTGTGAGGGGAAGAAGGAGATATAATATGGTAGATGGTACAAAGAGTAGCGGAAATTACGCGAACGAGAAAAGGATGGCAGAAGACATCAGAGCATGCAGTTACCAAGTGAAAATCTGTGTTCGGGCACAACACTAATGATGACATCAGAAGTAGGACTACGCACATTTTTTTTGTTTGTGATTTTAGCAATTTCTTGCCGTTATCAGTCCCTGCTCTCATAGAAGGAATCTTACTGCTTGAGATGCATTAGGTTCAAATAGCTTTTTTAGCAATTTATGCCTTTTATTCTTCTGGCTTTCATTTTTTAGATTGCGTTTTTAACAATTGTTGTCTTAAAGTTTTCTTGACTGTGACATCAATTAGGAAGACAATGCAAAATAGCGCACAGATGTGTCCCAACAAAACAGCGTGAACTTGCTCATCGCCATGTTAGCATTAGATTCGAAAACTACTCTGTACCTTGTGCAGTAGAATAATCACCCGTAATTTAAAATATAATTATCTTTTCTCAGCTCTAACGGGTATTCTCCCAAATAGCTTCGATATTTCAGTAAGAAAAATTTCACTCACCTTGCATCAAATCTTAATATGTTATTCGCGCTCAACTTGTGCTGTGAAGTTTGTGAGAGCTGTCAGTAGATGGCAGTACTAATCTTCCACTACCGGTTGCGCTCTAGTAAGAATGGTTACCCAGAAAAGTGCTCCTCACCTACAGAATATGGATTGGGAGGGAACGAAAAATACCAAAAACAATGAGAAGTAACAGAAACGAAAATTGTGAGTTGTTAAACATCAAAATTATTGATCACCAAGTAGATGAAGCCACCGAATTCTGCTATCTTGGAAGCATAATAACCCATGGCGGACGAAGTATAGAGGACATAAAAAGCAGACTAGACCAGGCAGAGAGGTCGCACCTGATCAAGAGAAGTGTACTAGTGTCAAAAACCGGCCTTAATCTGAAGAATAAATTCCTGCGAATGTACGTTTGGCACACAGCATTGTGTGGTAGCGATTCATAGACTGTGGGTAAACCAGAACAGGAGAAATTATAAGTTTTTGAGATGTGTTGCTGTAGAAGAATGTTGAAAAGCTGATGGACTCAATAATGAGGAAGGAAGAGGTTCTCTGCAGAATCGGTGAAGAAAGGAACATATGGAAAACATTGACAAGACCGTCACGTCACCTGGATCTGTCCATCTCCACTCTATCCAATCCAAAGCCCAGAACTGCCTCTGACTCCTCAAACTCCACTCTGGCTGGACATGGGGGTTGAACCTATCTACCATCCTCCACACCTACAAATCCTTAATCCATCCCATCCTCTGTTATGCGCCAGTCCCACTTGCATATCTGACTCCCCCACCTCCTCCCCCAGCTCTCCCAAATTCTATAAGTCCCTCCAGATCTTCAAGCACCATATACTCTGCCTCGCCTTCCATATACACCTCCTGTCCCTCACGTGGATCCCCATCTGCTACTGTTCCTTGAACATACCCTTCTCCTCTACACCTCCCACAACCTTGATACCCCTCATCCCTGGTTGCTCCTCTCTTCTCCAACCCCCGCCCTCTGCTGTGCCTTCACCATTGTGTCCCTCCTACCCTCCACCTCTACACCCTTCATCTCCTTTCCCAAGGTGGCTTCTGTTGACTCGCCCTCCCTGATGATGCCCTCTCTCCCTCCATTTATCCCTATCAACTCTGATCCTCACCTGCCCCTCCTTTCCTGTGTCCTTTTCCTGGGCTCCCTCTTCCCCCCTTCCATCCTGTTTTCTCCCCACCTACCCTCTCTCTGCCTCCCTTCTGTCCTCTGTCCTTTTGCTCTCCACTCCACTGCCTTTCCCACTCCTTCTCACATCCTCCCAGCCCACCCTTTTTCTCTATGTCCCCTCCCTCGAACGGTTCCCCACCTTCTTTCCTTTCCTCTCCTCCCCCTCCCTTTTTCTCCTTCATCGGTCCGGACCCTCTTCCCCCCCCCCCCCCCACCCATCTGCCGCTGTGACGTCGCTACAGTGCTGTTTTAAGTGAGTGTTCAGTGTTGTGCGTCCACTGTCAGTGCTGCGAACAGCTACTGTCGCTAGTTGTGTTTTTATCTCGTCCGAACAGAAGCCAGATTGTCGCCATGTTTTTCAGTTGTGGATGTCTCCTTCCTGTATGTCTTCATCCGCATCGTCAACGCCGTGTTTTTGTATTTTAAGTTCCGCAACTTTTTGCATTTTACTGTTATTAACAATGTCACCGTTTTCTCGCCCTTTTATAATGTTTGTTTAATTTTTCTCTAGGCTGTAGAGCAGCGTATTAAGCTGCTGTCATCCTGCCCCTCGCAAGTGGGGAGTGGGGGGGGGGGTGAAATCGAAAATCAATAAAGAAAAACATTGACAAGAAGAAGGGACAGAATGATAGGGCACGTGTGAATACGTTAGGGAATAACTTTCGTGGTACTAGAGGGAGCTGTAAATGGTAAAAATTTTACGGGAAGACAGAGATTGGAACACATGCAACAAATAAATGAGGACATACGGTGCGAATGCTACTCGAAGATTAAGAGATTTGTGCAGGAGAGCAATTCATGGGTTGCCGCATCAAACTAGTCAGAAGACAAAAATAAAAAAAATAAAAAGTCTTTCAGGGTCCAGCAGTGATGATCAGCACAGTATTTGAGCGACATTCAGAAAAGTTAACCACCGTGTGCTTTAAATGGGTCTGAGCACTATGGGACTTAACTTCTGAGGTCATTAGTCCCCTAGAACTTAGAACTACTTAAACTTAACTAACCTAAGGACATCACACACATCAATGCCCGAGGCAGGATTCGAACCTGCGACCGTAGCGGTCACGCGGTTCTAGACTGTAGCGCCTAGAACCGCTCGGCCACCGTGTGTTTTATCAAACTGTTTAGTAACTGACGAATAGTGCGCTTCTTTCAGTATCAGATCTGAGTTAAAAACCTTGGCTACGTGTTCGTGTGTGTGTGTGTATGTGTGTGTGTGTGTGTGTGTGTGTGTGTGTGTGTGTGTGTGTGAGGGTGCAGCAAGCGTTACACGATTCGTGAAAACTGTGCTTTTTTTCGTTCTTTCGTTGCTGGAATTCTGCTTATGGCTGACTTGGTAGTAAACGTGTGTCCAGACATTGATAATACAAAACATGTTTCAATCCAAAGATTTATCTTTATTTATTTGTTGCAGCCAGTCCTGGTAAAATTAACTCACTTTAGCGGTGTAGTACAGTTAAATATATTGTATCTGTGCATCGTGTTGGCACTGCCTTCCTAAAGGTAAACTAATCACTATGTAACAGACCCTCGGTTATCTTAAATGTTCTTCTGTATATATTCTTGTCAACAAGTTGGACGCATAAGCTATACGACTGACTGTGTGACATTTCTCGGACTTATTTCTCGTTGCTGTCTTCAGGATTGTGGGAGTGATTGACTCCACACATCAATGTGACTATTCTGTTACGTCGTCAGACAAATCCTCCCCATCGTAGGGGGTTTCAGTGTATTCTTCGCACCTATCCGATTTCTCCCCTGCGTTTAACAGTGGAATTCCCATTGCACTCTCAATGTTGACGCATTTGCTTTTAATGTCACCTGAGATCGTTTTGACTTCCTGTATGCTGAATCAATCCTTTCGATGACCTTTTCTCTTTCAAATTATTCTCATTTTTTTCTTTACCCATTTTTCCTTGCCTTCCCTGCACTTCCTGTTTCCAGACTAACCGACGCATATTCATGTGTTCCTATCTTTTCGTGTTGTTTTACTTCAATCATTCGTTACATTTTTGTCTTACCCGAAGTTCCTTCTGAATTATTTCACCTGATCTGGAACCGCGGGATTGCTACGGTCGCAGGTTCGAATCCTGCCTCGGGCATGGGTGTGTGTGGTGTCCTTAGGTTAGTTAGGTTTAAGTAGTTCTAAGTTCTAGGGGACTTATGACCTAAGATGTTGAGTCCCATAGTGCTCAGAGCCATTTGAACCATTTTTTTTATTTCACCTGACCATTGATGTTTCTGCATTGAGTTCTACACATTAGATGAAATTCCAAAGGATGAACATCTCTACCAACAAGGATTCGCCGAGGTGAGGAATGCCTTTGAAGAGGTTGATTGGCAAACAAATAAGTATCTAACTATACTGTTGCGGCCGTACTTCCTTCAGTTAAGCTGGTGCACATCAGTAACAGTATAAAAAATACAATGACTGCAGGCCTCCTGCACGAAATTATGGTGCAACTGAAACTCAGTCATACATTTAATGCTCTGCACACTCTGACCGAGAGAGATGGGACAAGGTTACACACTTAGTTCCTACTCGGTTGTCTGGCGGTTCAACCCCTTCCCTCCCCCTCCAGATCTCTAGTCGTCAAGATACACGTTTCCGAGATTTCCATATGTAGTTAGAGGAGAACGCTGGGACAGTAACTTTGAAAGGTTGCGTCCAATTTACTTCCCCATCCCCAGTCCGCGCTCCGTCTCTGATGACGTCGTTGGTGGGATATAAAGCCATAATGTTCATCCATCGATACTATCTGCATACGTCATGTCCGTTGGCTGTGACTTGCATATTAGTGACACTGTTTGCCAGTCTGCGGGTTGATTGCACTTGCTACTACGGTTGCGATATTGTACAGAAACAGATGATAGGAGGAAGGAAACATTTGTTCAAATGGTTCAAATGGCTTTAAACACTATGGAACTTAACATCGGAGGTCATCAGTCCCCTATTCTTACACTACTGGCCATTAAAATTGCTACACCAAGAAGAAATGCAGATGATGAACGGGTATTCATTGGACACATATATTATACTAGAACTGACATGTGATTACATGTTCACGCAATTTGGAGGCATAGATCCTGAGAAATCAGTACCCAGAACAACCATCTCCGGCCGTAATAACGGCCTTGATACGCCTGGGCATTGAGTGAAACAGAGCTTGTATGGCGTGTACAGGTACAACTGCCCATGCAGTTTCAACACGATACCACAGTTCATCAAGAGTAGTGACTGGAGTATTGTGACGAGCCAGTTGTTCAGCCACCATTGACGAGACGTTTTCAATTGGTGAAAGATCTGGAGAATGTGCTGGCCAGGGCAGCAGTCGAACATTTTCTGTATCCAGAAAGGCCGGTACATGACCTGCAACATGCGATCGTGCATTATCCTGCTGAAATGTAGGGTTTCGCAGGGATCGAATGGGTGGGGGTGGGGGGGGGGGGGTAGACCCACATCTGAAATGTAACGTCCACTGTTTGCCGTCAGTGCGAACAAGAGGTGAGCGAGACGTGTAACCAATGGCACCCAATACCATCACGCCGGGTGACACGCCAGTATGGTGATGACGAATACACGCTTCCATTGTGCGTTCACCACGATGTCGCCAAACACGGATGCGACCATCATGATGCTGAAAACAGAACCTGTATTTATCCGAAAAAATGACGTTTTTCCATTCGTGCACCCAGGTTTGTCGTTGAGTACACCATCGCAGGCGCTCCTGTCTGTGATGCAACGTCAAGGGTAACCGTAGCCACGGTCTCCGAGCTTATAGTCCTTCTGCTGCTGCAAACGTTGTCGAACTGTTCGTGCAGACGGTTGTTGTCTTGCAAACGTCCCCATCTGTTGACTCAGGCATCGAGACGTGGCTGCACGATTCGTTAGAGGCATGCGGATAAGGTGCCTGTCATCTCGACTGCTAGTGATACGAGGTCGTTGGGATCCAGCACGGCGTTCCGTATTACCCCCCTGAACCCACCGATTCCATATTCTGCTAACAGTCATTGGTTCTCGACCAACGCGAGCAGCAATCTCGCGATACGATAAACCGCAATCGCAGTAGGCTGCAATCCGACCTTTATCAATGTCGGTAACGTGATGGTACGCTTTTCTCCTCCTTACACGAGGCATCACAACAACGTTTCACCAGACAACGCCGGTCAACTGCTGTTTGTGTATGAGAAATCGGTTGGAAACTTTCCTCATGTCAGCACGTTGTAAGTGTCGCCACCGGCGCAAACCTTGTGTGAATGCTCTGAAAAGGTAATCATTTACATATCACAGCATCTTCTTCCTGTCGGTTAAATTTCGCGTCTGTAGCACGTCATCTTCGTGGTGTAGCAACCTAAGGACGTCACTCACATCCATGCCGGAGGCAGGATTCGAATCTGCTATCATAGCGCGAGCGCGATTCTGGACTGAAGTGCCTAGAACCGCTCGGCCACAGCGGCAGGCTAAACATTTGTAATCCTTGGAAAGTGAGGCAACCGAGTGATGTGGAACTCGCAGGTCTTCCCCAGCAGAGGGCGCAGCTTGGTCCCACGCTGTCCAGCTGCCTGGAGCGGCCGCCCTCGCGATGTTGTCAGCACTGACCCGCCAGACCTGTAGGCGCTGCCTGCAGAATACACAGCGCCGACACAGGCTGTGTCCGTTACAAGTCTACCCCGCCTTGGCAGGGACGTGGCTTCCAACAGGAGCCCATGTTCACTCTCCAATACAGAAGCGAAGAAGTAACACCCCATAGCGATGTTATCTCACGCCATCTTCGTATCTACACCTCCAACATGCCGATGAGACCACATTACCGCCCGGCGTGGCCGAGCAGTTCTAGGCGCTACAGTCTGGAACTGCGCGACCGCTACGGTCGCAGGTTCGAATCCTGCCTCAGGCATGGATGTGTATGATGTCCTTAGGTTAGTTAGGTTTAAATAGTTCTAAGTTGTAGGGGACTGATGACCACAGACGTTAAGTCCCATAGTGCTCAGAGCCATTTTTTTGAACACCACATTCCTAGTCGTATACACACCGCATTCCAGGCAGCCTGGCGCTCAAGTGTCAGGAGTAGCTATCTATGCCAATGACAGGCTAGTTGCGGTGGCAGAGAACTCAAAACCCAGACTGGAAAGGAATGCGTTCGATTATTCAGCGGCAGAAGTGTTGCTCAGATGATAAATTAGAAACTGGGCAAATACGACTATCCGAAAATTGCGGGAATTCTGGTGGGACGCAGTGTTGTATTTAAGTACATGGAAATGTACTTGGACGAGTAGTGTAACGTTCACACACATGTAATTCAGATATATCAGAAAGCTACCAGAATTATGCACAAGTTGGCAAGACTGAGCATCAATGACTTTAAGATCCCTCTGCAACAGCTTACTTGTTAGACTCTGTCATGATGCTTTCTTCACTGCTATCGTAGGATTTGCCTCCAGCGATTGAGCATACGAACTGCGATACAACTGATACAAGTCAGTCCTAAGGCTTACACAGAGGAGTGCGTTGCTGAGGCTCACATATCCTACGGGAAAAAACTGGGGGAGACACTATTAGTCACATTAGGCGTGTGTCCAGTGAATTTACTGTCAGATGCAGAGGGTGTTTCTAGTGGCTTCGCGATGGGAATCTTCTCAAGGTGAGGAAAATAACCGAAAGGGAAATAACAATCAAACAAGAACTAAAATAATGAAAGCGCCTGATGCACAGAGAGGCTAGGACAGTATCACAACAAATCGCAGGGTACGTGGCATATTTCCAAATACGCTTATGAGCGGCGTAAATCCATCCAGAGACATGGTTCACTGCCTTACAGTCCGTGGACCATACCGAGAATATTTACTCAAGATGAAGAAAGGTCGACATATATGTGAACATGTGGCGACATTGGTACAGCAGACCATATTGGACAACGGTGTCTAACCTATCAAAATCAGCGGTCTCAAGTAACTGGCATTCGTAAAGTAAATGACATTGTCAGAGGCAAAGACAAATGGCATCTTGTGAACGAGGTAGCAAATATGATAAGTCGGAGGGAACTTAGAAAATATTTAATCTAAAAGAAACCCAACTGTGAGTGATAATGCTGAAGTGTATGCTGTGAATGAATGAATATCAGCGAGGACTCACCGACGCTGGAATTAATTTCTACGTTGAGGACGGCCAGAAGCAGTGGCTAAGTGAGCAACAAAGTGGCGCCACCGACAGAATAAATAGGAACTTACAGGTGATTCCTGTGGGTCTCCCAGCAAGAGCTGACTGGAAAACGGGGGGGGGGGGGGGGGGGGGAGTGCGTGGGGGAGATGGAGGGGGCGGGGTTGGTATGACGAATCCGTTACGATTCCATTAGTTGACTCCACTGGGAATGCGGACGACAGCGCTAGCTCACCTGTACCCCTGTCTGACGGATGACGTAGTGCGTTCCAGATTGTTTTCGGATGGTATTGGATTCATGTAACATCGGTTCTAGAGATCTGAAATGCTGTCCTTGGCAGTCGGGGATTCACTCGCATAGAAGTAAGTAATAATAGGTTGAATGTTGGATGTGGGATTTCGCAACGAGGACTTCCTGATGAAGATATCCTCGTTAACCGAGATGTTTTTGAGTAGTCAAGATCAGGAACAGTCAGTAAGTCATTTGTTGCGATGGTAGTGTAGATGATTAACAAATGTAGTATCTTGGTTTACGGATTTTGGCTGCTTTTCCTTTTCATTTAAAATTTCTTAAATTTTCTAGTTCCATTATGATTCGTTTCAATAATTCTTACAATGCCTAAATTTCAAATCTTGAAGACAATTTTAATAATAGTTGTCTACAACTTTGTGTAGCTATGTGAAAATACTGCCAGCAATGGTTGCCACGTGATGGTTGCCGAAATTAGAATAAATAAGACAAATAAATAGCCCAATGATGCTGTCAAATCCACCTGCCTGTTCAAGATCGACCATTCCAAGATCCAAGCAGTGATTATAGAATGAATCACTCGCGATGACTTAGCTAACACACAAAAATTCCTGGGACTAACTCTCAACCTTAAACTAACATGGAAACCGCACTTACTAACCATTAAATAAAAACGCCCACAATAGGCTGAAACTACCAATCAGACGAACATGAGGATGAAGTCTTCCACCATACCTCGCGTCGACACAGCCATACGCCGACCTCTTCTCTCTTATGTCAACATTGCTTGCATTTCAACTTCGCCAAAATCTGTCATTCCCACATCCTGGAATGCTGTCTATCGGTCAGTATTCTTCTTCCCTGCACCACTAGAAGTCTGCTTAAGGTTATTAACGTCCTCTTCTCCTCTCTCGCACTGATCACCTTCGGATTTCCACAAATTTGACGCCATGCATCTCTGGTTACTTACTACCGTGCACTATCGCGTCCACACACTCTCTACACCTTACTTCGACGAAATTTTAACTAACTTCCCTTTCTTGGCCACTTTCCCCTTTAACAGAACACTCATTTTCTTTTGTATATTGGGGGTTCTTCCCATTGTTGTTCCTCGCTTTCCATTAATTTGGTCTGGGACCTCATTCCCATCACTTTCACCCGCATCCTTTCCATTCTGTGTTCCTTCAGGATGTCTGACATATAACCAGTAGACAAAGGCCCTGGGAGCCAAAACCACTCTTGTGCTTAAAATGAAATGTTCCGCTGGTACTCTCATTTTTTTTTCAAATCTTTCCAAGACTCTCTCCCACAAGAACTATCATCGTCCACTCTTCATTTCTTGCTCAAAATCGGTAAAACCCATTCCTTATCCACAGCCACTCCCCGAGAGACCCATCATCCCAATAATGCCAGTAGAAAACATCACTTGTTAAGATATCAACTTTTATCTTTTACGGGAAACTGTAATAAAAGTTGCCGATATCTTAATTTATGAACCCTGTGTAATTTAACATACTTTCATGGCTTCAAATGAGTTTTACACAGGGTGGAGTAAAACACGTAGAAAGACGTAACATCATTAACTGACGAAATTAAGAAATCTGATACATTTATAAATTTAAAAATAAATGTACAGAATCTTTTGATTTTCTTGATCGCAGCAATACATTACTTTTCAACTGATTCCTTATTAAATTTTTTGTATTTTTCATTTTTATCATTAAGTATTGCAATCCATTGCGAGGCTATATAACTACGTATTAAGATACACTTCCAAGCTTGGTATGTTTTTCTTATATTTTGCATTTTTAATGTTCTTCTCCTTAAGTTAATTTATTTTTAAATGGCCTAGCGTCTTGCGGTTAACGAAATAAAATTTTTCTTTTGGCTCAGAATTGCTCTCTATAACTTCGTTAGTACAACCAACAATGTATCAAAATCTTGGCTCATTGACGAACATGATAAGTATTTTTATTCCATTTCTTTTCCAACACTTATATAAATAATATGTTTCGTAAAACTTTGAAATTGTTGCCCAGTGACCTGATACGTATTTTCCATTTCTTGACATAGTTCCGAGATACACTATCGGACAATGACATACTAGCTTAAAGTGTACGTAGACACACAGTCTCTAGCATGAGTGGTATATTTTCACTACTTAACGTTTCTGTTGCCCCTAACTAATGTATGTTCTCGACGACCTTAAAAGTTATTTAGCCTAGAGACAATTTCCAATCAGAGGTACCATTTGATCTGTGAGCATCTCAGGTTTTTTTATTTTTTTTACAGTTGTCTAGTTTATTAACAGCCTGAGCTGGCCCATGTATTTATATTTGTTGTATGTGTATTAAGGTACCTTGCATACGGTTTCTAGAAGCACCTGATGCTTGTGTTACCGACCAGTGAGTGCTATGGTGAGCCCAGACTAGTGAGCGACAGTGGAGCTTGACTCCTGTCTCCCGACGTGTCACTGGAGATCGGACCTGTTGTTCTTCGGAAGCAGCTGGTCTTATTAATTGCACAGTCAAACTGTTGATTTGTTTGTCTGCTTATCGCGCCAGTCGAAGGCTAAATAAACAGCATTAGTGCTACGTATGACGCTCAATTTCTCATTGTCTGGTCCTTCCATTCCCCAAGCAACTAGTGACGGCTAGCCACGTATCAGCGCAGATCAAATATTTTAGATTAATAGATCAGAGCTTAAAGAAAGACCTCCAGTTTGCTTGTGTGCAACGTGATAAACAACAGCGGAAAGCCCTGCAGGGTAGCCGTGCCGCCTGAGGCGTCTTGTCATGGTTCATGCGGCTGCCCGCCGTCGGGAGTTCGAGTCCTCCCTCGGTCATGGGTGAGTGTGTGTTGTCCTTAGCGTAAGTTAGTTTAAGTTAGATTAAGTAGTGCGTTAGCCAAGGGACCGATGACCTCAGCAGTTTGGTCTCATAGTCCTTACCACAAATTTCCAATTTAACAACAGCGGAAAGTACATGGTTAAGGGCAAGTATTCACGAGGATACATAACATCAGCACGTGAGAAGACAAAGAACTGCAAGTGTCTACTACTTTCAAGTTCATTGTTAACATGTTTGATTTTCTTTTCCATGTTTTCGGTGTACGTTTTTCAGTGACAAATTTTTTATTTTCAAGTCTGCCATTAAGTTCTTCCATTCGTCGTCGAAGTTTTACAACCCGAAATGGTTGTACAGTGGCAGGTAAATAAAGTGAAGTCCTGAGGAGACATGGTCAGATGTCAAAGTAATTTCACACACATGCGCATCATTGGCAGGTATTTAATTGATGAAAGTAAGTTACAACACTCTGTGACATGTCGAAGGGCCATCAGAGTGTGTTGGTCTTGTTCGTGTTTTAGTATTATTATCAGGTCTGTCAGTGTACTCGGATGAGACAGCGTTTATCTGCACCTGACAGAGTGTGAAAGGGGCAGTTGTTGGTATCCATTTGACCAGCTGGTCGAATCGAGTAACATCCAGATTTGTGGGGTAGTCAAATGTGACAGTGTCTTCATGTTCGATTGAATGGGGCCGTGAGGGCAAGTATCTTCGACCTCAGGGTTCCGGACGACCGCGTCTGACCACGACAATCGCATTGTGCACCAAGCACTTCGTAACCCCTTCACCAAAGTGTCTGCCATCCGAGAATATTTAATGGAGTCCGTGTAATATTCTGAGTCGTATTGCACAAGTGGTCGCGAACTAGCAGCAGCTGGTGTAGGGTATTGCTGCCCCATGCTTGCACTCTCGTTATTGCAGAAAGACAAGCGGCTGCGTTAGGAGTTACGCCGTGACCGACAAGCATGGGCTGCGGATGTATGGCGTCGCATTGAGTTAAGCAATGAATCGTGGTTCTGCACTAGCAGCAGCGAGCATGGAGGCGACGTGGGGAGGGATCTCATTCTTCCAATACACTACTGGCCGTTAAAATTGCTACACCGAGAAGAAATGCAGATAATAAACGGGTATTCATTGGACAAATATATTATACTAGAACAGACATGTGATTACATTTTCACGCAGTTTGGATGCATAGATCCCGAGGAATCAGTCCCCAGAACAACCACCTCTGGCCGTGATAATGGCCTTGATACGCCTGGGCATTGAGTCAAACAGAGCTTGAATGGCGTGTACAGGTACAGCTGCCCATGCAGCTTCAACACGATACCACAGTTCATCAAAAGTAGTGACTGGCGTATTGTGACGAGCCAGTTGCTCGGCCACCATTGACCAGACTTTTTCAGTTGGTGAGAGATCTGGAGAATGTGCTGGCTAGGGCAGCAGTCGAACATAATCTGTATCGAGAAAGGCCCGTACAGGACCTGCAACACGCGGTAGTGCATTATCCTGCTGAAATGTAGGGTTTCGCAGGGATCGAATGAAGGGTAGAACCACAGGTCGTAGCACATCTGAAATGTAACGGCCTCTATTCAAAGTGCCGTCAATGCGAACAAGAAGTGACCGAGACGTGTAACCAATGCCACCCCATACCATCACGCCGGGTGGTACGCCAGTATGGCGATGACGAATACACGTTTCCAATGTGCGTTCAACGCGATGTCGCCAAACACGGATGCGACTATCATGATGCTGTAAACGGAACATGGATTAACTGATGACCATAGCTGTTAAATCCCATAGAGCTCAGAGCCGTTTTTGAACCAGAACATGGATTAATCCGAAAAAAATGACGTTTTGCCATTCGTGCACCCAGGTTCGTCGTTGAGTACACCATCGCAGGCGCAGCTGTCTGTGATACAACGTCAAGGGTAACCGCAGCCATGGTATGCGAGCTGATAGTCCATGCCGCTGCAAACGTCGTCGAACAGTTCGTGCAGATGGTTGTTGTCTTGCAAACGTCCCTATCTGTTGATTCAGGGATCGAGACGTGGCTGCACGATCCGTTACAGCCGTGGAGATAAGATGCCTGTCATCCCGACTGCTAGTGATACGAGGCCGTTGGGATCCAGCACGGCGTTCTGTATTACCCTCCTGAACCCACCGATTCCATATTCTGCTAACAGTTATTGGATCTCGACCAACGCGAGCGGAAATGTAGCGATACGATAAACCGCAATCGCGATAGGTTACAATCCGACCTTCATCAATGTCGGAAACGTGATGGTACGCATTTCTCCTCCTTACACGAGGCATCACAACAACGTTTCACCAGGCAACGCCGGTCAACTGCTGTTTGTGTGTGAGATATCGGTTGGAAACTTTCCTCATGTCAGCATGTTGTAGGTGTCGCCACCGACGCTAACCTTGTGTGAAAGCTCTGAAAAACTAATAAGTTACATATGACAGCATCTTCTTCCTGTTGGTTAAATTTCGCGTCTGTAGCACGTCATCTTCGTGGTGTAGCAATTGCAATGGCCAGTAGTGTATTTTGGAGAGGCTCAACGGTGTTACTCGTGGCTTAATGTTGTAGAGAGTCCTTTGGTATGTCGTCAGGTCATGGTTGTTAGTGATTGGGAGAGCTCTGACAGCACAAACGTACATTACATACCTGATAAGTGTTCCTATGTTACCTTTAATGCGATAGTGTCTTGGTGCCAATTTCCAACAGGACAATGCTCGTCCACATATGGCACCTATCTCTACGAACTCCTGCGTGATGATGAGGTACTTCCGCGGCCAGGAGATCCCCAGATCCGTCCCCGGCAGAACATGTGTGGAACGAGCACCCACGTCTGTAACTTTGCCAATGCCAATGATACCAAGGACCAGTTAGAACAGCTGTAGACCAGATTACCTCAGGAGAGGATACAACGGCCTTATGAAACCTTTCCCAAACGAATCGGTGCATGCATCTAGGCCAGAATTGGTGCAACGTCGTGTTTATGACTATGTTCATATTGCCAAGTTCTTTGTAATTTTGATTCGGCCTAGTAAACAATGGTATAACATCACACACAGTCAATCTGTGAGGTTTCAACTCGTTACCTCCTCTCCTTCTGCGTGCTCCACTTTTTTGTCAGTTGTATATATACAAGGTGCGACAATAAAGTAATGAGACTGATGTGAAAAAAATGGTGCTTATCGTTTTCGTCAAGTCTAGTGTTGAAACTTCCTGGCAGATTAATACTGTGTGCCGGACCGAGACTCGAACTCGGGACCTTTGCCTTTCGCGGCCAAGTGGTAGAACACTTGCTCGCGAAAGGCAAAGGTCCCGAGTTCGAGTCTCGGTCCGGCATACAGTTTTAATCTGCCAGGAAGTTTCGTATCAGCGCACACTCCGCTGCAGAGTGAAAATCTCATCCTGGAAAGTCTAGTGTTGTCTCCTTCAAAGTAGTTCCCTTCTGATTGCACACACTTTTTCCTGCCTTCTGCCATTGATGGTAACATTTCTGCAACTCATCTTTTGTAATATCCTTCTATACCCTCGTCAATACTTTTTGGACATCTTGTGTTGTTTGAAAATGGTGTCCCTTGACCGCCGTTTTGGCTCTTGGAAATAGAAAAAAGTTGCATGGAGTGATATCTGGTGAATAAGGTGGCTGTGGTAGTACTGAAATTTGTTTTCAGGTTAAAAATTGCTGTACTGACAGAGCAGCATGGGATGGCGCATTGTCGTGATGCAGAATCCATTTATCAGCAATATTAGCACGGACACGAAGAACTTTTTTAGAAAATCTTTCTAAAATTTCTTTGTAGTAATATTGGTTTACTGTTTGTCCATGAGGCACCCACTGTTTATGAACAACTCCCTTGGAATCAAAAGCACACAAGCATGCATTTCAATTGCCTCGTGATGACTGTGTGTTGTGTGCTGTCCTTAGGTTAGTTAGGTTTAAGTAGTTCTAAGTTCTAGGGGACTGATGACCATAGATGATAAGTCCCATAGTGCTCAGAGCCATTTGAACCATGCATTTCAATTTTGACTTTTGACATGCGAACTTTTTCTGGTCTGGGTGATCCCATTGAGCACCATTGCTAACTTTGGCATTTTGTCTGTGGACTGTACTGAAAAAACCAAATTTCATCACCAGTGATAACACGGCTCAACAATTCTGGATTGATTTCCGTTTCTTCTAACAGATCGGCTGCCACATTTTTCCGTGTTTCTCGCTGTTGTGGTGTAAGATTTTTGGGTCCATTTTTGCACAAATCTTTCTCATACCAAGATCTTCAGTTATTATTAGACGAACCGTTTCTCGATTGATGTTCAGTTCTGCAATCATTTTAACGGATAATCTTCGATCAGATCGTACGAGTTCACGCACCCTGACCAAGCTGACATCCGTCCGTGAGGTTGATGGTCGTCCACTGCGGTCTCCATCGTCAGCATTCGTTCTGCCAACGAAAAACTTGAGCTCTTGACATAACCACCACTCCAAAAGCCTTCTGAAGCTTACCGTAAGTTGTTATCACGTTTTCACCAAATTTAACGCAAAAAGAAATGGCATACCGTTGCGCAATATTATGCAGATCCATTTCCTTGACGACAGACACAAACACGTGTTAACTTATTACAGCACGAAACACGACTGAGCAGATGCATCAACGTGCCGCTTGGAGTAGAAGCAGGTTATAGACCAAAGTCAAAGCTATTGTGCCTACGCAAGCCTGCAGAGTTGCCACATCTTGCAAAGAAAATAAGTCTCATTACTTTATTGTTGCACCTCGTACACTGTTAACGCCAGCTTATTCCTTCATTTGCTCAACACGCAGGTGGTTGGTGATAATTTTAGTAAATATCTTGTATGTTAAGGAGATAACTTTTTAGTTTTTGTACTGCTTTTAGATTGTCTCCTCTCTTGTGAAGAAAAATTACTCCATTGTTCCAGTTTGGCGGAAATGCCTTTAACTAGTGTCACTGAGTAAATAACCATTAAAAAATACCGCCACGAAAACGAGGTTTAATAATGCAAAACTGGTATAAAGTGTCCTAAATGTCTGTATATGAAAATAATTAATATTTCAATGCAACCGCAAATGCTAGGTAGGAGCAGGATTTCTGAGTCAGATACCCATTTAAACTTTGGTTGATTGGGTATTTTGTTGTGTCTCGTGGAAGATTGAGAAACGTCTACAGTCATGGGTTAGAATTTGACAGTGGGGTGATTATATTGTGTAGGGTCAGCAGATAACTGTTCAGCAATACGCTGCTCGCGTTTTTCGGAGTACCACGACTGTCATCCAAGTGTGCAACTATGGGCTAAGAAGGGTCATACTGAATGCCATGCGGTATCTCAGCGGTCGCACGCGACTAGCGCTCGAGCGGACAGACATATTGTTCGCTAGGTTGTACAGTATCATACAGTCACGTGACAGATACGTGATTTGAGTCAGGAAAGTCTCAACACAGATATGCGACAACGTCCGGAGTACCACAGACTGTATCGCAGAGACCACTCTTGCCACTTTCCATGACACACAGCAGGTACAGCTACGCAAACAGTGCTGCACCGAATTGCAACACTGGGCACATGAGAGTCATCACGTGATCTTAAATGCGTCATGTTTCCGTGTAAACCATCTCAATGGGCTTATTCTTGTGTGGAGGCCCTGAAGAGAACGAATTCGTCACAAAAAAAAAAAAAGAAAAAAATGGTTCAAATGGCTCTGAGCACTATGGGACTTAACAGCTGAGGTCATTAGTCCCCTAGAACTTAGAACAACTTAAACCTAACTAACCTAAGGACATCACACACATCCATGCCCGAGGCAGGATTCGAGCCTTCGACCGTAGCGGTGGCGCGGTTCCAGACTGAAGCGCCTAGAACCGCTCGGCCACTCGGGCCGGCCAATTCGTCACCATCAAATGGACTTCCTGCCTAGACGGTATGGAGTACGACTGGGTTCAAATGGTTCAAATGGCTCTGAGCACTATGGGACTCAACATCTTAGGTCATAAGTCCGCTAGAACTTAGAACTACTTAAACCTAACTAACCTAAGGACACCACACTTATCCATGCCCGAGGCAGGATTCGAACCTGCGACCGTAGAGTACGACTGGGTAACATAGTGAAGATACTGACGCAGGTTTGACATCTCCGACGATTTAATATCGGTCGTTGTGCCCTATTTTGGAAGTTTCCGTGACGTTATCTTTCAACAAGATAATGCACTATCTCAAGCTACAAGTGCTGTCCTGACCTATATAGCCTTAGCAAATCGGTTCGCAACATTTCTCAAATACTGGAAACACCTGGTCTCTGGTTGCCGAGAGACTTGAACAGCACCACTCTCTAGCTGCTACGATTTCTTGAGTCTGGCACACAGTAGAAGCAGCATGGAATGACACTACTGTATCTGTCATCCTAGCTTTTACGACTCAATGCGCAGCCGGGTTCGATACGTTGTTACTGCTAGAAGTGAGAACACTTTGTACTAAATTTCACTCTCTACACACCCCAAAATTAACCACGTGTTCTTTCCTACTGTACTGTACAAGCGCAACAAGTAAAATTTCGTTATCTCCTATGATCGCTGGTGTTATCATTTTAACAGCCAGTGGTATATTTGCGATACTTAACAGTGGGCCCGCAGCTCGGCGGATATGTGTTGTCTCGTGGTAGTCCTGATGGCGGTCCGTTCCTGCCGAGATCAGCCGGCGGGCATCTGCCTCCGGTGGCGCTGCGGCGTCCTGCAAAGGTCGCGGTGCCGGCCGGGAACTGGTTCCGCCTCACGCCGCGCTAGCCACTCACCTTGCACTCGCTGTGGCCGGCCACAGCTTCCGTCTGGCGTGCCATGTCTGGACATAAACGCGAGCGACCCGCACCGGCCTTCTGCAGTTCGTACACAGTAAAAGGCTCCCACAACACTTGCCCGTACTGTTTAAAGGGCACCATACACGCTCCGGCAAGCCTGACCGTAAGAACGGTATTACACTATCAAATTTCTTTGTCAAATATCTTTGTCAAAAATCTTTGTCAATGATATTTGATGGTGTAATAGGGAACTTTGTCAAATGTCGTCCAATATTTGATCAAATCTAGGGCCTCGCTGTAGATTTAATCAAAGAAGTCCCTTGTCTCCTGTTCACTGCAATGTGACATGTTACCACATGGAGCGCTAGCATCGCTGCAGCGTTCTGTCGTCTGTAGTGATTTTTTAAACATTGCCGGTAAATATAATTGGTGTGTGCCGACAATAGAGATGTGTGAAGCTGATGAGGTGCTTAACAACGTGAGGCATCCTGAATACAAAAATAGATTAAGAAGATTGGAGACCTGACCTGATCTAACCTAAGCTAAACTGATCTAACCTAACCCTCTCCTGTAGCAAGGAATCGGAGTGTTACAGTGAGCCTGTCTTCTGCAGATGTAGCAGTTCTTAAATGAATATTGTGCTTTGGGATATGAGGACACATTTCCCTGAGCACATACAGAAATGTATGCTCATCCATTCTTAAGTAATTGATGTACGACTTGACGTCCTCTACTATAAGGTCACGTAACAAGTTTTGTTGACTGCTTTTATCGTGTGGTCGTAAAACCCATGGCTTCACCCGGGTGTGTTTCCTTTTCTTCCCCCACTTCTCTTCCGCATGTGCACGCAGTGCAATTGTGATACATGCAACTGCTGCGGTTAATAACAAGTTCTTGTTGTCATCCATCTTGAATTTTGACGAAAAATATGATGACAGTGTAATACCCCTTCTAGCGCTACGTCAAAGATCTTTGTCAAACATATTTGACGGAATATTTGATCACATCTTTGATCAAATCTTTGACAAAGAAATTTGATAGTGTAATACCGGCCTTAGCGTGAACAGTCCGCCGGAACACTGGCGGCCGATTGGACAGGACCTGGCATACTCCTCCAGTTGTACCTAGGCCGGCAACCATGCGACATCGTCCTTCGTGATGACGTTCTCCAGCGATGAAGTTTCGCTCGTAATTCTTGTTTTAATAGAGTGTGAGAAAAAACAGAGGAAACAACCTATGGCGTGGTGTAAACTTCGGTTCCTGCAGCGACAAATTTATGCACACGTCAAGAAACCTAAGTTGACTAAAACAACAACCTTAGAATGGATGAAAGTACATACAGCTGGCATCATTGGGAGAGAAATACGGAGGCATAGAGTAGCCACTTATGAACGACTTACGGCAACAACTGATGTTGTATTGTATTGTATTGTATGTTAACCGGGGGGCCAGAAACGACCGAGGGGCTCCGTCCCCGCCGCAGCCGCAGTGGTCCACAACCCCACGACGACTACCGGAGTCCACTTCACCCCTCCGCCACCCCACACCGAACCCAGGGTTATTGTGCGGTTCGGCCCCCGGTGGACCCCCCAGGGAACGTCTCACCCCAGACGAATGTAGCCCCTATGTTTGCGTGGTAGATTAATGGTGGTGTACGCGTACGTGGAGAACTTGTTTGCGCAGCAATCGCCGACATAATGTAACAGAGGCGGAATAAGAGGAACCAGCCCGCATTCGCAGAGGCAGATGGAAAACCGCCTAAAAACCATCCACAGACTGGCCGGTTCACCGGACCCCGACACAAATCCGCCGGCCGGATTCGTGCCGGGGACCGGGCGCTCCTTCCCCCCCGCAAAGCCGTGCGTTAGACCGCACGGCTAACCGGGCGGGCTAACAACTGATGTTACTAGCTACAGGTGGTCATTTGAAGAACACAAAGTTTTTTTTTACCATCAACTCTTCACAAGCACTTACGAAAATTATACCTCGAGCATGTGAAGCAAGCTATAAGGTCGCATATAGGGATCACCAGCAGGTTACAAAGAAGAAATTTAAAAAAATCGTTGTATGTAGACGTATTTTGAGATATTGGCTTTTATTGTGTTAACAATGAAAAATCCTGTATCATTGTCACGTGATCCCTGGACGACTAAAAAATACATTTCCAGCATTCGTTGTATTCGAGGCAATTCTGACACGAAGTTACGAACTTTCAGAAATGACGGAGGAGGGCAAATGAGGGCAAATGTGCCGATTTGAAGTAAGAGACACTGATGCGGAAATGACTGAGTCGAGAATTGTGAACGAAAATCGTTCTGATACATCTGACAATGGACATTTTCTACTGTAAGCTCTACACTTTCTATTTTTTGGTAGGAGGTAGTAGTCTGGAGAAAATATGATCAAATGTCTAGTAAACATGGGACGTGCATAGCTTAAGAGCTAAGAGCAGTTGTTCATCTTTGCTACTATGAAACACATCTCTTCTACTGAACAAGTGCACACAGCTCTTAAGGTATATCAACATCTACATCTACACTGATACTCCACACGTACGGTGCGTGGCCGAGGGTACCCTGTACCGCTACTTGTCATTTTCCCCCTGTACAACTCACTAATACAGCGAGAGAAAACGACTGTCTGTACGCCTCCATATGAGCCCTAATTTCTCGTACCTTATCTTCGTGGTTCTCATGCACGATGTGTATTGGCGGCAGTAGAATCGTTCGGCAGTCAGCTTCAAATGCCGGTTCTCTAAATTTTCTCAGTGGTGGTTCTCGAAAAGAACGTCGCTTTCCCTCCAGGGATTCCCATTTAAGTTCCCGAAGCATCTCCATAATACGTGTTGTTCGAACCTACCGGTAATAAATCTGGCAGCCCGACTCTGAATTGCTTCGATAACTCACTACAGTACGAGCTGGTACGGATCCCAAACACTCGAGCAGTAGTCAAGAATAGGTCTCACCAGCGACCTATATGCGGTCTCCTTTACAGGTGAACCACTCTCTCCTAAAATTCTCCCAAAAAATTTAAGCCGACCATTTACCTTCCCTACCACAGTTTTCACATGCTCGTTCCACCTTATATCGCTTTGCAACATAACGGCCAGATATTTAAACGACTTGACTGAGTCAAGCAGGACACTAGTAACACTATATCCGAACATTACAGGATTTTTCCTTCCTACTCATCCTCATTAACTTAAATTTTTCCACATTTAGGCCTAGCTACCATTCATCACACCAACTGCAAATTCTGTCTAAGTCGTCTTGTATCTTCCTACAGTCACTCAACTTTAACACCTTACCGTACACCACTGCATCATCAGCAAACAATCGCAGATGTCCACCCAGTGCCCCAAATCATTTATGTATACAGAGAACAACAGCGGTCCTATCACACTTCCCTGGGGCACTCCTGACGATACCCTTGTCTCTGATGAACACTCGCCACCGAGGACAACGTACTGGGTTTTATTGTCTAAGAAGTCTTCGAGCCATTCACATATGTTATGCTCGTACCGCCTTCAATGGAGCCTTCAATGGAGCGCCGTGTGAAATGCTTTCCGGAAATCTAGAAATATGGAAAATGCCGGTTGCCTATTTTGGAACCCTTATTACTAGGCTATTTTTACTTGTTTTTCCCCTCCTCTATCATCCCCAAAAATTGGTAACATTATCACCGAATCACCCTGTAGATACCAACGTTGCATACGTAACTACATAAATTTGAAGATGATCGAGATGACTGTGTGTGGTCAGAACTAGTTATACCATAACTAGAACTGGAAGACGGTTACTGAGATTCTTAGATGATTACGTTCAGCTACTTTTGCTCTTCGTGTAAATGATAATCTTCGAAAAACTTATCAATGTCCTGATATATTTTGCGTATTTCCACTCAATAACGTCGAACGAAATAATTTTCTGAGGTAACCCATTGCAAAAAAGTGATCAGTAAGAATATATGATGTTCACTCACGGACGTCATGCAGGTACCACTTCGAAGAGCTAGGTATTTTAGCTGCGCCGTCTTAGTACATACATTCGTTAGCAAAATTCGTCGTAAATAGTCCATCACACTTTGCGAAACACATTGATGTACATACACTATGTGATCAAAAGTATCGGACACCTAGTTGAAAATGACTTACAAAGTCATGGCGACCTCCATTGGTAATGCTGGAATTCAATATGGTGTTGGCCCACCCTTTGCCTTGATGACAGCTTCCATTCTCCCATGCATAAGTTGAATCAGGTGCTGGAAGGTTTCTGGGGAATGGTAGTCCATTCTTCACGGACTGCTGCACTGAGGAGAGGTATCGATATCGGTCAGTGAGGCCTGGCACGAAGTCGGCGTTCCAAAACTTCCCAAAGGTGTTCTATAGGATTCAGGTCAGGACTCTATGCAGGCCACTCCATTACAGGGATTTTATTGTCGTGTAACCACTCCTCCACAGGCTGCGCATTATGAACAGGTGCTTGATCGTGTTGAAAGATGCAATCGTCATCCCCGAATTGCTCTTCAACAGTGGGAGGCAAGAAGGTGCTTAAAACATCAATGTAGATCTGTGTTGTGATAGTGAAACGCAAAACAAGAGGGGTGTAAGCCCCCTCCATGAGAAACAAGACCACACTACCGCCTCCGAATTTTACTGTTGCCACTACACACGCTGGCAGATGACGTTCACCGAACATTCGCCATACCCACACCCTGCCATCGGATCACCACGTTGTGTACCGTGATTCGTCGCTCTACACAACGTTTTTACACTGTTCAACTGTCCAATGTTTACGCTTCTTCGTCGTTCGTCATTTACCGGCGTGAAGTGTGGAAATTTCGTGTACAGACATATAACAGAAGTGACCCTCAACCACCTGACCACGTTCGAAGTCCGCGAGTTCCGCGGAGCGCCCCATTCTGCTCTCTCACGATGTCTGATGACTACTGAAGTCGCTGATATGGAGTACCTGGCAGTAGGTGGCAGCACAATGCACCTAATATGAGAAAAGTATATTTCTGGGGATGTCCGTATACTTTTGAACACATAGTGTACGTTAAAAAGAAAGGTACAAAGATTCGACAGCAAAAGTAAAACAGGTTTATTAAAACATATGTATAATAGCTATGCTTAAAAGCCACAACATACCTTTGTTACAGAATCTGTGAAACAGAGTGACATCGCCTGGACTTGCATTCGGGAGGACGACGGTTCAAACCCGCGTCCAGCTATCCTGATTTGGGTTTTCGTCATTTCTCTAAATTTCTTCATGCAAATTCAGGAATGGGACCGATGATCTCTCTGTTTGGTCCCGTCCCTCAAACCGACCAACCAACTAACCAAGGTTTCAGTTCTCAAACACTAGGTTTGACTAAGCATCTAGACATGCTACAGGCATGGTTCTGAGCATCAGGTCAACTTCTAAACACGTGCTGTGGCCCCTCACACGCCTCTGTATCGACACAATCCAGTCCCTGCTATGAAAGCTCGAGTGCGGCTCACTTTCTTGTTTCCAGCTGACAACCGTTCAGTTGCTGGCCTCGTCTCCAGGACACCGAACAATTCAACGTATCGCCGCTGTTCCAGTGGCTGATGGCTCATGGCTCCCCCCGAAACTGATAATAAAATATTCCTTTGTTTAGCCACCTTTAGTAATGATGTTATTTTTATATGTTTGTTTGCTGAACTGTTGATCGTAGTCTTCTGTCTGTTTAAATGCTGTAATGGCTCAAACACCAATAGCCGGGACCGCAGCGCAGCATCTGAAACGACGCTACAGTAACCGGCCAATGCCCTGCCAGCTCAGTAGCATCAACAGACACGGCTTCTCGAGCCCCATGAAGGATTTCATATGGACTCCTGCTGCATGAGCGACCGACATACCAATTACGCCACACCAGGTCATCGACCTCGTTCCATATGCTTCGACGCGGCCTCCTTCTGGAAGCACCAGCACGTGGAATTGGGATTTAATCCGGCAGGACCAGACCACCAGCAAGTCGTCACAGCTGAGCCATCCGATGACACATAACTTGCATTGGTAGCCGCCGCATCTATGTCACTGCCTCTGCCGGGCCGGGAACCAACGACCGCTGCCTGAGTGTCCATCCTGGGCGCAGGGACGCTGCCTCGCTGCTGTGCCGCCACCCTGCACCCGTCAGCCACAATCCGCCAACATTGTGTTGTCGCCAGGCCACTGGAAACTGCTGCTTCGGCATGCCCATACCAGTATGCTGGGGCCCAAGGATCAGCTCTGGTGGCCTGCAGTGTGTCTGTTTCAGATGTGTTGAACCACATCTGTTCGTGTTTATCAATAAAGTGTTCTGTCAACTTCTTTAACTGCCCCACTGTCATCGCCAGCAGAGAACTACTCACCCACTCCCAACCTGAAGCAAAACCCTGTTACAAATCATTTTAGAAGCTTGTAAAAAGTTCAGTGTATACTTGTGCTTCAAAAGTAGCAGACTTTTCTGTAGTTTACGTGATATCATATGTCGATACCACTCCATGGCGTCTCTACGCCAATAACCCTCTGAGCCACACTTCCACTGGCTCTGGCCTACGAGCTACTTCTGCCACTGCAATATAGGACTGCCGGCAATAGGCAGACAGCCACTAGCGCTTGGAGTCTCTTCGCTGCCGCGCGGAGTGGCCGCGCGGTTAGAGGCGCCCATGGTTCAAAATGGCTCTGAGCACTATGGGACTTAACATTTGTGGTCATCAGTCCCCGAGAACTTAGAACTACTTAAACCTAACTAACCGAAGGACACCACACACATCCATGCCCGAGGCAGGATTCGAACCTCCGACCGTAGCAATCGCGCGGTTCCGGACAGCGCGCCTAGAACCGCTAGACCACCGCGGCCGGCGAGGCGTCCATGTCACGGATTGTGCGGCCCCTTCCGCCGGAGGTTCGAGTCCTCCTTCGGGCATGGGTGTGCGTGTTATTCTTAGCATAAGCTAGTTTAAATTAGGTTAAGCAGTAGGTAAGTCTAGGAACCGGTGACCTCAGAAGTTTGGTCCCTTAGGAATTCATACACATTTCAACATATGAGTCTCTTCGATACATGGAGCTATGCAGATGTCACCTAGTCGCAGCTCTAACCCCATCATTCGTGCTTTAGGACAGACATTCGACGCACCAAACTGTAGCCCACCTCTCCTTACCACTGCGTACAAAGTAGTAAACAACAGTTCATACGTGCATTAACGCTCCCATTGTATATACAGGTTGGTCCATTGATAGTTACCGGGCCAAATATCTCACGAAATAAGCATCAAACGAAAAAACTACAAAGAACGAAACTTGTCTAGCTTCAAGTGGGAAACCAGATGACGCTACGATTGGCCCTCTAGATGGCGCTGCCATAGGTCAAACGGATATCAACAGCTTTTTTATATTTTTTAAAAATAGGAATCCCCATTTTTCATTACATATTCGTGTAGTACGTAAAGAAATATGAATGTTGTAGTTGGACCACTTTTTTCGCTTTGTGATAGATGGCGCTGTAATAGTCACAAACATATGGCTCACAATTTTAGATAAACAGTTGGTAACAGATAGGTTTTTTAAATTAAAACACAGAACGTACGTACGTTTGACCATTTTCTTTCGGTTGTTCCAATGTGATACATGTACCTTTGTGAACTTATCATTTATGAGAACGCATGCTGTTACAGCGTGATTACCTGTAAATACACCATTAATGCAATAAATGCTCAAAATGATGTCCGTCAACCTCAATGCATTTTGGCAATACGTGTAACGACATTCCTCTCAACAGCGAGTAGTTCGCCTTCCGTAATGTTCTCACATGCATTAACAATGCGCTGACGCATGTTGTCAGGCATTATCGGTGGATCACGATAGCAAATATCCTTCAACTTTCCTCACAGAAAGAAATCCGGGGACGTCAGATCCGGTGAACGTACGGGCCATGGTATGGTGCTTCGACGACCAATCCACCCTTCATGAAATATGCTCTTCAGTACCGCTTCAACCGCACGCGAGCTATGGGCCGGACATCCATCATGTTGGAAGTACATCGCCATTCTGTTATGCGGTGAAACATCTTGTATTAACATCGGTAGAACATTACGCAGGAAATCAGCACACATTGCACCATTTACATTGCCATCGATAAAATGGGGCCAATTATCCTTCCTCCCATAATGCCGCACCATTCATTAACCCGCCAAAGTTAATGAAGAAGGAAGGTATGTAGTGACTCTCAAGCTTAACTATGTTAGATTCGTTTTTTTCTTTTTTTTAAAAAAACTGTTCCACTTCTGCTCTTGAATCCTTGTACATTTGTTTTTCATGATTTTTGTTTTTTATCTTTGTTGGTTTAAGAACATTTAAATTAGGATATCTTTTTCTTCGTGATCCAATTTTGATGAAATAAAGCCTAATGTTGCCCAAAGCTACGCTCATGTTATCCGTGAAAACCGTATGGAAACTGATTTAGTGCTTCTGGAGATTAACGTGTTCAAACACCAAACAGCCGACACAAAGATCTTAGATAAAACTCTAATAAATTTATTTTATTTCGTGATTCGATTTTGACGAAGTAATGTCTATACCTTGCGCCAAGCTACACCTATGTTAACTGTGAAAACTCCATAGAAATTCTTCTAGTTTTGGAGATTGGCCTGTTCATACACACAGACAGATATGACAGTTTTACAGTCTCATTATTAACAGTAATTTGACGTAGTTCCTTAGTCAGCCATGGAGCAGTAGCTCACTTTACATTTCATTCGTATTGTTACACAGAAAAACGGTGTACTTCATGTAGCCAGTTAAAATTAAGACATCTTCCCTGGTAGGTAATGTAAGAAGTCAGAGTGGAGCAGCGTTCAGCAGTACCATAGCGCACAGTACTGAACTATCTGGCGCCAAAGCACTGCAACACACATGTGGGGGAGCATCCCCCTGAACCTGAAGTCAACCACCGGCACAATGCTGGCCGGGCAGTGCTCAGACGACGGCATCTGCCAACTGGATGAGAACTGCATCAGACCTACGAGCACTGACTGTGCGGACTGATGCATAGTGAGGCCAAATCCCAAAAAGTTGGCCAAACGTCGAAAAACTTAAGTTCTGAGCATTTATAGTATGGCTTAGGTTGGGTAAGAGTCTGAACGTCGAGATCCAGACCTCCACGTCCTCTATTACTTATTACTGTAATTCTGTATTACTGTAATTCTGTTGGGACCCCCGGTCGAGTTAGATGTGTCGTCCAGGAAGCGACGATTTCAACGGTGTATTTAAGAGCACACCAACTCTCTAAAAATGAATCTAAAAGGTGTAATTAGCAACTGAAAATAAGTAGAATATCATTATGTATCACAAAAATTAATCATTGTAGTTTATGTGATACAATAAACGAATGTTTTTTACGACATGTACGGAAGATTATAACGGAAAATTTGAAATGCACAGACAAAAGTTCATAAGTTCTCTGCAGTTCTACGACCGGAACGATTGCATGTCGCAGGTGGAACTATTATTGAATGAAAAACCTTAGACTAGGTGTAACTAGCTGCAGTTGCTTCATTGGTGCGATTTCTTGCAATGTCTTAAGGACAGTTCGATAGTTTAGAAAGTTATATCCGTGATTCTACATGCTAACTTTGCTTTAAAAAATATTTATTCATATCTGAAGACGCTCTAGAGTCTACTAATAAATGCATTAAAAATTTCGAGAAAACTTCGCAAGGAGATGTTCCTGGGTCAGAATAATGGAAAACTTTATCATACACTTATTATCAACGTCTGATCCGTTTATTCTGAATGTGAGTAGATTACCTCGAAAAAACTAAAAATCGTTTCTCCCAGAAGCAGTCGTATTTCCTGTTACAGTGAATCATGTTAGATATGCCATTTTGTTTTTATTTCAAATTTTGACTTCTGATTCGTAATCAGCGACCCTAAAATACCCCGAGTTCATCCTTCCAGTCAAAGTTACAACTCCTTTGACTCTTGGCCAGGTATGCATTATTTGGCCCCAACTACTGCTGAACTCTGGGTAGTAATATTTACGTGGAGCATACTGTTTCTGTAACGACTTACCGGGCATCTAACAAGCATCTAATCATTTCATCATTGCTCACCAACCCCCTGGAATGGTAGTACGTCGACCTTCTGACCTTGATCTAACTCACCACCAGTCATCTCAACGTCCAACAAACCTAGTCGTTGCACTTTTGAATTTGAACTTTGGTAATATAATACCAGAAATACAGATGTACAGTCATACTCAAAAGTATCCGAACGACCTGAATTGCATTTCGCCTGATTCGCATGCAACCGGTATAACGCAGCTGTCTAGCAGGTCCTCTAATCGCTTGTTGGTACAGTCGTTTGACTATTGAAAATGGTTCCAACAAGTCACCACTAGAAAAGACTGCTCTGTATCGCAGTAACTCAAGAAGTAAAGTAATACCACGATGCTACAAATATCAGGGAGCACCTTATCACAGATAAGACTGTCCTTAAGGCTTGTAAGCTCACATTTATAACAATAAATGACATAATGAAATGTTACCACTCCCATTATTACGTCAGACAGGTAATGCACGTAGTAAGTTCGTCGTATTCATGATTTCCTCTTCAAAGTAACAGACAGTACTTATTATTTAACACAAAATGACATTAAAAATATAAGTTGTTCACGAGCACTTAGTTGAGAATATGTATGAACTTCAAATGGCACGAAGAACCGTCTCGTTCTGCATATGGATTCAAACCCAGGTCAGGCAGACTAAGCAAAGATTTCGTGACTGACGCAAACTAACAGTCATTCCTGATTAGGCATACAGAGAGTGATATACCTCGATTTTAGACAGTATCAGTTAGCAAATACCAACTTTAAATTACATAAGGCAAACATTTTTAACAGACGCCAAATCCTCCCCATCATCTCTTACCCCTGTTAACGAACTACGGGAGAGGTTAAATATTGCTTCTTCACAAGTAACTTACATGAAAGGCCGTGAGGCAAAGCTTTGTGTTGGACAGGGATTCGAATCCAGAACCTAATCGGATTGAAACTGAAGCGCAACCAACTGTGACATATCGGATTTTCTCGGCAGTAGCTAGATGTTTTAACTGAAATGACGAGACGAAACATTAATTTTTTCCTTCCCAGGACTCCAACCCGGCACCTATCGCTGTTATATTCTAGAGAAAACGAACGTTAAATAGGGGTTTGTTGCACCAGCAGCGGCATGTGAGCATGTCTGAACTAGAAATAATATGACGAAGAGTTCAGTGCTCACTGGGAATAGAGCCCCACACATATCATTGTTGACTACATACAAAGAGACGTCAGCTACCGCATTTTTCTCCACCAGCAGCTCCGAATAACATCTTGAACTTACAGTGATCTCGCAAATAGTTCTGTGTCCCACTGGGAGTCAGAAACGTCAGATATCGTTAGTGTTGACAACGATTGAAAAAACATTAAAAATCAAAATTATTACCCACCAGCAGATAGGTGTTCTCATGCTAGAGCTTGATAATACATAATGAAATCTTTAGTGCCGGGCCAGGATTCGAACCCATTCACGCGTAATATGTGGAGATGTTGAGGAATCTGCAGTTTTGAACAAACAACAAATTGTAGCCGAGCTGTATTGTCACGAAGGGATCAAATTCCGCGTTAAGGGCGGTCTGAGTTGCATTCTCAGTTCAGAACCAATTTTATCGACATACAGAAGCTCAGATAAAAGATGTAATAAGTGTCCTGTGACCCTACATAGCGTTTGTTTCGTCACTAGAAATAAATAACTTTTATAAGAAAGGTTACTGGTGATAGAGTTTCTGCATGTCGCCACTCCAGACTTTATAGTGGTTCAACCTAACGTGTACTTGGCAGAGAAGGAATATCATCCTTAATGTGAATTTCAGACCACACTGCCATTATATTTTCTTGGTGTAGTCAGAAGAGAATAGAACGTTTCTCTCCCTATCTAAAATCATTGGCAGATGTGGGAATCGAACCCACACCATGGGTATAAGAATTTCCCATGCGTCGAACAGAACTTTTTTTTTTTCAGAACACTTTGTGTGTGTTTTTATTTGGATACAAAATTAGGCAGTTCACAAACACTAAATGAAATGCATCCTCTGCAAAAACAAAAAAAAAATCATTGTATAACAAATCACAAATGTAAAGGAACAGGGATACAGGGATGTTGTTTTTATTTATTTATTTATTTATTTATTTATTTTCCGTAAAGATCACTCTGTTAAAAGGAACATTAGATCATTTCATGGTATAGTATGTGCATTATACAGTATATGGAGCGGTGAGAGAAGCGTGAGGTTCATTATCAGCTGTCAAATGTGCACACCGACTGCACCCGGCACATCCCAACTGCGTGGGGGGTCGAGGAAGACTGCGTGAAGATAGCTGGCAAAGGTTTTACCATAGTGTGACCATCTATGAACCTCATTGTGGGCTTGCTACAAGACATACCAAAAGTCGAGTCGCGACTTGGCAGCATCCCCATAGAAGTACGCGATCGTCCAACCTTTGACCCAGATGATCGAGTGTGATTTAGTCGCCGGAAAGTAGTCACTCTCCGGATGTAAGAAGGAAGCAGGTGTAATATGTTGCGGGGTCACACGGAGGTAGCAAGCCACCATGGGTCTTCCTAGGAGCCATACGTCCTCCACTGCGATACTAGTTAAGCGGTGATGGTCGTCATCCACTTGGCGACATTTCGGGCATAGTGGAGTGTCCACTAGTCCAATTGCATAGAGTCGTTCGTTGGTGTTGAACTTGCCACAGGTGACATAGAACCACAGTGCCCGAACGAAGGTAGGAAGGAATTTTTGGTGCACATGTCTCCAAATCTTCGGCCAATGTTTGAGTTCAATGACATTACGACTTATCCGTCGTTGCAGCCAAACATAAAAATCCTTCGCGCATGGTGGTCTCGTGCGCGGAAGCTCGTCTCTGACATAACTAAGTTCCACGATAAATGTTGATACATGCGCAAAATGTGGCGTAATGTTGCCCACCGCTACCGGAGGTGTGAGGGACGCTGGAACTAGGAGATCCAGTAGGCGGGATGTAAGGGAATCACGCCCGCTACGCCATTGCTTGTACATCGTGGCTAGAAGGAGCGCCGTCGCTCGGCAGTGAACATTCGTTAGTCCGAGTCCCCCCTTGTCCGTAGGGAGCGTGAGCGTTGTGTATCGCACCTTGAGGGGCGATCCAATCATCACAAAATAGCCTAGTGCTGATTGAAGTCGACGTCCGAGCGTGAGTGGTAGGGGCAGGATCTGCGAAATATGCACCATTCGAGAAACCACATAAGTGTTCAGATATTCGACTCGCTGCAAAGAATCAAGGCGCCGTAGGAGATGTTGTCGGACCATGGTACGTGTTGTCTGTAAAATACGTCGGTAGTTAACTGCCGCAGTATGTTTTACAGATGAGGTAAAGTCTATGCCGAGATAGCGGAATCGTTGCACATAAGGAAACGGACTGATTTCTTCTGGCGTAAGGCCCCTTCCGACCGGCATTGCTGCCGATTTGTTCATGTTCACTGCACTACCCGCCGTCACACTGTGGTCCAACAACAGTGCAAGGACCGTCTTCACCTCTTCTTCAGAACGAACGAGCAGCAGGAGGTCGTCCGCATAGGCACGACATTTGAAGGTGTAGCCCCGCAGTTCCATCCCAGAAAGAGAATTTGTTAGCCTCCCAATTAATGGTTCCAACGCTATCGCGAGCAGCAGCATCGAAAGAGGGCAGCACTGGCGAATGGATCGTCGAATTTGAATGGGCCCTGCTATACGCCCATTAACCTGTACCAAGGATTGTGCGCCCCCATAAATCCTTCTAATGAGACCAGTAAAACGGTCTGGAAATCCCATTTGTTCCAGTACAGCGTACAGATAGTTGTGGCGCACCTTATCAAAAGCACTGTCAAAATCAACCGCCACCATCGCCGCTTTAAGCCGGCACTCCTCCGCCAGCGCTATCACATCACGGCATTCGCCAGTAGCTGTTTGCACATTCACCGATCCACCCGGTGTCGTCTGTTCTGGAGAGAGAACGCTACGAATTAACATACGACATCGGGACGCTAGCAACCGTGCAAAGATCTTATAGTCGGCATTAAGCAGGGTGATGGGGCGATAATGTGTGACCGTAATTCCTGGCTTCGGTTTATGTACTGGCACCAAGAGGCCTTCCATAAAAGCCGGTGGAATAGGCGCATCGGAATTTAACATCTCGTTGTACATTTCTGTCCATCGCGGTGCCATTTCGTTGCGAAATTCTCGATAAAATTCAGCAGGATGTCCATCAATGCCTGGGGACCGATTCAACGCACCCTTTGCAATCGCATCATGTACTTCCTCACAGCTAATGGCTTCCAGTAAGGTTCCCGCGGCTTCCACCGTCAGTGTACGGGAGACGTACGTGGCTATACGTTCGAGGTCATCAACAGAGGCTGCTGCTTCCCGATAGATGTGTTGGTAATGGTCGACGAATGCAGAGACAATGTCCGCTTGACGAGTCACTCTTCGGTCTTCGCGGGTAATTAATTCCCGTACCAAAACGCGTCGTCGGTGCTTTCGTTCATTCACGACGTGGTGCATTGAAGGAATCTCGTGCAGTATCGTATCGTGACATCTGGCGCGCACCATGGTTCCCTGAAGATGTTTCCGAGCTAAAGCCACTAGTTTAGCTTTTATCCTTTTGCGTTCGATCCAGACGTCCTGTCCCGGCGGACCATCGTCCAGGTCGCGCAGCACTGCAAAATAAAAGTCGGTCGTACGGCGGCGCCATTCTGCCATCTCCCTGCTATATGAGATGAACGTACGGCGAAGCGCCGGTTTAGCACAAGTCAGCCACCAATCAAGCTTCGTCGCATACCTTCCAACCCTTCGCTCGCACATCGTCCATGTCTCAAGGATCCGGTGACGGCATTCAGGATCATGTAGATGTTGAATGTTTAATTTCCACGGGGCCTTACTGTTCCACACCTCTCTACGGGGAAGAAGCACCGTACAGATGTAAGCGCTGTGATCGGAAAATGCCAATGGTCAGCGTTCCGCGTCCTGGACATCATTTGCATGAGCGCGTGAGATATAAATGCGATCTAACCTGCTCGCCGAATGACTTGTCACATAGGTGTATCCCGGTGCATCTCCATGTCGTAATTCCCACGTGTCACTAAGTACAAGGTCGTTGACAACGATTCGCAACTCTTGGCTGATGTTTGCTTGCGGCCATTGGTCTTTCTGGCTGAGAACACAGTTGAAATCTCCACCAATTATTACACATTCATAACGTCCATGGAAAAGTGGGGCAATGTCTTCTGCATAAAATCGCGCCCTTTCCCGCCGCCGATTGTTTCCCGACGGTGCATAAAGATTAATGATGCGTGTCCCAAACGTCGTGAAAGCCATTCCCCTGGCCGACGGAAGGTAACACACGTTTTCCACTGGGAAGCCATCTCGCACGTAAACTGCCACCCCACTCCCATTGTGATCTCCATGTGACGAATAGGATTGGTAGCCTGCGATGTATGGGAGTGCAGCTATGTGGACTTCCTGCAGCAAAGCAATATCCACATCAGATGCCCAAATCGTTCCCTTCAGTAGGTGTATTTTGGCCGGTGAACGCACGTAATTTATATTTAATGTCGCAATACGGTTCGCATGGCGTTGAATCCCACTCTGTCGATGCGCAACACCATCTCCCTGCATCGGCGCTGGGGGCTGAGTTATAAGACGTTCTCTCGCTCCTCTCCCTACACCTTCAGCAACTATTAGGCCGTCTTCGTGAGTGCCGGCTGCCTCTGTATGACGTCCGGCGCCTCCTCAATATCGTCATACCACATCTTTGCAGGCAGTGATATATTCGTGTCTATTGCCACAGCATCTGTGTCTGGAGAGCCAACTGGTTGTGATTCCTCTTCAGCATCACGAAGTCCCGGTACCGTCAATGTGACAGACCGCTGCGGGTCTGATCGAACAGTTTCCATTGCCTCATCCTGTTTCGTAGAGGCTGTTGTGTCGTCTTGGTCCACAGGCACATCGTCGTCGGGGCAAGGGGAGTCATCCCTAGGAGATGTCGTGCGACGACGCCGTTTCCTCCTTTTCGGGGAACGTTGTTTGCGTGATCTTCCTTCCGCGTCCTCAGATTATAAGGAATCACGGCTGCCCGACAGAAAAGCATCCGTAGGAACAGGAAGTGTTTCGAGTCCCATCATTGTACTTGGCGGGAGTTCGGTCGAAACTGATGTTGTCGTCACAGAGTGCGTTCCAGACGGAACAGCATCCGTAGTGGCTGGAACTGCTTCGTGTACTAACGGTGTGCTTGGTGGGAGTTCGGTCTCATCTGATATCGCCGTAGATTGTACGCTCGATGGAGCAGCATCCTCTGTCATCCCGACGTCTGCTACAAGGTTTCGGAGATTGCCATCTTGATCTTCCACCAGGGCTGTGTCTTTTCGGTCATCAGCGGACGCAGTGAGGGCTTTGGCATAGGTGATCGGTAGTACTGTCATCGCCGGCGACGGCTCCCGCACATCTGAAGGCAGTTGCGTAATCCGCCGTTGCATACAGTTCGACCTGAGGTGTCCCTCCTGGCCACAGCCAGAACATGTACGTGGTTGACCATCGTAAATCACCACCGCCCGACAACCACCAATTGTCAGATAGGACGGTACATGCTTCTGAAGATCAATAGTGATCTGTCGCACTCCGTTAAGAACTGGGTACGTGGCGAATTGTGTCCTGCGTTCTGCTGTGTGACCATGTACCGTGCCGTATGGCTTAAAAGCCTCGATAACTTCGTCAGCCGGGAGCTCAAATGGCAGCTCAAAAACACGTATTGTCCGTACACACAGACCAGCATGTTCTACAGTTGCCGTGCCGACATTCCCGTCACTATGGCAAAATCGGAGACCTGCTTTTGTCGCCTGTAGAATTCTCTCACACGCCGCGTCATTTACCATCTTAACATACACCGTGGGACTAACGATGGACAGATGAATTCCGACAATATCGTTTGGCGGTATCTTGACGTCCTCTCGAATGAATCGTTCCACTGCTAAAGCCTTTGGTCGTTCGTAGTCTTTGCAGAAATTGAATCGTAATGTAGTTTTCCTGTACTTGTTCGCCATGATCGTTGTTACTAGCCCGCGCGCAGACTAAGTCCACAAGTAAACAAACACTCGCACATGCCGCACATGCGGAAGTATCGGACCTCCGCTTCGCACGGCCGCTAGCGCCGAACTGACCTCGAACCCTCTTTTCTGTGACTCATTTTTCTATCGTAACGCCGCTGCGCCACACTGGATGAGAATTTTGACATACAGGCTCCCTGTAGTTAATTGCAGCATGTTCAGTAAATTCATTTACTTGGTTGACCGAATCACCATGAACTAGCTGCTTCGGCTACCCAGTGCATACATTCGAATCTATTTTGTAATCACCGAAATAAAATCACGTAACTGCCACCTACACAGAACTGCCAACAGTGTAGGATGCAGAAATTTAAGTAGGAAGTGTTCCTTTCCACTTGAGCTATTCTATTGCACTATCTGCTTGTAAAAAAACGTCGTGCAGCGCAAAAGAAAAGCTGTAACTGTTTCTCTCAGAAGTCTAGACCCGACCATTTGCATTATCTCGCAGCGCTGTGGTATGCAGAAGTTCTGAAGGAATTGCTGTTCAGCTCTCGAGGTGCAGTAGCCATGTGTCAGCTAGTAGCGTAATGGTAAGTGTAGTGCATGACGGATAAGATGTCGCGAGTTAGAACACAATTACTGCTTTATTTTTTTAATTCTTTTAACGCAATTCTACTGTCTGCTGAAGTTACCAATCTAATGGAACTTTGAACATAATTCCCTTCACTTCTCAACCCAAAATAGTCGCATGTGGAAAAAGGGCTAACTTCTGTGACATTTTGTTCTTTTCAGGTTTAATAGACAGCCAGGCAGCAGATGCATCTCGAAACTTTTGTACTCTGTATGGGGAGAGCGCATCGTGCCCAAATACGTCAGAAAAGTATTTTCTACATTATCTGTCGTGTGGTAGTGGCATTGTTTGAGAGCTTTAACTCAGAACAAGTTTTCTACATGCATGTAATCAATAAACTGCACGTGCATCGTCTGACTGTTATAGGTATCATCAGAGAATTCGCATATATCGTTGATGATTAATTTCGCTCTCATGTTTACTACTGTTTCAACAACACTAAAGGAAACCTTAAGAAAATTGCGCACTGTATTGTAAGGAATGAAATAAAACTACCCACAATAACCTTACGACGAAAGTCTGTTTTAATAAAACTGAGTATCTGTATACAAGCATGCCTCTATAGACACGAATTAGTAAAATACTACTCACTTAGATTTTGCTTGGGTCTGTGTTTAATTGGTATGCTGTGCTATACTCAAGAGGTATGCAAATGTGGCATTTCATAAATATACTTATGAATTTCTAGAAACCCAAAATTTGCTTGTCATCAGCGGAAAGAGGCGTTACCTGTTGTGCAGCATTGTAAGTTTTTCACCATTGCACTATGAGCCGAAAGTATTTCCTTGCGATTTCCTTATTGATGTTTGACCTGACTGCTTGTAGCTCTTTCACAGAAGGGGTAAAAACGTGGGACTCAGTGAGACTGGAACTGCGAACTATAACAGACGCTTTGTTACAGGTCAGCACGTTACCACAGAGCTGGCAAAGAGATATGTGTGTTAACTTCCTCTTACGAGGCCAATAACGGCCAGAACTCATAAACCGCTATTTAATGGACGAGATTAGTTGCGATTTCCACCTGCAACGACTTTCCTGGGCTGAAAACCGTAAGTTTACAATATTTTGTTACACCTCAAGCTATAACAACTCAGATTATTCAATGGAAATGACAGGTAAAATCAAGTGAACTTCGAGGCTTAATTCCGTGCACACAAGGAAGTAACTCGTCGATCACAGAGTTGCCAAACATACGTTGCCTTGTTGTCAAATCTCAGTTACAGTACCAGCAGGAAGAAGACGAACCGATGTGATCCTACAGCGGGCTGGGAAGTGACCATAGCTGGTGTCTCCAAGTCGCAGCTGCTACGGCCTGGAATACGTAATGCGCCTGATTCGCATTTCTGTAACTAGGTTTAGGGACCGGAGCATAGTTACTAAAAATACTCAGCATTGACTGCAAAGTAAGCTTCATAAATCAGTAACTCTCAAAGTTGTTTTTATATTTCTTTCGTAAGTGTATTCAAAACTAAGTAACTCATTCACAGGCGTTTTCGTGCCTCGCCGATAGTCGAGCACAACAAACAAATAAAAATAAAAAACGAATGTGTGTGTGTGTGTGACAGAGAGAGAGAGTGACAGAGAGAGAGAGAGAGAGAGAGAGGGAGGGAGAAAGGGAGAGAGAGAGAAATAAAAAAGAATAAGAGAGAGAGAGTGTGTAAAAAATTGTTGCAAAGAAATTGAATCATGCTATGTAAAGAAATGTTTCATTTAAAATGACACGTTCCACATCATTACGAAATGTCGTATTCATGATCTATCGAACAAGAATTAATCTAATCTAATTTAATCACATCATATTGATGACTAGCCATGAAGAGTCATGAATTACCGAAATTTTTGCCAATACCAGTAACCAAATCGAAACTTTAAAATAAAAAACGACAATTTTTGTAATAAACGGGGACTCCTATCAAGACCCTTTCGCCCCTGTTAGGTAACCACGAAAGATGTCTGATATACCTCCATTCTGAAGTAACAAAGTGTACATGCATTTAAAGATGAAGTGCATGATGTGAAGTTCTGTGACGGAGATACGAATCCAACACGTAATCGAATTGTTAACTTAGAAAAATCAAATGTTACGTATCGGTTTTCTCTTACGAGCTGCTACGTGTTTGAATCTAAAATAAGGATACAAAATTTTGTGTCTAAGCTACAATCTAACTGCACACCTACCGTGCATCCACGAATATAGCATAAGTATCAGTTGATTATTCACGAACAGTAAAATGTGTGCGTGTTTGACCAGAAATAACGACACCTATTGCGATTGTTGGCAACACATGAACAGACATTAAAAATGCATGTTAATTTTCACTAGCAGGTGGGTGTGCACTTGATAGGGCTTGAAATGAAATTATGAATTTCTTTTACTGGATCCTTTGGAGGAGACCTAGAGAAGATTGCATTCTTGGGAAAAGGAACGAAATGATTGCACTATACTGTTCTGAGTGATTCAGCTCCTCGAAAGAGGAGATACGAATTCGAATCACAGTCCAGCACCAAATTATTCAACGTCTCTAGTTCAATCGAGTACAAGTAAAATAAGAGACCTGTTCCTTTAAATGGCTATCGGTTCATCAAATAAAATAAAATTTTGTAATGTAAGTAAGTTTATTGACGACTGTATTTCTGTTTGCCATGACTTCCGCTATGTCATTTCCCAACGTAAACTGGCTCTGCCCAATTGGTAATGAAGGAACGTGATGTTTAATGCGGATTATGAATTATAACTTCTTTCTCTTGAGGTTACCAGAGGTAAAATAAATCTGTTTCTGCCTCTTAAAAGTAAATTTCTGAACCCACGCAGTTCACCTGTGATAATTCGTTCCACCACACCATTGTGGCCACATTTCCCAGCCTCAAGAGTGTGCTGAAACGGATGACGTGCTTAGCTTACAAAATTGGTCACGGTGGAAAAAATGCGAGTCTATTAAATGGTTAAGTAGAAGCAAGCTTCTGACGCGGAGATTATGCTACTCTCATGTCAGCAGGATGTAAAGACTCTTCTAGGCATCATAGGCTCGAAGTAAAGCCATTTTGAATTATCACAAATTGAGAAAATTTCTTTGTTCGAAAAAATCCACTGTGAAGTGTGAAGTTACCAGATAATTCGATTATTACCGTCATTAATACTATCATTTTATTCATACCACTGCTGGGACACACGTGCTTGAAGATCCTTTAATGATCATACGTCTTCGCCAGCTCTGTGGTAACGTGCTGACCTGTAACGAAGCGTCTGTTATAGTTCGCAGTTCCAGTCTCACTGAGTCCCACGTTTTTACCCCTTCTGTGAAAGAGCTACAAGCAGTCAGATCAAACATCAATAAGGAAATCGCAAGGAAATACTTTCGGCTCATATTGCAATGGTGAAAAACTTACAATGCTGCATAACAGGTAACGCCTCTTTCCGCTGATGACAAGAAAATTTTGGGTTTCTAGAAATTCATAAGTATATTTATGAAATGCCGCATTTGCATACCTCTTGAGTATAACACAACATACCAATTAAACACAGAACCAAGCAAAATCTAAGTGAGTAGTATTTTACTAATTCGTGTCGATAGAGGCATGCTTGTGTACAGATATTCAGTTTTATTAAAACAGACTTTCGTCGTAAGGTTATTGTGGGTAGTTTTATTTCATTCCTTATAATACAGTGCGCAATTTTCGTAAGGTTTCTTTTAGTGTTGTTGAAACAGTAGTAAACATGAGAGCGAAATTAATCATCAACGATATATGCGAATTCTCTGATGATATCTATAACAGTCAGACGATGCACGTGCAGTTTATTGATTACATGCATGTAGAAAACTTTTTCTGAGTTAAAGCTGTCAAACAATGCCACTACCACACGACAGCTAATGTAGAAAATACTTTTCTGACGTATTTGGGCACGATGCGCTCTCCCCATACATAATACAAAAGCTTCGAGATGCATCTGCTGCCTGGTTGTCTATTACATCTGAAAAGAACAAAATGTCACAGAACTTAGCCCTTTTTCTACATGCGACTATTTTGGGTTGAGAAGTGAGGGAAATTATGTTCAAAGTTCCATTAGATTGGTAACTTCAGCAGACAGTAGAATTGCGTTAAAAAATAAAAAAAATAAAGCAGTAATTGTATTCTAACTCGCGATATCTTATCTATCATGCACTACACTTACCATTGCGTCCGGCCGGAGTGGACGAGCGGTTCTAGGCGCTAGAGTCTGGAAACGCGCGACCGCTACGGTCGCAGGTTCGAATCCTGCCTCGGGCATGGATGTGTGTGATGTCCTTAGTTTAGTTAGGTTTAAGTAGTTCTAAGTTCTAGGGGACTTATGACTCAGCAGTTGAGTCCCATAGTGCACAGAGCCATTTGAACTTACCATTACGCTACTAGCTGACACGTGGCTATAATACCTTCAGAGCTGAATAACAATTCCTCCCGAACCTCTGCATACCACAGCGCTGCGAGATAATGCAAATGGTCGGGTCTAGATTTCTGAGAGAAACAGTTACAGCTTTTCTTTTGCGCTGCACGACGTTTTTTACAAGCAGATAGCGCAATAGAATAGCTCAAGTGGAAAGGAACACTTCCTATTTAAATTTCTGCATCCTACACTGTTGGCAGTTCTGTGTAGGTGGCAGTTACGTGATTTTATTTCGGTGATTACAAAATAGAGTCGAATGTATGCACTGGGTAGCCGAGGCAGCTAGTTCATGGTGATACGGTCAACCACGTAAATGAATTTACTGAACATGCAGCAATTTACTACAGGGAGCCTGTGTGTCAAACTTCTCATCCAGTGTGGTGCAGCGGCGTTACGATAGAAAAATGAGTCACAGAAAAGAGGGTTTGGTGGTCTGTGGGACGCATGGGAGATTCTTATACCCGTGGTGGGGGTTCGATTCCCACTTCTGTCAATGATTTTAGATAGGGAGAGAAACATTCCATTCTCTTTTGACTACACCAAGTGAAGAAGGTATAATGGCAGTGTGGTCTGAAATTCACATTAAGGATGATATTCCTTTTCTGCCAAGTACACGTTAGGTTGAACCACTATAAAGTCTGCAGTGGCGACATGCAGAAACTCTATCACCAGTAGCCTTTCTTATAAAAGTTATTTATTTCTAGTGACGAAACAAACGCTATGTAGGGTCACAGGACACTTATTCCATCTTTTATCTGAGGTTCTGTATGTCGATAAAATTGGTTCTGAACTGATAATGCAACTCAGACCGCTCTTAACGCGGAATTTGAACAAACAACAAATTGTAATCATGTAGAATAAAAGAAGGATTTAAAAAAAAATTGTGTGCATTTCTTTTGGAATGACCCTCGTAAATTAACCCCTCGTTATTATAAAATTGACTATCGACATATACATGAACAAGAAATAATCACAGGGTCTGTTCGACGTTGAAAGATACAGAGAGCACGAAAACTGACAATTATTAACATGGAATATTTCTAAGCTAACACTTGGTAAAGACCGGAGAATTTAGGTGAACGTGACGGAACCTTAAAAATGAGTTATGGAAACGCAAATCCGTAATGTTCACACTGATTGTGGCGGAAGAATGAGAAACTACGACATGCAAATAACATCACTGATCGAGTCACGAATGGTCCTTCAAGAAAAGCTAAGGTTTGTGGAACCTACCTGATGCTAACAACGCGCCTACAAACGCTCGTTAAGTATCATAACCTGGTAACCCAAGCTGCAGTTTCTCATCATGTTCTACATTCAGTAGTGCGGACGGCCCCGAGCGCCCTAATCTGCTGCAGCCTGCATCGTATCAGCTACCGACTACGAGAACATCCGTTCTCTACATCCACGGGCAAATTACGTCGCCAGTGACGTGATCGATAGTTCCAGACAATGCCTTCTCTTCAGAATCCTCAGACCAAGTGTTCTCTACAGAAACAGATTTCTCTCTCCTTTCTAGAAGTCCATGTGATTCCCGTGCAACAATGAAAGAGATTCAGCAAAATACTGGCCATGGATAACTTTGTTAACAAAGGATCTACCTCCGCACCTAGCAAAAGTTTTACTCTGTTAACCAATCGTCTAACTCCCACGTATGCAGTTTTTAAACAGTGCTTTTTTAGACTAGCGTTCTTCAGCTTTTCACTTGAGCCAATACGCTAGTCCCAAGATCCGGGTTTCTTAGAAGCTGGATATAATATTACTTTTTAATACAAGGAAATAAGTGTAACAGATATGTACTTCTTGCACGCAAGTATTTGAAAACGTTCACCAATCATAGACATCTTTTTGCATCTTAAGATCTGCTTATACGAATTTTCATTTAATTTTAACAAGAAAATGCTACAATTCTTCACTTTTCTCGTGGAGACTTTCTCTTGTCTGTCGTATCGTTCTGTGGAAGCATAAAGTAAGTGTCTGACCTGCCTGTAGTTTGCTTGTTAAATAATTACAGACCTAATTTACTCAGGAGTTTTATTTAGTAGAACTACATGAAATACCTTGTTTCCATGTTACCAATGAAATAGAGGTATAAACTAATATTTTCACACGAAGCCGATTTCAGCAGGATTGCTAACGCATTGTTCATTGCCCAAAAGATTTGAGCTTCATGTTAGCTCTTTCGCTAATCAATCTCACTTTAAGCAGCCGATTTTTGTCACAAGCGAAGTTTTATTATATTCATTTTTTTTACATTTCTAAGGCGTAAGAATGTTAACAAAGTTCTACGCTCAAAATGCAGTGAACAGTGACGGGAGCTATCCACAATGCGTTGGCGTTTATCACCCACCGATTATCGAGCAAAAACGATGTAAGCGAAAATATAAATGTCATTTTTAATCAAGATATAATGAAAATTCACTACCGAAGCCATTTAGGTGTAAAAATGTTGACTACTCCCATTGCCACTGGATGGGACCAAATATGCTCAGTTGCTGATGTTCCTCCGACAGAATTGTTGGTACTAAATATGCACATGAATCTAAATTATTCTCATCTTTTAATGTTACTTAACTAGATAATTTTTTCTTTGTCTAATTTTATCTAAGGAAAAGGCATATTTCATGGCGTCCTGACTTCCCTCCCCTGCTATTTTTTAAGATTAACCGATGAGGAACCCACTTACAAGTTTACAGACAAGAAGATGTTCGTTCCATGCTAAGCCGTGGAAAAAAGTTAATTTATACATTTGCAAAGACAGAAGAGAATTTTTGAACAGAACTGTGTTGCTTCTAGGGGAATGCAGAAATTTACACGAATGCCCGACTTTCATTTTCACAGCTCTCTAGGAAGGTGACCCGTTGACGGAAAACAAAGTTCTTTTGAAATGTGACCGGATGGCACAGTCGTAAAAACCAAGATTCTGCACGAGTGCAGGAGTGCGTAATGGCATATTATGCAATTTCTTTTAATGAAGACCACATATCGCTCAGGGTGCGAAAAACTGCTGGAATGTGACTCCCAGCGCCTGGGCTGCACAATGCTTGGCCTGTAGCGTTGTGCCCGCCACGAGCGGACACTCCGTTTCGTCCCCTGCGCTTTCTCCTGTGAAAGAAGAGAGAGCGAGGCGCGGAGAGGGGGGGGGGAGGCTCTACTGGACAGCTCATCACTCCTCAGCACTTCAGAATCCTACTTCTTCGCACTCTGATTCTTCCACATTATTCTCTTCAACTTCAGCCTACTATTCAACGTTGCTTAATTGTGAACTTAGTCTATATCAGCTCCTGGGTATGCCTTACCATCCAATATCTCTGTCTCACATTGATGTAATCCAGGTAGAATATTCCCATTTCTCCAGACGTATTCTGCGTACACTTCCTTCTCTTGCAATTTTTGAGCAATGTATTGGCTAAAACTAACTCAAATTTATTGCAGAATTCATTAGTATTATACCTCTCTCATTCCTACCATTGAGCCTATATTCTCTCTTACTGTGTCTTCAATTTCTTTCCCTACTACCGCCTTTCAGTCCCCCATAACTACTAGCTTAACACCTCCCTTGACATCTGAATCATGTGTACAGTATTCTCACCTCACCTCCTCTACTTCTTCATTTTCTGTTTGTGACGTTGGCATTTGTATGTGAAGTATTGGTGTTGGCGTTTATCTGCTGTCGATTTTGATGAGAACAACCTTATTGTTCACAGCAGCTCTCTGTCCTAGTTTCCTATTTGTAACGAATGTTACTTTCGATGTACCATTTCCTGCTGCTGTTGACATTACACATTATTCGTCTGAGCAGTAAACCTTCTTCCCATTACACTTCACTAAACCCCACTATTTACAAAGCTTTTCCTTTTCGATTTTCCTATTTACTAGCTTGCCCACCACGTCATGACTTCTGACATTCCCCACTCCGTTTCGTAAACTGTCGAATTTTCATTGGCTATTCAGTCTTTTTCTCGTGATTGATTGGTCTCCCAGACCATTCTGCACGTGGTGGTGTCCAACAACTGAGCAGCCTATTCCCTTGAAGACGTTTAGAACGCCGTGGACCTCGGGAAAGGGCCGCACGGTCGCCCAATTTAACACCAGTAAATGTCCTTTGGTGGGTGTAAATAAAAAATCGTGTTTGTGCCACCGGACCCCAACCACAGATGGTCTCAACCAGCGCATCGAGGGAGCTTGTCATTCCGTGACACCTGCAGCTTCACAACTTGCTCGCAGATCGTTTAAGAAGTGCTTTTAGTTGTGCACTCAGGCAAATGGACAACTCATTGGAAAACCTCACTTAAATGAATGTTCCGTCATTTGAACATCCATCACAACACAACCAATTACGTACAGCATTTCTTATCAACCACTAGAACTTTGGACGTTTGTCGCTCCCTAACTGAAATAGAAAACAAAAACTGATTTAAATTTATTTTTGCGCAATAGAAATAAATAAATCAGTAGATAAAAATGATGTTGCGGGTGAAACCTTACGAAAATTGCGCACTGTATTATAAGGAATGAAATAAAACTACCCACAATAACCTTACAATTTGTTGTTTGTTCAAAACTGCAGATTCCTCAACATCACCACATATTACGCGTGAATGGGTTCGAATCCTGGCCCAGCACTAAAGATTTCATTATGTATTATCAAGCTCTAGCATGAGAACACCTATCTGCTGGTGGATAATAATTGTGATTTTTAATGTTTTTTCATTCGTTGTCAACACTAACGATATCTGACGTTTTGTCTCCCAGTGGGACACTGAAGTATTTGCGAGATCACTGTAAGTTCAAGATGTTATTCCGAGCTGCTGGTGGAGAAAAATTCGGTAACTGACGTCTCTTTGTGTGTAGTCAACAATGATATGTGTGGGGCTCTATACCCAGTGAGCACTGAACTCTTCGTCATATTATTTCTAGTTCAAACATGCTCACATGTCGCTGCTGGTGCGCGAACCCATATTTAACCTTCGTTTTCTCTAGAATATAACAGCGATAGGTGCCGGGTTGGAGTCCTGGGAAGGAAAAAATTAATGTTTCGTCTCGTCATTTCAGTTAAAACATCTAGCTACTGCCGAGAAAATCCGATATGTCACAGTTGGTTGTGCTTCAATATCAATCCGATTAGGTTCTGGGTTCGAATCCCTGTCCAACACAAAGCTTTGCCTCACGACCTTTCATGTAAGTTACTTGTGAAGAAGTAATAGTTAACATCTCTCGTAGTTCGTTAACAGGGGCAAGAGATTCTGGGGAGGATTTGGCGTACGTTAAAAATGTTTGCGTTATGTAATTTAAAGTTGATATTTGCTAACTGATACTGTCTAAAATCGAGGTATATCACTCTCTGTATGCCTAATCAGGAATGACTGTTAGTTTGCGTCAGTCACGAAATCTTTGCTTAGTCTGCCTGACCTGGGTTTGAGTCCGTATGCAGAACGAGACGGTTCTTCGTGTCATTTGAAGTTCATACATATTCTCAACCAACTGCTCGTGAGGAACTTAAATTTTTAATGTCATTTTGTGTTAAATAATACCCGCACGGTAAAATTCTGGACTAACCTGCCGGAGCCACTGTTTGGCAGCGTGGACAAGGGAGTCATCATCTTCAAACCTTGTTCCACGAAGAGAGCCTTTCAGTTTCTCAAAGAGATGATAGTCACATGGAGGCAGGCCAGGACTGTAAGGCGAGTGTTTCAGTGTTGTTCATCCGAGTTTTGTGATCGCTTCCATGGTTTTTTGACTGAGATGTTGCCGTGCATTGTCGTGCAACAGCAAAACATCCTGCTTTTGCCGATGTGGTCGGACACGACTCAGTCGAGCTTGAAGTTTCTTCAGTGTCGTCATATATGCATCAGGATTTATGGTGGTTCCACTTGGCGTGATGTCCACAAGCAAGAGTCCTTCGGAATCGAAAAACGCCATAGCCATAACTTTTCCAGCAGAAGGTGTGGTTTTGAATTTTTTTTTCCTTGGGTGAATTTGCATGATGCCAATCCATTGATTGCCTCTTCGTCTCTGGTGAAAAATGATGGAGCCACGATTCATCACCTGTCACAATTCTTCCAAGAAATTCATCTCCACCATTCTCGTACTGTTCCAAAAGCTCGCTGTATACCGTTTTTCTTGTTTCTTTGTGAGCCACTGTCAACATCCTGGGAACCCACCTGGCACAAATCTTTTTTAACGCCAACACTTTCAGTAGTCTGCAAACACTTCCTTCCCGTATCCCAACCTAGCGTGACAATGTGTTCACTGTGATGCGTCTGTCAGCAGTCACCAATGCGTTAACTCTCTGCACGTTATCTGGCGTATGTGCAGTACGAGGCCTGGCGCTGCGAGGAAAATCCTCAATATTGCCGTGCCCGCTTACATCATGTAACCTGCTTGCCCACCGAATAACTGTACTGCGATCGACAGCAGCAACTTCATACACATTTTTCAACCTCTTGTGGATGTTTCCCACTGTCTCGTTTTCACATCACAGGAATTCTATGACAGCAAGTTGCTTCTAACGAACGTCAATTGAAAACAAGTGGGAAGGATGTATCTATACACTGCAAAATTTTTACACATTCAGAATGAAAACTGTATTTTTACAAAAATAGTGTGCATTTCCTTTGGAGTGACCCTCGTAGATAGTTAGATTACCCTCTGTTTACTATGTTTTGTAAAGTGTAACATCGGTGTCTCTCATTTGCTAGGATCGCTACTATAATATTGGTTATCTCTTTCACTACAGTTTCACACTGAAGAGCCAAAGAAAGTGGTACAGCTTCCTAATATCGTGTAGAGCCCCGCGAGCACGCAGCAGTTCCGCACCACGACGTAGCATGGACTCGATTAATGTCTGAAGTGGTACTGGAGGGAACTGACACAATGAATCTTGCAGGGCTGTCCATAAATCCATAGGAGTACGAGGGGGTGGAGATCTATTCTGAACAGCACGTTGAAAGGTATCTGAGATTTTCTCAATAATGTTCATGTCTGGGGAGTTTGGTGGCCAGCGGAAGTATTTAAACTCAGGAGAGTGTTCCTGCAGCAATTCTGAAAGTGTGGGGTGTGACATTGTCCTGCTGGAATTGTCCAAGTCCGTTGGAATTCGCAGCGGACATGACTGGATGCAGGTGATAAGACAGGATACTTACAAACGTGTCACCTGTCAGAGTCGTATCTAGACGTATCTGAGGCCCCATATCACTCTAACTGCACACGCCCCACACCGTTACAGAGTCTCCGCCAGCTTCAACAGTCCCCCTGCTGATATGCAGAGTCCATGCATTCATGAGGTTATATCCATACCCGTACACGTCCATCCGTTCGATACAATTTGAAACGAGGCTCATCCGACCAGGCAACATGTATCCAGTCATCAACAGTCCAATTTTGGTGCGACGGGCCCAGGCGAGGCGTAAAGCTTTGTGTCGTGCAGTCAACAACGATACACGAGTGGACCATTGGCTCCGGAAGCCCATATCGACGATGTTTCGTTGAATGGTTCACACGCTGACACTTGCTGATGGCCCAGCACTGAAATCTGCAGCAATTTGCGGAAGGGTCGCATTTCTGACACGTTGAAGGATTCTCTACAATCGTCGTTCGTCCCGTTCTTGCAGCAGCTTTTTCCGGCCGCAGTTATATCGGAGATTTTATGTTTAAGCGGATTCCTGATATTTACGGTACACTCGTGAAATGGTCATAAGGGAAAATCCCCATTTCATCGCTACCTCGGAGATGCCGTGTCACATAGCTCGTGCGCCGACTATAACATCACGTTTAAACTCACTTAAGCCTTGATAAGCTGCCATTGTAATACCAGTATCCGATCTAACAACTGCACCAGACACTTATTGTCTTATATAATCGTTGCCAACCGCAGCTCCGTATTCTGTCTGTTTACATATCTCTTTATTTGAATACGCATGTCTATACCAGTTTCTTTGGCGCTTCAGTATGTTAAAGCATATGAGCCCATTGGGAGGAATCTTATATAGGTCAGTCAAACCAAATTGGATTATTCTTACGTTGCTCAAACGATCTCTGAAAAGTGGTTCAGTGAGTATCAGACTGCCAAACAAAATGTCTAGTGGGCTGTTTACAATTTGCTATAGAACTCTTTCTTTCACTTACCTTTTTTCCCGTCTTGTAATGACTTTGTGACAAACCTTTTAGTTTCTTAATAATTTTATACTGTCTGAAACTGGCTTACAGTAAGCTTGGGTATTGGAACATTATGACGGAGGATGTCAACAGAGGGAAATCTGTATTACCGTGCTCCATCACCTAGGCCACTCACGATAATTATTTGTATTTAGTCACTGATTTATTGCCTGCACAACTTGATTGACTTCGAAAAAATTAATTGCTTTAACTGAACAACTTGATTGACTTCGAAAAAATTAATAACGTTAAAAAATTGGTGTTAACCACGGTCGTCCTTTTTTTGTAGGTTTCGTTTTTAGGTTTCGTTTTTCAACCATTTCTTCCTTGCCCTTTTCTGGTGTTACGTCTTACCCTTCTACCTGCTAGCACCATCCTCTAATGGCTACTTTCACACCTCCATATCCATACACGTCCATCCACTTCGATACGATTTGAAACGAGACTCGTCCGACCAGGCAACGTGTTTGCAGTCATCAACAGTCCAAGTTTGGTGTGACGGGCCGAGGCGAGGCGTAAAGCTTTGTGTCGTGCAGTCATCAAGGGTACACGAGTTGGCCTTCGACTCCGAAAGCCCATATCGATGCACCAAGAAATAAACAGATGATTCCTCAACAAGCGGGTCGAAGTAATAAAGAGTACGATTCGACAGGAGCCTGGAGCTGTCGACATCAGTAGACTTGCAGTTCGTTGTATGAAAAATGCCAAGTTGTACAACGGTTTAGAATTTACGTTGAACTATAGTTCCCACTGTAAGTAGAGGGAGAAGTCTGTTTGAAGCTCGGAGGACTGCAGTGACATACCAACCTTCAATGGGAACACGCCCAGGTACTGAAACCAGTCATCGAAATGAGGACAGCGTAAACTTTGTCTCAGCTATCAAAAGTCATACTTTTGTGCAACTGAATACCACCAGTTTCTGTCAAATCACAGATTATCGATAGGCATTTGTGAACTATCAAAAAGACTAATTACAATGTGTTCAACGATTATGGTTAGCCGGCCGGAGTGGCCATGCGGTTCTAGGCGCCACAGTCTGGAACCGAGCGACCGCTACGGTCGCAGGTTCGAATCCTGCCTCGGGCATGGATGTGTGTGATGTCCTTAGGTTAGTTAGGTTTAAGTAGTTCTAAGTTCTAGGCGACTGATGACCCCAGAAGTTAAGTCGCATAGTGCTCAGAGCCACTTGAACCATTTTTTTTTTTTTTTTTTTGATTATGGTTAAACAGTCATCTGAATAAAATCTCCGTTTTCAAGCCACCTCAGTTTGAATACAATACTCGACCTGTTAATGGCTATCTCCGCCATTCTCTTCCGGAGTAAAAGCCACTGACTGCCGGGGCTTGTACAGTTTCTTATAAAGGAACGATTGCAGCTTTTGGCACCTATAGGAGAGGTCCGAAACGACGCATGAGCGGAAGGGGAGTTGGACAACTCTTCAACAGTCTGGCCCGCCGTGTGACCGGGACCCATGAGAAATACGGGCCCCGCAAAGAACGAAGACCACGAGAAATACAGACCCCCACAACGATTTTGTGATGTCACACTAGTCGGCTTGTCCGCCACAGTTTGTTAAAAAAAATGGTTCAAATGGCTCTGAGCACTATGGGACTCAACTGCTGTGGTCATAAGTCCCCTAGAACTTAGAACTACTTAAACCTAACTAACCTAAGGACAGCACACAACACCCAGCCATCACGAGGCAGGCCGGGAACACGGGCGTGGGAAGCGAGAACGCTACCGCACGACCACGAGATGCGGGCAGTTCGTTAAAACTCGGCTCCGTGCAGGGCCCACGGCAAACCAATATGTAGTTATCATCATTTACCGTCTTGTAAAGTCATCAGATGATCAAAACGACTTGCAAAATGATTTAGATAAGATATCTGTATGGTGCAAAAGGTGGCAATTGGCCCTGAATAAGGAAAAGTGTGAAGTTATTCGCATGAGTACTAAAAGAAAAAGAAAAGCACTCTGTCTTCAGACCACAAGTGGCCCATCGGGACCATCCGACCGCCGTGTCATCCTCAGTTGAGGATGCGGATAGGAGGGGCGTGTGGTCAGCCCACCGCTCTCCCTGTCGTTATGATGGTTTTCTATGACCGCAGCCGCTACTATTCTGTCGAGTAGCTCCTCAATTGGCATCACGAGGCTGAGTGTACCCCGAAAAATGGCGGCTGGATGGTCACCCATCCAAGTACCAACCACTCCCGACAGCGCTTAACTTCGGTGATCTCACGGGAACCGGTGTATCCACTGCGGTAAGGTCATTGCCACTAAATGAAATCATTCACGGTAAATGATAACAGCCAAACAGTTGCAGGATAAAGATTTATTAAAATTCTTGACCACGATTTCGGTATATCTAAATATACCTTCATCAGAAGTAAAATACACTAAAATCACATCCTGCAGTGGAGATACATAAAACAACTGTGCCAAAGGCGTCGTCAGTAGTTAAAAAATCATCTCCATTTGTACAACATAATTATGGACAGAGGGCTGATGCGAACACAGCATAGCATCATTACCTCGCCTGTCAAGAAATCAGCTAAATTTCGATTACGCGATAAGTCACACAAATCTGAAGGCGGTAAATTCAACTAAATACTTTGGAATTACAATTACAAATAACCTAAATTGGAACCGTCACATAGATAATGTTGTGGGTAGCGCAAACCAGAGACTGCGATTCATTGGCAGAACACTTAGAAGGTACAACAGGTCTACTAAAGAGACTTTTTACACCACGCTTGTCCTCCCTATTCTGGAGTATTGCTGTGCGGTGTGGAATCCGCATCAGGTGGGACTGATGGATGACATCGAAAAAGTACATAGAAGGGCAGCTCGTTTTGTATTATCGCGAAATAGGGGAGATAGTGTCCCAGACATGATACGTGAACTGGAGTGGCAATCATTAAAACAAAGGCGTTTTTCGTTGCGACGGGATCTTCTCATGAAATTTCAATCACCAGTTTTGTCCTCATATTGCGAAAACATTCAGTTGTCACCAACCTACATAGGGAGAAATGATCATCGCGATAAAATCAGGGCTCGCACAGAAAAATTTAAGTGCTAGTTTTTCCCGCGTGCTGTTTGAGAGTGGAACGGTAGAGAGACAGGTTGAAGGTGGTTCATTGAACCCTCTGCCAGGCACTTTAGTTTGAATAGCAGAGTAATCAAATAGATGTAGGTGTAGAATTACAAAGTTTCCCATTAGGTCTTCACCTTGTCATGTGCTATAGAGAGCTTGCATAAGTGTAAACGCGCGGTCAAGAATTATTAAACTCGTTTGTAACAGTTATTCGCTCCCCACCGGATAGGGCTGTTAGTAGGCTACTGGTAAGACCTTCACTGTTGCATGCTGTGTTGAAAGCGCAGCGTCCTATCTTTCTCCTGGACCTCGGCGCGGGACCGAATGACGTCAAATGGTGCGAGGGGCTGGCACCAAGTCTGAAACTGCCACTCCTACATCCCTGCCAGCGTAAAGCTTTGCTTCTTAAGTTTTGCTTCTTGAGGTATCTAGTACCCACCCCCACGCCTTACTCCGTGTGTACCGCTGGTCTACGTTAAAATTGCTGCTGTTCTAATCACAGTTGCTTCCTTTATAACATGCTCCCAATATGTTGACGCATGAGCCAAAACACTCATCTTTTCAGACTGCATTTTGTGTCCGTTGTTCGGCCAACGCTCGGCTGTGGCGCACTTGTTAAGCTCCCTTTGTTTCACATGACGCTTGTTCTCGGTACAGCCCTCTGCAACTGTGCGAATAGTCTGGCCTATACAGACGCTGCCACACACTCCGGGCACGCGAAGACCTTCGTCGTCTTTAACAGCACGCAGCATATCTCGTATCTTGGGGCCGGAACACTGGTCTCACACCATGTGTCTGCGTCATACATCCTAAGACGGTGCTCGTTGCCCCACAGTATGGAAACGAAGGAGCCGGCTTTGCCTCTTCTGCCGATTCACAATCACCGTATGATGTACCGTGTTTGAAAAAAAAAAGTGTGTGAAATCTTATGGGACTTAACTGCTAAGGTCATCAGTCCCTAAGTTTACACACTACTTAACCTAAATTATCCTAAGGACAAACACACACACACACATCCATGCCCGAGGGAGGACTCGAACCTTCTCTGGGACCGTGGAAGAGTTTCGATAGTGAGATGAGAGACAGCTATTTTACCAGTCAATATTTTTGTAAAGTAAGCACATCGGACAATAATTAATCGCCCCCCCAGGAGACAACCCACTAATTACATGCAACACTACCTGTATCCTCGATAGTGAGGAAGAGAGTCCACAGATAATCGTCCATTTCCTTGTTTGTGGTACGTCAGTCCGCCGACTATGAGGACAGAGTCAAACGAAATGGTTTTCTATTGTTCCGCACAAATACCGCTCGTGGTCTCGCGGTAGCGTTCTCGCTTCCCGAGCACGGGGTCCCGGGTTCGATTCCCGGCGGGGTCAGGGATTTTCACCTGCCTCGAGATGACTGGGTGTTTGTGTTGTCCCCATCATTTCATCATCATCCAGGAAAGTGGCGAAATTGGACTGAGCAAAGATTGGGTAATTGTACGGGCGCTGATAACCACGCTGTTGTGCGCCCCACAAACCAAACATCATCATCATCATCATCATCCGCACAAATAAGTTCAACATCGATATGACGGTACATATTCGTGTGCATTGAAATAAGAGGGGAAGATTGAGTTTAACGTTCGGTCGACATCGAGGTCATTAGAGACGGCACACAAGCTCGGATTGCGTCACGGATGGGGAAGGAAGTCGGCAGTGCCCTTTGAAAGGAACTATCCCGGCATTTGCCTGAAGTTATTTAGGGAAATCACGGAAAATCTAAATCTGGACTTGCATTCGGGAGGACGCAGGTTCAACCGCGCGTACCGCCATCCTGATTTAGGTTTTCCGTGATTTCCCTAAATCGCTCCAGGCGAATGCCGGGATGGTTCCTCTGAAAGGGCACGGCTGACTTCCTTCCCCGTCCTTCCCTAATCCGATGAGACCGATGACCTCGCTGTTTGGTCTCTTCCCCCAAACAACCCAACCCCTAAATCTGGATGACCGAGCAGGGGTTGAACCCTTCTTCTTCCGAATGCGAGTCCAGTGTGCTAACCACTGTGCCACCTCACCCGGTTCGTATGCATCGAAATTGGCCATTGTGTTAAACGTTTCTAATAAATAAAATCTAGAGACAATTTTTAAAAATTTGCGGAATTATTAAATTTGTGCTTCAAACATCGTGATTAAGGTACAGGACATTTCTTTAGAGAAAAGTAATAGCAGGATCAATAATGTTTCCCTTAAATACACTCATTTACTCTATATAAAGTACAAATTAGTCAATTAAATGCTGGAATCAGTAGAAATTCAACACAAATGCGACATAAAGTCGAGCAGGAGGTAGGCGACGACGCTGGAAATGAGCAATAGTACTACATGAAGGCTGGATTGTCACTAATAAAAAAGTCATGCTTCAAAAATAGAATTATTCAGTTGCTGGTAATGTGACGCTTTTCGAACTTATCTTCAGATGTGTAGCAAACAATAATAAAGATACGTGGAAATTTCAAAACAGAATCATAATAATGAAGTACAAGAGAAACTCTCAGTTGTATACACTAGGAATCGCAGGCAAAAACATACCTAGGTGCAACATGCTGCACGTAGATATAAATGTTACAAGATATGCACGTTACAGACATAGGGAGACTAATGAAAAGATTTCACATGAAAGATAGAGGTGGGCATTCACGCCAGATAGCCGTTTTGAACTGATTATGTCGCCATTCTTGTACATAACTGACAAAATAATATAAAAAAATAAATCATAAAAATACAATAATTCATAAAAATACAAGTCAAATATACACGATGAAATTGTGAAAGTAAGAACTATCACAAAGTACACTACTGGCCATTAAAATTGCTACACCACGAAGATGATGTGCTACAGACACGAATTTTAACCGACAGGAAGAAAATGCTGTGATGTGCAAATGATTAGCTTTCCAGAGCATTCACACAAGGTTGGCGCCGGTGGCGACACCTACAACTTGCTGACATGAGGAAAGGTTCCAACCGATTTCTCATACACAAACAGCAGTTGACCGGCGTTGCCTGGTGAAGCGTTGTTGTGATGCCTCGTGTAAGGAGGAGAAATGCGTACCATCACGTTTCCGACTTTGATAAAGGTCGGACTGTAGCCTATCGCGATTGCGGTTTATCGTATCACGACATTGGTGCTCGCGTTGGTCGAGATCCAATGACTGTTAGCAGAATATGGAATCAGTGGGTTCAGGAGGGTAATACGGAACTCCGTGCTGGATCCCAACGGCCTCGTATCACAAGCAGTCGAGATGACAGGCATCTTATCCGTATGACTGTAACGAATCGTGCAGGCAAGTCTCGATCCCTGAGTCAACAGCTGGGGACGTTTGCAAGACAACAACCATCTGCAAGAACAGTTCGACGACGTTTGCAGCAGCATGGACTATCAGCTCGGAGACCATGGCTGCGGTTACCTTTGACGCTGCATCACAGACAGGGGCGCCTGCGATGGGGTACTCAACGATGAACCTGGGTGCACGAATGGCAAAACGTCATTTTTTCGGATGAATCCAGGTTCTGTTTACAGCATCATGATGGTCGCATCCGTGTTTGGCGACATCGCGGTGAACGCACATTGGATGCGTGTATTCCTCGTCGCCATACTGGCGTATCACCTGGCTTGATGGTATTGGGTGCCATTGGTTACATGTCTCCGTCACCTCTTATTCGCACTGACGGCACTTTGAACAGTGGACGTTACATTTCAGATGTGTTACGACCCACCCTTCATTCGATCCCTGCGAAACTCTACATTTCAGCAGGATAATGCACGACCGCATGTTGCATGTCCTGTACGGGCCTTTCTGGATACAGAAAGTGTTCGACTGCTGCCCTGGCCAGCACATTCTCTAGATCTCTCACCATTTGAAAACGTCTGGTCAATGCTGGCCGGGCAACTGCCTCATCACAATACTCCAATCACTACTCTTGATGAACTGTGGTATCGTGTTGAATCTGCATGGGCAGCTGTACCTATACACGCCATCCAAGCTCTGTTTGACTCAATGCCCAGGCGTATCAAGGCCGTTATTACGGCCAGAGGTGGTTGTTCTGGGTACTGATTTCTCAGGATCTATGCACCTAAATTGCATGAAAATGCAATCACATGTCAGTTCTAGTATAATATATTTGTCCAATGAATACCCGTTTATCATCTGCTTTTTTCTTGGTGTAGCAATTGTAATGGCCAGTAGTGTATTTTTTTTTTAGTTTAAAACAAGAACACCAAAGAACAAAGCTGCACAGCTGCCGTCAGATGGCAGAATAGTAGCAAAAGTAAAAATCTGTATTATTTACGAGTAATGCTACACAGATTTGTCTTCACTAGCTACACGTCACTCTTCATACATATAAGAAGTCATAAATTTTTCTTATAAAACTGGTGTCTCAGATGTGGCATTCCGAATTGTTCTGCTCCCCTTTTTCTTGATATTGTTCTTCAAATGGTTCAAATGGCTCTGAGCACTATGGCACTCAACTTCTGAGGTCATCAGTCCCCTAGACTTAGAACTACTTAAACCCAACTAACCTAAGGACAGCACACACATCCATGCCCGAGGCAGGATTCGAACCTGCGACCGTAGCAGCAGTGTGGCTCCAGACTGAAGCCCCTAGAACCACTCGGCCACAACTGCCGGCTGGTATTATTCTTCCATCTTTTGTGTTTTCACTGTCTATATACACAGGACGGCATGTAATGAAGCTACACCTCTTATAGGGTAAGAGGGGCGGTCATTAAGTAATGCAACACATTTTTTTCTCCGTCAATTTCAGATGAAGAAAGTGCGGAATTGCTTGTAAGATATCAGCCCCTATACTTTCATGAAGTTCTGATAGGGGGCTTCAAAATTGAATGTAACTGCTGTTTACAGCTGAGTGATGATTAGATACCGTTAAGCTACCGAATCGGAGTAATATTCAGTACTACGCTTTACCCACTGTTAGATTAACATCGGGTGATTTAGTGGGTCAGTCGGCAAACTAAGAACGTGTGCACGCAGCCTTGTAAACTAAACTGTCATCACAGTGGAAGACGAGAGTGTGTGCACCATGCGTATCATGAAATTGTGGAACCGAGTGGCGCACTTGTTCACTGAGAATGATACAAACACCTTGAGAAGTGTTCAGGAAAACATGAATGACTGGCACCTAGAAGTGCTCTGAAAAATACCCGCAAAACTTCATAGAATCACCTCTGGCATGAACTACATCCCTCACATAAACTACACACTGTAGATTAAGCTTATGATTTTGCGTTCGGTGTAGTTGTCACCTTGCTACATCTGAGACGAGGCAAAATCACGACTGGTCGGAAAACACTATGCACCTCCAGCCAGCTACTCTCCAGTTTCTATGTTGTTCGGTCCATTGAAGATTTCCAGTTTTATTTGTCACTGTGAGCAATGGCTTTTTCGGATATACCCGACTCTAGATGTCCATTGTACGTAATGTTCTCCCTCAAACTGGTTGGAATTGATCTACATTCACTGACAGCAGCTATTTCTCTCGGTAGTGAAAACAATTGTCATTCACAAAGCGTGACTCTCTTCTCTGGTCCGCCACGCGGGATTAGCCGGGCGGTCTCGGGCGCTGCAGCCATGGACTGTGCGGCTGGTCCCAGCGGAGGTTCTAGTCCTCCCTCGGGTAAGGGTGGGTGTGTTTGTCCTTAGGATAATTTAGGTTAAGTAGTGTGTAAGGTTAGGGACTGATGACCTTAGCAGTTAAGTCCCATAAGATTTCAAACACATTTGAACATCTTCTCTGGTCCCTGTTGGTTAGGACCCTTTTACAAGTGGCCTTACGTCGCCTTATATGGCTGCAACTGGTACACCATTCGTTGTAGACACATTAGAGAGCCGGCATTGATACACCAACAAATCTGGCAACTTCTTTCACGATGTGGTGATGTGTACGAGTACGTCCTAACGCGGTAGCCCGTTTCTGACAAATCTCCACGCCGCCCCATCTCACAGCGCTAATTCCGTACAATTAGCTGTCGTTTCCACACTACCACAAAGCCTCACAGAGGTGGATATTCACATGTCCACCCGGGACCAGTGCTGCACCATCTATAGCACTCGAAAGCTATTGTTGACTGTGACGTATTTTGCCTTCTGAGCTTATTTAAAATTTGTATGTCATCTTCTCCTCGATGTGAACTACGGTTTACCTTGAGGTAAGGCTGAGATCAATCCAAAGGTTTGTCTGAATACCACGGTACTTTACTACGCGTGTTCCTATTGGAGGTGGTTGAAGCGCTCCTCTGCATGTTTTTTAGATTTAAACTGAGATATTTTAAATGAAACGTTCCTCAGAAAGCCACGGAATTGTACAACGCGACCATTACAAAGCAGATTTTAACACTGTACCTCGACGTGGCATTATACCACGTGAGGAACCCCCAATGACGACGAAACTAACCAAAAACATTAGACAAAAAATGGCTGATAGTATCAGTTGGTTACGTTTTTAACTTAATACTTCAGTTAGTCGTCTTCTATTGTGGAGCTCTTTCCATCAGACCAATGAAGCGATGGCCGACGCCTTGTTCGAAGATAACTGACCGATCAAACTGAGAACAATTCTTGCTTAAAAACATACGCAAGGAACTCAGAGAAACATCGGCAACTCAAGTGCAAGGAGGTTCTGCTTAGCGATGTAGCATGGGTAACGAGAGAACAAGATGTGTGTTCGTTCGTTATACCTTCGAATGATTCGTCACTGTCACTTTCCTTACGGCCTCTGAACAAATCCAAACACTCATTCAAAATTATGAGGTAGGTATGTTGTCAAAATAGTTTTCAGGTCCAATACTACTAAACAAGTCACACATGAGAGTCGTAGTAATATGCTCTATTTAAATCGGAAGGAGAGCACTAGAAACATATGTCCTTTCTTTAAGACAGTTAGACGACAATAGGGGTCCCTTAATACGGCGAGAATAATTGAAGTAAGCATTTTTGCTTCTTTCGCAAAAGGTTACACAGATTTCCATCGTTTCTGTAGTCTTGGCTCATTTATAAAGTATGTATCCTTTAATTTTAAAGACAAACTATTTCACACAGAGAATGTAACCCAAATACACATTCGCTATAGTATTAACATGTTCTTGTGGGTATACAACTATTTTGCGTATTATTTATACTTTCAGGTGACATCATGGGTATCGCATAAATATATCTCGAGGATAACGTGTAGCTGTAATCAGATTGAAATCCACTCGGCGCAGCGATCGTTGAATATAGACAACGTAGAAAAGAACATCAATCGATAGCGAAATCCGACGTTTTATTACAGAAGATCTATGTTTAAGCTATTATATGATCATCTTTCAGTACTAAAAATTACAAAACAGGAGATTCAGAGAAAAGATGAGATAATTACAGACATAAGCGTCACACATTTACATACCATATAACACCAGGTACAATTAGTCCAAATTCCCCTTTAGTTTGTAAAGCAAAAATACATGACATTCTATTCTGTACTTAATAACATTGAGCGGCCTATACTTATGGTTCCACACACGTGATTTGTTTTCCATATTTAACCGTTACTTGTGGTTTCAGTGCGCAGTAATCTAAAAAAAAAAAAAAAAAAAAAACTTTACTACCACCGGTACTTCGATAGAGGCTACCAAATGGCTCCTGTGCAATCATGTAAGCAGTGGCTTCAGTACATGTTAGATTCCTGTAACCTCTATGAGCCGTGGGCGAGTCGCTTGACCCAGTGATTCTCTTATCTAGTAGGGGCAGTAATCCCGTTCGAGCTGGCTTGCGTGTTTTCTCTCTTCTGTCCGCTATTTAATCCCCCTTGGTTTTCTGCTCCGGGGCCCCAGTGGTCGTGTTTGCCCGTTGCTTGGGCACATGTTGTGTTGGCGAGTATTGGAGTGACCGTTACGGAGGACCGTTGGTTGCTCGCGGCGCTGTACTATGATTTGGGGAGTGTGTCGGCGGCGGGCAAGTGTGTATATTGTACTGCCTTATGCTGGGTGCCTATGTATGCTATGTGGATTCTCGTCGTCTCTCTGCTACTAACGGTGAGCATCTGCTACTTCTTTGTGTTGTGACTCGGCAAGACAGCCAAGTCACTACGCGAGGATGCCGAAAGGCACGCGTTAAGCTCACGCAGACGGGCGTGAGGTCTGCAACAATTAAAGGAGTTGAGTCTAGTAAAATAAGGAGGTAACTGGTAGAATACTTAACTTTAATCCACAATTGGTGAACATCTCTCTTGACGGTACAGGCATCACAATATACGTAGCAAAGGATAAATGGCGCCTTGCTAGGTCGTAGCAAATGACGTAGCTGAAGGCTATGCCAACTATCGTCTCGGCAAATGAGAGCTTCGCTAGCAAGTCGGCTATACAACTGGGGCGAGTGCTAGGAAGTCTCTCTAGACCTGCCGTGTGGCGGCGCTCGGTCTGCAATCACTGACAGTGGCGACACGCGGATCCGACGTATACTAACGGACCGCGGCCGATTTAAAGGCTACCACCTTGCAAGTGTGGTGTCTGGCGGTGACACCACACTTTGAATTGTGTTTTGTGATCAATCTGATGGTAATTTGTGTTCACAGCCGGAAACAGTGATTTGTATGTGATTATCCCCGCCGTGGCGGGAAAAAGAAATCCACTTTTGGTTGCAGTATATGTTGAGTAGTGGTGTCAAGAGTGTAAAATATTGCTAAACGTGATAGCGTGAACGCTGCATGACTCATTCTAGGATAGTGCGCAGGCCATGTTCAGTGTTAAGACTGTGTGCTTGTAATGTTACGTGAGTATCTTATGATTCACTCTGTGGTCTCCTTTTGAAGGGGCCGTGACTTTGGTGTCTTGCATTGTGGGTTTTTATGCTCTTGGTCCGTCAGGCCGTTAACTTCTCCAGACTTTATGCTTGTTATTGGAGTCTGCCTGTAAGAGTAAAGGATTATGAGCTGTAAGAGGTAAATATTGTCAGTGCTATTTGTTTGAGGTCTTGCATGTGTTAAGGGTATTTAATTTAAAAGGGGGGGGGGGCATAACTCTGAAATAAAAGGATTTTTGATGCGTTCTTCGGTTTGGTTGTCTGGATTCACCAATACAGGGGAGAACGCCTTGATTGAAATAAGTTCGGAAGGCGTTAGCTCGGCCGGCTACGTCTCGGTGACGCACGGCGCTACTTTGCTGTATCCTGACAGAGTCACTGCTCGACCCAGTAGTTGACAGAAGTTGAGTATTTTGTCTCCTCATTATTCGAGATTCCTCTCGTTAATGTGTTCGGGCTGCGCCCAGGGCATCTCCTGTTCCTAATAGTTTGGTAACTCTTGTTTTAGGGTGGGTCATCCGTTAGAGTGTGTCCGCTCTTGCGCCGAACTTAAACTATTAAAATAACTGTCTTTTCTGCCTAGATATTGTTATACTTGAAACGGATTTCACGAGTGAGTTCAGTGGAATTAGTTACTATATAATTGGAATTCCGTTGTTTTATGATCTGTTTATTGGTCTAATGTTCCCTTTGGAATTTGCTCTTTCACTTAAAACTTGTTATTTAATATTCTGTACTGTTGCTTGTTTTACCAATGGGGATGTAGTCCCTCTAAATTCCTGTTAAATTTGTGGGCAGTTATGCTTCTCGTGTGTATTTATCTGGGGCTATTTGTTATTAAGTTAAAAGGAACCATCTTAACTCTCTTCGTGCCATACGCTCTTATAAAGACTGTATAAAGTTTTTAATTATATTTGTTATTGGTGGCTATTGAAAGCCCGGTTTTGTAAAAGATTTTGTAAAACTGTTTTGGGGGATATGTGTAATAAATCTTTGTGAACTACACGCCTGTATTTGCGTTTTCTTGTCATTGCCCTTTGTGATCGGTTTGAGGACTGTGAATTTCATGTCCCACTCTCCTCCACCAATATTTTTGACTATGTGACACTTCGGACTAGTGTCACCGTTCTTATACATAACTGTGTGGTGCTTATACCTGTACCTGTTCTTATGATATAGTGTCATCTACCTCATTTTTGTAACTGATTCTTCCGTTTTGTAATTTTTAGCGCTAGCAATAGTTCAAACCTATTTCTTCCGTAATAAAATGACGGATTTCACGATCGATTGTTGTTTTGTTTTATCCGTTGACTATATAATTATAATGTTACATGGTATGCCGTTGCCTTCGACCGATTGTTGAACTGATTTACGCAGCCGGCCGGGGTGGCCGACCGGTTCTAGGCGCTACAGTCTGGAACCGCGCGACCGCTACGGTCGCAGGATCGAATCCTGCCTCGGGCATGGATGTGTGTGATGTCCTTAGGTTAGTCAAGATTAAGTCGTTTTAATTTCTAGGGGACTGATGATCTTAGAAGTGAAGTCCCATAGTGCTCAGACCCATTTTGATTTACGCATCTACTACAGTAGGGTGAGAGGGGGAGGGCGAGGATGAGGAGGGAGCTGGGGGGGGGGGGGGGGCGGTTTTGTGTTTCATACACTACTGGCCATTAAAATTGTTACAGCAAGAAGAAATGCTGATGATAAACGGGTATTCATTGGACAAATATATTATACTATAACTGACATGTGATTACATTTTCACGCAATTTGGGTGCATAGATCCTGAGAAATCAGTACCCAGAACAACCACCTCTGGCCGTAATAACGGCCTTGATACACCTGGGCATTGAGTCAAACAGAGCTTGTATGGCGCGTACAGGCACAGCTGCCCATGCAGCTTCAACACAATACCACAGTTCATCAAGAGAAGTGAGTGGCGTATTGTGACGAGCCAGATGCTCGGCCACAATTGACCAGGCGTTTTCAATTGGTGAGAAATCTGGAGAATGTGCTGGCCAGGGCAGCAGTCGAACATTTTCTGTATCCAGAAAGGCCCGTACAGGACCTGCAACATGCGATCGTGCATTATCCTGCTGAAATGTAGGGTTTCGCAGGTATCGAATGAAGGGTAGAGCCACGGGTCGTAACACATCTGAAATGTAGCGTCCACTGTTCAAAGTGCCGTCAATGCGAACAAGAGGTGACCGAGACCTGTAACCAATGGCACCCCATACCATCACGCCGGGTGATACGCCAGTATGGCGATGACAAACACACACTTCGAATGTGCATTCATCGCGATGTCGCCAAACACGGATGCGACCATCATGATGCTATAAACAGAACCTGGATTCATCCGAAAAATCCCGCCAGAGTGGCCGAGCGGTGGAAGGTGCTTCAATCTGGAACCGCGCGACCGCTACGGTCGCAGGTTCGAAACCTGCCTCGGACATAGATGTGTATGATGTCTTTAGGTTAGTTAAGTTTAAGTAGTTCTAAGTTCTAGGGGACTGATGACCTCAGATGTTAAGTCCCATAGTGCTCAGAGCCATTTGAACCACCCGAAAAAATGACATTTTGCCATTCGTGCACCCAGGTTCGTCGTTGAGTACACCATCGCAGGCGCTCCTGTCTGTGATGCAGCGTCAAGGGTAACCGCAGCCACGGTCTCCGAGCTGATAGGCCATGCTGCTGCAAACGTCGTCCAACTGTTAGTGCAGATGGTTGTTGTCATGCAAACGTCCTCATCTGTTGACTCAGGTATCGGGACGTGGCTGCACGACCCGTTACAGCCATGGGGATAAGATGCCTGTCATCTCGACTGCTAGTGATACGAGGCCGTTGGGATCCAGCACGGCGTTCCGTGTTACCCTCCTGAATCCACAGATTCCATGTTCCGCTAACAGTCATTGGATCTCGACTAACGCGAGCAGCAATGTCACGATACGATAAACCCCAATCGCGATAGGCTACAATCCGACCTTTATCAATGTCGGAAACGTGATGGTACGCATTTCTCCTCTTTACACGAGGAATCACAACAACGTTTCACCAGGCAACGCCGGTCAACTGCTGTTTGTGTATGAGAAATCGGTTGGAAACTTCCCTCGTATCAGCACGTTGTAGCCGTCGCCACCGGCGCCAACCTTGTGTGAATGCTCTGAAAAGTTAATCATTTGCATATCACAGCATCTTCTTCCTGCCTTCCTGTAGCACGTCATCTTCGTGGTGTAGCGATTTTATTGGCCAGTAGTGTATATAAACCGAACAAACATTGCCAGAGGTGGAAGAAGAGGTGACAGATAAAAATCCTAAGAGTGATCGTAGATCGAACCCAAGACCATTGGATCAATTGTTGGCCAACTCACCATCAATTTCTGACTCAAGCAACCGTCTCTGTATATACACTCCTGGAAATGGAAAACAGAACACATTGACACCGGTGTGTCAGACCCACCATACTTGCTCCGGACACTGCGAGAGGGCTGTACAAGCAATGATCACACGCACGGCACAGCGGACACACCAGGAACCGCGGTGTTGGCCGTCGAATGGCGCTAGCTGCGCAGCATTTGTGCACCGCCGCCGTCAGTGTCAGCCAGTTTGCCGTGGCATACGGAGCTCCATCGCAGTCTTTAACACTGGTAGCATGCCGCGACAGCGTGGACGTGAACCGTATGTGCAGTTGACGGACTTTGAGCGAGGGCGTATAGTGGGCATGCGGGAGGCCGGGTGGACGTACCGCCGAATTGCTCAACACGTGGGGCGTGAGGTCTCCACAGTACATCGATGTTGTCGCCAGTGGTCGGCGGAAGGTGCACGTGCCCGTCGACCTGGGACCGGACCGCAGCGACGCACGGATGCACGCCAAGACCGTAGGATCCTACGCAGTGCGTAGGGGACCGCACCGCCACTTCCCAGCAAATTAGGGACACTGTTGCTCCTGGGGTATCGGCGAGGACCATTCGCAACCGTCTCCATGAAGCTGGGATACGGTCCCGCACACCGTTAGGCCGTCTTCCGCTCACGCCCCAACATCGTGCAGCCCGCCTCCAGTGGTGTCGCGACAGGCGTGAATGGAGGGACGAATGGAGACGTGTCGTCTTCAGCGATGAGAGTCGCTTCTGCCTTGGTGCCAATGATGGTCGTATGCGTGTTTGGCGCCGTGCAGGTGAGAGCCACAATCAGGACTGCATACGACCGAGGCACACAGGGCCAACACCCGGCATAATGGTGTGGGGAGCGGTCTCCTACACTGGCCGTACACCACTGGTGATCGTCGAGGGGACACTGAATAGTGCACGTTACATCCAAAACGTCATCGAACCCATCGTTCTACCATTCCTAGACCGGCAAGGGAACTTGCTGTTCCAACAGGACAATGCACGTCCGCATGTATCCCGTGCCACCCAACGTTTTCTAGAAGGTGTAAGTCAACTACCCTGGCCAGCAAGATCTCCGGATCTGTCCCCCATTGAGCATGTTTGGGACTGGATGAAGCGTCGTCTCACGCGGTCTGCACGTCCAGCACGAACGCTGGTCCAACTGAGGCGCCAGGTGGAAATGACATGGCAAGCCGTTCCACAGGACTACATCCAGCATCTCTACGATCGTCTCCATGGGAGAATAGCAGCCTGCATTGCTGCGAAAGGTGGATATACACTGTACTAGTGCCGACATTGTGCATGCTCTGTTGCCTGTCTGTGGTTCTGTCAGTGTGATCATGTGATTTATCTGACCCCAGGGAGGTGTCAATAAAGTTTCCCCTTCCTGGGACAATGAATTCACGGTGTTCTTATTTCAATTTCCAGGAATGTAGCACATATGTGTTCGGGCTCTGCAGACCGAGAGAGCCTCACACGGGCTAGGTCCGTACGTTGCCGTCCCCAGCAGCTGCTGCTGCAGGATGCACAGTACCGGCCGGCCGTGTTGGGCGTGGCCCGCGCCCGCTGTGCCCGCAGCGTGGGAGCCGCAGTGCTGCGCTCTGCTCTCCTTGCACTTTGGTCCGCCGCCCTTGGCCGGCCGTCCTGCCGTTACTTATGCAGCGCGCAGGCGCAATGCGGTGCGGTGCAGGGCGCCTGCGCAGTGCCGTCCGCTATTAACTGCGCCGGCTGTCGACCGTTGCATTCCTACGCGCCCACAGTTACCTATGCTTTACTGCGGCTCGCGTGCCGCTGCAACCGCTCATACGTGTTACGTATTTATTAGTCCATATATCTCGCCTGGCTGGCGCTTTCTCGGCTCATAACTTGAATGTCTCAAGCTGTTGACAATATACCCCACAGAAATGGCGCCTTGTCGCACAGTCACGCAATGGTGTTCTCAACAGAAGTATTTGCAACCGTCGGTCCTCTAGGGTCCCAAATTTATTTCGAATCCTGGCGGAGCACAAATCTCCAACGTTTGGCCAACAGATGAGAATATCTGGTGGACAATAGCTCAAGATTACAGGCTGAGTGCAAGTGCCCTGGATTCTAACCTAAAAATTTCAAAGATATCTCGTTGAGTGACAGTACGTGGCACATTAGTTATGCCCCAGGTGTCCTTCCATTTGCGAAGTACTGAGCTAGGGTAAAACAATGATATTAGTAGTACAGCAAGGTACTACCTGGTGTATTAAAAAACTAGAAACCCACCTCGATTGTGAAAAAAGCACCTAGTTTTAACCTAGATTTCGGCGTAGATAACTACACCTTCTTCAGAACAATAAAACCCACAAGTGCCTAAGAAGACCTTTGTCATTGATGAAAAGAACACCATAGCTATACATTTATAAACGAAAAAAAGGAAAACACCAACAGTACATATGTGCAAAGTCAAAACCACTACTTAACTTAATGGTGTACGCTCCACCTCACACCGGCCTATGTTCGATGGGCCATGACCCGCCATAAACTCATTTTATAAATGTATAGCTATGGTGTTCTTTTAATCATTGACAAAGCTCTTCTTAGGCACTTGTGGGTTTTATGGTTCTGAAGAAGGTGAAGTTATCTACGCCGAAACGCAGGTTAACACTAGGTGCGTTTTTCGCAAACGAGGCGGGTTTCTAGCTTTCTAATATATTAACTAACGATTGCTGACGCGCTGCGATGTTAAAGGTTCTTACTACCTGGGGCACTTTGCACTTGAATGCGGTGTTGAAGTATGTGGTATTGCTACGTCACGATCCAAGATGGCTCTCACTTTGCTGTCGAATAACGGTGACGTCACAAAGCAAGATGGTGGTCGTGGTGGTCGTGGTGGAGGCGGAAATTTGAATATCCGAGTTAGTGATGGTGGCAAATTCAGAAATGAATTCAAGATGACTATGGTTGGGAAATCTAAAAAAAAAAATAAAAAAAAAAAAATTTTAGCATGCATTAATATGAATCTGTCAATCACAGTGGACAGTTTTACTTAAGGGTCATTAAAACGAAACAGCGAATCAATATTTAGCCTACTATGCTCCAAAGTATCCAATTATTTAACAAAGGTATTCACAATACTGCAGTATTTCCAAAATAATTACGAAAGTACAGAAGCATCATTTGAATTGCATAAAACATTGCATAAGATATTGCCAACTCTTTTGGGGAGCAAAATAACTGATGATGGTCGAAGTAGAGAAGATATAAAATGTAGACTGGCAATGGCAAGGAAAGTGTTTCGGAAGAAGAGAAATTTGTTAACATCGAGTATAGATTTAAGTGTCAGGAAGTCGTTTCTGAAAGTATTTGTATGTAGTGTAGCCATGTATGGAAGTGAAACATGGACGATAAATAGTTTGGACAAGAAGAGAATAGAAGCTTTCGAAATGTGGTGCTACAGAAGAACGCTGAAGATTAGATGGGTAGATCACATAACTAATGATGAAGTATTGAATAGAATTGGGGAGAAGAGGAGTATGTGGCACAACTTGACAAAAAGAAGGGACCGGTTAGTAGGACATGTTCTGAGGCATCAAGGGATCACAAATTTAGCATTGGAGGGCAGCGTGGAGGGTAAAAATCATAGAGGGAGACCAAGAGATGAATACACTAAGCAGATTCAGAAGGATGTGGGTTGCAGTAAGTACTGGGAGATGAAGAAGCTTGCACAGGATAGGGTAGCATGGAGAGCTGCATCAAACCAGTCTCAGGACTGAAGACCACCACAACAACAGTATTTCCGTGTCCAAAAATACGTATACCCTTCAGTTTAATTGGCGTCATGTTCAAGAAACATATTGCCGTTTCTATTTAACTTGGCATAGCTGAATAAAATAATCACCCACAGTTAGAGCAAATGGGCAATGAAAGTGGGTGAGAACAGAGCTGGCCAGGTCCGGTTACATCAGGAGGTACTGCTGCTACAGCTAGTACTGTCTCCATGGAGTCAAGGCAGTACCACATATCCCAGCCCAGCAGGGAGACTAGAGCCAGAAAATAAAAGGAACACACACAATTCTTGGATTACTTTCTAAGAGGGATGAAATATGTAAGAAGTACACATATTTTTAAATGAAGTGTGAATTACAGACGTGTGTGTCCATTTTTAGATTGGTGCCAATTCAAGCAATACAGTTGTAGGTGTTTATGTAATTTTTTGAAAGTATTATAGGATTGTGAATATCTTCGATCAATAATTCTATAATTTTGCACATAGCAGGCTACATACTGTTTGGCTATTTCATTTTAATGACCCTCAAGTTGAATAGTTACGTCCGCAGTAGTATTGTATGCTCGAAGTTTGGTCCACCAGCCGATGGGACCGGGTCCTGGGAGCCATCCGCGAGGCTTGCATGTTATGCTATCGACTGTAAGAATATGATTTACAAGATGCAAGGTATAGTTTCCTGTGAGAGGCCGTGCATCAGTCTGTGTTAACGTTTGTTTAGAACCAGACACTGACTTCGAAGTCACGGCAGAAAGACAAAATGCTCGGCAGCGTGCAAAAGCGTGTTAGAAAACACTGTTTGAACAAGGGCCAGAGGCAGCTTCTCATTCGGTTAGAGTATGGGTGATCAAACTTTAAAGGGGTCTCTGCAGTGTGTGTATATTTAATATGATCTTGTTCATATAGGCATCTGTAGTCTGAGGTGTCGGACTTGGCGAGCTGTTAGGAATTCTTGGATGGTCGCACTCTGAGTTATTCGGGGGGAGTATTGTGAATTCCGTTTGTCTGCGCTGGAGGTGGATCACATTGGTGCCTTCGTGACTTTTTCACTGTTTGATGGTAGAGGATAAAGATGACAGGGTGTTGAGGATCTGTTTTACTTGTACCTAGTTTGAGGCGTACAACATTGCGCGCATTTCCGGCGAATGGTCAAAATAAGGTCCTGTTGCAGTAACTGAGATCGTTCTGTTTATAGACAGGTTGCATAAGGTAATAGATATGTCTTTCTCTGACTTAAATTGCAGAGATCAGATGGGTGGAGATAAATGCATACTCATCTATGCTTAGAAAGGGAAAGTGCTTTTTTATTATTAAGTGAGTTTTGGAAGGAGTGAATATGGTTTCATATATGCGAGTGTTTAAGATTTGTGAGTGGAAATTGTCAGTGAATGGTGAATGACGTCGGGTTCGCTGGCTGGGGGAGACACTGTTTACATGTGTTGTTGGAGATGCAAGGGGGAGATAGAGATCTGCGCTATTCAGGAATCCATTTATGCACTGTATGTCGTTAGACAATAGCTGGAGAGGAGGTATAGGGAGAGCCCACTTCAGCATTCTGGTCCTGGGGCTGAATGGATGGCTGTTTAGATGGACAGCTATGTTGCTTTGACATACCGCCGGCGGCGCTCGGACACTCGTTTTGTAAGGCGCTATGGGATTAGTTAGAGCATTTAGTACTTGTTTTGGTGGTTATTGGATTAAGAACTGTAATATTGATGGTCATGTCCTCAGCGGCATCACTGTGTAATTGAGTAAGCGTGTTTACGTATTCATCGCGAATGATGATGTTACGTTGATGGCGCAGTTTAGCTACCATTGTAAAAAAAAAAAAATAGCTGTCTGCTGCTGAAAGAAAGAAAGAAAGAAAGGGGTGACCTTGCCCCCAGACCTTATTGATGAATTATTAGATAAGAGCAAGTGATAGATGAATGATGGTATGTGTTTCGATATAGGAGTCTCTAAATGGCGTGGCGAGATTTTTTTTTATGTGGAAATTTATGCAATCTATAGATAATGATATTTGACCACTAGTGACAACAGTTAAGAGCGGAAAAATAGGCACAAATCGAGCGCTGGCAGAATGTTGCGGCAATAGTAATAATATTTAATTCAAGGTGGGGGTGGTAAATATGGACCAGGCTTTGAATATTGTCGTATGTGCTTGATGCTCTGTATAAAATTTTGACTCTTTAATTGCGTTTGGTATTCCTGGGTGTGTGTGAAATTAATTTTACAGTTGAAAGTGTGAGAAAGATGAGTTGATTGGTGTTTAGATAGAGGCTACGCTTGTAATTCGAAAAGAGGGGATGAGAATGGTAAATTGATTGATGGGCATGGTTTGTGGGGTGATATATGAGTTCAAGATAGGGTTGAGGAATTTTGCGTATGTTGATTGTGGGATGGATGTGAGGTTAGGTGCGGTGGGAGGTGTAAATTAGATCTTATTTTTTAAAAAAAATGTTGTAAAGTAAGAATAACATTGAAAAGGTTTTAGATGGCTGGTAACGTGACAAGGTGAGAGCAGGGATGTGTTGTTATGTTTAGTTAAAGGGCCGTGTAATGTCGTGTGAGGAGCAATGCACAGTGTGCTACAGGGTCATAGGAAGTAAAGACATGTGCTGCTACGATGTGTCTAGCGTATGGAGACTGCGCTTTGATAATTATGCTACGTTGATATAAAGTTGACTTTCAACCATGTTCAGTGGTAGCGGCTCGGGGTTGTGAGGGATTGCGGTCCTGGACGGATGTATGTGTGTGCTTTGACCACTGACGAGCGTGTTGACCGTACTAACTCACGCTTGCCGAAGCCGGGCAGGGGCTGTGCGAGGTCTGAAATCAGACGGATGGGTGACTTCACGATCCTGTGGTCAGTAGAGATGGGCAAAACTGTTCTTTTCAGAGATCGGATCAAAACTGTTCACTACCTGAAATGAATTAGCTCTTTTTCATGACTCACCACTCATTTACAATAGAAAATAAATGGAAGGCACATTGCCCTTTAAACTTGGTTTATTCCAGTACTATACCTGCATTTTGATCTTATTTGATCCTATTTTGAAGTAACACAGATAATGAGTAAGAATTTTGTATTGTTTATTGAAATTTCCACGATATGACAAAGTTTTTGATTATTGATTTATTTTGCACTATCGTGGTTTTTTGGGTGATCGGAAAATGTTGTAACTTGAGATTTACATTAACAATATATTTGGCTATAATGTATTAAAATTTCATTAACCTCATACAAATACATCGCAAGCCATATATTTTTAAAGTGAACGTTTCCTTCCGAAGACGCCTAAAATCGCAAAATCCGTACCAGAATAAGAAAAAATATATAAATTTGACTGTAAAACGAAAGTGCTGCATCTAGCCTTACGCAGAATAAAACAAGGGAAATATTGGTGTATCACATTTTGCGATACGTTTATCGGTTCGCTCGTAATTAAAGCGTAAAAGCGAGTGTCCATAATAAAAATCCTATAGTAAGAGGAGTCGTCAGGAACCTAATCTGATCAGTTTAAACAAATAAAAATAAAATAAAAACAAATGATGTATACATAAAATAATAATGTAATATACATAGCGGTATTACTACGAAGAACAATATCCAGTAGAGACGAACTCCGATGCAGAAGCACTGAGTCGAGCAGGTCGAGCCACAAGCTGTATTACTGCGTGAGCTAAGACCGCAGAGACCAGAGTGACACCTGAGTTGCTTTGCTCAACGCTCTGGCTAGAGTCGAGAACGGTGGGGTGAGCGTTTAACGGGCGAGTTCCGAGGGTGGGGGGAGCGGTGAACTCACCCGCTCCGAGACAAATCGTCCGTTCCCTTGCGAGCAGGTTGTTGCAAGTAGTTCCTATGTTATCCGCTAGGTGGCTCTCTGTCCTGTTGCTCGCATCAACTGCCCAGAGGGCAGGACGTGCGACTGAAACGATCGCCGACAGAGTGCGATGCGAAGTTAAGCTGCGCCAGACACTGCACGCGGCAGACGACGCACAGAGATGGCACGGCATATGTGAAACACAAAATCCAATGGGGCACTGCACAGTGCAGGCAGCCAAGGCAGAAGCAGGGCAGAGGCTGGCGCTGGCTGTGTTGTGTGGCGTGCACTGTGCTGCGACCAGCAGAGGCGCTGCTGATATGCTCCGTCTCTCTCTCTCTCTCTCTCTCTCTCTCTCTCTGCCGTGGGAAACGTTTGGAGCTACCGTTCTTTTTTTCTGAATCACTGATTGTTCACTCCTTTGAAAGATTCAACTCTATGAATCAGTTCAAGAGTGGATCCCCCATCTCTAGTGGGCAGGGTGTGGAGTGGGGGGTACCTGCGCACGTCTGCTGAGTTATTTTTCGAGCGGATCTGCAGGATCTGCTATGCGTTATTAGGAGAGTTTACGAGTACTGAGCGTAGCTACACATCTGTGTGATGTATTATTTAGTAGCAGTTTGCTGTAGTGTGTACTGAAATTATGATTGGGTGCGTGTCTGTGGGCTGTGCAACATGGCCCAGGGCACATCTGGGTGGATGTTTTGTGACAGCAACATAGATATACTGCATGGTTAAATAAGTTCTTCGAAAAAATAAATAGAGTGTTCTCAAAGATTACACGCGCCTATAGCACAGATCAGAGTGATTGGTTTTCCATCACCATCTTGGTTGCATGTGAGTAGTAAATGTTTTCCCGGCTGCGTTAATCGTGTTTGTCAACGAATTACGGGCCATTCTGACAACAGATGTGAAGGCAGGTCCAGACCTGAGACGCCGACGGTATACATGAGAAGAACAGTGCAGCTTTGACATGTGTCAGAGGAGAGTGCCCTTTCTGGTCGGCTGTCAGGAGCGCTCGGAAGCTGAATTTGAGTGAAAGCTTTGGAACGCCCTCCCCCAGCCGACCGCACGCGCGCGCGCGCGGCCTGGGTCTGCCTTGGAGCGTAATCTAAGGCGCACAGGCGATATCAATTTCTCCAGTGTTAGGCGCGAATGCGGCTGTGTTGAGGTCATGTTTGGGGGGAGGCCGAGCAAAGACTTTTGGTCGGTTTGGCAGCTGTGGGTGTTTTGGGGGCGTCTGTTGCACTATTTTGCAAGCGCCTGCTATGGTCGCAGGTTCGAATCCTGCCTCGGGCATGGATGTGTGTGATGTCCTTAGGTTAGTTCCGTTTAAGTAGTTCTAAGTTCTAGGGGACTGATGACCACAGATGTTAAGTCCCATAGTGCTCAGAGCCATTTGAACCATTTTTATTTTGCAAGCATGTCTGTGCACTGTGCTGTGCTTTATTTGGAGAGTTTAAGAGTACAGAGCTCGTTTGCTGATATTGTGTACTACATTATTTAAGAGCTGTTTGCTATTGTGTGGTGAAATTAGGAGCTTATGTGTTTGTGGCCTGTGTCAGATGACCACATTCGGATCAGTGTGGGTGTTTTGTGACAAATGTGGTGTCACCACCAGACACCACACTTGCTAGGTGGTAGCCTTTAAATCGGCCGTGGTCCGTTAGTATACGTTGGACCCGCGTGTCTCCACTAACAGTGATTGCAGACCGAGCGCCACCACACGGCAAGTCTAGTCTAGAGACTCCCTAGAAGTCGCCCCATTTGTACAGCCGACTTTGCTTGCGATGGTTCACTGTCTACATATGTTCTCATTTGCAGAGATGACAGTTTAGCATAGCCTTCAGCTGTGTCATTTGCTATGACCTAGCAAGGCGCCATATTCAGTTACTATGTATCCTGAACAGATAATATTGTGAATCATGTACTGTCAAGAGCGACGTTCATCATTAATGGATTAAAGATAAGTATGAAATTAATTACGTCCGCTTTCTGAATTCTAATTCCTTGTCATGTTCCAGACCTCTCGTCAGTATAGTTCTTCCCTCCTCACGCCAGCCTGCGTGAGCTAAAACGCGTGCAATTCAACCTCCTCTAGTAACACGGTGTTGGCTCTTCTGCCAACACAACAACAAATATACTCCACAACTAAATAAAAGGGCTTGAAATAAATAGAGTGCAGTCCTTCCTTACTTCTCCGAGCAGCACAGCGCAGTCTGAGCTGTTTTTGCGCAATAATGGCAACCTGGTCAGACTCTGAGTGAGTCGACAAATAACTGGAGAAATTTATCTGTAGAGGAGTTACAGGTCTGGATTGGAATGAATATCTTGATGGGTGTGGTTGTGTTGCCAAGTGTAGTGTACTACTGGAGTTCAGAAAATGCCTTAGGTCAGCCTTACATATCGAAACCTATGAAAAGCAAAAGTTTCAAAAAAATATGTCGCAAATAAATAAAGTACACTCGTACCTCCTTTCATCAGCCTATGCATTGAAATTATTTCCGAAAATTAGAAGTTGTTTGACTCTTTGGACGTAAATGTTTTGCATTATTTACGAGTGGTTCGCATGTCTGTAGGCTGTGCTATGAGTTATTTTTAACTGTTTACAATTAGAAAATGTGTGTCTAGAGCATTATAAATGAATTATGTAGGAGTGTTTTGTCAGGTCTGTATGGTGTGGAACATGTAGGTGTGATACATATACTCCATTTGTAAATAAAGTAAATTGGTTCCTCCATCCATAGACCTAGTGCAGGGTGAGTCCTTTCACCCGGAACTTGTATGTGGTGGCTTAATTTAGCGGTGATGAGCTTGGTTTGCAACAATTTTCTTAGGTTGGTGGCGGAAGCGCCAGTGGGCTTTGTTTAATGGCAGATTTCAAACTTGGCGCTGGTCCCTAGGAAGAAGTTGCCGTCAGGTGGCTGAGGTTAGTACAAGTGCCCTTTCTTTCCAACAATTTTGTTAGGTTGGTTGAGAAAGCAGAAGTGACCTTTCTTTACTGCCAGAATTCAAACTCAGCACTGGTTCCTAGGGAGAGGTGGCTGCCTGGTCCTTGAAAAATAGTTGAAATTAGGTATTTGAACACCTTTGCATACGTATATCAAATTGTAAATTGAATTATTTAATATGATTAAAAACAAAATGGAATTAAGTACTTAGGTATTTACAGAAGACTATGTGCGTCTCGTGTATGGAGGGTGTGTGACGTAAGTGGGGCAGCAGCACAGCGATTGTACAGTAAATACGTGCGTGTGATAGAGAGTCAATTAGCGAGCATTCTAGTGCGGACCAAATGTGCTGTTATAGAGTCATGGCGGATTCCACTGTTGAGCAAACTTTGATGCCAAAAGTGTAGCACTGTGTTCTCGCTCGCTCGCACAAGGACACATGCTGGACAGTGAGCGGTCGGCATCAACAGGTTTGAATGTGCCCAGGAAAATAACTTTGGCGCCAAAAGTGTGGCAGGGAGCGGCCGACCACTGTGTGAATCAGATCAGAGGCAAACAATTTTGCCGGGAAACGTGCGGAGGTGACGAGTACACGTGGCATGTGGACAACGTACTGATGTGACGTCAAACTAGCCAAGTTCCAGCCTGTCCAGCTAAAACATGTTTACGACGTGGGAGCGATTGCTGGGCTCGCCCCCAGCGTACCGGCAGTCCAGCGCGAGTGGCCGGTCGCCTCATGTGGCAGGCGTTGGAAGTGTCTCCACGCGCTGGCCAGGGGGTGGCGAGGATTTGAACTAATTCAGTTGGTCAACATAAAAGTTTTCTGGGTTTGGTACCGCGTCATAATGTAAAAAAAAAAAAAAAACTATTGCTGCTATAGAAAAGCCAACGTTTCGGCCACGATTGCAGCGGCCTTCTTCTGGGTCTGATGATGCGTTCTAGCTATGCAGTGTCCTTTATAATTTGTTGTTAGTGTTCACTGTGTATGCCATTACGTCATAATTTTAAAAAGGTAGTTGGTTTATTGGTCACTTAAGGAAGAAGGAGAAGGAACTTTATTTTAATAGGTTATTGCGGTGGAGGGAGAACATGACCTCTGTTGTCCATTAGCTCTTGTGTTATGTGCCATGATTGGTGGCCACCGTCGAATGAGAAGTTTGCTGTGTGTTTACCAGCTGCTGGACGTCGGCCGCGCGGCGGCAGTTACTCGCCGGTAGTGCTCGTGCCTCGTGTTGACAGTGCGGTCTGTTGGGCTCTGATTGCTGGCAGCCAAGATGGGGCAAGCCTGAGTCCATCCTCCCTGTTCATGTTGTTAGGGTGTTTGAGAATTTCGATGGCCTCTCTGATTTTGCGTTTCGTCTTGGTTGGCTGCTTGGCCAACACACAGGCTTCGCTGAATTTTATTTCTTTTCCGCAGTCAAGGTGATGTTCTGCCACTGCGGATTTATTGTGTTGCCCTAGACGAATGTAACGCTCGTGCTCCCGAATGCGCGTTGCTATTGGCCTACCAGTCTCGCCGATGTATGCCTCTCCACATTCGCATTCCACCTTGTAAACACCTGCAGTGTGTAATGCATCCACCTTGTCCTTGGTGGAGCCTAGCACGTCCTGGATCCTACGACCACTATAGAAGACAGGCTGCACTCCAGCGCGGCGAAGGTGTTTGCCTATTCGGTCAGTGACGTTTTTAACATACGGTAAGCGTACTGTTGGCTGCAGTTTGTCTATTTCCTGCTTATATTTCTTGCTTGTGTTGGTCGACAAGGCTGTGTTTATCGACTTATGGCTGTAGCCATTGGCTAAAAACGTTGTGCGTAACCTTTTGAGCTCAGGTGTGATGTTTTGAGCATCACTTAGGCGCTGACCACGGATTGCCAAAGAGCGGATGACAGAGTTCTTCTGCGCTGGGTGGTGGTTGGATTGGGCGTGCAGATACCTGTCAGTATGTGTAGGCTTACGATATACTCTGTGCCCCAGTGTGCCCTCCGTTCTCCTGTACACTTTTATGTCGACTGACTCTGGCCGCGGAAGCCTACGCAATTATATAATTCAGTTGGAGCGCGGACGTCATGGTTACTGCATTGCGATATCAAAGATGTGTGTGCTGACTGTGTTGGAGAACAAGTGATGACCGTACTGCTTGAAATAAAGTCTTCAGTCCCTTCCCCCCTGCAAAATCAAAGGACGTGACTTACGTTACTGTAAGTGCAGTTTATTATTTGACGCGATTATGATAGGCTACCAGTGAAAAAAGATAAGTGACAGAGAAAGTTCGTATGTGTGATCAATTATGGTGTTGGGATTTGAACTTGTGATAGATTTTTGTTATGGATGTAAGGAAAATGGCTTTCTCGCTGAGAAAATCGGACATATTGAGTAAATAATAAATGATAATAATAAATAGAAGTACAGTTTTCGAGACATTATCTTGCTGAAATTTGAATTTGACGCAATTTTCTAGTGAAGGTAGGCCTATAATAATAAATAATAATAAATGATAATGAATGATAATAAATGACAATGAATGATAATAAATGACAATGAATGATAATGAATGTTAATAAATGATAATGAATAATAATGAATAATAATAAACAAAAGTAAGGTTTTGCAGCCATTATCGTATTAGAATTTGAATTTGGAGGGAATTTTCTAGTGGAGGCAGGTCAATAATAATAAATAATAATAAATGATAATAAATAATAATAAATGCTAATGAATGTTAATAAATGATAATCAATAATAATAAAGACAAGTACGGTTTTTGCATGCATTATCCTGTTGAAATTCAAACTTTGCGCCATTTTTTCTTCTGGAGGCTTAGGTTAGTGGACGTAGCACAATTGGCCTATTTTCCCGCCAAAATCCGCCATCTTGGATAACGTCATGCGCTGTTGCCAAGTCTATATGCCGCCATCTTGGATGACGTCATCGCTGTCATCTTGAATAAATTTGGCAACAATGGAAAGTGAGGCCGCACGAACCTTGCCCTACTACTCATACTGCTTTGTAAAATACAAAGCTACAATGGTGGAAATAATGCTGATGGATGTCCTCCTGACGGCTAAAGAACATTTACATGAAACATTTTGTAATTTGCATCTGGACAAACAGTTATTTAGGGTGTGTGTATATATATATATATATATATATATATATATATATATATATATATATATTACGAGGGGGTGGAGATCTCTTATGAACAGCACATTGCAAGGCGTCCCAGATATGCTCAATAATTTCTATGTCTGGGGAGTTTGGTAGCCAACGTGTTTAAACCCATAAGAGTGTGCCTGGAGCCACTCTGTAGCAATTCTGGTCGTGTGGGGTGTCGCATTGTCCTGCTGAGATTGCCCAAGTTCGTCAGAATGCACACTCGACATGAATGGATGCAGGTGATCAGACAGGATGCTTACGTACATGCCACCTGTGAGAATCATATATAGACGTATCAGGGGTCCCATATCACTCCAGTTACACACGCCTCACACCATTACAGTGCCTCCACCAACTTAAACAGCCCTCTGTTGACATGCAGAGTCCATGGATTCATGAGGTTGTCTCCATATGCGTACACGTCCATCAAAAATTGAAACGATATTCGTCCGACCAGGTGACGTGTTTCCATTCATCAAGAGTCCAATGTCGGTTCTGACGGGCCAAGGCGAGACGTATAGCTTTGTGTCGTGCAGTCATCAAGGATACAGGAGTGGGCCCTCGAAACCCCATGTCGAGAATTTTTTATTGAATGGTTCGCACGCTGACACTTGCTGATGGCCCAACACTGAAATCTGCAGCAATTTGCGAAAAAGCTGTACTTCTGTCACCATGACTGAAGTCGTCGTTGGTCCCATTCTTGCAGGATCTTTTTCCGGCCGCAGCGATGTCAGAGATTTGATGTTTTACCTGATTCCTGATATTCACGGTACACTCGTGAAAATCCCCACTTCATCGCTACGTCGGAGATGCTGTGTGCTGTGTCCCATCGCTCGTGCGCCGACTGTAACACCACGTTCAAACGCACTTAAATCTTCACTTATATTTTACACACACGTGAAAAGCGTCGTTTACTTTCATCTTTAGATTCACCAACCGGAATTGGGAATTGTGATTACACGTTCCCGCACTGCCTGAAGTTAACAGTGTTGTTTTCCCTTCCAGACTCTTTCATTCTCCGCTGTTTTACACCATGCGACTTTAGAGAGGACTTTAAATATATCTGTGGTGTTCAGTCGTGTGGCATGATCTTTGGCTCAGAAACAAGCTCACAAAATTATTGGTCTCCTTGCTGCTCTCGTTCTCGCGACCAGGCTAAAACACTGACCAACAGGACAGACTAAACTTCGTACTATTAAAGTACTTCAGTTAAATGCTTGGTACGTAGCGCAACCTGTCAAGCACAGTTACAAGGAACTGGTTTCGTTTCCCAGCAAAACTTGTAGTTTTTCTGCAGAAGCCACAGCTACACTCGTAACTTTAAATTACTCTGAGAGCCTAGAGGTAAGAACACTTTGTTGTCAACGGCTTGTAGAAGATACGCAGTCACCTTTTTTTTTATAGTCTTCTGACTGGTTTGATACGGCCCACCGTGAATACTTCTCTTGTGCCAACCTCTTCATCTCAGAGTAGCACTTGCAACCTACTGATCCGGCGTAACATAAAGCGCCGGCACGTCGGCCCGAAACGTTGCAGGCAGAGACGGCAGTGAGACAACGTAAGCCAATAAAACGCTGATTAGGACGAGACCACGACAGGAGCGCCACCATAACGAAGAGAACTTAAGCGCCGCTCCAGCTCATCTCGTCCGCACTACAAGAGCCGCACTAGACAAACTGTGATATAAACTCTCTAGCAGTGACTTATGAACTTGTGTGTCTTGCTTGCATGGAACTTGTATATGTCGAAGGATATCAATTACTTGCCTGACGCCATTTGCTTGAGACCCGTCTTTGTACAAACGCAAAGTTCAGTATCGTCGATTCAATTTATTGTAATCAACTCCATTAATAAGATTTTCTTGAATTGTTGTTTATCTATCCGAGAAAACAGCTTCCTAGGCACCCTATATTAAACGAGTGGGCAGGATCCCGCACCTACTTCCTCAATTAATTGCTGGATATATTCCAGTATTTGTTTTACTCCATAGTTTTTGCCCTCTACAGCTCCCTCTAGAACCATCGAAGTCATTCCCTGATGTCTTAACAGATGTCCTATCATCCTGTCCCTTCTCCTTGTCAGTGTTTTCCATATATTCCTTTCCTCTCAGATTTCGCACAGAACCTCCTCATTCCTTATCTTATCAGTCCACCCAATTTTTAACATTCGTCTGTTGCACAACATCTCGAATGCTTCGATTCTCTTTTTTTCCTGTTTTCCCACAGTCCATGTGCTCCAAACGTACATTCTCAGAAATTTCTTCCTCAAATTAAGTCCTGTGTTAAATACTAGCAGACTTCTCTTGGCCAGGAATGCCATTGTTGCCAATGCTAGCCTGCTTTCGATGTCCTTCTTGAACCGTCCGTAATTGGTTATTTTGCTGCCTTGGTAGTAGAATTCCTTAACTCCATCTACTTCGTGACCATCAATCCTGATACAGCATTTCTCGATGTTCTATTTATTCTATTTCTCATTACTTTCGTCTTTCTTTGATTTACTCTCAATCCAGATTCTGTACTCATTAGACTGTTCATTCCATTCAGCATATCATGTAATTCTTCTTCAATTTCACTCAGGATAGCAACATCATCAAGAGTCGTATCATTGATATAATTTCACCATAAATTTTAATTCCACTCCTGAATCTTTCTTTTATTTCCTTCATTTGGGTTTTTCGACGTACAGATTGAACTTTGTGGGCGAAAGACTATATCCCTGTCTTATACCCTTTTTAATCTGAGCACTTCGTTCTTGGTCGTCCACTCTTGTTATTCGCTCTTGGCTCTTGTACATAATGTATATTACCCGTCTCACCGTATAGTTTACACTGTCTTTCCCAGAATTTGGAACATCTTGCATCATTTTGCATTGTTGAACTCTTTTTCCAGATCGACAAATCCTATGAACGTATCTTTATTTTTCTTTAGCCTTGCTTCCATTATCAACCGCAACGTAAGAATTACCTCTCTGATGCCTTTACCTTTCCAAACTGACCGTCATTTAACACATCCTCAATTTCTTTTCCATTCTTCTGTACATTATTCTTGTCAGCAACGCGGACGCATGAACTGTTAAGCTGACTGTGCGATAATTCTCGCACTTGTCAGCTCTTGCAGTCTTGCAATCTTCGGAATAGTGTGGATGATATTTTTCCGAAAGTCAGATGGTATGTCGCCCGACTCATACATTCTACAACCTACGTGAATAGCCGTTTTGTGTCACTTTCCCCAATGGTTTTAGAAATTCTGATGGAATGTTATCTATCCCTTCTACCTTATTTGATCTTAAGTCCTCCAAAGCTCTCTTAAATTCTGATTCTAATACTGGATCCCCTATCTCTTCTAAATCGACTTCCGTTTCTTCTCCTATCACATCAGACAAATCTTCCCCCTCATAGAAGTCTTCAGTATACTCTTTTCACCTATCCGCTGTCACCTCCAGTTTAACAGTTGGATTCCCATTGCACTCTTTATGTTACCACCCCTGCTTTTAATTTCAGAGGAAGTTGTTTTGACTTTTCTGTATGCTGAGTCAGTTTCCTTTTCGATTTCTTCACATTTTTCATGCAGCCAATTCGTTTTAGCTTCCCTGCACTTCCTATTTGTTTCATTCCAAAGTGAGTTATATTTCCGTGATCGTGAACTTCCCCGAACATTTTCCTTCTTCTTTCATCGATCAACTGAATATTTCTTTTGTTATCCGTGCTTTCCCAAGCCAACGGCAAGAGAGTGTCCTGAACCTCTAACAGCTCCACCGCCCTCTTTGACAAGACCGTTGGCAGGATGAAACTGACTTCTTATGCCGGAAGTCTTCTGTCGCCAATGCTGATTATTGTCAAAATTTAAGTGGGGGGGGGGGTTTCGAACCCGGGACCGAGGTCGTGTTGATTACCAATCAAAGACGCTCCCCCTTTTAAAAAAAATTTTCCCCTGGGGATTATAAAAGGGATTCAAAAAAAGGAAGGAAAATTTCCACCGCCACTTTTGCCCTAAATAAAAAAAGAACATCACCTCAGGCGTTGGCCCTATGTAACATACTCCCAGAACGACTAACCTAGAGCCATGAGGGGGTGTTCCGTATACTGCAAGATGTTCTGACACCAGCCCTTCTCAAGAAACTAATCCACTGCTTATGGAAGTCATGAAAGCTACCAAGCGAAACGAAAATCTCGGAAATAAAGTGAAATTTATTTAGTTCAAATGACATGCTAGCATTAAATATAACAAATTGTCTGATGACTTAGCGAAAACCGCCGCTCAAAATGGCACTTTTGAAAAATTTTATTACTGCCAGCAGTCCTGAAGACTCCATTACGGAGAAGAATAAGGCACCAATGGAACACGAATATCAATCACTGATACGCATTAACAGGAAATATTATGAATACAAACAAACAAACCTTCGCTCGACGCCGGCCGGGGTGGCCTAGCGGTTCTAGGCGCTACAGTCTGGAACAGCGCGACCGCTACGGTCGCAGGTTCGAAACCTGCCTCGGGCATGGATGTGTGTGATGTCCTTAGGTTAGTTAGGTTTAAGTAGTTCTAAGTTCTAGGGGACTGAAGACCTCAGTAGTTAAGTCCCATAGTGCTCAGAGCCATTTGAACTTTCGCTCGACGCACTAGTTCCATATAATTAAGGCGAATAAAAACTTTGTATAATTCCCATAATTTATATTATAATCTACACCGCAAACACGTTCGAAATAATCCATTTTGTTTAAGTGGTGGAATAACAGTCGGAGATGTTGTTGTTGTGGTCTTCAGTCCTGAGACTGGTTTGATGCAGCTCTCCATGCTAATCTATCCTGTGCAAGCTCCGTCATCTCCCAGTACCTACTGCAACCTACATCCTTCTGAATCTGCTTAGTGTATTCATCTCTTGGTCTCCCTCTACGATTTTTACCCTCCACGCTGCCCTCCAATGCTAAATTTGTGATCCCTTTATGCCTCAGGACATGTCCTACCAAACGATCCCTTCTTCTAGTCAAGTTGTGCCACAAACTTCTCTTTTCCCCAATCCTATTCAATACCTCCTCATTAGTTACGTGATCTACCCACCTAATCTTCAACATTCTTCTGTAGCACCACATTTCGAAAGCTTCTATTCTCTTCTTGTTCAAACTATTTATTGTCCATGTTTCACTTCCATACATGGCTACACTCCATACAAATACTTTCAGAAACGACTTCTCGCGAATATAAACTGACGCAAACCAACAAATTGATTTCATAAACAGTTCTTATCAACTGATGTATCAACGCTCCTTAATCGGAAGTATTTTACTACTTTTAAAACTAATTATCACATTTTTAGAAAAATATAACCTTACTCTATATCGGAAACGTCAGACATGGCTGTACGGCCTTCAGGCGAATAGTCACAAATTTAAAAAAAAAAAAAAAATAAATAGAGGGAAGATAGAACAGTAGGTCGTTTTGTAACATTTCTAAGTGCCACTCTTTCTCATCCTCGCCCTCACGCCAGCGGATAGCTTACTCCCGCAGTGTTTTATGCAAATAATGATCTGTGTATGTACGTATATGTAACAAACTTGGTTGAAATTGCTCCAGGCGTTCCTGGGTTATACTTTTATGCCGCACTTTGTACCCCCACCCTCATCCATAAGGATGTGAGGAGAGTCTTATTGACAAAGTAATTCCTTACCGCGGTGGCCATGCGGTTCTAGGCGCTGTAGTCCGGAACCGCGCGACTGCTACGGTCGCGGGTTCGAATCCTGCCTCGGGCATGGATGTGTGTGATGTTCTTAGGTTAGTTAGGTTTAAGTAGTTCTAAGTTCTAGGGGACTGATGACCTCAGATGTTAAGTCCCATAGTGCTCAGAGCCATTTGAGCCAATTCCTTACAGATAGCTAGTCATACGTGTATGAAGTTTGGTACAAATTGCTTCAGGAATTACACACGTATGTCACAGTGTCTTCTCCCATAGCCTCTCTTCACCTTTAGTGGTGATACAGTATCGGAACGCTCACCAACGATCGCATTAAATACTAATATCAATCGTTATGTAATATTTTTACATGTCGGTGCGTCTCACCCCTGCTGTGTTTTTATGCAGGTAATGAGTCATTTACACGCAAAATTTGGTTGATATTGCTCCAGGCGTTATCGAGTTGTGCTCCTTTGTCTCATCCTTTTCAGCTCCATCCCAGCACTATGGGAGGCAGGTAGTTCTTTACGCCCACATAATTTCTTTGCAGTTAGTAACTGAAATGTATATCAAGTTTGGTTGAAACCGATCCAGTGATGGAAGGGGAGATGTAGAATGTACGTACGTACGTACATACATACATACATACATACATATGTACATACACTGATTTTTATAACCGTATAGACAGATGTATAAAATGTCAAAAATACTTACAGAGTTTGCCGGATTGCTCTGTCGATGAATATGCTCTGATCTTTGAATATCATGAGGCAGAGTAATTTCTTTAATAACCGTTGAAACATTTGCCATTCTCATAATCCCATCCCTTTAACTATTGTGGACGTCACGGACAGTTTCCAGGAATTCAGCTGAAAATTTTGTGTACAATCTGACAAGGAATCCATCGGGCCTTGGATCCTTCTTTAATTTACCAGTTTTTACCAGCTTCTCAACGTCACTGACATTAATATCTACATTACTCGTATTTACAGGTGCGTGAGAATTACACCTGGACATTGCTCCTGGATCTTCCATTGTGAAGTAACATGAAAACGGAGATTACTATTTCCACTTTCACTTTGGTATCCTCAAAATCGGTTTCCATGTCGTCTGAGTGTAAACACATAATTTGATACCGCTGATAGCCTTTACATATGAGAAGATTTCCTTTGGGATTTGTGAGGGATCTTTCAGTACGATTTTGCTTCTGCAGTCATTGAATCGAAACGCTTGGTCCTAATCGAACGTAATCGCTGAAATGGGAGAAAGACTCACGAAAATTACCGTGAAATGAACGGGGAAATTTCTGTTGGAAGCGGGTTGCAATCGTGATATCACATATTCTTCGCTGGATGTTGGAGACCTAATCCGAGAACGACCTCTGCGTTCTGCACAGAACAGTCCTTCCAAAAAATGGCTCAGGAAGTATCAGGTCGCATCATAGCTTCTTACGGTGAGACTATAGTCCGGTAGTATCCTCCTGCAACTACTGTGAGAATCAAAACTAGCTCCAGCAGAAATGAGGATGCCACATCTGTAAAACTACAATGTGGGTTCGAATGTAGCGTGTTTCAAAATGAATATACGAGTTTTAAGGCTTTGTGGCATTTATTACACTCAGCTTAAAATTGTAAATAATACGTCAAAAGAAAGAGTAGCTCAAACGGTTTTGTTTGTACACCCGTGCGCAAAGGGGGTGTGGACAGACCAAGAGTGGTTGAAGAGCGTGTTGAACAAGTGTGAGTCTTTCACGCGTAGTCCCAAGAAATCAGTTCTGAACGCTAATCGTGAATAAAAAATAACAATATCGTCTGTGTGAAGGCTTTGAAAGAGACGCTTATAACGGAGTCCTTATTGTTTGTAGTTGTTACAAGCTCTAAAGTCTGCAGACTACGTTTTACGTGCCAACTTTGCAAGCGATAGGTTGCTGCATGATGAAGATTGCTTGGCTCATGTAGTCTTCACTGACGAATCGACATTTCACCTGAGTAGAAATGTGAACACACATGATGTGCACATCTGGGGGTCAGCAAATCCCCACTAGTTGCAACGAGAGCACCCTAAATTGAATGTTTTTTTGTGCCGTATCCCGGCGGAAAGTTTACGGGCTTCTTTGTCGGTGAAGCAACTGTAACTCGTGTTTCTTATTTTCATCCTCTGTAAGTACGAGTCTTTCCTCAACTGGAAGAGGGAGAACCACAGATTATTTGTCAGCAAAATGGTGTGTCGCTTCACTGGCATCTCAATGCGGGATTGGTTAAACGACGTTGTACACGACTGCTGGATGGGCCGCAAGGGGCCGGGTAACGGAGTTCGTTTTGCATGACCTCCAAGTTCACACACGATCTTATGCACTACGATTTTTACCTTTGTGGCTTCGTAGAAAATGAATGTGCCTCAGCTACCACCTGATCTACCCGACTTTAGAAACAGTATTTTTGCAACATTACCCCAGACACACTCATCAAGATTTGGGAAGAACTCATCTATCGACTCTATGTGCGACGAATCGAGCTCACATAGAACACTTGTTAGAAAAAACTGTATGTGCTGGTTTTTCATTTCATGTATTATTTATTATTGTAAGTTTAATGTAGTACATTTTGGAACACGCTGTATTTGAACTACTTGGAATACTGAATTGTCTACAGGCCGGGAGTACAGCTGCACATGCGGGATTTCTACGAAGATGGAGGCAGTTCAGGTGGTGCAGCGGTGAAGAAACAGAAAAAGTTCGAGGAAAGTGCTGTCATATCTCAATGCTGGTGCCATGGATACTCTTGTAAAGCTGGCCGCGGTGACCGAGCGGTTCTAGGCGCTTCAGTCCGGAACCGCGCGACTGCTACGGTGGTAGGTTCGAATCGTGCCTAGGGCATGGATGTGTGTGATGTCCTTAGGTTAGTTAGGTTTAAGTAGTTCTAAGTTCTAGGGGACTGATGACCTCAGATGTTAAGTCCCATAGTGCTCAGAGCCATTTGAACCATTTTTGAACTCGACAAAGTGGCAAATTCTCTTGTTGGTAGCCCTAGTGTTGCTATTGGAAAGCAGTTGGCTACGTTCCAGTAACGGAGTTTCACTCGCACCGTTGTATTTCATCGTCACGGGCAGCACGATCATAAAGCAACGCAACAACTGCATACCCGCATTCATCATCCGCGTTTGTTATACGTACTGTGTGAGTGGGTGGGTAGGTATTTACGAGTTTTCAACGTAAATGTGTTAAATCGTCTCCACACAGAGGGCGTTCCACTCCTTTTGCACGCTAAACCTTCTACTTTGAGATTCGAAACTAATAACGAGAAATTAATGTTTTGTTTTTTATTCATTTAATAGACGCCTTCCATTTGGAATCAGAGCTCAACGTGAGGACCGCCGATCTCAGTGCATGCATTACGACGATGCACAAAATTTTGGCCCATTCTGTTAAAATCCGCTGTTGTTTATTGTTCAGTGAGACAGAAACTCGGACTCCGCCAGTTTCCCTTTAGTTTCTGCTCAGGTTTCGACCACCAATCATTTCATGTAACCCATAGAAAAACATTCGCCGTCAACACACCAAAGACAATTGCGTAAAATTATGTATCCATGCGTTAGTAGTGCAATCCTTTGCATCTTGTACGTCCAAAAGAGTAAGATTAGATTGACGTTTAGCTTCACAGATCCGCAGTGAGGAGATCATCAAAGTTGTCCAATATGTCATATGCAAGAATACATTAACATATTGACATAAAGAAGAATATGCTATGTTTCTTACACAGATACCAAGAAATAGCGTCCTTATGGACGCTGAATAAGTCACAAAACCTTAAACACAGTGTCATTTAAGAGTTAATAACCAACTTCTCACATAACATGTAAATACGATATTGTAGTGCCTATATTATTCTGAATTACCATGCAACGTTCCTTTGGACATGCATGCATGACCCAAGGAACAGGCACTGCGGTGACTGCAGCAGTTCTCAAACACATGAAATGTTTTCGTAGTTGCGAATATGAACAACCATTAGCTGTATTACTTGTCAAGTGGGTGCTTATTCTAGAAATGGGAACAACAGTGTAAGTTGAAATGACAAGTTTAATGTCGCAACTTTTAGCACAAAAATTACAGCTTTTACATAACTTTCAACTCGACGACATAAAAACAGTGCAATGGATAACGCAATTCGCCAACATCAAAAAGTGAAATAATCCTATACACAACACTATTAAATATTAACTCTCTGAAAGAACATTAAACCCAAGCACAATAATATGAAAGTTTAATTGGAAGTTTCTTTATAAAACTGCTCCTACACATATATTATGATGTTGGTCAGTACTACGAAAATCGTCCGTTTCCAGTTCAATGATCAGTAGGATTTACGATGCCAATCAAGTCTACGATGGATGGTTAGTTATGTGACAAATTTGAGCGCAAGGTTACCCAAGGCCGCTCAAGTTTACACTGGACGCAAGCTGGTGAACCAACAAAGTTTACGCCTCTGCATGCGGTATTTACCTTAAGCTAAGACGAGTAGCCGACTGCAAGACCGCACTCTCCGACTGAAATTCCTACAAAACTAATCTGGCCTTCGCTGAGTTTTCCAGCAGAAACTTTCCCTATGTTTCTCTTATGCGAGAAAACATGTACTCAACCCTAGTCTTAGTATCCGGTAATATACACGCACTTGGTTGGAGCAGCGTGCATATTATAGTGCCCTCTCAATTCTCGCAAGAACAGTTAACTAATCTGTCTGGTTCGTTTCTTTACAGTTGGAGCTAAACGTTGTTACAGCTAATCTCTAGCTGGATTGCAGCCACTGTGAACTTAGTTTCCACACAAATTCCTTCTCTGCATCATACAGAGCATTAAGTGCTCTGTTCTACACTTAAGCCAGTTCAGAGAAGAGTCCTCAAAATTTCTCTCTTGTCCTACTCATGGCAGAACTTCCTCCCCCACTTGGGTTCATTCGTTCTTCACGTCACGGCCTTTTTCGACCAATAGGAGCGTTCCTCCTATTTTGTGGAAACTCTCTCTACCAACCGCATTACCCTTTCTATCAAACTGCGTCGGTAATTTTCTCCTTCCTAGTGCATTTCCGCCAATCGGACGTTTTGTGCCCATTCTATGCATCTAAAGTACATTGACCTTTCTGTGTGTCGCACTGGCTGGACACGTGATCAAAATGCGTTACTAGTTTTTGTTCGTATTCCATTGGAATTCCGAAACTCAGCTTTGTAAAGCTTTTTCTCTGTCCCTTGTGCAGATGTGCTGCTATACGCGGTCCTCCCTCCTGAATCGCCTGGTTGGGGTCGTTGACCTTCCTCCTACCACCCCTTTAAGTGGTTTCTGTCGTAACCCCTGCAGCACACCTTTGCTATGCTGGTGTCCTCCTGGCTTCTCGAACTAAAAACGACTAACATTGCCTGTTCCACTTTCCACTGAAATACATGCATTGTGTAGGAACGGTGTGTTAATTACCGTCAATTGATTGTCATCCCTTTTTTCATCACATCGTATAGGTAAATGTTCTCATAACCGCCGAATTACGTTACGTGTCATATACACCTTCTTGTTGCGATGTATAAAGCTCTCATGTAACGTGTGAATCTAACCATTTATTCTGCCACCTTACAAACTGAATGACGATAGGGCAAATTTGTGCCAGACCAGGACTCGAACCCAGATTTCCAGCTTATTGCGAGCTGGAAATAGCATTAGGCTATCCGAGTATGCCTTATGCACAGACCCAAACTTCCATATGTCGTCAACTATGTGTCTACAACATGTGCTTGTACCTCCATTATGTATATTCCCAGACAGGCGAGACACTTCACTTGAAAGTCTCTGCCCGGTATCAGCAGATAAATACCATATTGCAGTGCCAGTGTTATTCTGAATTTGCTGATGGTTGTTCATATTCACAATGCGAATACATTTCATGTATTTCGTAGCGGTTGTAATCACCACAGTGCCTGTTCATGCATGCATGTCAAAAGGAACGTTGCATCGTAATTCAGAATAATATAGGCACTGCAATGTCACGTTTATGTCCCGACACCGGGCAAGCAAGTTACAAGTAAGTAAGTACGGGAATATACATATTGGATGTGCGCATACACATTGTGGACACATGGTTAACGACATATGGAAGTCTGGGTCTGGCTGTGAATCATGCTCGGGTAGCCTAAAGTTAAAGCCACCAATTGTGATAAGCAGGAAATCTGGGTTCGAGGCCCGATCCGGCACAAATTTTCATTTCTTCATTCCGTTATAGAACTGGTGGTTGTCCATATTCGCAATTGCTAATACATTTCATGTGTGATATGTAAAAGCACAAATCACTGAGGTGAACATGTTAGTTCTTTGTGTCTTGTAGCCACACCCCAACAAAAAGAAAATAAGCTTACAGCAGCTATTTAGATTGATCATATGACTGTAATGAAGATAAGCAGAAGTCATATTTGGTATTTCAAAAACAAAATCAGTTTGCAACACTTATTTATGTAGATCATATTACCGCAATGAAGGTGTGTACATATAAAAATGTACAGGGAGTTTCACAATTCCTGTAATAGGAACTGAGAAGACGGCATCGTCATCAGTTCCTGTTTTAATTATGATGTCACATATCAATTAAATCTGACTACAAGAACGTTTGCGAAAAAGTGGTACTTATGCAGCTGGGAGGGTTGACTGCGGTGCTCCACGGCGCCGCACTCACCACTTTGATGAGGACATCCTTCGTCACGTAGGGGTCAACCCGACGATGACTACTCGAAACACTGCCCATGCCTTTGGCTAACGATTCGCTTCCCAAGACGGATTTCTTATCAAAACTATATGAATTAAGTCCCCTCTACAAACACTAGAAGCCCGCAATAGTAATTATGAAACACCATGTATACACATCAATTGGAAGATGTAAGAAATTCGGCAACAGAATGAGAGTTGGTCACCAATAAATCCTATAATCTCCTGTTATACTGAACAGTATTAGTAAAACTTTTCTTGGTTACTGAGAAGTTATTAAAAATGTGTGTAACTGAAAATGAACACCTGTCTGGAACAAAGTAATTGACTTCAAATCTTTGTGAAGTTGTTCATATTTCTAGATGGTTCAAATGGCTCTGAGCACTATGGGACTCAACTGCTGTGGTCATAAGTCCCCTAGAACTTAGAACTATTTAAACCTAACTAACCTAAGGACATCACACACATCCATGCCCGAGGCAGGATTCGAACCTGCCACCGTAGCGGTCGTGCGGTTCCAGACTGTATCGCCTTGAACCGCTCGGCCACTCCGGCCGGCCATATTTCTAGAATTGATTCCACAAACTGAGACGTTTGTCAGAGAAACTATATACGAATTTCCTTTGTAGATTCAGCAACGTCGATACGGGAATATAATCAGTTTAAAACTTGTACCTCACACAGCTTCCTCATTCAAATAATGGTGGCACCTGAAATATTCATGAAATCTTCTACTGTCTCAGTACTGATGATAGTAAATGCTTAGAACCCCCTGTCGATTTGTTATATAATAAAATGTTTAAGAAAAATTAGTCGGTAGTTTACCGAGGAACATCCCGGTGGAGAAAAAGTGGCCTAAGCTTTACATAAACATTTGTTTCTAACATGTACACTTGACAGCAAAAAAAGTGGGTCACTGCCGAATACAACCAACATAATGTAGCTGTGTTGCAGGTCCTGTAAACACCACAACCCCGTGGGGTACAGTCGTTTCACTACACACAATGGGTACCGCAAGAGACTACTAAGAGACCAAAGGCCTTTATGGCAGTCAGTCAAAGTGTCAACTAATATCGTCATACAAAACATATTAGAAAACACGTTCTTAGCGATGAGATACCCCATAACACTCATAAACTAACCTTAATTACGACAAGTGACATTCAAAAAGTTCTGAGAAAACGGATTATTTTACATATATTGTACAGTAATCCTTAGTCAAATTTAAATACTTGAGACAATATATGGAGTTACAAAGCTGTACGGCAATTGGAAAAAAGTTTTTCGCTCTCTAAAAGGTTTTCCATCCACGTGCTGAAGGCCACTCAACGGCGAGTGGCTCTGGAAACTGGATATTGGACGAACCAGTAGAAAAACGCGATTAACGGCAACAAGCAGTCTAAGGAAATCTCAACATTAACAGCGAATCACCAGTAATATCATTGTTCTCGTAACACATCAACAGCTACGTGCACACAAATTTGAACTTTAAATGACATGACCAACGTCGTCGTTCTGGATCTGGATTCAAACCCAGCACCTATAGCCATTCCTAACTGAGCTAAGCTTTGTTTGCACCTTATTGAGACCCGATCACTAGGCATAAAGAGATGTGAAGTATAGACGTTTGCACCAGTATCAGTTATCAATTCAGTTCCTGAAAACAAATGACGAAAATGTTTTTACTGAACTGGGAATCCTGTCATAACAGTTACCATCCTGGGAACTACCCCCAACGATGTTTAATATGGTGTCATTCACAAGGACCAAGGTATGCTCATGTTTAAAATTGAAATGCCACCATATAAAGCTTGTGACAGGGATCCTAACCCAGCACCTAATCGGATAGTTAACGAAGTACAGTCATGCTCAAAAGTATCCGAACGACCTGAATTGCATTTCGCCTGATTCCCATGCAACCCACATAACGCAGCTGTCTAGCAGGTCCTCTAATCGCTCCTTGATACAGTCGTTTGACTATTGAAAATGGTTCCAACAAGTCACCACTAGAAAACACTGCTCTGTATCGCAATAACTCAAGATGTAAAGTAATGCCAGGACACTAAAAGTATCAGGGAACATCTCATCACAGATAAGACTGTCCTTAAGGCTTGTAAGCTCGCATTTATTGCAATAACTGACATACCTGAAATGTTAGCACTCTCATAATTACGTCAGATAGGTAATGCAAGTAGAACGTTCGTCGTATTCATGATTTCCTCTTCAAAGTAACATAACACGCTTGTTATTTAACACAAAATGTCATTAAAAATTTACGTTATTCACGAGCAGCTAGTTGAGAATATGTATGAACTTCAAATGACACGACGAACCGCCTCGTTCTGCATATGGATTCACACCCAGGTCAGGCAAACTAAGATTTTGTGACTGACGGAAATTAACAGTCATTCCTGACTAGGCATAAAGAGAGTGATATACCTCGATTTTAGACAGTATCAGTTAACAAATATCAGCTTTAAACTACATAACGTAAACATTTTTAACGGTCGCGAATTCCTAACCAGCATCTATTGTCCCTGTTAAAGAACTACGAGAGATGTTAAATACTGCTTCTTCACAAGTAACTTACTTGAAATGCAGTGAGGTAAAGTTTTGTGTTGGACAGGGATTCGAACCCAGAACCTAATCAGATTGTTATCGAAACACAATCAACTTTGACATATCGGATTTTCTCGGCAGTATCTAGATGTATTTACTGAAATGACAATACGAAACATTAATTTCTTCCTTCCCAGAACTCCAACCCGGCACATATCGCTGTTATATTCTAGAGAAAAGGAACGTTAAGTATGGGTTTGTTCCACCAGCAGCGACATGTGAGCATATTTGAACTAGAAATAATATGACTGAGAATCGAACCCCACACATATCGTTGTTGACTGCACACAAAGAGACGTCAGCTACCGAATTTTTCTCCACCAGCAGCTCCGAATAACATCCTTGAACTTACAGTGATCTCTCAAATAGTTCTGTGTCTCACTGGGAGTCAAAAACGTCTTATATCGTTAGTGTTGACAACGAATGAAAATGCATTAAATATAAAAATTATTATCCACCAGCAGATAGGTGTTCTCATGCTAGAGCTTGATAATACATAGTGAAAACTTTAGTGTTGGGCCAGATTTCCAACCCATTCATGCACAATATGTAGAGATGTTGAGCAATCTGCAGTTTTGAACAAACAACAAGTTGTAGTCGAGCTGTATTGTCACGAAGGGATCAAATTTCGTGTTAAGGGCGGTCTGAGTTGCATTCCCAGTCCAGAACCAATTTTATCGACATATGCCAACTAGCTCTGCAGATGATGAAGAAATAGATGAAATGTATGACGAGATAAGAGAAATTATTCAGGTAGTGAAGGGAGACGAAAATTTAATAGTGATGGGTGACTGGAATTCGTCAGTAGGAAAAGGGAGAGAAGGAAACATAGTAGGTGAATATGGATTGGGGGGAAGGAATGAAAGAGGAAGCCGCCTTGTAGAATTTTGCACAGAGCATAACTTAATCATAGCTAACACTTGGTTCAAGAATCATGAAAGGAGGCTGTATACATGGAAGAAGCCTGGAGATACTGACAGGTTTCAGATAGATTATATAATGGTAAGACAGAGATTTAGGAACCAGGTATTAAATTGTAAGACATTTCCTGGGGCAGATGTAGATTCTGACCACAATCTATTGGTTATGAACTGCAGATTGAAACTGAAGAAACTGCAAAAAGGTGGGAATTTAAGGAGATGGGACCTGGATAAACTGAAAGAACCAGAGGTTGTAGAGAGTTTCAGGGAGAGCATTAGGGAACAATTGACAGGAATGGGGGAAAGAAATACAGTAGAAGAAGAATGGGTAGCTCTGAGGGATGTAGTGGTGAAGGCAGCAGACGATCAAGTAGGTAAAAAGACGCGGGCTAATAGAAATCCTTGGGTAACAGAAGAAATATTGAATTTAATTGATGAAAGGAGAAAATATAAAAATGCAGTAAATGAAGCAGGCAAAAAGGAATACAAACGTCTCAAAAATGAAATCGACAGGAAGTGCAAAATGGCTAAGCAGGGATGGCTAGAGGACAAATGTAAGGATGTAGAGGCTTGTCTCACTAGGGGTAAGATAGATACTGCCTACAGGAAAATTAAAGAGACCTTTGGAGAGAAGAGAACCACTTGTATGAATATCAAGAGCTCAGATGGCAACCCAGTTCTAAGCAAAGAAGGGAAAGCAGAAAGGTGGAAGGAGTATATAGAGGGTTTATACAAGGGCGATGTACTTGAGGACAATATTATGGAAATGGAAGAGGATGTAGATGAAGATGAAATGGGAGATAAGATACTGCGTAAAGAGTTTGACAGAGCACTGAAAGACCTGAGTCAAAACAAGGCCCCGGGAGTAGACAACATTCCATTAGAACTACTGATGGCCTCAGGAGAGTCAGTCATGACAAAACTCTACCATCTGGTGAGCACGATGTATGAGACAGGCGAAATACCCTCAGACTTTAAGAAGAATATAATAATTCCAATCCCAAAGAAAGCAGGTGTTGACAGATGTAAAAGTTACCGAACTATCAGTTTAATAAGTCACAGTTGCAAAATACTAACGCGAATTCTTTACAGACGAATGGAAAAACTGGTAGAAGCCGACCTCGGGGAGGATCAGTTTGGATTCCGTAGAAATGTTGGAACACGTGAGGCAATACTGACCTTACGACTTATCTTGGAAGAAAGATTAAGAAAAGGCAAACCTACGTTTCTAGCATTTGTAGACTTAGAGAAAGCTTTTGACAATGTTGACTGGAATACTCTCTTTCAAATTCTGAAGGTGTCAGGGGTAAAATACAGGAAGCGAAGGGCTATTTACAATTTGTACAGAAACCAGATGGCAATTATAAGAGTCGAGGGGCATGAAAGGGAAGCAGTGGTTGGGAAAGGAGTGAGACAGCGTTGTAGCCTCTCCCCGATGTTATTCAATCTGTATATTGAGCAAGCAGTAAAGGAAACAAAAGAAAAATGCGGAGTAGGTATTAAAATTCATGGAGAAGAAGTAAAAACTTTGAGGTTCGCCGATGACATTGTAATTCTGTCAGAGACAGCAAAGGACTTAGAAGAGCAGTTGAACGGAATGGACAGTGTCTTGAAAGGAGGATATAAGATGAACATCAACAAAAGCAAAACGAGGATAATGGAATGTAGTCAAATTAAGTCGGGTGATGCTGAGGGAATTAGATTAGGAAATGAGACACTTAAAGTAGTAAAGGAGTTTTGCTATTTAGGGAGTAAAATAACCGATGATGGTCGAAGTAGAGAGGATATAAAATGTAGACTGGCAATGGCAAGGAAAGCGTTTCTCAAGAAGAGAAATTTGTTAACATCGAATATAGATTTAGGTGTCAGGAAGTCGTTTCTGAAAGTATTTGTATGGAGTGTAGCCATGTATGGAAGTGAGACATGGACGATAACTAGTTTGGACAAGAAGAGAATAGAAGCTTTCGAAATGTGGTGCTACAGAAGAATGCTGAAGATAAGGTGGGTAGATCACGTAACTAATGAGGAGGTATTGAATAGGATTGGGGAGAAGAGAAGTTTGTGGCACAACTTGACTAGAAGAAGGGATCGGTTGGTAGGACATGTTCTGAGGCATCGAGGGATCACAAATTTAGCATTGGAGGGCAGCGTGGAGGGTAAAAATCGTAGAGGGAGACCAAGAGATCAATACACTAAGCAGGTTCAGAAGGATGTAGGTTGCAGTAGGTACTGGGAGATGAAGAAGCTTGCACAGGATAGAGTGGCATGGAGAGCTGCATCAAACCAGTCTCAGGACTGAAGACCACAACAACAACAATGTAAGCTCAAATAAAACATGGAATAAGTGTCCTGTGACCATACACAGGGTGTGTTTCGTCACTAGAAATAAATTACTAAAGAAAGGTTACTGGTGATAGAGTTTCTACATGTCGCCAATCCTTACTTTATTGTGGTTCCTGCTAACGTCTACTTGTTAGAGAAGGAATATGTTTAATGTGATTTTCAGACCACAATGCCATTATACCTTCTTCACTTGGCGTAGCCAGGAGAGAATAGAATCTGCCTCTCCCTATCAAAAAACATCGGCAAATGTTGCAATCGAACCCAGACCATCATCACATGAAAGTATCATCAGTCCAACAGACCACCAAACCTTCTTCTCTACGACTCATTTATCTATCATAACACCATTGCGGCATACAAGATGAGAGTTCTGACACAAACGCTCCCTGTAGTGGTTTGCAGGATGTGCAGTACATTCATTTACTTGGTTGACCGAATCGCCATGAACTGGCTGCCTTGGCTACCCAGTGCATACATTCGACTCTATTTTGTAATCACCGAAATAAAATAACGTAACTGCCACCTACACAGAACTGCCAACAGTGTAGAACGCAGAAATTTAAATAGGAAGTGTTCCTTTCCATTTGAGCTACTCTACTGTGTTTTTTGAAACTATCGTGCAGTGCAAAAGAAATGCTGTAACTGTCTGTCTCTCAGAAGTCTAGATCCGGCCATATGCATTATCCCGCAGCACTGTGGAATGCGGAAGTTCTGGAGGAACTGTTGTTCACTTCCAGAGGCGCTGTAGCTACATCGCAGCTCGTAGCGTAACGGTAAGCGTATCGCAATGTTGATAAGACGTTGCGTGTTCTATTACAATCTCTGTTACATTTTTTAAAACTAAATTCTGCTGTCTGCTGAAGTTATCAATTTAATGGAACTTTGAACATAATTCTCTTCACTTCTCAACCCAAAATAGTCGCATGTGGAAAAAAGGCCAACTTCTGCGTCCTTTTGTTCTTTTCAGGTTTAATAGACGACCAGGCAGCAGATGCGTCTCGAAGCTTTTGTATTATGTATGGGGAGAGGGCATTGTGCCAAAATAACTGTTGTCTGATTGTGGCATTTTATTCTTCTTCAAACCTTGTTTGACATCTTTAACTCAGAACAAGTTTTCCACATGCATGTAATCAATAAACTACATGTGCATTGTCAGACTGTTATAGATAACATCAGAGAATTCGCATATATCGTTGATCATTAATTTCTCTCGCATGTTTAGTATTGTTTTAACAACACTAAAAGAAACCTTACGAAAACTGTGCACTGTATTGTAAGAAATAAAATAAAACAACCCACGATAACCTTACGACGAAAGTCTGCTTTAACAAAACTGAGTATCTGTACACAAGCGTGCCTGTATCTGCACAAATTAGTAAAATACTTCTCACTTAGATTTCGATTGTGTCTGTGTTTAAATGTTATGCTGTGTCATACACAACAGGTATGCAAACGTGGCATTTCATAAATAAAGTTACGTATTCCTAGAAACCCAAAATTGGCTTGTCAGCAGCGGAAAGAGGCGTTACCTGTTGTGCGGCATTGTAAGTTTTTCACCATTGCACTATGAGCTGAAAGTATTTTCTTAAGATTTGCTTATCGATGTTTGATCTGACTGCTTGCAGCTCTTACACAGAAGGGATAAAAACGTTACATTCAGCGAGGCTGGAACCGGGAACCATAACAGTCGCTTCTCTACAGGTCAGCACGTCAACACAGAGCTAGCGGATAGATATCGTTTGCACCTTCCTCTTACGAGGCCAATAGTGGCTAGAACTCTTAAACCGCTATTTACAGGACGAGATTAGTTACGATTGCCACGTTCAATGACTTTGCTGGGCTGAAAACCGTAAATTTACAATCTTCTGTTACACCTCAAGCGATAACAACTCAGACTATTCAATGGAAATGACAGGAGAAATCAAGTGAACTTTGAGGCTTAATTCCGTGCACACCAGGAAGTAACTCGTCGATCACAGAGTTGCCAAACATACATTGCCTTGTTGCCAAATGTCAGTTACAATACCAGCAGGAAGATGACGAACCGATGTGATCCTACAGCGGGCTGGGTAGTGACCATAGCTGGCGCCTCAAAGATGCGGCTGCTACGGCCTGGAATACATAATGCGTCTGATTCGCATTTCTGTAACTAGGTTTAGAGACTGGAGGTTAGTTACTAATAATACTCACAACTGACTGCTGCTAAGCATCATAAATCAGTAACTCTCATAGTTGTTTTTATATTTCTTTCGTAACTCTACTCAAAACTAAGAAACTCATTCACGGACGTTTTCGCGCCTCGCCGATAGTCGAGCACAACAAACAAATAAAAATAAAAAGAGAATGTGTGTGTGTGTGTGTGTGTGTGTGTGTGTGTGTGTGAGAGAGAGAGAGAGAGAGAGAGAGAGAGCGAGAGAGAGAGAGAGAGAGGGGGGGGGGGTTAAAAATTGTTGTAAAGAAATTGAATACTGGTATGTAAAGAAATCTTTCATTAAAATGATTCGTTCCACATCATTACATAATGTCGTATTCATGATCTATGGAACAAGTATTAATCTAATATAATCTAATCATATCATATTGCTGACTATCCACGAAGAGTCATGAAGTACCGAAATTTTCGCCTGTATCATTAACCAAATCTAAACTTGAAAATAAAAGACGACAGTTTTCGTAATAAACTGGGACTCCTATAAAGACCCTTTCATCCCAGTTAACTAACCATGAAAGATGTCTGATATACCTCATTTCAGAAGTAACGAAGTGTACATGCATTTAAAGATGAAGCGCATGATGTGAAGTTCTGAGACGGAGATACGAACCCAAGGCGTAATCGGATTGTTAACTAAGTAAAATTAAAGGTTACGTATCGGTTTTTCTTGCCAGCTGCTAAGTGTTTAAATCTAAAATAAGGACACAAATTTTTGTGCCTGAGCGACAATCGAACCGCACTCCTATCGTTCTTCTTTATTGTCCACGAATATTGCTTAAGTATCAGTTGCTTACTCACCAACAGTAAGATGTGTGCATGTTTGTTCAGAAATTGTTGGCAACATGAACAGACATTAAAAATTGACGTTAATTTTCACTAGCAGGCCGGTGTGCACGTGATAGGGCCTGAAATGAAATTATGAATATTTTTGTACTGGATCAGGATTCGGACCCACATATTTACCTTTGGAGGAGACCTAGAGAAGGCTGCAGTCTTGGGAAAAGGAATGAAATGATTGAACTATACTGTTCCGAGAGATTCAGATCCTCGAAAGAGGAGATACGACTTCGAATCACAGTCCAAAACCAAATATTTCAACGTCTCTAGTTCAATCAAGTACAAGTAAAATAAGAGCCCTGTTCCTTTAGACGGCTATCAGTTCATCAAATAAAATAAAATTGTCTAATGTAAGTAAGTTTACTGGTGACAGTATTTCTGTTTACCCTGACCTCCACCTACGTCATTTTCCGACGTAAACCGGCTCTGCCCAGTTTGGAATGAAGGAACGTGATGTTTAATGCGGATTCTGGATTATAACAGCTTTCTCTTGAGGTTACCAGAGGTAAAGTAAATGCCTGAACCCACTCATTGCACTTGTGATAGTTCGTTCCACCAGACCATTGTGGCCACATTTCCCAGCCCCAGGAGTGTGCTGTAATGGATGATGTGCTTAGCTTACAATACTAGTCACGGTGGAAAAAAACGCGAACCTATTAAATGGTTAAGTAGAAGCAAGCTTCTGACGTGGATATTATGCTATTCTCATGTCAGCAGGATGTAAAGACTCTTCTAGGTGTCATAGCCACGATTTGAAGCCATTTTGAAATTTTCACTAATTCAGGAAATTTCTCGGTTCGAGAAAATCCACTGTGAAGTGTGAAGTTACCGTATAATTCTATTATCACCGTCATTATTATTATCATTTTCTTCATACCGCTGCTGGGACACATGTACTTGAAGATCATTTACGTCCTTTTGGTCATTATAGAAGTAGTTGTCCAAGAAAAAGTTCTTTCCCTGTCTACGGAATCCTTTTCATGTTAATATCAAACAACAGCAATTACTCGTAGATCACATTAAAACTAAAGTAATTGATGAAGACGTTACTTGATAACGAAAACGCGCTGCCTTTCTTCATTTACTTGCGCCTATAAATGGCTGTCGAATACTGCTTTCCAATATACGTCGCTGTCGGTTCTTCCATATGATTTGGTCGACGTGATCTGTTTCAAGTTGTGTATGACAGAGAATGTTTTAGGAAATCAATTGTTTTCCTTTGCAATAAACAGAAAGATTTTCAGTCTAAGCTATCCAAGTCCAAAATTTTCGCAATGTTAGTTCAAATTTAATATTCGCTTCCATAATGTAAGGAAAGTATTTCACAGTTGCAAAACCCGCATCCGACTCACTGTCCTTACACTTAGTCGCTGGCCATAAATTCTAGCTTAAAGTGACACCAGTTTAAGTAACCTAATGTAGCGAAGACTGTTTGCCAGTGCTCTTTCTCACCGGAAAATATGCAATTCACTCATTGGGCTCCATATGTACACTGTAACAGTAATTTCTGTGTGTATGCAATGCATACGGATTGTAGAATTTAGTGGTGCTCTCTCTTCCACTTCTGTGTACAATATGCCTGACCTAAACGTGCCCTTTATCATTACAGGCCCTGGGCGGTGCAACATCATATTGACAACAGTAATGTGCTTATACTGACAACCTCATTGTTCGTTTTACCCGATTTTGTAATCATTTAAGTAAAACAACATTACCTTTGAGTGGGAGACATTTCGTCCCCCTTTTCCTTCTGTGAAATTTGTCAGTAAGCATTTTTCCTTCGAACCGGCGAAATGCGGCAGAGTACGGCTGGTAAACGATTTACGAACCACGATTTAGTGCCGCTAACACAATTTCTTTAAACATTGGCGTAGCTGAAGGAATTTAGTTTCCTCTTAAATCGTCTTATGCAGCAACGTTCACAGATATCTCAAATAGGAAAAGCTCTTTATTCAGGTACGAAGATTGTATAACAAACTTCCCACAGTTTGTGTCAGGTTGATCTTTTCGTCTGATAGCACTGCGTAAGTATTTTGTCTAAGAGGTATTAAAGTAGTGTTCCTGTAGCTGTGGGAATCATTGGTAGAAAACGAGTTTCACACCAATGGGTACAGTACTGATAAATATTCAAAATGATTATCAACCTAAGTCTGCGTTCATCCACAAACTGAGGCGTATTTGTGATATTGAAGCTAGACTAGGTATCCTTGTCTTCCTTGAGTGGGCATTGGAAGGCGTTTACACACACGTATACGAGGGTAATCCCAAAGGTAAGGTCTCCTAAGGGACACGTAAGTGCCAACGCAGGCACAAACGAGAGATCCTTTATTTTAATGGCAAGCAGAAACCACACTGTTGGCTGCATGGTGGCAAGGTGATAAATAGCAAGACTATGGATACGAAGGTCTCAGGTTCAATCCCTCGCCAGTCCCACGATTTTTATGTGCCGTTTTACACATACCTCCCCTGGGGCAGTGTTTGTTGATGTGAAAAATGCCGAGGTGCACTGTGGTCCGAAAGCCACGTAAAACTGTAGGTTCCCTTATTAACTGGCTAGGCAAGTCAACCCAAAGGTCGGATGAAAGCAACAGCATACCACCTCCGACAAGACCGTGCCTATTAATGCACTGTGGTGTTCAAACCACTCTTGTGACTGATGAATGCTTTACTTTCTATGAGTTCCAAAACTAATGATCTTCGGGTTATTAACATTTTTGTGTTTTCATGCTGTAGCTTTGACACCAGTTAACGTAAGTAACCGGCCGAGCACTGTCACCGTTCGAGTTGTCAAGGTGATAGACGAGCAACATAAATCAGATATGTCTTCCGTGCAATATATCGGACAACACGTCAGTGAAGCGAGATTTCGTTTATGTGTTGCGCATGGTGCAAGAAATATTTGTGTTTTGCTTGCTTCTGTGATAGGTTTCACCCACTGAATGCGAGCAAGCTCACGAATAGACTGTCAATAAATGAAATTACGCAATAACACACTTAAAAGTTGTATTTTTGCATGTGTATCCCGATGAAAATAACTGTAAACAGGTTATATGCCTACTTGCTTATTATCGCGCTTCTCGATGCTTTCCTCAAAAAACAAAACAAAAAATAAAATAAAAAGAGAGAGAGAGACAGAGAGAGAGAAAACAGAAACGTATTTCAAATATCAGCTCAGTGACGCCATGTACGTCTCGTGATGTAAAGCAAGGATAGTTGATAGGTAATATCTCGTTGTACTAGCGATATGTATGGCTACGGGGCTCCTTGCTTTCTCTCTGCAAACAACGAGAACAGAATTCAGTAACAAAGTGGTAGGAACACCTACTCAGTGCGCTAATTAAACACTCAGCCATTTTTGGTTATTTTGTTAATCGTCTGTAATGCAGTAAACATCCTTGATTATTGATTTTTAATTACTACCATTGTTATTGTTATTCGTCACCCCACAACAGCTTTCCTACCACTCATTGCCGCCGATGCACGTAACGAATGGATCAGGATGAATGTAATGTGGGATGTTTCGTCACGGAGAATATACACGTTAATCTCGGCGTCTTGTGTCAGGGAAATACGAAAATCTCAATAAGAAAAGACGACAATAATACCCAACTATTTCTGTCCACTTAACACCATGACGATAGACAAATTGGCGTCTCACTGTATTTTGAGTATAATTCGTTAGCCTTTTTGCGAACTCATTTTAATACCTCGTGGGAGCAGGCATAATATTTTGCTTTTTGAACACCGAACAATAACACACAAAGATGCACTCCTGGAAATGGAAAAAAGTACACATTGACACCGGTGTGTCAGACCCACCATACTTGCTCCGGACACTGCGAGAGGGCTGTACAAGCAATGATCACACGCACGGCACAGCGGACACACCAGGAACCGCGGTGTTGGCCGTCGAATGGCGCTAGCTGCGCAGCATTTGTGCACCGCCGCCGTCAGTGTCAGCCAGTTTGCCGTGGCATACGGAGCTCCATCGCAGTCTTTAACACTGGTAGCATGCCGCGACAGCGTGGACGTGAACCGTATGTGCAGTTGACGGACTTTGAGCGAGGGCGTATAGTGGGCATGGGGGAGGCCGGGTGGACGTACCGCCGAATTGCTCAACACGTGGGGCGTGAGGTCTCCACAGTACATCGATGTTGTCGCCAGTGGTCGGCGGAAGGTGCACGTGCCCGTCGACCTGGGACCGGACCGCAGCGACGCACGGATGCACGCCAAGACCGTTGGATCCTACGCAGTGCCGTAGGGGACCGCACCGCCACTTCCCAGCAAATTAGGGACACTGTTGCTCCTGGGGTATCGGCGAGGACCATTCGCAACCGTCTCCATGAAGCTGGGCTACGGTCCCGCACACCGTTAGGCCGTCTTCCGCTCACGCCCCAACATCGTGCAGCCCGCCTCCAGTGGTGTCGCGACAGGCGTGAATAGAGGGACGAATGGAGACGTGTCGTCTTCAGCGGTGAGAGTCGCTTCTGCCTTGGTGCCAATGATGGTCGTATGCGTGTTTGGCGCCGTGCAGGTGAGCGCCACAATCAGGACTGCATACGACCGAGGCACACAGGGCCAACACCCGGCATCATGGTGTGGGGAGCGATCTCCTACACTGGCCGTACACCACTGGTGATCGTCGAGGGGACACTGAATAGTGCACGGTACATCCAAACCGTCATCGAACCCATCGTTCTACCATTCCTAGACCGGCAAGGGAACTTGCTGTTCCAACAGGACAATGCACGTCCGCATGTATCCCGTGCCACCCAACGTGCTCTAGAAGGTGTAAGTCAACTACCCTGGCCAGCAAGATCTCCGGATCTGTCCCCCATTGAGCATGTTTGGGAATGGATGAAGCGTCGTCTCACGCGGTCTGCACGTCCAGCACGAACGCTGGTCCAACTGAGGCGCCAGGTGGAAATGGCATGGCAAGCCGTTCCACAGGACTACATCCAGCATCTCTACGATCGTCTCCATGGGAGAATAGCAGCCTGCATTGCTGCGAAAGGTGGATATACACTGTACTAGTGCCGACATTGTGCATGCTCTGTTGCCTGTGTCTATGTGCCTGTGGTTCTGTCAGTGTGATCATGTGATGTATCTGACCCCAGGAATGTGTCAATAAAGTTTCCCCTTCCTGGGACAATGAATTCACGGTGTTCTTATTTCAATTTCCAGGAGTGTAGTAGATGGAAGGATACAAAGAAAAAAACAGACTCATGGGTGTGGATCCAGTTCATCATAAGAAGACTAAACAAGAGGGAAACATTACGAAAGCAATGAATACGCTGGTTAGTATACATTATTTGTATAGATCCGAAGATGAAAAAGCGCAGATCTGCACAGTGCCCGCATCTGCACTTTAGTTTCTGTCTTAATGGGCATAATTTTTAGTTTCTTCTCTTCTGAATTATCAAATGAATTGATTATTACGTGGTACAGAATAATTAGGTAACTGTGTTTCTTACAGCTTCCATCTGCACCAACATTTTTCTACATTCTTTTGCAATTCATGAAATTCTACTTGTATGATCACAAGACTGCACATAGATGCAATCGATTTCGAGGTGCAAAGTGTTTGTTATCTTACTTTTCGTGACAGGTTGGCAAAGTTGATTTCCAAAGACTTTTTATTGTACTGAAATAATCTTTTGTAACAAGGTAAGTGTTTTATTTGTATATATTTTGTGGGAAACTGTAATCGTGATGGAAGATTACACACATGAATGTTTGACACAGCTGGTAGGAGAAAACGCTGCATATTAACCAAACCCCGCGCCCCCTCTTTGTATCCTCCTATGACACGAGCACAGGATTCTCCTCCTATAACGCTACAGAGCTGTTTCTAGCACAGCTGAGAATTGGCAACATCGTCAGAAACATTTGGCAACACTGTGACAGTGCAATCACTTCCGCGTATGGTACTGAACTGACTCGCTAAATTCACTTGATATTCCCTTTCCATTTGAATGACTCGTGGTATATAATCCTCACGTAAACTAAAACGCTGAGACAGAAATTTCAATTTTTTGGCTAAAGAAATGCTATTCTTCACATAAGCGACAACTTTTAATATATTTCACGATGTGTTATGAGGTTGAGCGACCAATACCATGACGAGAGTGGGCTGCTGCCAGCAGTGTGTTCGTAGCCCCGTGGTACCGCCCGTGTCTCATGTTCCAACGGTTAAGAAAATCGTCAGTTCTAAACGTGGTAGGGGCAGCGCGTGTGAGCTTTTTTTGTGTATTATTTCATGGAGCTGTGAATTCCCAGAAAAAATTCTATAACAAAACCTTTACACATCAAATCCTCTTGGCAGCTCGACTCAGTAAGTTGTGTTAATGGTCGTAGATCTCGGCTTTCTGACTGCCGAGGTGCTATACAGCACAAGCGTCTCTGAAGAAATTAAAATCGACCGTCAACGATACGAAATTCAATAATGTTCTTCCCTTAATACTCCCATGTCACGAAATAAATTGATTAGCAAATCGCAAGAAAATACTTTCAGCTCAAAGTGCAATGGTGAAAAACAACTGCACAAAAGGTAACGCCTCTTTCCTCTGCTGACAAGCCAATTTTGGGTTTCTAGGAATAGGTAACTTTATTTATGAAATGCCACATTTGCATACCTGTTGAGTATTACACAGCATACCATTTAAACACAGACCCAATCGAAATCTAAGTGAGTAGTATTTTACTAATTCGTGCAGATAGAGGCACGCATGTGTACAGATACTCAGTTTTGTTAAAACAGACTTTCGTCGTAAGGTTGTCGTGGGTAGTTTTGTTTCATTTCTTACAATACAGTGCACAGTTTTCATAAGGTTTCTTTTAGTGTTGTTAAAACAATACTAAACATGAGAGAGAAATTAATCATCAACGATATATGCGAATTCTCTGATGTTATCTATAACAGTCTGACAATACACATGCAGTTATTTGATTACATGCATATGGAAAACTTGTTCTGAGTTAAAGCTGTCAAACAAGGTTTGAAGAAGAATAAAATGCCACAACCAGACAACAGTTATTTTGGCGCAATGCGCTCTCCCCATATATAATACAAAAGCTTCGAGACGCATCTGCTGACTGGTCGTCTATTAAACCTGAAAAGAACAAAATGACGCAGAAGTTGGCCTTTTTTCCACATGCGACTACTTTGGGTTGAGAAGTGAAGAGAATTATGTTCAAATTTCCGTTAAATTGATAACTTCAGCAGACAGCAGAATTGAGTCTTAAAAAATGTAACAGAGAATGTAACAGAACACGCGAGTCTTATCAACAGTGCGCGACGCTTGCCCTTACGCTACGAGCTGTGACGTAGCTACAGCGCCTCTGGAAATGAACAACAGTTCCTCCAGAACTTCCGCATTCCACGGTGCTGTGGGATAACGCATATGACCGGATCTAGACTTCTGAGAGACAGACAGTTACAGCATTTCTTTTGCACTGCACGATAGTTTCAACAAACACAGCGCAATAGAGTAGCTCAAATGGAAAGGAACACTTCCCATTTAAATTTCTGCATTCTACACTGTTGGCAGTTCTGTGTAGGTGGCAGTTACGTTATTTTATTTCGGTGATTACAAAATAGAGTCGAATGTATGCACTGGGTAGCCAAGGCAGCTAGTTCATGGCGATTCGGTCAACCAAGTAAATGAATGTACTGCACATCCTGCAAACCACTACAGGGAGCCTTTGTGTCAGAATTCTCATCTCGTGTGCCGCAATGGTGTTATGATAGAGAAATGAGTCGTAGAGAAGAGGGTTTGGTGGCCTGTTGGACTGATGATAGTTTCATGTGATGATGGTCTGGGTTCGATTCCAACTTCTGCCGACGTTTTTTGATAGGGAGAGGCAGATTCTATTCTCTTCTGGCTACGCCAAGTGAAGAAGTTATAATGGCATTGTGGTCTGAAAATCGCATTAAACATGATATTCCTTCTCTACCAAGTAAACGTTAGCAGGAACCACAATAAAGAAAGGATTGGCGGCATGTAGAAACTCTATCACCAGTAACCTTTCTTACACTAGTAATTTATCTCTAGTGACGAAACACACCCTGTGTATGGTCACAGGACACATTCCATCTTTTATTTGAGCTTACGTATGTCGATAAAATTGGTTCTGGACTGGGAATGCAACTCAGACCGCCCTTAACGCGGAATTTTGATCCCTTCGTGACAATACAGCTCGACTACAACTTGTTTGTCCAAAACTGCAGATTCCTCAACATCTCCACACATTGCGCATGAATGGGTTGGAATCCTGACCCAGCACTAAACTTTTCACTGTGTATTATCAAGCTCTAGCATGGGAACACCTATCTGCTGGTGGATAATAATTTTTATATTTAATGCATTTTCATTCGTTGTCAACACTAACGATATAAGACGTTTTTGACTCCCAGTGAGACACAGAACTATTTGAGAGATCACTGTAAGTTCAAGGATGTTATTCCGAGCTGCTGGTGGAGAAAAATTCTGTAAGTGTCGTCTCTTTGTGTGTAGTTAACAACGGTATGTTTGGGGTTCGATTCTCAGTCAGCACTTAACTCTTCGTCATATTATTTCTAGTTCAAACATGCTTACATGTCGCTGCTGGTGTAACAAACTCATACTTAACGTTCCTTTTCTCTAGAATATAACAGCGATACGTGCCGGGTTGGAGTCCTGGGAAGGAGAAATTAATGTTTCGTCTCGTCATTTCATTTAGTATTATCTAGCTACTGCTGAGAAAATCCGATATGTCAAAGATGATTGTGCTTCGATAACAACCGGGTTAGTTTCTGGGTTCGAATCCCTGTCCAACACAAAGCTTTACCTCACTGCATTTCAAGTAAGTTACTTGTGAAGAAGCAGTATTTAACATATCTCGTAGTTCGTTAACAGGGACAATAGATGCTGGGTAGGAATTCGCGTCCGTTAAAAATGATACGTTATGTAATTCAATGTTGATATTTGCTAACTGATACTGTCCTAAAAAGAGGTATATCACTCTCTTTATGCCTAGTCAGGAATGACTGTTAATTTCCGTCAGCCATGGAATCTTAGCCTGCATGATTGGTTCAAATGGCTCTGATCACTATGTGACTCAACATCTGAGGTCATCAGTCCCCTAGAACCTAGAACTACTTAAACCTAACTATCCTAATTACATCACACACATTCATGCCCGAGGCAGGATTCGAACCTGCGACCGTAGCAGTCACGCGGTTCCGGACTGAAGTGCCTAGAACCGCACGGCCACCGCGGCCTATCCTGCATGACCTGTGTTTGAATTCATATGCAGAACGAGGCGGTTCGTCGTGTTATTTGAAATTCATACATAATCTCAACTAGCTGCTCGTGAATAACGTAAATTTTTAATGACATTTTGTGTTAAATAACAAGTATGGTTACTTTGAAGAGGAAATCATGAATACGGCGATCTTACTACGTGCATTACCTATCTGACGTAATTATGAGAGTGCTAAAATTTCAGGTATGTCATTTATTGCAATAAATGTGAGCTTACAAGCCTTAAGAACAGTCTTATCTGTGACGCGGTGTTCCCTGATATTTGTAGTATCGTATTTACATCTTGAGTTATTGCGATACAAAGCAGTGTTTTCTAGTGGTGACTTGTTGAAACCATTTTCAATAGTCAAACGACTGTACCAAGGAGCGATTAGAAGACCTGCTAGACAGCTGCGTTATGTAGGATGCATGGGATGATGCGAAATGCAATTCAGGTCATTCGGATACTTTTGAGCACTACTGTACATAAAATCAGAAGTTAAATATCAAATGTTTTCACCAATAGCGAAATGGTGGAACCTTAATTGACGAGAGAATTGTTTTTGCCTGACTGGGATTCGAACCCAGCATCTAGTACCGTCGTTTTCTAGCCATGAACAGACGATAAATAGCTATTGTTGGTTCACCAGTAGCGAGATGGGCGCATGTTTAGCTAGACATCAGTCGACGAAAAGTTCTGTGCTGAATGGAATTCAAACCCCGCACACGTGGTCATGAAGAAAGTTTAACTATCAAATTCTTTTCCAATAACAGCTACTAATGGCATATTTGTACTTTCAATGATGTGATGGAATGGAAAATACGCTGCTGGCTAGAAGCTGAATCCACAACATGGTTCAAATGGTTCAAATGGCTCTGAGCACTATGGGACTTATCATCTGAGGTCATCAGTCCCCTAGAACTTAGAACTACTTAAACCTAACTAACCTAAGGACATCACACACATCCATGCCCGAGGTAGGATTCGAACCTGCGACGATAGCGGTCACGCGGTTCCAGACTTGAAGCGCCTAGAACCGCACGGCCACACCGGCCGGCTGAATCCACAACATGACGTCGTTGGTGATCACAACGAACATAACGTCAAACCCAAATCCGTTTTCACCACTAGGATGGAGAGGAATGTTTGAACATGAAAAGATGTAAGGAAACGTTTGATCTTGTAATGTTGTGATAAAAAGCTCATCATGTGGCTGTGAGTTGAAACGAACACGTTACAGCTGACAACGCACGAAGAGACGTTGAAAATGCAACTTTTTTTCACCAGTAGTTCGGAGTGCACATGCTGGGGCTTGAAATTAAATAATGAATATTATGTGCTGATCAGGATTCGAAACCAGATGGGTGCCTTTAGAGGACGCCTACAAGAGTTTGCAATCTTCGAATTCTAATCCCAGTCCAGCACCACAATTTTCAACGTCTCAGTTTCAAATTAAGTAAGAGCCTTGTGAACTTACATGACCATTGGTTCATTAAATGAAACACGTTTTCTAGTTTACGACGGCTTGCTGGTGACAGAGTCTCTGCCTTACGGGGTTTCTCCATCTGTCACAGCTCAAACGAATGCCCAGTCGGTAGCGAAGGAATGTTATCTTTACTGTGGATATTGAACTACGGAGCTTACTGGCGTTCTGCACTTGGCGTTACTAGGGGTGAAGGAGAGCTACTTGTGTGAGTTAAAAATCTACGCCTGACGCGAGATGTGAACCTACACGTTTTACACATCAATACAAAATTAATCCACCAGAGCACAGAACCCCCTGCCAAGCACATAATTATGAATTGCAGAGTATTCATTTAGATGTAGATGCAGATGTCAAGGGACGCGTAACAGGAAGGAGGGCGGGATCTGGGAATGGATAGAAGTGCAGAAGTGCAAAATATAAGGGTGAAATGCTTGCAAAGTAACTTAGACGTGTGCCACAGTTCGTTTTATCTTAGGACCGAGAGATAAGGAAGGACTGTTCTCAGAACAAAGAATGGGTTATAGGGAAGGGGAGATCAAAGAATACGGTTTCATAGTTGGTGAGAGGAATGATAGAGAGTAAAGACAGCAGCAATTAAAAGAGAAAATGTAGCGTCTTTGGAAACCGCTAGATTTGTTTACAAAGTTTGAGGGGAGTGTAATAGAAGGGCACTTGCGACGATAGTGTCAGAGAGAGAGTGTGTGAGAGAGAATAGAAGAGATATTAACAACGAGTAAACATAAATGTTCAAATGTGTGTGAAATCTTATGAGACTTAACGACTAAGATCATCAGTCCCTAATCTTACACACTACTTAACCTAAATTATCCTAAGGACGAACATTCACACCCATGCCCGAGGGAGGTCTTGAACCTCCGCCGGGACCAGCCACACAGTTCATGACTGCAGCGCCTCAGACCGCTCGGCTAATCCCGCGTGGCGAGTAAACATAATATGAAATCGTTTGCGTATTGTGTGGAGGACGGAGGGTGGATTCATGGATGGAGGGGATGAGAGAGATGTATTTGAAATAACAAAAACTACTGTGACAGAGTCCATCTACGCTGATTAGTTTGTAAGTATGTAAACAGGGTATAAATGAAATAAAAATAGAATACTTAACAAACTGTATATTCAAAAGAAACCCACTTGAATTAAAAGTGCAACTCAAAGGAAAGCTAACCCATATTGTATCTTTTCTGTTGCCACGCGATCTTCCACTAACTCCCAATGAGGAAAAATGGCGAAAAAGAAGACATAACAAAACATTTTAAGAATCCTAATATTTTATCCAGAATCCTTCATTATTTTGTACTTCTATCACACGTCTTGGCATGGAATGTATAATCCGTCGGACGTAACAGCCTGATGAAACAACTTCCTCCCCGGCTTCCAGGACGCAGTCCCAAAGAGCGTCCGCAGTAGTTGGTTGGTTTCGTGACCAGTTCTCTGTTAATGTTCTGGCAACCTCAGCCCACATGTTTTCCATGGAGATCATATCAGCCGCCCGTGGCGGCCAGTCCATGACGTTGACGCCAATCGTGGAGAGCCGTTGCTGAACAAATGCAGACTTGTGAATGGGAGAATGGTCCTCTTCCAATGTGACGTCCCCTTCTGCGTACAGCATTCGCACTGACGGAAACATCACATTTTCCAATATGTGGGCATACTGCACGCTGTCCAGAGCTCCTTCTATCCTGTGAAGAATTCCCGCCCCTCTCGCAGAATTCCAACCCCAGCAGGTAACAAATAGCCGGCCACTTCTTCTCGTCGTGGTTACATATTCGCGTCGATGGCGAGTTCCTTGCGGCCTGTAAACGATTCGTGGACCGTCGTTATTGGTGGAAAACACCTTCTCATCAGTGAAAATGACGTTGTCCCACGACGCCCTCAGATGGAGCTTTGCAAATGCTAGCCGGTACAAAACGTTGTCTTCGCTGAGCGCTTGTTTCACGACGGATCGTCGTGCATGCAGTCCAGCGTCCCTCAGCCTTCGGCGAATCGTGTCACTGGAGCCGGGGAAGTTGGTCTCCCGCCGCAACTGCTTCGCGTTCAGAAAGGGATTTTCTCTGCTCCTAGACACTAGGTCCCTGTCTTCCTGCTGTGAGATCACTCTCTTCCTGCATGAGCCAGGAGCCTTGTTGGTGGTGCCTCTTTCAAGGCAGATCCTCCACCATCTCGTTGCAGTGGTATGTGATACGCCATACTGTCTGCCAGCTTCTCTGGTGGAACATCCTCCTTCCTCAATGAGAGCGACGACTCTACCTGGGCCGGCCGGTGTGGCCGAGCGGTTCTAGGCGCTTCAGTCTGGAACCGCGCGACCGCTACGGTCGCAGGTTCGAATCCTGCCTCGGGCATGGATGTGCGTGATGTCCTTAGGTTAGTTAGGTTTAAGTAGTTCTAAGTTCTAGGGGACTGATGACTTCAGATGTTAAGTCCCATAGTGCTCAGAGCCATTTGAACCATTTTTTGACTCTACCTCGAATAGACCTCTCCCAGTGAGCAATTACGGCAGACAGTCTGATGTGTATTTCTGCTTGCTGCTCTTATACTGATGCCAGGAGAGGAGGTAAACATATTTACGCCAAACGGAGCGGCAGAGGCAGAGGCATGCGGCGCAGCCGTGCTGGCTCGTCCCGGGCTGTTGGCGCACCAACGCCACCGCCAGCTCGCTCACTTGCGTCACGCCTCGGCCAGCCTGGCTGGCCCGTAGCTCGCGAGCCGCGGCTAGTACAGACCCGGGCCGCATGGCCACGATCACCCCTTGAAGGATCAAAAGTTACTCCTAACCTACCCAAGTCTGTAGTACAAACTAACACAGCTACAGCTATTATGCTATAATACGTGCAGGCACACCTACGGTTGACGATTTATTCAAATATTTGACGAACAATACTTTCAAAAATACATTCATTTTAAACATAGCTACCACAAAATATATCACCTAGCTAGCAATAGCATGACGCAGGAAACTATACTTTCTTGTAAGCGCTGTGCATTAGATGTAGCCTTAAAAAAAACCTGTATTCAACCACTACAACTAAGTGGAATGTAAAAGTAAACATGTTTGGCGGCAGCTTCTCCAAATAATAAGATATACTTAGTATATAATACACGTTTTGTGCACTTATAACATGTACTCAGTGTCTCTGAAACAATACGTGCTGCACGACGGAAATTACTTTCTGCTGAGGCACTTCATTTACATCTCAATGAAACAACACTACTAGAGAATATTGCTCTTTACGGCAGTCAATCCACTTGTAAATTCACATCATGATATCGCAGATTTTAGGCAACACGTTACTAGGGATGAGTAAGGCCTTAAGGTTTGCAACTAAACATGCTACTCCTAGCTACTACTTCATATGAAGTTAATTATTAACGTGTCTTCATAACCATGTGTGCGGCGTTCGACTCCCAGTCAGCATAGACGTTTTCGTCACCTTATTTCTAGTTAAACGTGTGCACATCTCGCTGATGGTGGACCAACATTGGACATTTCTCGTCTGTTCCTGGTTAGACAACGACGGCGGTAGGCGCTGGGTTCAAATACCGGTCAGGCAATACAACTTCAGTCGTCATTTAAGGTTCCAACCCCACTGCTGGTGACAAACTGTGATATCTACATTCTGGTTTTACGTACTTATTCAACATTCCGATTAGGTGCTGGGTTCGCATCCTTGTCCCCAGCATTACATGATGGCATTTCAATTTTAAACTTGTGCATCCTTTATTTCTTGACAATGCAACACTGTACAACGTCTTTCGAGGTTAATTACCAAGAAGGTAAATGTCATGTTAGGGTTCCTGCTTTCGTAAAAACATTATCGTCATTTACGTTCAAGTTGAGAATTGATAACTGATACTGGTGCAAACGTCAATATTTGACGTCTCTTTCTGCCTAGTGATCGAGTCTCGATAAGGCACAAAGCTTTGCTTGGTTAACAATGGCTTTACGTTCTGGGTTTGCATCCGGATCCAGAACGAAGACGTTGGTCATGTCATTTAAAGTACAACTTCGTGTACAAGTAACTGTTGATGAGTAATGTGAACAATGATATTACTAGTGATTCGCTGTCAATGTTGGGATTTCCATAGAGTGGTTGCTGCCGTTAATCACGTTTTCTTTTAACTGCTTAGTACTACATAAAGTTGATGTGAAACCATTCCCCGTTGAACGTTGAACGACGTTCAGCATGTGTTGGGTAAACCTTTTAGACAGCAAAGAACTTGTTTCCAATTGCCATACAACTTTATAAATCCATATACTGTCTCAAATATTTAATTGTGCCTAAGGATTACCGAACGATTTATGTAACAAAACTAGTTGTCACATAACATTTGAAATGTCACTTATTGTAATTAAGTCTAGTTTACAAACGTTAAGGACTGTCTGATCTCTTCTGTACTATTGTGGTGTTACTTTACATCTGCACGGACTGTCATAAAGACCAGTGTTCTCTAGTACCCTCTAGCGGTACCCATTGTGTATCTTACAACGACTGTACTGTGGAGGGTTGCGACGATGTGCAACACAGATATGCTATGTTGGTTGCATACATTCAGGTGCAGCCTACACATTGGAATTCAGGCGTGACCCACTTTTTTTGCTGTCGAGTGTACGTGAGTAAAATTAAAGAGTTATATCCACGAGAAGTTATCATGACCTATAACAAAAATTTCAGAGATCACATTATTTGTGTGAAATTCCATACAAGCTGCTACCACAGTAGTCACTGTTGCATAACACTGTATGAGGGAGAGGGGGGAGGGGGCGGGGAGACAACTCTTGCATCTCTAAAAACGTGGTGCTAACTTGCTGATAGCAAATGATTTTTTGGGCACTTAAATGGCCAAAACTTGGCAACGTCTCCTTTCTACCAAAGAAAGGCTCTCCATATCACAGAGTTTGACAAAGCTCCCAACTTCGAAAACATAAAAATAACCTCTCTTTAGCAGAAAGTTCACTTACGTCACATCATTTCCCCTGAATAGACTGAAGAAGATGTATAAAGTATCGTCCATAGACATCTAGCGTATTGTGTAATTTGTTCAGTTACGCGTGCGTGGTGAGGACGCACTGGGCAAAACATGAAGTAGTCACGATTGACCCTTGTTCACTATATGATTTTGTTCAGTCTCTGCAAACAGGATGTGTTAATTTCGCACCAAAACGAAAAACATATTTACAAAGACAGAGAACGATCAGCATCGGGTAACCTTTCCGAAAAAAAAAAAAGAAAACTGAATTTGTAACTCTCACAGAATGAGAGGCACGCAGTACATCGTGACATCTTAAACGGTAAAGCACCCTCTCGGTCTTACATGTGTAATATGCAAACTGATGGAAGCGCAAGGCAGACGAAACCTTACGCTCATATTTCACGATATTGCAAGGGACAGAGACGGCATTAGTGTTTAAGTAGGTGTTATAAATCCGTCCGCTCCATGTATATATTTTAGAATATTAATGTTTACTAAAGTTTGCGGCAAATGGCCGAGTTAAAAGGGTTCACTACATTAGATAGGAAGATAACTAATGAACTGAATAGTGTGCTTACACCACTCTGGTCACTGTAGCCTATACCTTTTTTGAGTCGTCATTCTTCAGGCTGGTCTGATGCGATACACCATGAATTTCTCTCCTGTGTCAACCTTTTCATTTCAGAGAAGCTCTTGCACCTTATGTCGTCAGTAATTTAGTTTGATATATTCCAGTCTCTGTCTTAGCCTGTAGTGTTTAACTTCGACAGCTCGCTCTAGCACCATGGAACTTATTGCCTGATGTTTTGACACATGTCCTGTCACCCTGCCATTTCATCTTGTCAATGTTTTCCGTATGTTCCTTTTTTCACTGTCTCTCCGGAGAACCTCCTCATTCCTCATCTTATCAGTCCACCTGATTTCACACATCCTTCTATAGCACCAAATCTCAAACGATTCGAGTCCTTCCTTTTTCCTGTCTATGGTTCAGTTCCATACAATGTTGTGTTGAAAATTTACATCCTCGGAAATTTCTTCCTCTATTTAAGGCTCATGTGTAATACTAGTACAGTTCATTACGCCAGAAATACCCACTACACTTGTGCTAGCTTGCTTCTTTGATTTCTCCTTGCTTCAACCGTCTTGTGTTATTTTACTGCAGAGGTATCAAAATTCCTTAACTTCGTCTACTTTTTGGTCTCCAATTATAGTGCTAATTTTATCGCTCTCTCATTTCCACTACTCCTCACTGTTTTCGTCTTTTCTTCGGTTCATCCTCTATCCATATTCCCCCCACACACTAAACTGTTCATTCCATTCAACAGGTCTTGTAATTCTTCTTTACTCTCACCGAGTACAGCTGTATCATCAGCGACTCTTATTATTAATATCCATTCACCCTCAGTTTTAATCCCAATCTTGAATCTTCCTTTTACTTCCGTCATTGCTTTTTCGACCTCTAGATTGAGGTGTAGGGACGAAAGGCTGCATCCGTGGCTTAAACCATTGTCAATCCGAGCTCATCGTTCTTGGTCTTCTGTTCTCGTTTTTCCCGATTGGTTCTTGTATGAGTTTTGTTAAACTTTGCGATAAGATGAACCTTCCTTCAGCAGAAAGGAGAAATTGAAATATTTTGCTGAGAGAAGTTGCTAAAAAAGCATTTACTATCAGCAAGTCCAGCTACGTTTATAGAGCACGCGAGAATTTTTCACTACTTATTTTGTATTCAGGCGTTTAATTTTACTATGAGAATACCAACTGATTCAGTCCAAACTACTCTCACATCCAAAAAAGGTGGAACAAGTTCCAAAGAAGAGTAGCAGGTTTCTTGAAGGAATCATTTAGTAAGCTCGGAGAAGCTCATCGAGCACGAGCGGTAAACGCTACAAAGGAGGTGCTGTATATCACGCTGAGCTATACCGCTGAAATTTCGAGAGTCTACGTTCCATGAGAAGTTGGAGAAGATGCACTGACAGAAACGGAAAGTGTTACACCACGAAGCACCCGTTCGATACTCGTCAAATTTTGTTGAAACTGACATTCCACTGGGAACTGATGTGAATTATCAACATCAGTAAGATCTGTTACGCCCACGGGTATAAATTCACTTTTGTATTCGCTATGTCATGGAAACAAGCAACTTTTGAACATCATCTTGAGGAATTTCTTTACACGCCTGAAACACACACTATGTCACTCGATGGCTGTTACTCGCTGGAGGCTGGTATGAAAGCATATCTGTTCCCATCTATCTCAGACATATTCTGGGTTTGCAAATCAAGGATTGGGTAGGTCAGTGAAGGATTCGTATATTACTCGAGGCGTCTGAGGCGTGAAGTGCAGTGTGCGGTCTTGCATGAGCCTGCTGAAATACGCTATTTCGTGCTCTAGTCAAGAACTGTACGACAGAAAGTTTAACTACAAAATTTAATGGTCTTGAACGCAATGTAACGTAGTGACTATTACAAGAAACCGGTTTCGATTGACTAACAACCATTCTCAGTTCATGATTACTCTATAATTGGTATGTAAGTGCAACAAAGTCATTACAAATTGTAACTTGTCAAAACTTGGTCAAAACATGACTGCTAGCAGAAGTGGTATGGTGTCAATGGGAACCGACGTATGGCAGCTCGGGATTCCAATCTACACTCATGCTCATAAATTAAGGATAACTGCAGAATGTGGTGCCACCAACGTGGCACTACACAAAACTGGCGCTAATAGCAAAGGCACTTAAGGAACACACACGACACAGATCTGTAAGTGCACGGTATTGGCGATAAGTCGAGAAAACCGTCCCGAAACACATCTGCTACAAAACGCCACTGTTCCCTGCGCGTGTACCCCGACATCAATATGGGATATGATCACCATGCACACGTACACAGGCCGCACAACGGGTTGGCATACACTGGATCAGGTGGTCGAGCAGCTGCTGGGGTATAGCCTCCCATTCTTGCACCAGTGCCTGTCGGAACTCCTGAAGTGTCGTAGGGGGTTTGAAGACGTGCAGCGATACCTCGACCGAGAGCATCCCAGACGTGCTCGATGGGATTTAGGTCTGGGGAACAGGCAGGCCACTCCAATCACCTGACATCTTCTGTTCCAAGGTACTCCTCCACGGTGGCAGCTCGGTGGTGCCGTACCTTATCATCCATCAGGGGGAAGGTGGGACTCACTGCACCGCTGAAAAGACGGACATACTGGTGCAAAATGACGTCCCGATACACCTGACCTGTTACAGTGCCTCTATGCAGGGGTGTACGTGCACCGACCATAATCCCACCCCATACCATCAAACCACAACCCCCATACAGGTCCCTTCCAAGGACATTAAGGGGTTGGTATCTGGTTCCTGGTTCACGCCAGATGGAAACCCGGCGAGAATCACTGTTCAGACTATACCTAGACTCGTCCATGAACAAAACGTGGGACAATTGTTCCAATGACCATATACTGTGTTCTTGACACCAGACTTTACGGGCTCTCCTGTGACCAAGGGTCAGTGGAATGCACCTTGCAGGTCTTCGGGCGAATAAACCATGTCTGTTCAGTCGTCTGTAGACTGTGCGTCTGGAGACAACTGTTTCAGTGGCTGCGGTAAGGTCTCGAGCAAGGCTACCTGGAGTACTCCATGGCCGTCTGCGGACACTGATGGTGAGATACCGGTTTCCTTGTGGTGTTGTACACTGTGGATGTCCCATACTGTAGCGCCTGGACACGTTTCCTGTTTGCTGCAATCGTTGCCATAATCTTGAGGTCACACTTTGTGGCACAACGGAGGGCCCGTGCTACGACCTGCTGTGTTTGGCCAACCTCCAGTCGCCCTAGGATTGTACCCCCTCATAATGTCATCAATATGTGTTCTTTGAGCCATTTTCAACACACAGTCACCATTAGCACGTCTGAAAACGTCTGCACACTTACTCGCTGCACCGTACTCTGACATGCACCAACACACCTCTGCGTATGTGGACTGCTGCCAGCGCCACTGTGCGACGAACACAGGTTAAATGCACCGCATGGTCATGCCCCGAGGTGATTTAAACCCGCAAACCGCCCACCAGAGCGTTGTTTCACCGTGTATCAGCTTTATCCTTAATTTATGAGCATGTGTGTAGTTCCTAGCAGTCTGTTTGACAAGGTTCGTGGTGACATTCTATGCCTGGGTTTCAGCTGTTGTCAAACGTCTGTCGTGAGGGCCAATCGAACACACCCCTGAAGATACTCTTCATGCCACACTGTTGTCCTCAGTTAATCTCGTCACGAATAGAACTACTGCCTAAACAAAACTGTCCAACCAGCTTTCCATGTCCCTCAAATCAATAATTCAAACTTTCTCAAAAGCCCACAAGACGGCGATGTGCTCCGTGTATACATCCCCTGGGCAAGTTATGCTGCTGTTTACAACTGAAAAGCTTCGGTTATGTTGGACATGCTATCAGCCATCATATAAGCACACCATTCTTCATCTGTAGGAATGGTTTTCATCTGTACTAAAAATACTGACAATAAACTCTCGTAGCACAAGATGGAGAGGATGCTAACTATATGTGCAATCAACTAGCGGTAGCATACAAAACTTAGGGTTTGAAGATTAATTACCAAAAAACAGAATACTTGGGTAATGATTCAGATGAGCTATACAGTGAAGGAAAGAAAATCAAAAAGATAAACACTTTCTGTTGTTTGGGATCCATTTTAGAAATCGAGGGAAAATCAGAGTCAGAAATAAATAAAAGAATTAGTAGCGGACGGAAGGACATTGGGATGCTTAACTCAGTCTTATGGAGCAGGAATGTAGTGAGCAGAACTAAAAAATTAATATACAAATCCATATTAGAGAGTGTGGTTCTGTATGGAACGGAGACCTGGACAATTAACATGAAGCACATTAAAAAAATTACAAGCTCTAGAGATGGACTTCTGGAGAAGATGGGCAAGAATCTCCAGAAAAGAAAAGGAACACCGAAATAATGAGGAGAATGGAAATAAAAGAAAGAATATATGACGTAATGGATAGGAAGAAATTACAGTGCTACGGGCATGTACGACGAATGGAGAAAACCAGAATACCAAAATTGATACTGGAGTGGGAACCGGAGAGGAGAAGAAGAAGAGGATGACCTATGAGCACCTGGATCCAAAATGTACAGCTCACAATAAGGAGAACTGGCGCAGAGGAAGAGGACACACAAGATCGAAACACCTGGAGGAATATGTTGAAAATATAGTTTAAGAACGTTTATTCTTTGTATTGTAATTTCCGGGTATATTATTATTTTGAAGATAAGCCTCTGTAATGAGGAAAAGCTCAAAATAATAATAATAAAAATAAATGATGAAATTTTAATCAGCATATCAGCGAGGTATTGAAATGGTGGAATATGAGTACGGCAGCATATATTCGGTGTTCACTGTGCAACAAACTCCTTTATGTCAATGTATTACTTCCTACAACAAATATCTCGCAAAATGACGACGACCAGAAAATCAGAGAACTTAGAGCTCATACAGAGGTTTATGTATAGTCGTTCTCTCCAGGGGACATTTGCAAATGAAACAGGAAAGAGGGACAAAATGATAGAGGTACTCTCTCACATACAGCGGAATGTACATGTAGAAATGTGTTTGTCTTTTGCTCTTTAGTAGGCAAATGTACTTCTCAGTACTTTTGTATCGGTAGAAAAGATTACTTGACACCTTAATGCAGAACCAAAAGAAACAGTTTTCAGCTGCCGTGCATTCTCCACGACCGTGGGAAGTGCCCGCTTTTGCCGCACTGCACTTTCCTTACAGTCTGTGCGAGGTGTGCGCCAGACAAGGAGAGTAAGCACCCAGGCCGCGCTGATCCAGTGGGTGGCTCTTCTTGCGACAGCTACTCGCAAGCTGGATGGGAGCAGCGGTGCGTATAAACAGCCGCGAGGTGCCTGCCGTGTAATGGACTTTTAATGCGGGCCGTGGCTGAAAGCGCCGGAGAGCGCTAATGCACCGCAACACATCAAGCTAAGCTCCGGCCGGCTTCCGGCCACGGTGGCAGGTCGGAATTCCTTACCGCCGTCCCATCCGGCGCACACACTCGGTTTCTGTTGCTCAACAGACGAAGGTGTCGGCTTTCTGGTTAGGAAACCTCTACTCCCTAGCGTAGAGTAGATAGTCTGTGGAGTGTAGACTCAGATTTGCGGTACAGAATTTTTGTCGGCATTGGAAGTCCTCTACAGGACTACTGAACCGTGATGTCTCCATAGCTGTTCACAGTTGCGTTAAGTGTTGGCGGTGCAGGAGTTAGTGCATGAAATGACCTCCCGATTATGTCGCATAAATGTTCGATGGGATTCATGTCGGGCGCTCGAATCGCCCACAATTTTCTTCAAACCATGAATTCTGGCCCGGTGACTTGGCTCATCGTCATCCACAAAATTTCCATCCTTTTCCTTATTTGAGAACGTGAAGTCCATTATTGGTTGCAAATGGTCTCCAGGTAGCCGAACATAATTGTTTCCAGTCAATGATCCATAAGCTAGACCAGAGGACCCGGTCCATTCATACAAACACAGCCTACACCATTGTGGAGCCACCACCAGCCTGGACAATGCTTTGATGACAACTCTTCGTGAGGTCTGCGCAACAGTCGAATCCTACCAATGGCTGTTACCAACTGAAATCGGGACTCATCTGACCAGACCACGGTTTTCCAGTCGTATACGGCCCAACTGATACGGTTACAAACCCAGTAGAGGCGGTGCAGGCGAAGTCGTGCTGTTAGCAAAGGCTCTCAGTCTTCTGCTGCCACAGCCCATTAATGCCAGATTTCGCTGCACTGTCCTGACGGATACATTCGCCGTACGTCCCAAATTGATTTCTGCGGGTGTTTCACGCAGAGTTGCTTGTCTGTTAGCACTGATAACTGTTATGCAAACGCCGCTGCTCTCGGTCGTTAAGTGAAAGCCGTCGGCCATTGCGTTGTCCATGATGAGAGGTAATGCCTGGAATTTGGTATTGTTGGCACACTCTTGACACTGTGGGTATCGGCATACTGAATTCCCTGACGATTGCCCATGTCCCATATACACTCCTGGAAATGGAAAAAAGAACAGATTGACACCGGTGTGTCAGACCCACCATACTTGCTCCGGACACTGCGAGAGGGCTGTACAAGCAATGATCACACGCACGGCACAGCGGACACACCAGGAACCGCGGTGTTGGCCGTCGAATGGCGCTAGCTGCGCAGCATTTGTGCACCGCCGCCGTCAGTGTCAGCCAGTTTGCCGTGGCATACGGAGCTCCATCGCAGTCTTTAACACTGGTATGCCGCGACAGCGTGGACGTGAACCGTATGTGCAGTTGACGGACTTTGAGCGAGGGCGTATAGTGGGCATGCGGGAGGCCGGGTGGACGTACCGCCGAATTGCTCAACACGTGGGGCGTGAGGTCTCCACAGTACATCGATGTTGTCGCCAGTGGTCGGCGGAAGGTGCACGTGCCCATCGACCTGGGACCGGACCGCAGCGACGCACGGATGCACGCCAAGACCGTTGGATCCTACGCAGTGCCGTAGGGGACCGCACCGCCACTTCCCAGCAAATTAGGGACACTGTTGCTCCTGGGGTATCGGCGAGGACCATTCGCAACCGTCTCCATGAAGCTGGGCTACGGTCCCGCACACCGTTAGGCCGTCTTCCGCTCACGCCCCAACATCGTGCAGCCCGCCTCCAGTGGTGTCGCGACAGGCGTGAATAGAGGGACGAATGGAGACGTGTCGTCTTCAGCGGTGAGAGTCGCTTCTGCCTTGGTGCCAATGATGGTCGTATGCGTGTTTGGCGCCGTGCAGGTGAGCGCCACAATCAGGACTGCATACGACCGAGGCACACAGGGCCAACACCCGGCATCATGGTGTGGGGAGCGATCTCCTACACTGGCCGTACACCACTGGTGATCGTCGAGGGGACACTGAATAGTGCACGGTACATCCAAACCGTCATCGAACCCATCGTTCTACCATTCCTAGACCGGCAAGGGAACTTGCTGTTCCAACAGGACAATGCACGTCCGCATGTATCCCGTGCCACCCAACGTGCTCTAGAAGGTGTAAGTCAACTACCCTGGCCAGCAAGATCTCCGGATCTGTCCCCCATTGAGCATGTTTGGGACTGGATGAAGCGTCGTCTCACGTGGTCTGCACGTCCAGCACGAACGCTGGTCCAACTGAGGCGCCAGGTGGAAATGGCATGGCAAGCCGTTCCACAGGACTACATCCAGCCTCTCTACGATCGTCTCCATGGGAGAATAGCAGCCTGCATTGCTACGAAAGGTGGATATACACTGTACTAGTGCCGACATTGTGCATGCTCTGTTGCCTGTGTCTATGTGCCTGTGGTTCTGTCAGTGTGATCATGTGATGTATCTGACCCCAGGAATGTGTCAATAAAGTTTCCCCTTCCTGGGACAATGAATTCACGGTGTTCTTATTTCAATTTCCAGGAGTGTATGTAGCTCCACCCACCATTCTGCGTTAAACGTCTGTTAATTCCCATCTTGCGGCCATAATAAGCTCAGAAACGTTTTCACAGGAATGATATGGCTGCAAATGACAGCTCCGCCAATGCACTGCCCTTTTATAACTCGCGTATGCGATACTACCGCTATCTATATACGCGCATACAGCAATCCCATAACTGTCGTCATCCGAGTGTACATGGCCCCCAATGTTACGTGACTCTGGTACAGCGTGAGGTTTGCCCTCAAGCGGGAAGAGTTTGATATAGGGTGCCCCACTGCAGACTGTCAACGAAGGTCCGAGCATACAGATTAAGCTCTCAGATATGTGAATGGCTCGAAGACTTCTTAAGTAACAGAACCCATTACGTTTTCCTTGACGGCGAGTGTTCATCAGAGACAAAGATGTCGACAGGAGCGTCGCAGGAAATTGTGATAGGAGCATTGTTGCTCTCTATGTGCGTATGTGAATGATCTGAGGGATAGGATGAGCAGTAATTTGTGGCTGTGTGCTGATGATGCTGTGGTGTACGGGGAGGTATTGTGTTTGAGTGGCCGTAGGAGGTTACAACATGGCTTACAGCAAATTTGAAGGTGATGTGAATGGCAGCTTGCTATGAATGTAGAAAAATGTAAGTTAACCCGGATGAGTAGAAAAAAATTATCCTGTAATGTTTGAATTCAAGATTTCTGGTGCGCTGCTTGACACAGTCGTACCTATTAAATACTTAGGCGTAAAGTTTGCAAAGCGTTTTGAAACGGAACGAGTATCTGTCGACGGTATTAAGGAAAGAGAATAGTCGACTTCCGTTTATAGGGAGAATTTTAGAAAAGTGTGTAAAGAAGGCTGTATGTAGAAGGCTTGGGTGACCCATTCTTGAGGACTGTTCGAGTTTTTGGGATCCGCTAGATTTGTTACCGCTAGGTTTGATTAACATGCGGATGTGAAGGAGATACGTACTTTGTGAAGTCAAATGGAAATCCCTGAATCGAAAACGACATTCTATTGAGAAAATTTAGAGAACCGGCATTTGAAGCTTACGACAGAACGAGTCTACTGCCGCTAAAGTAAATTTCGCGTAAAGACCACGAAGGTAAGAGAAACTAGGGCTCGTACGGAAGCATATTTATATAGTCGTGGAACTGGAAAGGGAATGACTAGTAGTGACACGTGGTACCATCCGATGAGCACCGTACGGTGCCCCATGGAATTTAGACGTTGATGCAGATATAAGAGCCCAGCAGATTTTGAAGATCATTGCGTTGGGTAGTTGTGAAGTTTTAAATATCCTCACAAAAACGTCAAACTGCTCCGACAATACTTGTGGACAGTTACAGTCCTCCACTGTTTAATCCTTCTTCAACACGACACATTTTTCCAATGACTCGGGGAGAGTTTTCGACTATTAAACAGCCGGCCGGAGTGGCCGAGCGGTTACAGGCGCTACAGCCTGGAACCGCACGACCGCTACGGTCGCAGGTTCGAATCCTGCCTCGGGCATGGATGTGTGTTATGTCCTTAGGTTAGTTAGGTTTAAGTAGTTCTAAGTTCTAGGGGACTTATGACCACAGCAGTTGAGTCCCATAGTGCTCAGAGCCATTTGAACCATTTTGACTATTGAATTCATTTTTGACTTCAGGAATCACCTCCTTAGCACTCCGCCTTCAGGCCAAAAATGGCCCATCGGGACCATCCGACCGCCGTGTCATCCTCAGAAGAGGATGCGGATAGGAAGGGTGCGTGGTCAGCACATCGCTCTCCCGGTCGTTATGATGGTTTTCTTTCACCGGAGCCGCTACTATTCGGTCGAGTAGCTCCTCAATTGGCATCACGAGGCTGAGTGCACCACGAAAAACGGCAACCGCACTTGGCGGCCCGGGTGGTCACCCATCCAAGTGCCGGCCACAACCGACAGCGCTTAACTTTGGTGATCTGACGGGAACCGGTGTATCCACTGCCGCAGGGCCGTTGCCAATCACCTCAAACTTTTGGAAATCCCTCAAACACAATCGCATCTTAGTCTCGGGAAGGAAGAAGACGCCACTGAGCGCCAAGTGAGGGTAACAACGGCGGTGACGTAAAATTTGGCAGTCCAAGGAAACGTCATGTGTGACTGTACGCTGCAGAAAAACTGAGACGTTTTCGTGTACTGAAAACATACCTTTGGACAGCTACCTCCGATGTTTCGTGTTAACGGCCTCCCGTCAGGAGATTTGTTACCCTCACACCATGGCTTTACCAAAACCCACACATCATCACGTTACCCGATGATGACTTGGCCTTCGCCTTTTTAGTGGGGGTGAATACACATTTTTCCACTTCTTTTTCTCCACCCAGCTCGCACACACCTGATTAAGCAGCTAGAGACGCAGCACCGCATTTACTTTCGCATCAGTTCCGTGGGCGTTTTGGATGTGTTTGAGCAGTCGGCAACACTTATTACGATCAAAACGTGTGTCAAAAGTTGAAAACTGATCTACGGCCGATTTTCACGTTTTCCACTATTGGTTGGCTCTGAGCACTATGCGACTTAACTTCTGAGGTCATCAGTCGCCTAGAACTTAGAACTAGTTAAACCTAAGTAACCTAAGGACATCACACACATCCATGCCCGAGGCAAGATTCGAACCTTCGACGTAGCGGTCGCTCCGTTCCAGACTGTGGCACCTAGAACCGCACGGCCACACCGGCCGGATTTTTCCACTATTTCCTGGAGTGTGATACGCTGGTCTTGGGCACCAGGACCTCCTCTTGAAACCTCTGGTTCTTCACAGAGCGATGGACTGACACTTTGTTCTTCATCATTCACTTTTGTTCGAGCACATTCGAACGTGTGCGTCACCTGTGCGCTGTGTCATATGATCGTGAGTTTTTGCTACATACTCCCACCAATTAACGATGGTGTCTTAAGTCATTCTTCCTCCTGAAATGCAGAAATCGAATGATCGCGCGCTACTCCGCTTATCAGAGGGCTGCACCATTTCGTTTCGGCTGCTGTGACGGCGTATAACGATACTGTGGCACTGGTATTTGCTTGTGTACCAGGACTGCAGACGCGTAGCGCCAAGCAAGCAAAACACTAATTACCTAACTTCATTTTCTCGAGGTAACAATTAAAACTTTATGACTACTCGGGTACATTTATTGTACAGACAGATCACTTTCAAAACTATCGCAGATTTTGTACACACCTCTTACAGGCATCTTAATATCAATGGTTAACAGCCATTTTGCATATGGTGTGTAGTATATCAGTTCCTATATATTTTCGATTGAAGAATCAAAATATATCCTTAAAATGTAGTAACACAGAAATTTTTCGAGATATTTAAACTTATACAGAACCTTTTCTTTTACTTTTTCTGTGACTATTTTATTTCTTTATACTCTATGTGATCAAAAGTATCTGGACACCTGGCTCAAAATGACTTACAAGTTCGTGGCGCCCTCCATCGGTAATGTTGGAATTCAATATGGTGTTGGCCCACCCTTAGCCTTGATGACAGCTTCCATTCTTGCAGGCAATCGTTCAATTAGGTGCTGGAAGGTTTTTTGGGGCCCATTCTGCAATGAGGAGAGGTTCAAAAATGTTTCAAATGGCTCTGAGCACTATGGGACTCAACTTCTGAGGTCATTAGTCCCCTAGAACTTAGAACTAGTTAAACCTAACTAACCTAAGGACAGCACACACATCCATGCCCGAGGCAGGATTCGAACCTGCGACCGCAGCGGTCTCGCGGTTCCAGACTGCAGCGCCTAGAACCGCACGGCCACTTCGGCCGGCAATGAGGAGAGGTATCAAAAATGGTTCAAATGGCTCTGAGCACTATGGGACTTAACATCTATGGTCATCAGTCCCCTAGAACTTAGAACTACTTAAACCTAACTAACCTAAGGACAGCACACAACACCCAGTCATCACGAGGCAGAGAAAATCCCTGAATCCGCCGGGAATCGAACCCGGGAACCCGGGCGTGGGAAGCGAGAACGCTACCGCACTACCACGAGATGCGGACGGAGAGGTATCGATGTCTGTCGGAGAGGCCTGGCACGTAGTCGGCGTTCCAAAACATCCCAAAGGTGTTCTATTGGATTCAGGTCAGGACTCTGTGCAGGCCAGTCCATTACAGGGATGTTATTGTCGTGTAACCCCTCCGCCACATGCCGGGCATTATGAACAGGTACTCGATCGTTTTGAAAGATGCAGTCCCCATCCCCGAATTGCTCTTCAACTTGAGGAAAGAAGGAAGATGCTTAAAACATCAATGTAGGCCTGTGCTGTGATATTGCCACACAAAACAACAAGGGGTGCAAGCCCCCTCCATGAAAAACACGACCACACCATAACGCCACCGCCTCCGAATTTTACTGTTGGCACTACTGTTGGTATTCTCCATTCACACACGCTGCTCCGGATCGCCACGTTGTATACCGTGATTCGTCACTCCACACAACGTTTTCCCACTGTTCAATCGTCCAATGTCTATGCCACTTACACCAAGCGGGGCGTCGTTTGGCATTTACCGGCGTGATGTGTGACTTATGAGCAGCCGCTTGAAATCCAAGTTTTCCCAGCTCCCACCTAACTATCATAGTACTTGCAGTGGATCCTGACGCAGTTTGGAATTCCTGTGTGATGGTGTGGATAGACTTCTGCCTATTACACATTACGGCCGTCTTCAACTGTCGGCAGTCTCTGTCAGTCAACAGAAGAGGTGGGCCTGTCGCTTTTGCGCTGTACGTGTCCCTTCACGTTTCCACTTCACTATCACATCGGAAACAGTGGACCTAGGGATGTTTAGGAGTGTGGGAATCTCACGTACAGACGTATGACACAAGTGACACCCAATCACCTGACCACGTTCGAAGTTCGTGAGCTCCGCGGAGCGCCCCATTCTGCTCTCTCATGATGTTTAACGACCACTGAGGTCCCTGATATGTAGTACCTGGCAGTAGGTGGCAGCACGATGCACCTAATATGAAAAACGTATGTTTTTTGAGTGTCCGGATACTTTTGATCACATAGTGTGTGTTCCAGATGTACTTTTGGCACGTTCAGTGGAGAAGGAGAGGCATGAAACTATAGTCCTGCAACTGGAGAGAATTAAATAGAAGGACCACAAGTCAATGGTACGCTGTGATTTTAAAGTTGTTGTCTGAATTAAAGATTTATAGGCTGGTTTCACAAAACAGTGTTGATTTCTGTGTTTGTGGTTGAGATGAAGCCTCAAAAACTACTATATTGTCAATTAACCACCTATGAAACAAATGCGTATTGCAGGAAACGAGAGTGTTAGCAACAAACCGTCACCTGAGAAGTAAAATCAATCGTACTTCCTCCGCCTCAGGTTAAGTTAGGTGCGATGAAAAAATTTGCAGAGGCTCTTGATAAACAAGCTCCAGCTCTCGGCTGATACACGTCTACAGAATTGGTAGTTTAATAACTGTTTTTATGTCTTTTCCTCGTAGCATATTTCTAAAATTTCATGCGTGCTTCCTTTTGAGAAGTCTAAACTCGCATTTTGTAAGGGTAAATTAGGGTAGTGTGTAGGGCAGCTACATAGCTTGTAACGTGTGCGCGGGGCACACAATACTCATTAAAGCCTGTACTATGGTAAGTGAGCGGTGTTCACCTTATGAGAAAGGATTTTCGTATAGATATCGACCGCGTGTACCTGAATGGTGGCAAATCAGACTTACACCCACTCTATAATAACAATGATCCGTCAAGCAATTTCGAAATGCAATTACACGTCAGGATGGACCAAAAGCAACACTGAAGATGCTACCAATTTGATAATAATACGGTCGCCAGCCTAATTAGGCATTAACTGAGTTTCTTCCCTGTACAATTTGGTGCATATTCATGCAAAAAAACACGTAGTAACACTGCATAATATAGTAAAATTTTAGAACCAGAAAATCTATTGAACTGACAGTTTCACGTTCTGTACTGATATGGAAAAACCATGAATACATAACACTACACTATAATGTATACTACAAAACTTCGTACTGTCTATTGATCTGATTAAAATCGGGCATAGGTTACCCTAGAAATAGCACTTTCGAGCCACACACAAAATGTAAATTTTGATAAAGATAAAACACTGATAAATTTTGGCTTTAATATTGATTTTAAATTTTGCTGGTCAAACCATTTTAGAACACTTCAGAATTCAAATGAATAAAAGGGGGAGGGGGACCCTGAAACTGTTATGATCACTGTATTAAAAATAATGATTACTGAATTTATTATGCGTTCAAGATTTCCAGTATATATGTTACTACACTTTTTATCTTATTTACTTCTCATTTGAATACCTTTATATCTGTCTCGAAATAATTAAACTTCATTACTATATCAATATTAAAGTTATCTTTCAACTTTGTTAGACCTTCGGTATTCATTTACTGGTTCATTAACAAAACAGTTCTTTAAACACCATTCTAACATAGTTAGGTCTGCAAGTAATTATTATTAACACAAAATTTAATTTTTTATTTCGGGACACTCGGATTGCACAATATTTGGAAAGGACCCTGTCTAGGTTAGTTGTGAGGATAATTAAATGATGGGAAAGTTCTGGTAAAATTTAGGTTATTATTGAACAGTTCACTCTATGGCCCATACGAATACAGTACTAAAAGTTTCAACCTGCTTGTGTCGATGCGGCAGTTGGCGGGTGGCGAGATTGTAACACCACAGCTCTTATGCTGTATGGATTTATTTTGTTTTTGCTTTATTTAATGTTACATTGTTGATCTTCTGTAAATGTGTTTGAATCGATAACATAAAATTGTGTACTCTTTTCTTTGTCAAACCTTTGATGTCGTGATTTGATTCTATGCAAAGTAGTGTATCTGTAATTTAAAATTCTTTGTCCCATTTGGAGGGAACAAAACTTACTGTATATAATTGTAATTTTGTGTGAATAATTTTTTGTAGAAGTGTCAATATGTGAAAATGTTCTGTTTTATTTAATGTGTTTGTTTGCTGTTATGTAAACTGCTGACCTTCACTTAGGGTTCTTAGTTAGTTTGTATGTAAATGGTGTAGTGGTTCCCCTCAGGAACGGAACTGTGTAGCGCGCGCAAAGTGTGGTTGGCCTAGGTGTAAAAGGCGGAACTGATAGTCAGTCGGGGACGAGCCAGCAGTCGGAGACGAGCTACGAGTCAGGGACGAGCCAGCAGTCAGGGACGAGCTACGAGTCGGGGACGAGCTACCAGTCGGGGACGAGCTACGAGTCTGTGCACTGCCATGTAAAAGATGCATATTGTGCTGATTCCGAGAGAGGCTTTTCCTGCTTCTTTCCAAGGCCTCGGATGGATGGATAAATAGCTGGAACTATTCTGGAGTTTGTATCTATCATCGCCACCAAGAAATGACAGAGTCCAGCAATTCTGCCTACAATTCCACCTACCAACAGGCAGTTGCCACCACATTGCGCAATCATTGCAACGTAATACTATAATGATGTACAGTGAAGGATCAGCTTAATGGACGTGCTAATGTGCTGAAATATAAGGTAATTTGTATCTGAACTTATGTACCTACCTTGATTTTTCTCCTCATCATAACACCTCTCAGGTTCCTCTCGGTTTGAGCTAAAGTGATATCCGAGTGTCCTTACTAAAAGAAATTAAAGCCTAGAGTTTTGCTAATTAATGCCTCTTGAACTTAGTAAAAAGAAAGTTAAAGTTAATGTGGCGATAGAGTGAGTTAAAGTAAATGTTGTTTGCTGAAAATATTCCTATTAAAACTGCTTACTAAAGTGCTGTTGCCAACTTCAAAATTAAAAGTTCTTAAGACTGAGGCTTATAAAGTAAATGATCATATTGTTGCCTGCAGTAAATTCTAAAAGGTGAGTCAGTTTCTTGCAATTTTGTCAACATTGTGTTTTGCTGTAGTAAAAAGTGGGAAACTGCAATAATAGAAAACTATATGTTCATGATTGCTAAGTGTTTGTCTCTCTTGTGTATTAGAAGTGCATATTAATAGTAATGTTACAAAGACCATTCACTTTGTGTAAGTCCTGAAAGTAATAGTGTGTTTCGGAATCTCTTATAATTTTGCAAATAGTTTGTGCTGCTCCAGTTATTAGCTTCAATCTTAAAACATATGTGTGTCAGAGTTCATTGCACTCGCGTGTGGTTAAGTCTAGGTTGTGTTTGTCCATTATAGTTACTTATACCTACTTTCTTAAACGAGAACATTAATCTTTCTCTTGCCTAATTAGGCTGGCGACCGTTTCCCTTATTCTATAAACAGGATAGCTAGGCAAAAATTTGTTTGCTACTGTTGAAATATTTACGTAATTCTCACTTTCACTTCCGATAAGCCACCTCCGTTCGGTACAACACGGTCAACCTAGCAAAATTCCTCTCAGAGGGTAACACTGCTCTGTTGCTTTATACCATTATTAATGTAACAAAATAATTCTGTTTTGCAAACTGCCTCCAGTTTCGAGGTTATGGTATAGCAGTAGCTGACGGGAGTGTTATAAGATGGCGAGGCACAGAGCACACATACAATCACAGCTATGGCTCTTGACGTATCGGCACTTTAATTCTTCTTAGCGTCGCAATACTTTTCCATTTAGTGCCTATGGAATTTTGCCATGCTGTGTGGGCGTTGGAACAGCATACCCGAGGCTCAGTGAAACTACGTCTTCCAGGAGAGCCTCCTCGCTCCAGAAGGTGTTGCTCAGACCAATGCCAAACTCCAACTAACTACTGAGCCCGTTTTGCCGTGCTGTGATCGCGTACATTTTCCCGCGCTCGCCTGCCATCCACCTTTTACCGCTCCCTGACAGACAGGGTATTCACCCGAGGTTTTGTATTCTACATATCCTAACACATTGCCTACGTATGGACCAGACGCACAGTTACAATTTTAAACATCTTACAAAAGTTTCAACATTTGTTACATTTCAATTCTATTACAATATTGCTTGACATTTGACATAAACATTAATATTCACATTGAAACTTGTTTACAGTTTTCTTAACACAATGGCATGAGACAAAAAAAAAAGAAATGAAATCAGAACATTAATTACACAAGTTTATCAAAACATCAGATGGAAAAAAATTTATTTATATGTACAATACTACAACGTCGTTGTTGTTACAAGCCCATTGACGCATCGGTGTCAAATGGTGACACATCAGGAGGTTAGCAAGTTGAAAATCTAGGTTTTGTCTGCTTTTACAGTTTACTTCTTCGGCTAGTGTTGCTTGGATGAGAAGGACCTGTGCATGCTGTGTGCAGAAGCACGTGGAGCTGACTGCAGTTCGCTCACAGCTGAACACCTCTTTGGCTAAGGTCAGTCACCTTCATGCTGCTGCCTCGGGGTGCAGCGTTCTGGTGCGACGCATGGGACACATCAGGTGTCGCTTGTTTCAGCAACAGGCTCTGCTACCGATGCACCTCTTAGCGTACCGGACGTGGCGGATCCGTCCATACCGCAGAGTCAGTGGTGGGTGGTGACGCGTTCGCTTTGCTTGAGGAAGAGGTGAAATGGTGAAACTGCTCATCTGGCCTCGCCCATCCACCGCGTGAGTCGACGAGTGGCCTCTCCTTCAGCAGAGTCCGAGCAGACACACAGGGGTTTACTAGTTATCGGGAGCTCCAATGTTAGGAGCGTTGTGGAGCACATTAGGCAGAAAACGTTCGGGGCAGGAATGAAAGCTAGGTTCACTTGGTATGTCTACCGGGGGACCTCATCCGGCTGTCGAGCGTGCAGGGTGCAATTGTCTGCAAGTTGTGGCTCCTCACGTCGACACCAACGACACCTGTCACTTGGGTTCTGAGGCTGGCGGAAGCGGTGAAAGCTGCTGGCCTCACACGTAGGGTGCTAGCAGAGCTCGCAGTTTGCAGCATTGTTCTCAGAGTTGATCGGGGTCCTTTGGTTTGTAGCCGAGTGGAAGGTCTCAACCAAAGGCTTCCTAGACTCTGTGACGGTCTTGGCTGCAGATTTCTAGACCTGTGTTATCGGTTGAGGATTTGTAGGACCCCCCCCCCCTTTGACAGATCATGGTGCACTTCACAAAGGTGGCAGCTACTCGGGTACCAGAGTAATTGTAGGGTGTACATGACGGTTTTTTAGGCTAGACGTAGTTTGAGGTACTCTGATGAACACTGTCCAGTTGACGCGCAGCAAGGGAAGTCAGATAGCGCTCAGAGTAAAGACACTTCGACTGTCAAAATTTTTTCAGTAAATTGTCGATGTATTCTTAATAAAGTTCCCTAACATGCTACCCTTCAGGAAAGTAATCGTGCTCAAATTATTCTCGGGACCTAGAGTTGGCTGATGCACGAATTTGAAACCTCTGAGATATTTAATGAGTCATGTAACGTATATTGAAAAGAAAGAATAGAGGCCGTTTCAGGGGGAGAGTTCATTAAGGTTTACAAAAATTTTGTCTCTATCGAGGTCGAAGTTGAGTGTAACAGTGAAATTACATGGTCATCTATAACAGGTAAGATGAAACTTTGTTGGATATTTTTACTGGCCATTCGATTCCGCTGTGACAGTTCTAGTGTCATTCAAAGAATGTTTGTGGTCAGCAGTGCGTAAATAAACGGATCAGGCAGTGCTAGTTGGTGCCGACTTTAACATACCGAGTATAGACTGGGATGCCTGTGGATTCATTGCTTGGGGTAAAGAGACAGACAGCATGCAGCACATTTGAACACGTTTTATGAAAATTATCTTGAGCAGCTAGTCCAGCAGCCCACGCACAGTGGCAGTATCTGAGACCTCGTAGCTACAAAGAGGCCAGATACCCTATAGAAACGGGTATTAGCGATCGTGATGTCATCATAGCAACCATGTTACGAAAGGTAATAAACCAGTTAAGAAGACCAGGAGAGTATTTCTACAAGAAAGAGCCTATACGCAGTTGTTAGCGTTTCTCTTAGACAATAAATTGATACCATTTAGCCGGCCGCGGTGGTCTCGCGGTTCTAGGCGCGCAGTCCGGAACCGTGCGACTGCTACGGTCGCAGGTTCGAATCCTGCCTCGGGCATGGGCGTGTGTGATGTCCTTAGGTTACTTACGTTTAAGTAGTTCTAAGTTCTAGGGGACTGATGACTACAGCTGTTAAGTCCCATAGTGATCAGAGCCATTTGAACCATTTTTGATACCATTTAGTTCCAATAACATGGAGTAGAGGAATTATGGGCAAAGTTTAAGCAAATTGTAAATCGTGGTCTGGAAATGCTTAGTAAATGGATTAAGGCCGGAAAAGAACGAGATTCGAAAGCTGCTGGGGAAACAGAGGATGTCGCACTCTCGGTTCAAAAGAGAACGCGCAAATGGTGACAAGCAAAGGTTAGTAGAAATTCGTGCGTCTGTGAAAGGATCTATGTTCGAAGCACACAACTATCACCGTCATACCTTAGCGAAAAATCTGCCAGAGAACCTGAGGAATTTCTGGTCCTGCGTAAAATCGTGAAGTGGGTCAAATACTTCCATCCAGTCACCTATTGACCAGTCTGGTATGGCAGTTGAAGACAGAGAAACGAAAGGTGAAGTTTTACATTTCACGATCAAGGGATCGTTTACGCAGGAGAATTGTACAAACGTACCGTCGTTTGACCATCGAACAGACTCCCGTATTTTGATGAAATAGTAGTAAGCATCCCTGGCGTAGCGAAACAAGTGAAGGAGTCGAAAACAAGTAAGTCATTAGGTCTGGCTGGAATATTAATTCGGATTTTCAAAGAGTACTCCAAGGCATTGACCCCTTACTTAGCTTGCATTTATCATGGATCCCTCGCTGAGCACAGAGTCCCAAACGATAGGGGGCCCACAAAACTACAGATCAGTGTCGCCAACATCAGTTTGTTGCAGAATCCTTCAACGTATTCTCAGTTCGAATACAATAAATTTTGTTGAAACCGAGAAGCTTATGTCCACGAAGCAGCATGGTTTTAGAAAGCATCGCTCAGCAAAACTCAGCTTGCCGTTTTCTCACATGATACACTGCGAACAAAGGATGAAGGGCAACATGCAGATTTCGTAATTATAGATTTCCTATAATGTAAAGGACAAATGTAAGGATGTAGAAGCTTATCTCGCTAGGGGTAAGGTAGATACTGCCCACAGGAAAATTAAAGAGACATTTGGAGATAACAGAACCACTTGTATGAACATCAAGAGCTCAGATGGACACCCAGTTCTAAGCAGAAAAGGGAAAGCAGAAAGGTGGAAGGAGTATATAGAGGGTCTATACAAGGGCGATGTACTTGAGGACAATATTATGGAAGTGGAAGAGGATGTAGATGAAGATGAAATGGGAGTTACGATACTGCGTGAAGAGTTTGACAGAGCACTGAAAGACCTGAGTCGAAACAAGGCCCCCGGAGTAGACAACATTCCATTGGAACTACTGACGGCCTTGGGAGAGCCAGTCCTGACAAAACTCTACCATCTGGTGAGCAAGGTGTATGAAACAGGCGAAATACCCTCAGACTTCAAGAAGAATATAATAATTCCAATCCCAAAGAAAGCAGGTGTTGACAGATGTGAAAATTACCGAACAATCAGTTTAATAAGCCACAGCTGCAAAATACTAACACGAATTCTTTACAGACGAATGGAAAAACTAGTAGAAGCCGACCTCGGGGAAGATCAGTTTGGATTCCGTAGAAATACTGGAACACTTGAGGCAATACTGACCTTAAGGCTTATCTTAGAAGAAAGATTAAGGAAAGGCAAACCTACGTTTCTAGCATTTGTAGACTTAGAGAAAGCTTTTGACAATGTTGACTGGAATACTCTCTTTCAAATTCTAAAGGTGGCAGGGGTAAAATACAGGGAGCGAAAGGCTATTTACAATTTGTACAGAAACCAGATGACAGTTATAAGAGTCGAGGGACATGAAAGGGAAGCAGTTGTTGGGAAGGGAGTAAGACAGGGTTGTAGCCTCTCCCCAATGTTATTCAATCTGTATATTGAGCAAGCTTTAAAGGAAACAAAAGAAAAATTCGGAGTAGGTATTAAAATCCATGGAGAAGAAATAAAAACTTTGAGGTTCGCCGATGACATTGTAATTCTGTCAGAGACAGCAAAGGACTTAGAAAAGCAGTTGAAAGGAATGGATGGTGTCTTGAAGGGAGGATATAAGATGAACATCAACAAAAGCAAAACGAGGATAATGGAATGTGGTCGAATTAAGTCGGGTGATGCTGAGCGAATTAGATTAGGAAATGAGACACTTAAAGTAGTAAAGGAGTTTTGCTATTTGGGGAGCAAAATAAGTGATGATGGTCGAAGTAGAGAGGATATAAAATGTAGACTGGCAATGGCAAGGAAAGCGTTTCTGAAGAAGAGAAATTTGTTAACATCGAGTATACATTTAAGTGTTAGGAAGTCATTTCTGAAAGTATTTGTATGGAGTGTAGCCATGTATGGAAGTGAAACATGGACGGTAAATAGTTTGGACAAGAAGAGAATAGAAGCTTTTGAAATGTGGTGCTACAGAAGAATGCTGAAGATTAGATGGGTAGATCACATAACTAATGAGGAAGTATTGAATAGGATTGGAGAGAAGAGAAGTTTGTGGCACAACTTGACCAGAAGAAGGGATCGGTTGGTAGGACATGTTCTGAGGCATCAAGGGATCACCAATTTAGTATTGGAGGGCAGCGTGGAGGGTAAAAATCGTAGATGGAGACCAAGAGATGAACACACTAAGCAGATTCAGAAGGATGTAGGTTGCAGTAGGTACTGGGAGATGAAGAAGCTTGCACAGGATAGAGTAGCATGGCGAGCTGCATCAAACCAGTTTCAGGACTGAAGACCACAACAACAGCAACAACAGATTTCCGATAAGCGAGCTCCAGAAGTGTCATAGGAATGCCATTATTCTTGCCATTTGATTCGGCGGAAAGGGTGGGCAGCAGTCTGTAGTTGTTTGCTGATGATGCTGTGATGTACAGTAAAATGTCGAAGTTGAGTGACCGTAGGAGGATACAAGATGACCTAGACAAAATCTCTAGTTGATGTGATGAATGGCAGATGGCTCTAAATGTAGAAAAATGTAAGTTAACGAGGATGAGAGCGGAAAACAAACCCGTAACGTTCGGATACAGCATTAGTAGTGTCCTGCTTGACACAGTTTTTTACGACGTTTAAATATCTGGACGTAACGTTTGCAAAGTAATATGAAATGGAACCAGCATGTGAGGATTGCAGTAGGAAGGGCGCATGGTCGACTTCGGTTTTATTTAATTCTAGGAAAATGTGGTTTATCTGTAAGGGAACCGCATATAGGACGCTAGTGTGACCTAGCAATGCTCGAGTGTTTGGCATCCGTACGTCGGATTAAAGAAAGATATCGAAGAAATTCAGAGACGGGCTTCTATAATTCTTATTGATAGGTTCCAAAATGTCGCACGTGTTACGGACATGCTTCGGGAACTCAAGTGGAAATCCCTGGAGGGAAGAAGACATTCTTTTCGAGGAACACTATTGAGAATTTTAGAGACCCAGCATTTGAAGCAGACTGCAGAGCAGTTTTGTTGTCTATATGCAGAGACAGCAAAGGACTTGGAAGAGCAGTTGAACGGAATGGACAGTGTCTTGAAAGGAGGATATAAGATGAACATCAACAAAAGCAAAACGAGGATAATGGAATGTAGTCAAATTAAGTCGGGTGATGCTGAGGGAATTAGATTAGGAAATGAGACACTTAAAGCAGTATACGAGTTTTGCTATTTGGGGAGCAAAATAACTTATGATGGTCGAAGTAGAGAGGATACAAAATGTAGACTGGTAATCACAAGGAAAGCGTTTCTGAAGAAGAGAAATTTGTTAACATCGAGTATTGATTTAAGTGTCAGGAAGTCGTTCCTGAAAGTATTTTTATGGAGTGTAGCCATGTATGGAAGTGAAACATGGACGATAAATAGTTTGGACAAGCAGAGAATAAAAGCTCTCGAAATGTGGTGCTACAGAAGAATGCTGAAGATAAGGTGGGTAGATCACGTAACTAATGAGGAGGTATTGAATAGGATTGGGGAGAAGAAAAGTTTGTGGCACAACTTGACTAGAAGAAGGGATCGGTTGGTAGGACATGTTTTGAGGCATCAAGGGATCACAAATTTAGCATTGGAGGGCAGTGTGGAGGGTAAAAATCGTAGAGGGAGACCAAGAGATGAATACACTAAGCAGATTCAGAAGGATGTAGGTTGCAGTAGATACTGTGAGATGAAGAAGCTTGCACAGGATAGAGTAGCATGGAGAGCTGCATCAAACCAGTCTCAGGACTGAAGACCACAACAACAACAACATGCATTACGCGTAAGTAACATGAAGATAAGAGCAATTAGCCCTCATACAGAGGCACATGGATAGGCGTTTTTCCCTCGTTCTGTTTGCGAGTGGTGTAGGAAAAGAGTCAACAGGACGTGGTACGTGGTACCCTCTGCCACGCGCCGTAGGGCGGATAGCGGAATATCAGTGTAGATGTAGACGAAAAATATTTTATTCCTCTCGCAGGATCAGGGAGGCAAAGTTGCTGGTGACACATAAAAAAGGGTTGATCGATAAGAGCTCTAATGCTTCAGTTATGAATGTCAATTTACGTGCTTGGAGCCTATTGTTAAGGGGTTTTGGGCAACACAAAGGAAAAGAATTTGTTTCTATATGAGTGAGCTACTGGGCAGTGACAAAAGGATGAGATGCTGAATGTCGCAAACAATACACTTGTCACATTCGCATTTTCATTTTTTCCTGCAGATCTTTGTTGTTGTTGTAATGAACAAGGGTGAACGCATCCTTCAAGACATTATTACCATGGAACATCGCTGTCAAGGACGCCAGTACGCCCAGTGATGAGCTACTTCTGTCACATTTTGTTTGCTTAAACTGCAAGCATATCGTAAAAAGAAAAGCTTCCTAATCCCATTTCTCCAGTAAATTAATATTAAACTACGTAACACATTAAAATTTCCATTTATAGTTACTGTTACAATAGTTTGTGACATTTTGTATAACATTATAATTGAAGACTTGCGCGGAAAAAAAGGCTAACCCTCAGATGTAAAAGCTTAGAGATAAGTATTGCCATCTGTTACTGGGTACGGGCTCTATCAAAACTGACATTAGCCTCACCTGTATATATCCTAATGTGATATTTAGGGGTGAGACCAATGTCTGTTTTGATAGTTCCCGTACCCAGCAACAGATGGCAATACTTATCTCTAAGCTTTTACATTTGAGGGTTAGCCCGTTCTCCGCTTAAGTCATCAGTTATTTTGATGTTTTATTTAAATGCCTCAATAATTTTCTGATACAATTTATCATACTTTGGTTTTACTAACGTGCACCTCGCATTAGAAATAAAAGTAAACTCTATTTTATTTTTATTTCGAATCTCAGAAATGCTCTGATTGTTGCCAGCATCAACTGTATAAGGGGGGCTATGCTCCAGACTGAACGCTGAAAGGCATAATCAGTCTTAAATGATGATGATGATGATGATGATGATGATCTCAGAAATGCGACGTGATAGACGAAATCTGGTTGCACATCTGAATTCAACATCCCAAAATCAGAAATATGATGCAAAAAATTATTCAATATTTTATCCATATTCTGCTTTCGAATTGCATGATTTGCATGCATTTACTGAAATGAACTTGGCTTAAAGTCTTGAGTGTATTTGGTTGGTTTGCGCCATGTGTGATAGCTCACCTGTCGCTTTTTATTTTAGGGCAAAAAGGGAAAGTCACAGATATTTCTCAAGGTATTTATGTACTTCATCGTGTTGATGAACCTCTATGCACCGCATGGCAGCTAGTTAGTTAGTTAGTTACGTGTTCCATTGATCAATAGCACGGGAAACCGTTATGATGTGGAACGTGTCAAATGCACAAGAACTGCGCAAAGGAAACAAGTTCTTTTTCTTTTTTTGTTTACATTATAGTGTTATACCTAAATATTTCTATTATCTATCCCATTCCCTTAAATGGCACAATCTGCATATAATATATCTCCAGATTTATTTACCCATATTCAAGAATTCATCTATGGTATAGAAGGAGTTCTCAAGGAGGTATGATTTCAATTTGTTTTTGAAACTATTACTGCTGTCTGTCAGACATTTTATTTCATCTGGTAATTTATCAAAAAGTTTTATAGGAGCATATTTTACCCCTTTTTGTGTCAAAGATAGGTTAAGTAAAGGATAGTGTAGGTCTTTTTTTTCTGGTATTGTAATCATGAACGTCGCTGTTGATTTTAAACTGGTCCATGTTGTTCAGAAAAAATTTCATTACTGAGTAAATGTACTGAGAAGTAGTTGTAATAATTCCTAAATTTCAGCAGTAGAAATACTAAATGTTGCTCACAGGGATACCTCCCCAACAGCAAACCACCGAAACGAACCACCACAACATGAAAGGACGTGGCTTGGGTAGTTGAAACCATTACTCAATTTTGACATTCAGAGTTGGTGAACCATGAAGCTCGCAGCGATCGCACAGCTCCACACGCGCTCCGACACTGCGCAGGGACTGCCAACGGTCCCAGCCGACTGCACCGCGCGGAGATAACTTCCCTCGTCCGCGACGACTGACCGACTGCCTCAGAATGCCGACAACATCTAAAATCGTCGTCAATGGAAATAACGCCAAGTACACACACAAACCTGACAAACACTTGCACGAAGACCTGAATAACATACAACAGTAATTAAGAACGCACGAAGACAAATCGGGACTCTATGCACGCACACACACACACACACACACACACACACACACACACACACACACACACACAGCCGACTCATGAACGATCGGCGAGCCAAAACGCGTCATCCGGTTGGACGACCGACCGACGATCCACGAAGATCGTGGCCCGGCTCACGTGATGCGTGGCGGCAATGGTCGGGCGAGCCATGTCGACGCGGGCCTATCTGCTGCTCAAGCCCGACTGCAGTAGTGCCTCATTGCAACTCCCCGACTGGCAGGTCCGGACTGCGCTCCAGGCGCGTCCCAATTGACTGGCAAACCCCACTCTCCGACCCGAACTCTCGACCGGAACAGTCTTACGACAACGAGCGGGAAGTAAAAGCAGCCAAGCAAAGATACTACGAGAGGGGATATATCGATACGCGCTGCTAACGCCGCTCACGGCCAGGCAAAGGAGCAACTCCGGGACAGTAAATTTAAATTAACGTAGTGAGGTGGAAGTACGTTAAAAACAGGGTGTAAAATACCTAACGGCGGGAACACGAGCCACGCACGGCTCACTCTGTTTTAATAAAATATGCTCCGATGGCATTTTGAACTGACTTCCTAGTACACCACCGACAAAGTATTCCGAAAAAAAACGAGTTAGGAGCTATGACATGCAACAAATTTGCGATTTATCACAAATTATAGTATATTAATGGACTAAACTCTCCCCTATTCAAATTGTTGACTCACACGGTTAATCTTCGTTCATCCTTGGGGAAACTAAGATAGTAACCATACGTACTCATTCTCCATGTCATAAGTACTGGTATCACAGTTCCCTATTATGACTGTTTACTAGATTTGGAGAGGTTGAGAAAATCAGCCAACCAAGAGTAAATAAAGGTGTATTGGAATCCTTGACCTAGTTTTCGATAATTCTGAAATTGTCTTCCTCAGAAGGTGTAATGGACCTCGTTACATCACATGCTGATTAAGTACAAAGAATAACGACAAACATCTTTTCAGATTTGTATAATAGATCCCTCTGAGTGGTTGGTGGGTCACGTCGTTCATAAATAACCCTTTTCAATCCATCCCAGGCATGTTCGATACAGTTCATGTCTGGAGAACATGCTGGCCACTCTAGGCGGGCGATGTCGTTATCCTGAAGGGAGTCATGTGAGAGATGTGCACGATGCGGCGAGAATTGTCGTCCATGAAGACGAAAGCCTCGCCAGTATGCTGCCGTTACAGTTGCACTATTGGTCGGAGAATGGCATTCACGTATAGTACAGCCGTTACGGCGCTTTCCATGACCACCAGCGGCGTACGTCGGCCCCACATAATGCCACCACAAAACACAGGGGACCTCCACCTTCCTGTACTCGCAGAACAGTGTGTCTAAGGCGTTCAGCCCGATCGGGTTGCCTCCAAACACGTCTCTGACAATTGTCTGGTTGAAGGCATATGCGACACTCATCGCTAAAGAGAACGTGATGCCAGTCCTGAGCGGTCCATTCGGCATGTTGTTGCGTCCATCTGTACCGCGCTGCCAGGTGTCTTGGTTGCAATGGACCTCGTCATGGACGTCGGGAGTGAAGTTGCGCATCATGCAGCCTATTGCGCACAGTTTGAGTCTAACACGACGTCCTGTGGCTGCACGAAAATCATTATTCAACGTGGTGGCGTTGCTGCCAGGGTTCATCCGTACCATAATCCGTAAGTAGCGGCCATCCACTGCACCAGTAGCCCTTGGGCGATCTGAGCGAGGCATGTCATCGACAGTTCCTGCCTCTGTGTACCTCCTCCATGTCCGAACAACATCGCTTTGGTTCCCTCCTAGTCTCCTGGTCACTTCCCTTGATGAGAGCCATTCCTGGCACAAAGTAACAATCCGGACGCGATCGAACCACGGTACTGACCGTCTAGGGATGGTTGAACTACAGACAACACGAGCCGTGTACCTCCTTCGTGGTGGAATGACTGGGAGTAATCGGCTGTCGGACACCCTCCATCTAATAAGCGATGCTCATCCATGGTTGTTTACATCTTTGGGCGGGTTTAGTGACATCTCTGAACAGTCAAAAGGACTGTGTCTATGATACAATATCCACAGTCAACGTCTATCTTCAGGAATTCTGGGAACTGGGGTGATCCAAAACATTTTGTGATGTGTGTATTATGGTGACTATGATCCGACCTCTCTGACACTTCACTATGGAATGTACGTTTCCTCCTTTCACAAATTTTGATTGCTGTAACTAATAAATAAATGTGTAAAAATAGAGCAAACAAGTGTGACAGTAAAACTTAGTTGTTAGCGCAAAATGTGAACAGTTAGCTTGAAATTGAAGTCCCGTGACAATTTCTTTTCATGTTAGCGACATTTGCATTGCATATTTCACAGATATTCTTCCTATATGTTTCATAGTCAAATTTGGTTTGATTATTTATAAGAGAAGTTCCGAAAGAATTTTCTTCCTCAGAAATGTCAAAAACCGTTCGACGTGTCGAACCGACGGGCAGCCTTATAATATTCTTGCTCACAATAAAGTATTGTCACTGAAGATTGTGAGTAGATGCAGACAGATCCATAAAAAGGTTGACTCCTAGTCTAAAAGTGACATCTAGTACTTGTGAACACCAAGCATAAATCAATCCAAAAATATGATATTCCTCACCTAAATGTCAGTGATAATTCATGCAGTACAGTACACAGTTGTCTCTATACTATCCGATGTAAAACTCTGGTCTCTCAAAGCAGGACTTAAGCGTGCCTCACTCCAGTTTCCTGTCGTCAGTATGTTGCGCTACATTGTAGTTAGGTGAAAAGTTTACGTCGGTCTATACGTTACTAAGAACTATTTACTTATTTCTGGTTATGAACAGCATGCAGTGCTGCGATACTTAATCAGAAGATGTCGACATAACCAGAATAATTCCTTTACATAAGCTATGATTATTACACTACCTCTTGTGGTTTAATTACTTCAAACGGTAATAGAAACGTTTCTGCTCCAGAAACTTTTCATTCGATTTATATCTTTACTCTTTATATCCCGCAAGAAACTGACAAGCGTTTGCAGTATTACAACCAAAATTCTGTGTATGTTGCCTTGTATATCTACAAGGACGCTTCAAAAAGTAAGTTGGACGTTATTATGACAGCACAAATAACTTTTATTAAATGCTGCACAGCACTTAAAACCGACGCAGATACAGGCGGTGGACAAAAATACACACATCAGAAAAAGTTTTGCATCACCTCGGTTCCTAGATTTCCGGAACCTGTACAGAAAATTGGAATAGAGATCAACATAAACATCATTTCCGCCCTTTTTATTGCTCATGAAAACCACACATTGCATGTTGTATCACCATACAGTAGGACCTTCAGAGGTGGTGGTTCAGATTTCCGTACACACAGGTATCTCTAATACCCAGTAGCACGTCCTCTTGCACTGATGGGTGCCTGCATTCGTCATGGCATACTATCCAGAAGTTCATCGAGGCACTGTTAGTCCAGATTGTCCCACTCCTCAACGGCGATTCCGCGTAGATCCCTCAGAGTTGTTGGTGGGTCACGTCGTCCATAAATAACCCTTTTCAATTCGTCCCAGGCATGTTCGATAGGGTTCATGTCTGGAGAACATGATGGCCACTTTCGTCGAGCGATGTCGTTATCCTGAAGGAAGTCTTTCACAAGATGTGCACGATGGGGCGCGAATTGTCGTCCATGAAGACGAATGCCTCGCCAGTATGCTGCCGATACGGTTGTACTATCGGTCAGAGAATGGTATTCACGTATAGTACAGCCGTTACGGCGCTTTCCATGAGCACCAGCGGCGTACGTCGACACCCCAAAACAGCAGGGAACCTCCACCTTCCTGCAATCGCTGGACAGTATGTCTAAGGCGTCCAGCCTGACCGGGTTGCCTCCAAACATGTCTCTGACGATAGTCTGGTTGAAGGCATATGCGACACTCATCGGTGAAGAGAATGTGACGCCAATCCTGAGCGGTCCATTCGGCATGTTGTTGGGCCCATCTGTACCGCGCTGCAAGGTGTCGTGGTTGCAAAGATGGACCTAGTCATGGGCGTCGGGAGTGAAGTTGCGCATCATGCAGCCTGTTGCGCACAGTTTGCGACGTAACACGACGTCCTGTGGCTGCACGAAAAGCATTATTCAACGTGTTGGCGTTGCTGTCAGGGTTCCTCCGAGCCGTAATCCGTAGGTAGCGGTCATCGACTGCAGTAGTAGCCCTTGGGCGGCCTGAGCGAGACATGTCATCGACACTTCCTATCTCTCTGTATCTTCTCCACGTCCGAACAACATGGAGTTGGTTCACTCCGAGACGCGTGGACACTTCCCTTGTTGAGAGCCGTTCCTGGCACAAAGTAACAATGCAGAACGGATCGAACCACGGTATTGACAGTCTAAGCATGGTTGAATTACAGACAACACGAACCATGTACCTCCTTCCTGGTGGAATGACTGGAACTGCTGGGCTGTCGGACCTCCTAGGCTTTGCTCATGCACGGCTGTTTACATATTTGGGTAGGATTAGTGACATCTCTGAACAGTCAAAGGGACTGTTTCTGTGATACTATGTACACATGTCAACGACTGTATTTAGGAGTTCTGGGAACCGGGGTGATGCAAAACATTTTTTTGATTTGTGTGTGTAAATACTAAGAGAAATGCTTTCTTGAACATGCTAGGCAAGGGTGAAGGTTGCGCTATTGTATTTGACGACGAACGGCACCTGTGCAGTGTCCTCAACATTTTTCAAATATCAGTCATGGTGAGAAAAGTGTTCTGTGTCGTTGTGTCGGAGATAAGTGAATTCAAATGTGGGCAAATTGTTAGTGGTTATATGGCGTGTGCATCCGTAATCAACGGAGCCGAAGTTTTTGAGACTTCGACACTGTATCTAAGATTTATAGCGCATGCAGGGAAAGAGGAGAAACGTCACCCACTACGTCGGAACGCGAGCCGAAGTGTGTGTCCAGTGATCGTGACAGAAGGCCATTGAAGTGGATTGTGACGAAAAATAAGAGGACGACAGCTGCAAAAGTCACTGCAGAAATGAAGTCGCACTCAGGAACCATGTCAGCACCAAAACAACACGAAGGGAACTCCACAAGCTGGAAATTGTAGCACGAAAACTAAAACCACTCATTAGCGATGCAAATGACCGTAAAGGGAAAACGGAGTGCCGAAGCCAGAAAACCTGGACTATGAAGGAACAGAAGGAAGTCATTTGGTAGGAAGAGTTTTGTTTCACACTGTTTCCAGCTTCTGGCAGTGGTTACGTCCCAAGAGTGAAACGCTGTGGGGGTTCGGTGATGATTTGAGCAGCCATACTGTGGAGTTCCTTGGGCACCACGGTTACTCTGCAAGGCCATATTGCTTCCAAGGATTATGTGCCCATTTTGGCTGATCAGGTCCATCCCATGGTACAATGAGTACAATGTCCCCAATGGTGATCTACACTTACCCGCAAGCCACTGTACGGTGCGTGGCGTAGGGTACCCTGTACTACAACTTGTCATTTCCTTTCCCGTTCCATTTGCAGATAGAGCGAGGGAAACACTACTGTCTGTGTGCCTCCTTATGAGCCCTAATTTCTCCTATCTTATCTTCGTGGTCCTTATGAGCAATGTATGTTGGCGGTAGCAGAATCGTTGAGCAGTCAGCTTCAAATGCCAGTTCCCAACATTTTCTCAATAGCGTTTCTCGAAAAAAAAAGGGGGGGGGGGGGGGAAGTGAGATAAGACTTGAATTTAGTGCTCCGTGGCTCTAGTTAAAATTATATAGGGGGCTTTTCTAACACACGTTGAAGTCTCCAAAATCACAAAATGAGATAACAACACCATCTTAAAGAGAACAAAGAGAGAAACAAATATATACCTATAAACATATAGTTTAAATTAGAAATAAGGCATTGAAAGGTAAGAAATAAATCATGAAAACTTAAAAACTTAACAAGGACGTATAACTAAAGGCCCTACTTGATTTTAGAGCGGCGGAGCTCTTGTTAAAACTAGGAGCCCCGCGCTGCAGGGCGCCCCCTCTTTAACGACAGTTAGGTTATATGGAACATAAGTTAGTATACTAATTATATATAGAACATATCGAAGATATATATCAAGGATACCTTGTTTAAGTGCGAAGACGTATATATATAGAAAAGGTCAGAGGGGTGTACACCCCACATGGATGTGGGTCCACCCCCCGCCCCCCTTTCACATATACGTGTTTTGCTGTTGAATCAGTTGCTGGATGACTTGGGATGGATCACTGCCCGTGACCCAATAGGTCGCTTTTTTGCTGTCATTTGAGAGAGAGATTACCCACACAGCATCCCAGAGTGACCCAGAGCTGGCTACAACACTAAACAACATGTTTAAGACACTTCCTTATGCACAGCAAAACACTCCAAAGCTGTTGCGTAGCTCTAAGCTACATGCAGTTGCCTCACCAAAGAACTTATACACAGTCTGACTTAAAGACAACACACTTCTCCAAGAGAGAGAGAGCGACAGAGGAAGTGCCACTGATAAGAGCTTGCGAGCACAGCTGGCTGTCGTTTAGCGTTGTAGCCACCTCTGGGGCACTCTGGGATCCTCCCTGGGTAATCTCTCTCTCACATGACAGCAAAAAAGAAACTTATTGGGTCACGGGCAGTGACCCATCCCAAGTCGTCCAGCAACTGATTCAACAGCAAAACACGGACATCTGAAATTGGGGGACCCACAGCAATGTGTGGGGTACTCCCCTCTGCCCTTTTATATATATATATATATATATATATATATATATATATATATATATATATATACAGGGTTATTACAAATGATTGAAGCGATTTCACAGCTCTACAATAACTTTATTATTTGAGATATTTTCAAAATGCTTTGCACACACATACAAAAACTCAATAAGTGTTTTTAGACATTCACAAATGTTCGATATGTGCCCCTTTAGTGATTCGGCAGACATAAAGCCGATAATCAAGTTCCTCCCACACTCGGCGCAGCATGTCTCCATCCATGAGTTCGAAAGCATCGTTGATGCGAGCTCGCAGTTCCGGCACGTTTCTTGGTAGACGAGGTTTAAACACTGAATCTTTCACATAACCCCACAGAAAGAAATCGTATGGCGTTAAGTCGGGAGAGCGTGGAGGCCATGACATGAATTGCTGATCATGATCTCCACCACGAACGATCCATCGGTTTTCCAATCTCCTGTTTAAGAAATGCCGAACGTCATGATGGAAGTGCGGTGGAGCATCATCCTGTTGAAAGATTAAGTCGGCGCTGTCGGTCTCCAGTTGTGGCATGAGCCAATTTTCCAGCATGTCCAGATACACGCGTGAAACTTGCCTGCACGCGTTCAACCGTTTCCTCGCTCACTGCAGGCCGACCCGTTGATTTCCCCTTACAGCGGCATCCAGAAGCTTTAAACTGCGCATACCATCGCCGAATGGAGTTAGCAGTTGGTGGATCTTTGTTGAACTTCGTCCTGAAGTGTCGTTGCACTGTTATGACTGACTGATGTGAGTGCATTTCAAGCACGACATACGCTTACTCGGCTCCTGGCGCCATTTTGTCTCACTGCGCTCTCGAGCGCTCTGGCGGCAGAAACCTGAAGTGCGGCTTCAGCCGAACAAAACTTTATGAGGTTTTCTACGTATCTGTAGTGTGTCGTGGCCATATGTCAATGAATGGAGCTACAGTGAATTTATGAAATCGCTTCAATCATTTGTGATAGCCCTATATATATATATATATATGTTTGTACTTAATCAATCTTCTATATGTTCTATCTATAATTAGTATACTAATGTATGTTCGATATAATATAACAGTCGTTAAAGAGGGGGCTCCCTGCGGCGCGGGGCTTCCCTCCAGAAATTCCCATTTGAGTTCCCGAAGCATCTCCGTGACACTTACGTGTTGTTGGAACCTACTAGCAACAAATCTAGCAGCCCATGCTGAATTACTTCGCTGTCTTCCTTCAATCTAACCTGTTGCGGATCCCAAACACTCGAGTAGTACCAAAGAACAGGTCGCACCAGCGTTCTGTAGTAGTCTCCTTTACACGTGAACCACTCTTTCCTAAAATTCTCCTAATTAAACTGAAGTCAACCATTCGCTTTCCCTACCACAGTTTCACATGGTCGCTCCATCTCAAATCGCTTTGCAACATTCCGCGCAGATATTTAAATGGCTTGACTGTATCGAGCAGGAGACTAGTAATACTGCATCCAAACATTACAGGTTTGTGCTTACTGCTCATCCGCATTAACTTACATTTTTCGACATTTAGGGCTGGCTGCCATTCATCGCACCACCTGGAAATTTTGTCTAAGTCGTCTTGTATCTTCCTAGAGTCATTCAACTTTGACACGTTACTGTACACCACAGCATCATCAGCACACAACCGCTGATTTCTGCCCATCCTGTCCTCCAAATCACTTATGTGTATAGAGAACAACAGCGGTCCTATCACACTTCCCTGGGGCTCTCCCGACTGTACCCTTCTCTCCGATTAACACTCGCCGTCTAGAACAACATACTGGGTTCTGTTACTTAAGAAGTCTTCGAGCTATTCACATTTCAAATGGTTCAAATAGCTCTGAGCACTATGGGACTTAACATCTATGGTCATCAGTCCCCTAAAACTTAGAACTACTTAAACCTAACTAACCTAAAGACAGCACACAACACCCAGCCATCACGAGGCAGAGAAAATCCCTGACCCTGCCGGGAATCGAACCCGGGAACCCGGGCGTGGGAAGCGAGAACGCTACCGCACGACCACATTCACATTTCTATGATGCTGTGTTCCAAAACGACGAGGGTCCTGTTCACGCAGCTTGCATCGTCGAGGCCTAGTTTTGCGAACATGAGGATGAACTGTTGCACCTCCCATGGTCTCTGTTATCTAAAATGATTAAATTCTTGTCAGAATATAATCTCAGTTTTATTGAACCTTTGTTGTCTACTTTAGAGAGAAGGTTGTGTGATCGCTTACTACTTCTACGGGCGTTACCCCAACTTTCCAGTATTTTGCCTGAAAATTGGCATAAGGTTTCATTGAATACAATACTGATCCAGTAGTTATCGATTAGAAGGCGAATGGAAGCTGTTTTGAGCCACAAAGCTTTTCCCATGCTGTATTAGACGTGATAATGTGTTTTGTTCTTAGTGTTTCCACGTTTATGTCCAACCACTGAACACAATACTGTTTCTCAACACAGTCACCGACTCTCTGTAAATAACGGTCTGAATGTTCTACCAGTTGTTCAGTTCCTCGACGATTGAAATCCCCTACTTTGTCACGGAGCCATTGTAGAACCGATGTGTGCACGTCTTCATTGTTGCAAAATCTCCTTCGCACCCAGATGTTCTCTCAGTTTTCCGGAAAGATGAAAATGATTATCATCACTATCGTATGTGTGGCGGTCCGCAGCTCGTGGTCTAGCGAAAGCCGGCACGGTAACTCGGCGTGTTCGGTCAGAGGGCTGGTTGTCCCCTGTAATAAAAAACTGAGTTAACCGATCTACATCTACATCTACATCTACATCCATACTCCGCAAGTCACCCGACGGTGTGTGGCGGAGGGTACACTGAGTACGTCTATCGGTTCTCCCTTCTATTCCAGTCTCGTATTGTTCGTGGAAAGAAGGATTGTCGGTATGCTTCTGTGTGGGCTCTAATCTCTCTGATTTTATCCTCATGGTCTCTTCACGAGATATACGTAGGAGGGAGCAATATACTGCTTGACTCTTCGGTGAAGGTATGTTCTCGAAACTTTAACAAAAGCCCGTACCGAGCTACTGAGCGTCTCTCCTGCAGAGTCTTCCACTGGAGTTTATCTATCATCTCCGTAACGCTTTCGCGATTACTAAATTATCCTGTAACGAAGCGCGCTGCTCTCCGTTGTATCTTTTCTATCTCTTCTATCAACCCTACCTGGTACGGATCCCACACCGCTGAGCAGTATTCAAGCAGTGGGCGAACAAGCGTACTGTAACCTACTTCCTTTGTTTTCGGATTGCATTTCCTTAGGATTCTTCCAATGAATCTCAGTCTGGCATCTGCTTTACCGACGATCAACTTTATATAATCATTCCATTTTAAATCACTCCTAATGCGTACTCCCAGATAATTTATGGAATTAACTGCTTCCAGTTGCTGACCTGCTATTTTGTAGCTAAATGATAAGGGATCATTCTTCCTATGTATTCGCAGCACATTACACTTGTCTACATTGAGATTCAATTGCCATTCTCTGCACCATGCGTCAATTCGCTGCAGATCCTCCTGCATTTCAGTACAATTTTCCATTGTTACAACCGCTCGATACACCACAGCATCATCTGCAAAAAGCCTCAGTGAACTTCCGATGTCATCCACAAGGTCATTTATGTATATTGTGAATAGCAACGGTCCTATGACACTCCCCTGCGGCACACCTGAAATCACTCTTACTTCGGAAGACTTCTCTCCATTGAGAATGACATGCTGTGTTCTGTTATCTAGGAACTCTTCAATCCAATCACACAATTGGTCTGATAGTCCATATGCTCTTACTTTGTTCATTAAACGACTGTGGGAACTGTATCGAACGCCTTGCGGAAATCAAGAAACCTGTGAACCCGTGTCTATGGCCCTCTGGGTCTCGTGGACTAATAGCGCGAGCTGGGTTTCACACGACCGTCGTTTTCGAAACCCATGCTGATTCCTACAGAACGACGAACTTAAACGAGTGTCTTACGACGTCCGCCCCGAGCAGATGCAACGAACGAAAGCAAACAAAATGAGATTTAAAACAAAACAAAAACAAGAAAACAAAAAAAGCTAGCGTTGCTGCCTCTGTATCACGGGGACCCGTGTTCGATTCCCTGCCGGGTCCGGGATTTTCTCTACCTGGGGACTGGGTGTTTGTGTTGTCATCATTTTATCATCATTCGTGACCGCGGCTAGATTTTATTATGTAAAATAGGACTTTGCAGAAAATTGGGACTTTGTACGGGTGGTGATGACTGCACAGTTGAGCGCCCCACAAACCAAACAACATCGTCTGTGCGACGGTGGTCAAAACGTTGTTACCATTTCCCAACGGCCAGACTTGTGATTGCATTGGGTCCACATACTGCAATAACTTCACAGCGAATCTGTGTTGACCTTAGAAGTGTTGCCCGCAACAGTTGTACGGTCCCGTGTAGTTCAACTTTGCAGTACGTATACAGTTGCACGCCATCTCACCCCCACATATGAGGCAACTGTGTCTGCAGCAAACCCGGAAAATGTACTCATGCAGACTCTATGTTTAATTTCTTATTGAGAGAAATGCGCTGTCGCGTTTGCACCATGTCCCTATGACACTGGGTGGCAACATTAATGTTGTAGGCAATGCATGACTTCAGATACCAGGTACGTTTCCAATTGCCACGCCATTTCACTCACACGCTGTTATATAGTCGTGTACAAATTGAGAAATTTGTGCCGATGCACATTTTAGCATCAGCTTATGCTTAATGAGAGCTCACTTTTTCTTAATTTTTATCATTAGTAGCTCGGACGCAGGACTTGTATAGAAGTGGAGTCTGGATCAAAGATGTGGAAGTGTGGCCTTTTAATCAATCTACGGGATTAAGCAACAATTCAGGATACCAGCATCGTTGGACAGCAGCCTATGGAGCTCTGTTTGGTAAACAGACTTCATTCAAAACATATATTTAATGTGACTTTCCTTTGGCACATATTTTAGTTACAAGATGAATTTCGCTAAACCAAGGCACATGACTTTGAATAGAACGTGATTGACTTCAGCCTTCTCGACCTTGCGTCAGGAAAGAACAACGATCAGTACTGATTCCTGTCAGCAGAGGAAATGGTAGTCTTACAGAAAAGCCGGCCGGAGTGGCCGTGCGGTTCTAGGCGCTACAATCTGGAACCGAGCGACCGCTACGGTCGCAGGTTCGAATCCTGCCTCGGGCATGGATGTGTGTGATGTCCTTAGGTTAGTTAGGTATAATTAGTTCTAAGTTCTAGGCGACTGTTGACCTCAGAAGTTAAGTCGCATAGTGCTCAGAGCAATTTGAACAATTTTTTTCTTACAGAAAAGTCATTTTGAAAACATTGCCGACTTGTACATGAGAGGTCGCTGGCTGATGTCTCACCTCGACTGTAGGTCAGTTTTGTGTCTTACACAGATTGAACTAAAAATGAGATAAATTAGAACACAGTAGTGTCTCATTAGATATGTTAGAAAAACGTAAAGGTATCTGAGACAAAAACGTCGATGAACTAGTAATAAGTGTCTCATTAGATATGTGAGAAAAACATAAAAGTAACTGAGACAAAAACGTCGATGAACTAGTAATAAGTTTATGTAACCAATAATCAAATTTTTAAAAAAGATAGAAAGGCTATCCATCACGTGACTACCAGAGATATTTCACAGTTACACAACAAATCATTTCAGACACATTGAATGAATTTCTTCGGTGATTAAACACATATTTACTGAGTTGTTGAAAAAAGTGCAGTTCACTTTTGACCCATATGAGTTGTAACTAAATCCACACAGAACGATTTATAACCTCTTCCCATAGTGAAATTAATTACAGACATATCGGCATCTACATTTTTTAAAATACTGCTCATTTCGCAGATCTTAGAGACTTTAATATAAGAACACATCACTCCCAGTAATTCTTAAATGATTTAGGAGTAATTTCGGCATTTAGAGCTTAGGTTTTCTATCTTTTGAACATCTGTTTCCCAAGTAAGTGAGTACGTCGCGTTCAGTATGGAGTAAATTGAATCTTGCACTGTTGCGATAACGGTATAAAAAGGAAAGGGCGGGTTTGTATTTATTCTATTCACTATTTCGACTCTGTAAACAGATTCACTTGCCAGCATCATGCCAATGAGACAGTTGAACATAGCAACCAGTTTAATGTGCAATACAGAGAAATATTGAAGTTTTAAATGGTGCACTTTCTCCTATTTACTACTGTAGGAGGGTACGTCCAGAGTTGTTTAACATCACGGTGACTTCACTGTAGTTTCTACTTGCCAATGGCACATCATAAGAAACTTGCTTTCGTCCTTAAGTTTTGCACATCAGTGTATTTCGGAGAAGAAAGAGTCGTTGTATTGGGCGCTTCCAAGTCTATATTAATACCAACATAGTAACTACAGTTACTTGACATTAAAAATGACTCAGTTGATATAGACATCACTGTAATTAGCCCTGTTAGACAAGTGACTGTACATTGATTAGTAAGTACTGAAACGTCCCCTTAGAACAAATTATACAAGACTGTGCTTAAACTGCCACACAATGTTTTTAGCGCAACGCAATCTGACTATCAAAGATCCCTGCAAAAGAATGGCCCTGAGTAACTTTAACCTATACCTTTCACAAATCACTTACCTCACAAAAATCTTCGTTACTCGAACTACTGCAATACAGCGAGCGCCACTATTGCCAGCTAAATAAAAGATTCAAACTACAGAAGGCACTAACTACTGATAGGGATAGTTAGCAAATGAAAGATATTAATAGAGAACAAACAATGTATTTACCTTAATATCATCACAAGTCATCATCATCATCATCTTGGACAGTTTCCAGCCACTGGCTGGGTCTGTCGGGAACACAAGCCTCTCCATCGTGTTCTGTCTTTCCACCATTCCCCCTCTTCCACCTTCGTCCAGTTCTCTCCTCTTCTCGTCACACATTCCTTCACTCCCTTCACCCATCTATCTCTTGGTCTTCCTCTGGGCCTCTTCCCCTCCAGTTGCAGATCAAACATCCTCTTTGGAATTCTTCCCTTATCCATTCTCTTCATGTGTCCATACCACTGCAGTCTTGATTTTTCTATCCTGTCCTGTACTGGTTCCTCCTTTAGTCTTTCCCTCACATACACATTTTGCAATCTGTCTCGTCTTGTTACACCCAACCTGCTCCTCTGGAACTTCATTTCGCTAGCCTGTATTCTACTTTTGTCGCTTTTGTGCATTACCCATGTCTCACTTCCGTATGCCAATATGGGGACAAAGTAGGTTCGGTATATAATTCCCTTGGATTTCTGTGGCACCTCCTTGCTCCAAATAAGCCCCCTAATGCATTTGTAGAACTGCCCTGCTTTTCTGCACCTTTCATTTATTTCCATTGCGTTTCCCCCCTTACTTTCAATCACGCTTCCCAGGTACTTGAAGTTCTCTACCACTTGTAGTTTTTCCCCTCCACAAGTTATATCCACATTTGGCCTATTCGTCTTCCTTGTCGTGACAATTATTTCACTTTCCTTTGCAGAGAAATGCATTCCATATTGTGCTGCCGTTGCCTCCCATGCATCTAACTGCTCTTGCACCTCCTTGCATCACAAGTCATAATATATGTAATTTCAAAACTCCGCCATCTCTCTCCTCACATCCACCACTGCTGGCGGCTCACCTCTAACTGCGTAACGCTACGCGCTGTTCACATCCAGCTGCCGCTGCCCAACACTACAATGGCAGACAACAATGCAAAATAAGCTACAGACTGCACACAGCACAGCCAGTGATTTTCATACAGAGCGCTACGTAACGTTGCCAATAAGAAAACATAAACAGCCTACTTACATAAAGAAAACATAAACAGCCTACTTACAGTACTTTCCTACAATTCCTCAGAGTGGGAACGAACAACTACTTCTTAAATGGTTCTGGAAGTATTTGATGTCAACAGTTTATGTGCCTCACATTGTGTATGTCTTCTGACCTCCGAATCTTCTTAAATACTGAACTTCTCTAAATTCAATCTCATGAAACATTTTGTTACTACGCAGCTATTTCGTGACTACAGGACGCGCATCATTCGATTACCTGAAGGAATATTATACTGGTGGATTCCCCTTTACAATATTTATATAACAGGTATCGTAAAACGACTTTGGTATTCCAAAGGAAGCTTTTCATCCAAGCACTGACGTGATTTTTCAGCGTCTTGTGTCTACTGACGAGTCGTTACACAGTTACATGGAGTGGACAGTCGGATGTTCTTCGGGGCGGAAAATTAATGAGCATCCCGCGACCGGATACAAGGAGATGTCATTATAGTGGTCATGATGAATGAGTACCGCAACGGAAGTCACGTGTGTTGGCTCGTGAGGAAACCAGGTCCCGGTTTCCGGGCAGCACGGCTGAGAAACAAGTGTGTGAACCGATTATTTCGGTGACATGTACCACAATGAAGACTACTCTTGGTCTTTCAGTTACAGCTAGCAGGAGTGTTCTTATATTCTCTCTCACTGATACGGAAATACCATGCATAAAACCATTTCACTCATCTTTTTATATTGTTCTTCCCTCATTCATAAATATAAACTGGAATGCCAAACTATTGCATGTTGGTGTTACCAACAACATAGCAATGAGAAACGACAGTGTGCAGTATCACTGCGCGTTGATCAACATAGTCCAGTTCGCTGCAACAAGATAAACTATTAATTGTAAGACGTGACTTGTCCACTGAAAAAAATTATTGCCGAGAACAGGATTCATAGCAAGCTCCATTGGTTTGTTGTTATCTTTGTTGCATAAATCAGCGTTTGCCCCGTTATCGACTAGAATCTCCACAACCTCAGCATATACAAGCAACGGATACGTGCAGTTTAGTGTCAACAACTTTATTCAGAGCTGCACCTGGAATTTATTTATTATTCACTTACCGATTTCGGTCTACATTGCGCCATTCTGAGGCAATATAAAATATTAAAGCTGACCAGCGCTGCCATGTTTCATGTAATCTGAAGACGGCAAAATACACACCGAGTAACGAATTAAAGAATGTAGCTGTTGTACATACAATGAAACATTTTAAATATGTGCAGCTCTCAATGACCGCTTTGACAAAATACTACTTTCATTCTGAGCAATGATTGATTTGCTGTGACAAAAAATCCATTTACACCGTTAGTGTGGGCACTGTAGCTTGCTCAGTGTGAAGCACTGTCCAATCCATTCTAATACAAGCCATGTCCTAAAAAATTTTAAAATAAACTAATATTATCCCGACAAGTTTCTCTATGCAGTGGCATTTCACATTTCACCTTATTCTGTCAGGCTTTCCACATTGTTGGTGAGAATAAAGCAGGTACTCTGAAAACCTTTACCTTTCCGGGTTGGGGGGAGGGGAGGGGGGAAGATTTTCGTGTAACGGGTAGCGTGCCATTATGCAGCCATTATGTTCTTTTAAACCACTGATCGAAACTCTATCGTTATTTAACATACCAAAACGACCGACATAAACTAGCAACGCACTATCAGCATAGCTTACTCCCCGTAACTAATTTATAGCTAGATTTCCTGGCGTCTAAATATTTTAAGTAAATCAGAAGGTTGCGAAATTATTCTTAATGACAGTAATTTGCAGACGAACTAGCCCTCTTAAGTTACGACACGTCATCAGAACAAAATCAGCTCGAACTCTATGGAAGAAGTCGGTCACCGGTTATCGTTTGGAAAGACAGAGTACGTGGCCTGCAACAAAAAGCACCAAAACACATGGGGACGAAATACGACAAAATTTAGCTCGTTTTACAATTTAAATATTTCGGTAAAATCATTAAAGATAACTGAACCGAAACAAAAGCAAACTAAATCAAATTCCAAAAAATGGAAACCGTAATGTCGATTTACCCAAATGTATTATAACACTCGTACTGCTCTTTATTTACGTTGTGAAACCATTTTGTTAACCAATTATGTTATATAGAAACAGTACAGTGCTACCCTCTGTAAGGATTTTTGTAGCTTTGACCGTGAAATGCCTAAAGGAGGTTGCCTATCGGACATGAAATTTAGCATTACCTAAACACACAACTAGAAACAGATACTGTTTAGAAACTGTTTTCATTAATCAAATTGCTCTAATGATAAAGAATATTGTCGCCAGCCTAAGTAGGCATAGAAATGCGTGACATTCGTTTTTTTTCCAGTGGAAAGACACAGCCTATACTTTTCTCATACGAAAGTGCAATGAACCCTCCGGGCGACCGCTACGGTCGCAGGTTCGAATCCTGCCTCGGGCATGGATGTGTGTGATGTCCTTAGGTTAGTTAGGTTTAATTAGTTCTAAGTTCTAGGCGACTGATGACCTCAGATGTTAAGTTGCATAGTGCTCAGAGCCATTTGAACCATTTGAGCAATGAACCCAGTCAAAAGCCACAACAACCGTTATAGTGGGTGAAAGAAGTAGCAGCAAGATTTTCACGTTCTCACGATCACAAAAGACACTGTTAACATTTATCAGTATTAAATGCTTTGCCTAACTGAATAACTCCATCAATACTACACATGCAAGTCACTGCTAAACTGGAAATTGGGCATGGGTCTTGTCTTCCTTCATCAGATATTTTCTGCACACTACAAATTTAAGTAATATTCACATGCAATAAGATTCACACTATTCTTTAAAGGCAAATAAGTAACTGTTCTCATGGATAATGACATTCATAGCAACTTTACCTTCATTGAGGATAAAACAGTAAGTGGGTGTTCATAAACTGAAACTACACTTTTTAGAACACAATGAGCTCAGATTTCTACGTAAATATCAAGAGTAGTTAGAACTTACTATAATCAAGTAATGCGCATTTGAGCAACTTTCAATGGGGGGTGGCCCTTACTCTTCACTACTGGAGTAAAGCAAACCGGTACATCTTTTTTAACATTGACTCACCTTTGGTTCTATTTCAGCAAGATGCACAACAAATGTATTTACTGTTGTTGTTGTCTTCAGTCCAGAGACTGGTTTGATGCAGCCCTCCATGCTACTCTATCCTGTGCAAGCTGCTCCATCTCCCAGAATTTACTGCAACCTACATCTTTCTGAATCTGTTTAGCGTATTCAACTCTTGGTCTCCCTCTATGATTTCTACCCTCCGCTCTGCCCTCCAATACTAAATTGGTGATCCTTTGCTGCCTTAGAATATGTCCTACCAACCGATCCCTCCTTCTAGTCAAGTTGTCCCACAAATTTCTCTTCTCGCCAATCCTGTTCAGTACCGCCTCATTAGTTATGTGATCTACCCATCAAATCTTCAGCATCCTTCCGTAGCACGACATTTCGAAAGCTTCTATTCTCTTTTTGTCTAAACTATTTATCGTCCACGTTTCACTTCCATACATGGCTACGCTCCATACAAAGACTTCCTGACACTTAAATCTATTCTTTATGTTAACAAATATCTCTTCTTCAGAAACGCTTTCCTTGCCCTTGCCAGTCTACATTTTATATCCTCTCTACTTCGACCATCATCAGTTATTTTGCTCCCCAAATAGCAAAACTCCTTTACTACTTTAAGTGTCTCATTTCCTAATCTAATTCCCTCAGCATCACCCTATTTAATTCGACTACATTCCATTATCCTCGTTTTGCTTTTGTTGATGTTCATCTTATATCTTTCCTTCAAGACACTGTCCATTCGGTTCATCTGCTCTTCCAAGTCATTTGCTGTCTCTGACAGAATTACAATGTCACCGGCGAACCTCAAAGTTTTTATTTCTTCTCCATGGATTTTAATACCTACTCCACATTTTTCTTTTGTTTCCTTTACCGCTTGCTCAATATACAGATTGGATAACATCGGGGAGAGGCTACAACCCTGCCTCACTCCCTTCCCAACCACTGCTTCCCTTTCATGACCCTCGACTCTTGTAACTGCCATCTGGTTTCTGTACAAATTGTAAGTAGCCTTTCGCTCCCTGTATTTTACCCCTGCCACCTTTAGAAGTTGAAAGAGAGTATTCCAGTCAACATTGTCAAAAGCTTTCTCTAAGTCTACAAATGCTAGAAACATAGGTTTGCCTTTCCTTAAAATATTTTCTAAGGTAAGTCGTAGGGTCAGTATTGCCTCACGTGTTCCAACATTTCTACGGAATCCAAACTGATCTTCCCCGAGGTCGGCTTCTACCAGTTTTTCCATTCGTCTGTAAAGAATTCATGTTAGTATTTTGCAGCCGTGGCTTATTAAACTGATAGTTCGGTAATTTTCACATCTGTCAGCACGTGCTTTCTTTGGGATTGGAATTATTATTTTCTTCTTGAAGTCTGAGGGTATTTCGCCTGTCTCCATACACCGCGCTGCAAATTTCCGTTCAAGAGGGGAACCACAACACCTTTTCTACACATAAGAACTAAGAGTCCTAATTGAGGATCAGCAAACACAGAGTAACAAGACATTTTGAACAAAACATATCATTTGCACGTATTGACAGTTCAACATAAAATTATTTGAACAAATTTTCAGTTATATATAATAAGTTTTGTCTCCCTCCAAGTGAGGCAAAGAATTTAACTAATAAAGGCAGTACATTACACAGTATTTTATCAGGACATCATAGTTTTTACAAAGAAAAAAAAAACATTCTTATGGTATCGATACAGTCAAACAATATTTACAACAGTTTAACTACAGAATTTTAAATAAAACAAAAAGGCAAAATAAATTAATAGAGCCTTAGAGCTCTGGTGTTACAGTATCTACAACAAGAAATGTATCTCCGAGCACGCCAAACTAATGCATTGTAACACAGTTATTAAACCAGAACGCCTCTATGGATCAAAGACACTAAATGTGAACCGGGTAACAGACACTGAAAACATTGCCGAAAGGGAAGGCAAGATCCCGAGAAAAACTGTATGTCCAAAACTTGGGGACGAACAACATCGACCTGAGCCAACAGAACTCAGCAATACACCGTAATGACACCAGCAATACACCGTAATGACATCAGAAAATGCACTTTAATAATCTACGGGCATCTTAAAAGAGTGAATTCAGGCGGATTTATAAGACAAATGGTCGAATTCTTTGCCAGCAAGGGTAAGGCCAAAATGGACACGATAAAATGGGCGAGATCAAAACTGACCTAAAATTGTCGGAAGTTAACCAGAAGACGTCCAAAACCGCAAAATTTACCACTACAAAATTCATAAATGGCAAGTTTATAAACGGCAAGTTCATAAACGGCAAGTTGACGAAGAGGAAAACCTAAAGAATCAGCCTGGAACAACGTGGTCTCAAGAGAGAAAGAAATCCCACAGGAAGAGGAGCAAAGAAATGTGGCCACAAAGAAAGGCGGATGCCCATCTATAAGTAACTTACTTTGCATAGTTTAACAGACTTATTCGCTAATAATAATAATAATAATAATAATAATAATAATAATAATAGGATCACCGCCCCTGCCGGTCCCAAGAACGTAGCCTTGCAAGTGATGAGGAAGGAGAAGGAGGGGGAGTAAATACCACGTAAAAGAATCTGGGTCCATCGGGCTACGGGCTACTAACTGCTTATCTGTCTAGCAGAAACACTCTCCTGGCCTTCGTCACTTATTAATTTTCGTAAACACAGTTATTATAATGACATCATAATCGCTGATCCCCGTTTCTATACTGACGTTGTCGATAAGGTCTGTCCTGTTTGTAGCTATGAGGTCTAAGACACTGCCGTTATGTGTGGGATACCGAACTAGCTTCTCAAGACACTTTCCAGAAAACGTGTTCAAAAATTCTTAGTTTGACTGTCTGTCTGTACCCCCAAAAATGAATCCATAGACATTAAATTCGCCTCCAACTAGCATTGCATGATCTAAGTATTTATGTGCTACTGACAGTAGACATTCCTAGAGTGGCTCTAGGACTGCCACAGCAGAATCGGGTGGCAGGTAAAAAGTCCGACAATTAACTTGGTTTCACCTACGCTGTTTATACGCGAGCACGTAACTTCACTGTCACACTCAACTCGACCTCATCAGACACAAAATTTTTGTCAACTACAAAGAACACTACCCCTCTTACGGCCTCTAATCTGTCTTTCCAATACACGTTCCACGATTCAGTAAATGTCTGAGAGCTTTCCACTTCGGGTTTCAGCCAGCTCTCGGTCTCAAGAATTTTTTGAGCGTTATAACATTTCCAGAGGGCAGTGAATTTGGGAACTTTGTTAGGAATATTTTAACAGTTTACTGATAAAATTATGACAGTCGAAATGTCTTTGTATCTCCAATAAGATTGAGAATAAAGAACAAAGGTACTGAAATTCACTGTATAGCATTTGCGGATGATTTTGCCATTCTTTCTGAAAACCTAACAAATGCAGAAACACAAATTAGTCTCTTAGAATAAATAGTTAATAAAGCACGTTTAAGAATTCCTGTAGAACAAAACAAATTTTATGACAAGCATAAAAAATGCTGCAGAATTCCCAGAAACGATACTGGAAGAGAGAGGGTTAACAAATTCAAATATCTGGGATTAATGACTCATGAAAATGGCTTAGAAAAATTCACTGTAGAAGAAAGAGTTCCTAAAGTGGAGAGAACATATGGTATACTAAGAACATTTACATCAAGAGGTCTCTGTCTAAAAATTTGAAAATACAGCACTACAACACAGTCTATATGCAAGTGAATGTTAAGCATTGAATTACAAATTACACAAACTTGAAGGCATTCAAAAAATACAGAGATATGCAAATTAAGAAGTAATGAAGAAGTTAAGTTAGGAATGATTGGGAAGGAAATAACGCAAGTGAAAAAGATGCAACAGAAAGAGAGATTTTTAAGAAGAAAGGGCAAAAAACTGGAAGAATTCCAAAGCAAGAGGGAGAAGAAGGCAGTACCAAAATGGTCTGAGGAGAGGAAAAGGATAGATAGTGAGAAGATGAAAGAATACTGAGGAAGAAGAAAGAAGAAGAAAGGAGGAAGCACCGAAATTGGCGCGTGATTCTTGGATGACCCAAATGGAAAAAGAAAGAAGAATAATAACAGAATGGCTGCAGCAGGTGAGACTTTTAGTTATTACTGTATTGGTGACGGCTTTTTCTTCCTGTGTCACTTTTCCCGACACATTAGACGCATTTTAGACATTTATTTAATGCTTCGTTTAAATACCACAATTATTAAATACTATCCACTTGCTAAGCAATGTCGTAATCCAGTAAGAGTATCTGATAGGATTGCTTCTATCAGTCAATTGCAGCAAGGTGGACAAAAGACTTTTGTTGAAGTTTGAGGAGAGAGGTCTTGGCACAACTGCGTTTGTGTGAACGGACCGTGAGACATGGGTGAACAGTCATTAAGACCGCTGGACACATAAAAGAAAACCGTGGCTTCCAGTCCTGCTTTGGCGTACAGTTTATATCTGCCAGCAATAACGGAGTGAAATTGAGTTCGCATCCTATTTCTCTTCGTGGCATGCAATAATATGAGCTAAAATATCCGTACCTTTTGTGTTGTATTTCATCGCGTATGAAATGTTGGACGTTCTCGCGTTAAAACTAAAAACATTAAGAAAAAACGCAAGCTCCCAGGCACTGAAACTTTTGAAATGTGGTGAAATTAAATACCTTCCGAACGCCTGTAGCAGAAGATAATTATGAGTAATTCAGAGGTAAGTGCCTGCAAACGGCCGACAAGCAACAGCATAAATAGGAGTGTGGGACTGTAACGCGACGAGTTTAAATGAGCACTCGCTTCACATTCTAGTCTGCAACTTTCCCAGCACCATCTTTAAGGCGCATTTCAGTGGACATAAGCAGAAAACAGCGGTCATCGTACCTGTTAAGTAGTTCGAATATAGCACGTTTTAAACAGCTGATAAACTTCTGGCAGGCACTACCCTTCCACTTACTTCCGCTACCTCCTCATCCATTGCTTCTGTAAGATTGCTAACTGTCGTTCCTACATTACCTGCCACTGCTCAACAAGTAAAGTACCTGAGTTATATAATAAGAAATATTTGAGTCTCCAGACAAAATGATGACAAGGATGTCAAATCAAACACATTTCAGCCATCTAATTTCCAAACTTATTTTATTTGGGTACCTGTTTAGGCGATTCACTACACGATCTTCAGGTCCTTTGTACAGACAACAATGATACCAGTATGAAATAGATAACCAAAACAAGGGGTGGTGACAGTTTTATATTCAATTATATTATGTAATAACATAACAGCACAAACCAGTACAGGAAGTTACGTAAAGTTACAGATAAAGTAAGGAATGAAATAAGAGAACAGTTGCACACTGTATTAACTTAAACTACTGAGCGAAGTACATACGCCATATAATCGTAGAAAAGGATCCTACTAAACGGAGGTCAATATTTCATGTTACGCAATGCCCGTGAAAGAACTTACTGTGCTGATTGGTTTTGTTATGTTATTACATACTACCACAGTATATGAGACTTGCACCACAAACTTTTTTCTTATCTATTTCACACTGGTACAGTTGTCTGTACAAAGGACCTGAAGATGGCGTAGTAAATCCCCGAAACTGGTAACTGTTATGTGTGTCGACAGAAGTGCCGACACAGCGTTATTATGAAGGGGCCGAATAGGGCACGCGTCAACTCACGCCGTCCTGCGTTAAGTCTGAAACAGGATACTTCATAAATGCTATAAAGAAAAGAACGGAGCTTCTCGTATACTCAACTTTATTCTCCTGTGTGGTACATCTCCATGGTGAATACAAGACTCTCTCCAGATATGGTTAACTGCGCCTTGCTAGGTCGTAGTCATGTGCTTAGCTGAAGGCTATTCTAACTGTCTCTCGGCAAATGAGAGGAAGGCTTCGTACGTCTAGTCGCTAGCAATGTCGTCCGTACAACTGGGGCGAGTGCTAGTCCGTCTTTCTAGACCTGCCATGTGGTGGCGCTAGGTCTGCAAGTACTGATGGCGGCGACACGCGGGTCCGACATGTACTAATGGACCGCGGCCGATTTAAGCTACCACCTAGCAAGTGTGGTGTCTGGCGGTGACACCACATTCCTCCCCCGCAAATCGGCGAACGGTCGTGTTATAAGGCTTCCGCCCGCCGTGGGGAGGGCCCCATGTTGACGTATGCGATGAGGTGGGGAGCCTAACAACAGGCGAGGCTGTGCCACCCGCACCCGGCCATTCGGTCCGAGGGGAGCGAGGAAACGCCTGGAAACCTACTCCAGGGTGCACGTCAACATGCGGCGTATGCGCCCGTAATGAGACAGGGTCGACCTCCATTGCGTCGGGGTAGCCGACGCGCGATGACGCCATGTGGTCCGGAGCGGGCAAGAGTTCCATGGCGGAGGACAGCTGGTCACGGGAAGCGATCGGCGGCGCGTGACCCAGGGAGGCGGTTGGCGGCTGCAGCGAAGCGTCCTCTGCGGGCGGCAGCGGCGGCGGCTGCAGCGGCGGCTGCGGCGGCGCGACGCCATGGGGCAAAATGGAAGGCATCGTCGGGAACACCTGGGGATGAGGCGAGCCAGGAGATGGGTCCCCAGGGCGCTGACCGGACGGCTCCGTCGCTGAAAGCAGACGGGGAGCGGCAGAACCCAGGCGACGACAGAGGCGCAGCTGATTGAGATGCCGACGCACCTCACCAGAGGCCCCCATAACCAAATACATCGCGCGGCCGAGGCAGCGAAGAATGCGCCCTGCGAGCCAACGCCTTGAACCGCGATAGTTGCGATATAATACAGCGTCGCCAGGAGCAAAAGCAGGAGTCTGCCGCTGCACAGGAACCTGATGCGGCGGATGCAGCAAAGACATCAAGGTTCGATGAGGACGACCGTGAAGCAACTCAGCCGGCGAGCGACCATCGCGGGGCTGAGAGCGATACGAAGACAAAAAGAGCAACAACGCGTCCTCCCGAGAATGCGACTCTTTCAACTTCAACATCTGTGACTTGAAAGTCCGGACCAAACGTTCAGCGGCACCGTTTGACTGAGGCGAAAACGGCGCGGATGTCAGATGTTGAATACCATTGGCCTTGCAGAATGACTGAAATTCTGCGGACATGAATTGTGGACCATTGTCAGAAACAATAGTCTGCGGAAGACCTTCAATGCAAAAGATAGCAGACAACGCTTGGATGGTGGCAGAGGACGTCGTGGAAGACATCCGGACAACAAAAGGAAAATTACTGAAGGAATCGACAACAACCAACCATCGAGCATTCCAGAATGGACCAGCAAAATCTATGTGTAAGCGTTGCCAAGGGGAAGCGGCTTTCGGCCAAGCAAGGAATTTCCGCGGCGGTGCGGATTGTTGTTCGGCACACGCCATGCAAGAAGAGCACATATTCGTAATCGCAGCATCGATTCCGAACCAAGTACAGTGCTGACGAGCAAGTTGTTTCGTACGCACTATACCCCAATGGCCTTGGTGGAGAAGCTGTAAGACAGAGGACTGCAACGAACGTGGAACCACGACCCGAGACTGATCATTATCAGAACGCAACAACAAAACACCACGTCGTACAAAAAGTCTCTCCTTGTGAGCAAAAAATCTGCGAACCAACGGATCCTCGACCCGGGACTTCGACAAGGGCCATTGCGTAGGAACAAAACGCAAAACGGTAGCAAGGACAGGGTCTGCAGCTGTGGCTGTAGCTACACGACGAAAATCAAGCGGAAACGATTCGACCACGTCATCAGTTTCCGCATCAATGAACATGCAAGCAAGTTCGGAAGAATCGAATGCTTTATCCTCAGCAACAGGCAAACGGGACAACGCATCTGCGTTTCCGTGCTTAGCAGTGGACCGGTACAAGATATCGTAGCGGTACTGCGAGAGGAAAATAGACCAGCGAATGAATTTCTGCGCTGTACGTGGAGGTACAGGCTTGTTCGGATGAAAAAGCGATGTCAAAGGTTTGTGGTCTGTGATGATGGTAAAGTGACGACCATACAAGAAATCGTGAAACTTTGTAACACCAAACACGAGAGCCAAAGCTTCTTTCTCTATCTGGGAATAATTTCTTTGCGCTGACGAGAGCAATTTGGACGCAAAGGCAATAGGGCGATCATGCGAACCATCTTTGTGCGCAAGCACAGCACCGATCCCGAAATCCGAGGCATCTACCATCAACAAAAGGGGTTTCTGGGGATCGAATGGCGTAAGACAAGTATTTGAAAGCAACGCCGATTTCAATTGGCGAAAGGCGCGTTCGCATTCCGTCGACCAGACGAACGGAACACCTTTACGGCGTAAGCGATGAAGCGGAGCTGAAATGGAAGAGGCATGAGGAAGAAATTTATGATAATAGTTAATTTTTCCCAACACACTCTGTAGCTGCTTCACATTTTGCGGCGAAGGCAAGTCCTGTATGGCACGGAGGTGCTCCGGACTCGGATGGATGCCTTGGGCATTTATGACATGTCCCAGATACGGCAAGTCACGAGCAAAAAACACACATTTGTCCTTCCGCAAGCGAAGACCATTCTGTCGCAAGACCTGAAATAATGTTCTGAGATTTTGTAAATGTTCCGCTTCTGTCTTTCCTGAGATCACTATATCGTCCAGATAGTTAGCTGCAGTAGGGACCGACGCACAAATAGTTTGTAAATATTGCTGAAATAATGCAGGGGCGGATGCACACCCGAATGGCAGTCTTTTGAATCTGTACAATCCAAGATGCGTGTTAACCACCAATACGCGCTGGGATTCTTCGTCCACCGGTATTTGCAAGTACGCATCTGCTAGGTCCAACTTTGAAAAATATTTTCCCGGGCACAGTTTGTCAAAAAGATCTTCCGGGCGGGGCAAAGGAAAAGTAGCAGTCACTAGTTGTGGATTCACTGTTGCTTTGAAGTCCACGCAAAGTCTCAATTTGCCGGAAGGTTTTTGCAAAATTACTAAGGGTGAGGCCCAGAGAGAAGCCTGCACACGTTCAAATACACCTTGGGATTCTAAATCGTTTAATGTTCTTGCGACCTCATCACGCAATGCGTGGGGAACATTGCGCGCTCTGAAAAATTTCGGTTGCGCGTTGACTTTTAGTTCCAAATGTGCTTCATAGTTCTTAGCGCAACCAAGGCCCGGTGCAAAAATGTCTGCAAATTCCTCACATAGACTAGAAACACTGGCTGAAGGCACAGTCTGGTTCACTGAGAGAACCTGATTCACAATAGACAAGTTAAACAATTGAAATAAATCTAAACCAAACAAGTTCACTGCAGCAGAAGAACGAAGAACGTAAAACGACACAAGTTTTGTTTGTCCCTTGTATGTTGCAAGAAGGCTGCACTGTCCTAACACAGGGATATGCTGTCCTGAATAACTAGTGAGCTGAACTTTTGCGGCACGCAACGGCGGTGCGCCCAGTTGTTTGTACGTGGCGTGATTGAGCAATGAAACTGCAGCTCCGGTATCGAGCTGGAACGGTATCACTTTTCCGGCAAAGTCCAAATCTACAAAGAGTTTATTGTCCTGCTGACGACAAGAGCGACTGTTTTGTGCAACGTGAACAGACACTGGTACAGAATCACTTGCGACGTGACGGGATTGCCGTCGACGTCGACGCACACTTTTTGTGGGACGAACACAGTCACTGTTAGAAAGAGTAACACTGGGCGGAGTGGCATTAACTACGTGAATGTCCATGGGCGAAGGTTCCCGAGCCTGAGTGTCCGTGGTTCGATGCCGGCGCGAAGCAAAGGGCCTGGAACGGTTGTGATTGTCTGATCTGAGCTTTTTCTGGCAAACACTTTGAACATGTCCTTTCTTGTGACAGTAAAAGCAAATAGCTTGGCGTGACGGGCAATTTTCACGCGAATGTCTAGTAGCACACCGCGGGCATGATTTCACTGCATTTGCGGGCTGGCGAGGCACACCTGGTTTACAGCGCGGCGTCAGCTGCGTCGAAGTGCGCGAGGGCCGGTTACCGGGCCGCGCAGCGCGTCCAGCGGGCCCGTTAATGTTACACACTGCTGGCGAAGCTGCAAAAGATTCCTGAGCACAGTCAAGTGTGTCTTGCCTATCCAATATGTCTATCACTTGTTGAAGGGAGGGATTAACTAGTTTCAAAATCTGTTCCCTTATGCGAACATCAGAAACGTTCTGTGCTATTGCATCACGCACCATTGTATCTGAATAAGGAAGGCCACAGTCACACTGAAATTCACAATCCCTAGTAAGGCCTTGCAAAGTTGCAACCCACTCCCTATTAGTTTGACCGGCCGTACGTTTCGTACGAAAGAACGTATACCTTTTTGCAACCACATTAACTGTTTCTTTGAAATAGGCATCTAAAGCCGACACAATTTCTTCGTAGGACAGAGTTGCTACGTCGCGTCGGGGAAACAATTTCACCATCACACGGTACGTTTGCACGCCGACACAAGACAATAAGTGAGGCTGCCGCTCGTTACCTTGAATTCTGTAGGCGGCGAGATGGAATCCAAACTGGCGTGACCACTCCGTCCATGTTTCGTCGTCGGGACGAAATTGACGAAAAGAGGGTGCAACTGCGTGTTGTGGCTGCGGGAACGGCGAAGCGGCGGCGGCCGCATCGTTTTGCAGCGCACGTTGACCCTGGACGAGCTGTCCCAGGGCATCCAATAACGCCTGCGTCTGCTGATTCTGCAAGCGATAAAATTCGGACAGTACATCTGGAGATTGTGGCGAAGCCATGACAAGTAAATGTAAGCAATTAGAAAGAACAAAACCCTTTTTTAACTCGTCGCCAATGTTATGTGTGTCGACAGAAGTGCCGACACAGCGTTATTATGAAGGGGCCGAATAGGGCACGCGTCAACTCACGCCGTCCTGCGTTAAGTCTGAAACAGGATACTTCATAAATGCTATAAAGAAAAGAACGGAGCTTCTCGTATACTCAACTTTATTCTCCTGTGTGGTACATCTCCATGGTGAATACAAGACTCTCTCCAGATATGGTTAACTGCGCCTTGCTAGGTCGTAGTCATGTGCTTAGCTGAAGGCTATTCTAACTGTCTCTCGGCAAATGAGAGGAAGGCTTCGTACGTCTAGTCGCTAGCAATGTCGTCCGTACAACTGGGGCGAGTGCTAGTCCGTCTTTCTAGACCTGCCATGTGGTGGCGCTAGGTCTGCAAGTACTGATGGCGGCGACACGCGGGTCCGACATGTACTAATGGACCGCGGCCGATTTAAGCTACCACCTAGCAAGTGTGGTGTCTGGCGGTGACACCACAGTAACCAAATAAAATGAGTTTCTAAATTAGACGGCTGAAAGGTGTTTGATTTGACATCTTGCAGCGAACAGCCGAGTCCCGCAAACACCGCGGAAAAGATGGACATAGAAAAAAGAAACAAGTTTTTGACAACTGACCTGATCGACTTCATATGGTAATGATGGCAGCGCTCCCACATGTTATTAGTGTATCAGCTCCAACCAATTAGCTAAATTCGTGCCGGAGATCCGTTCACAGCACCAACAGCGACGTCTTCTGGGCATGTATTTGTAGACATCGTCCTAGAACGCCGAAAACAAAAAATATCCACTGCCTTTACGAAGCTGACAGATAAGGCGGCTGACGGAATGATAAGCTCGGCTACTCTGGCCGTGTGCGTCGCCGATTTCCCTCACATTTCTCCTCGACTGTTCGGCCCTACTTAGAGCACTCCCCAACGGCCTACTGAATCTTAATTATTTGGTTGTTCAACTAGTCTGCCTTAGTATTTAGCTATATCTGTACACTACTACCCACCTTATGGGGTGCGGCGAAGGTACTTTGGTTGCAGCTGTCACTCCCCACCCCCCTTTCTGTTCCAGCCACGAAGGGTCCGCGGGAAGAACAAAAAACGATTCTTAGTAAGCCTTCGAATGGGCTCGGGTCTCTTTAAATTTGCCTTCATGGTATTTTCGCGAGAAAGATGTAGGAGGAAGAAATATAGTGCTTGACGGTTCTACGACAGTACGATCACGGAATTTCAACCGTAAACCACGCCGTGACGCACGACGCCTCTCTTGTTGCTTCTGCCACTGGAGTGGCTGAGTATCTCCGTGACGCTTTTCGCGCTAACCGAATGGAACTGTAACGAAACTTGCTGCTATTCTCTGGATCTTCTCTATTTCTTTTCTTCTCTATTCTAATTCCTTTGTGAATGGATGACACTTCCTGAGGATTCTTCCAGTGAACCTGTGTCTGGCATCTGCATTACCTGCGATTAGCTTCATGTGTCCTTTCCCATTTAAACTGCTCCTTGAGCCTAGTCTCAGGTATTCAACATAGTAACGAGCTCCAGACCGATAATATACGACACTGACATATGTTATCTTCGTTGGTCCATTATGGACCGTGGGACAACGGCTAGCATGTACTTCTTGATGCAATAATATACCAACAGCCGTATGTATTGAAGAAATTTATTTTATGAACTTCTTATGTGCTACCAGTTTCGGCATTACATTGATGCCATCTTCAGGCCCCTGTACAATGAGCAGAACAAATGTACTATTATAAAAAAAATATTGAACATACGTTAACAATTGACAGGTATCATGGTAACTATGTAAGTGGCTCAAAAAGACATATTGTGTATCATTAAAACTATATGTAACATTAGGGCAAACATGCTTCTGCCTATGTCATGCTGTTGTCAATAGTTTTCACTGTTTTATTCGAATATAGCATGATAGATGAACATATGTATACACTATTATTCATAAATCTGTACCACATAGTTTTAATAGGCCATGCAACACAACAGTCAAATGTACTGCATACAATCATATGTCCAGTGGAAGAAATTTTCTTTATAATTAACTAATATAAATAAATAATAAAATAAATTAAAATACAAGAAAATGTGGCATAACCGTGTCAGAATACATAAGTTACATATGTGTAGCCTAGGTCATATTATTTGTGGTACGACAAATAGCTGCCGCAATATTAACGATAAAAGCATAAAAGAGTTTATCTTAAAACCCAATTGCATTTACGAATTAAACCAATGAAATGGTACTATAAAGATCATCAAACACCTGGTCACCGTTGGCACTTCATTAGAACCCCTATGTAAGACCACCCTGTACTGTGCTGAGTGGATTAATGCAACGACAGTAGCTCCCTCATAGTCATAGATACAAAGAAGATTCTCAGTCTCTGTATATCAAAAAATGTCTATAAAACCTACATGTAAGTCCTATACAATTATGTAGGATTGTACCAAGTGGAATCGAACGAATAAAAAGGAAAGGAAGAAAAAGAAAAATATAGGAGGCCGCCTATAAGTCCGAACATAAATCTCAAAATGAAATGTATACCATCCCTAAGACTAAGGGTACCACCTATAACCACGTAAAATCATTCTCAAGGTTGCACTAAGGTCGGATATAGTAACGTATGAGATGACTATCAGGATCTTAAGTACGCCATCCAGTGTCATCATATTCTGTCTAACGACCTTAATGAATCGGAAACTGTCTGCATGGGTCAATACGTTATGTTCGACAGTTACTAACGTATTCATATTCTACATCTGTATCAACAAATTCACGATTCTAATTCTAAGGCTAAGGCGTAGTGGAAAAATTACGTCATATGAAACATCTAAGTGACGTGAAATTAATCGTATTCTGTTTGTGTATGGCATTTTCTGGGACGACGACCGGACCGGCATTTGGCTAAGCAAGCGTGGAAAAACTCCTAAAAGCCACAGATTGACGACTTGTTCGTTAATGTGCCGCATAGTTTAAAATCAGGACCTGGCTCAGCTTCCAGTTGCGCAAAAAATTACATTAAGGTTGCTACCTTGAGCAACACACAGTTTATTGATTTTTCTTTGATCCATACGTATTTCATTGTCGTTACACACTGTGAGTTTTTATCACTTAGTTCTGCATTTGATAGTCATGTGACTGTTAGTCTTTGTTAGTGCAAATGTTCTTTGCAAGGATTTGTCGACTGAAATTTTTTTCACCCAATCTGACAGTAAAATTGTATGTCAAAGTTGTCATAGTTTGGTTATCGATCAGTTTCTTAGTTTTCACGAGTGAAAATTATTTCTCAGTTTGTTATTTTTGCTGTCAGCAATTATATCGTGGTGGCAGTAAACTCCACTATCTATAGAACCACGATATGTGTTTACTAGGTGCCCAGCATTTCCATCGTAAAGACCAAACTCGTACAAATTACGATAATCCTTCTCTCGTGTTCGTGCGTTCGGGCGAGCTGTCTGCCTCCTGCAGAAATGACAGCAAGTAGAGGGAGTAATGGCGACGTCGCTAAGTATTCTCTCTCTCTCTGTCTCTCTCTCTCTCTCTCTCTCTCTCTCTCTCTCTCTCTCTCTGGGTTTCACTTTGACGTCTTTTTACCTGCGCACCGCTCACTCTCCTGTACGAACTGTGACACTTCCTTTTTAAACACCCTGTATAAAGTAAGAATCTGATACATACCAGTCATCAGGTAACAAAAAAAAAATGTTCAAATGTGTGTGAAATCTTATGGGACTTGACTGCTAAGGCCATCAGTCCCTAAGCTTACACACTACTTAACCTAAATTATCCTAAGGACTAACACACGCACCCAGGCCCGAGGGAGGACTCGAACCTCCGCCGGGACCAGCCGCACAGTCCATGACTGCACCGCCTTAGACCGCTCGGCAACAGGTAACAGAAACATGAAATTTGGAGAAACAATCTTAGAGTGAAATAGGCGCTAGCTAAGAAATAATGTTTCACAGTTCAGCTCCTGGGGGCAGAAAGGGGATCAAAGTCTGATGCCAAGTTGATCGCAGAAACATGAAACTTTGTGGTAATATTTATTGCACTTAGTAAGCTTCCACTGAGAAATGATTTGTTTATGAGGGTGCTACGTCATACGATGAAAGGGCTAACGCCCGACTAAACCATTCGTTCTACCGACACGAAATGTGAACAGTGTATTGTTTGATGCTTAGAAAAGATTTCGAATTCAACCTTTAAGAGTTTGTTGTATTGTGGGCGAATGGTTATATCTTCACTACTAGCAATGCTTTCCAAAACAAGTGAATTGTTTGTTCGCAAAATAAATGCATTTATTCTCTGTTGTTCGTTTCTCAGACTATAATGTGAAGCTGTGTGTAGTACATCCCACAATGGAAACAACTGCTACCATCAGATCTTGCTAACGATATTTTCGTATTTCGTATAAAACTTTTAAAAACACTTGTCCTTTGCCACTGCAATCGAATGCGTTATCCATTGCACCACGGAACGCATGACGGATGCAGTACTTTTGCTAAGTTCTTTCTATTCAGGAAATCGGTACTAAGTTTTATCAAGAATAATTTGTGTTTTGGTTCCTAGCTCGTGACTGCTAGTCGACAATCTACACTCCTGGAAATTGAAATAAGAACACCGTGAATTAATTGTCCCAGGAAGGGGAAACTTTATTGACACATTCCTGGGGTCAGATACATCACATGATCACACTGACAGAACCACAGGCACATAGACACAGGCAACAGAGCATGCACAATGTCGGCACTAGTACAGTGTATATCCACCTTTCGCAGCAATGCAGGCTGCTATTCTCCCATGGAGACGATCGTAGAGATGCTGGATGTAGTCCTGTGGAACGGCTTGCCATGCCATTTCCACCTGGCGCCTCAGTTGGACCAGCGTTCGTGCTGGACGTGCAGACCGTGTGAGACGACGCTTCATCCAGTCCCAAACATGCTCAATGGGGGACAGATCCGGAGATCTTGCTGGCCAGGGTAGTTGACTTACACCTTCTAGAGCACGTTGGGTGGCACGGGATACATGCGGACGTGCATTGTCCTGTTGGAACAGCAAGTTCCCTTGCCGATCTAGGATTGGTAGAACGATGGGTTCGATGACGGTTTGGATGTACCGTGCACTATTCAGTGTCCCCTCGACGATCACCATTGGTGTACGGCCAGTGTAGGAGATCGCTCCCCACACCATGATGCCGGGTGTTGGCCCTGTGTTCCTCGGTCGTATGCAGTCTTGATTGTGGCGCTCACCTGCACGGCGCCAAACACGCATACGACCATCATTGGCACCAAGGCAGAAGCGACTCTCATCGCTGAAGACGACACGTCTCCATTCGTCCCTCCATTCACGCCTGTCGCGACACCACTGGAGGCGGGCTGCACGATGTTGGGGCGTGAGCGGAAGACGGCCTAACGGTGTGCGGGACCGTAGCCCAGCTTCATGGAGACGGTTGCGAATGGTCCTCGCCGATACCCCAGGAGCAACAGTGTCCCTAATTTGCTGGGAAGTGGCGGTGCGGTCCCCTACGGCACTGCGTAGGATCCTACGGTCTTGGCGTGCATCCGTGCGTCGCTGCGGTCCGATCCCAGGTCGACGGGCACGTGCACCTTCCGCCGATCACTGGCGACAACATCGATGTACTGTGGAGACCTCACGCCCCACGTGTTGAGCAATTTGGCGGTACGTCCACCCGGCCTCCCGCATGCCCACTATACGCCCTCGCTCAAAGTCCGTCAACTGCACATACGGTTCACGTCCATGCTGTCGCGGCATGCTACCAGTGTTAAAGACTGCGATGGAGCTCCGTATGCCACGGCAAACTGGCTGACACTGACGGCGGCGGTGCACAAATGCTGCGCAGCTAGCGCCATTCGACGGCCAACACCGCGGTTCCTGGTGTGTCCGCTGTGCCGTGCGTGTGATCATTGCTTGTACAGCCCTCTCACAGTGTCCGGAGCAAGTATGGTGGGTCTGACACACCGGTGTCAATGTGTTCTTTTTTCCATTTCCAGGAGTGTACTTATAACATACGGACCCATTTGCAAAAGTTCCACAATTCCTTAGTTTTGAGAGGGTTTAATGATGTTGCAGGGAGCAGGGAAAGAATGTCCGTCGTTGCACATATCGCCGCACTAAATAGGTGGAACATAAAGTTTCCACTATCAGCGTTCACAAAATCCCGTTTTATTGCTACTTAGAAGCTGTAACTGCGTTTACGACCACTAAATCGCTGAACTATTTGCAGTTAAAATACGTAAAAACCTCGTAACGTCGACTAACGCTATTATAACACAAGTATAACTTCGTCGTAGTCCCAGCCTGTGAAGTCACCAAAGCATCAGCCAATAAGAGAGCGTTTTAGATCACGTGATCATATGTTGATATTTAATGTTTTTTTGGCTTTAATTACCAAAAAAGCAGATATTTGGTGAGAATGTTAACCATAAATGCTATTTAAATGTTATAATCAATCAGAATAGCAACTATTCGAACCATATTTATAACACAGGAAAACAGACGACTGTACATATTCAGGGAAAATCAGTGCTAATGTAGCAAGGAACTCGATCCATAACGTCTGAGCATTGTGCACCACTATATTCAAAGAGACCCGCCAGCTCACACATATTGATGACAAAGTCTTACGTACCTGCTGTTTCCGCCTGTCCAAAACCCTGTGTTGTTTTAGAGCGGTGCTGTATCCATAATGGCTCGCACAACGACTTTTTGTGCCAGCCCATCAGGCGCCAGTATGTTTACCCACGCTGCCATAGCTTTTAATGTCACCTTGTAATAAGTCTGTCTTTGTAAAGGTCATTGACCTTAGCGTGAGACAGACCGTTTTCGCTTATACACGTGTTAGAGAAACGTATGGAAACACTGGAAAAACCGCAAGGAATCCATGGTTTAACATATACGTAGTTGCTAGCCATGCCTCCTTGCTGTGCTGTTGTAGTTAACCACTAACTGCACCTGTGCTGTGTCCTCAATACGTTGTGTCAGCCGCGATCGTAACAATGTTCTGTGTAGTTATTGCACTATGTCGGAGCTAAGTTCAAATGGTTCAAATGGCTCTAAGCACTATGGGACTTAACATCTGAGGTCATCAGTCCCCTATACTTAGAACTACTTAAACCGAGCCAACCTAAGGACATAACACACGAATCCATGCCCGAGGCAGGATTCGAAGCTGCGACCGAAGCAGGTGCGCGGTTCCGGACGGAAGCGCCTAGAACTCCTCGGCCACAGCGGCCGACCGGAGCTAAGTGACTTCGAATGTGGACAGATTGTTGGTGCTCGTATGATCGGTGATTCCGTTAACCAAAGTAGCCGACATGTTGAGCGTTTCAGGGGGCACCGTACCGAAGGTTTATACCGCATACAGGAGAAGCGGAACAGCGTCATCCGCTAAGTCATAACTCGGATGAAAGTGTGTGTTAAGTGAGCGTAACAGACGATCATTGAAGAGGATTGTTACGAGAGATAGAGGACGGCAGCGCAGAAGTCATGTAGAACTGAATGCTGTACTAATGAATTCTGTCAGCACCAAGACAAAACGAAGGAACGTTAACAGACCATAAGCATGGTACTGCAGGACAACCTGGAATTCCAAAACCATTCAACAGTGATGCATATGCCTGTAACAGGAAAACGAGGAGCCGGAACCATATGTCCTGGGCTATGGATGAATGGAAGATAGCTGTTTTGTCGGATGAATCTTACTGCATATTGTTTCCAACTTCTGGCCGCGTTTACCAATTGGCGTATTCACTGCTTGCCGCTAAGAGGGAAACGTGACGAGTCTTCGGTGATTATTTGGGCCGTGGTAGTCTACTGGTATCAAACATAGGCCTTAATCTGAGGAATAAATTTCTGAGAATGTACGTCTAGAGCAGAGGATTGTATGGTGGTGAAACATGGACTGTGGGAAAACCGGAACAGAAGAGAATCGAAGCATTTGAGATGTGGTGCTAGACACGAATGTTGGAAATAAGGTGGACTCTTAGGGTAAGGAATGAGGAGGTTCTACGCAGAATCGAAGAGAAAAGCAGTATGTGGAAAACACTGACAAGGAGAAGGGACAGGATGATAGGACATCCGTTATGACAGCAGGGACTGACTTCCATGGTACTAGACGGAGATGTAGAGGGCAAAAACTGTAGAGGAAGACAGGGATTGGAATACATCCAGGTCACAAGTGCTACACAGGAGAGGGCTTCGTGGCGGGCCACATCAAACCAGATGTCGCAACAAAAAAAAAAAAAAAAATAGTGGTATTCCATCAGCCCAAAATTACAGTGCAAGGTCGAATTATTGTGAATGATTATGTAACAATTTTGGCTGATCAGGTCCATCCCATTTGAGCCGTGGCTGGCTCATGCTATGCATTGGATTAAGCCTTGGTTACTATTCTGTGTTTAGTCCCTGCGGTTATCACGATGGATGCTGTTATCCTCTCTTTCCGCGGGTGGCAGCAGCGGTGTGTATCGCTATTCGCACCTTGTGGTGCTGTTCCCATTGCTACGAGGTCCCTGGCTCACCGATCCTGGGCATGAAAGTTGAGTTTTGACTTAATCTACCACCAAGTCACCACTGTTGACGTAGTGTCGTTTGGAGTTCGTTGTCGTTGGGCTATTCCAGCGAGCAACAACGTGTGTTTTCAGGCTGGCAAATTTTAGCCACTCTCCGGTGGAGTTTAACTGTACTTCGTCATTTGAATTGAAGTGCACTAGCACAATCTTCTGCCTTGTGGCCGTTAACGTTCTTGTTACCTGTCCTGGCCGTCGACGTAAATTCAGGCAGTGTATTTTCCTCATCGTGTTGTCGCTGTCCAGCACGGTGTGTACTTTGACAGTTCAATGTATAAGTGTTTGTGGGCGCCAGTACCTTCTACGTTGTTCCATTGAACTCCCTGTTGTTTTCTGGTTGGGTGAAGCGGAGGTTATCTTGTCGGTGGGTCCGTTGACTATCTGTCAGTTGGTTTGTCGTCGGATCGACAATGGTTGGGCCGACTGCCTGTCTCACCTAAGCGAGTGTTAGTGTTTGAATTCCAGGCCGATCCTCAGAACTTCTGAGCGTCCTTGGGTGTACTGCCTTTTCTTATTTGTTCTTGTTTTTTGTACTTGTATGACTTCTAGCCGATTTTTAGATTAAGGTTTTTTGCCCTTAAGGCATCAGATGGTTTGGGCCTTCAGCCTAATTTAAGAACTGTTTTAAGTAAAGCCTTTGGCATTTTTAAAATTAATGTTATTGAGTCTTAAGTGTTGGACCTTCAGCCGATTTTGAATTTAAGTTGCTTGTTCCTAAAGTGTCACATTCTTTGGGCCTTCAGTCTAACTCAGGAACTGTTTTAAGATAGCCGGCCGCGGTGGTCTAGCGATTCTGGCGCTGCAGTCCGGAACCGCGGGACTGCTACGGTCGCAGGTTCGAATCCTGCCTCGGGCATGGGTGTGTGTGATGTCCTTAGGTTAGTTAGGTTTAAGTAGTTCTAAGTTCTAGGGGACTTATGACCTAAGATGTTGAGTCCCATAGTGCTCAGAGCCGTTTGAACCATTTTTTTTTTTTTTTAAGATAAGGCTTTGCCTTTTAAATGTCTGATTTTGGTTGACCTTTAAGTTATTGGCTTTCAGCCGTTATTAAATTAAAGTGGTCTTGCCCTTAAGGCATGAGATTGTATGGCTCATTCAGCTGTTAATTAAGTTCCAAAGCTAAAGCTGTGTTTTTTAAAAATTTTTTTCTTGGTTCTTGTGATGTTTGATCAAATACAAGGTTGTATGTTCGAGTGTAGCTGACAGCCGCTTATTTTGGCCCCTTTCCACAACTTAAACTACCTGTCCTGCCCTGCGGGTTTAGCAGGGCATCTCACCATGGTATAATATTTGTTTACCAGTGGTGATTGCTGTTCCAAGACGACAGGGTTCCTATTCATAGCTCGCGTCCTCCAGAATTTGTTTTAGGAACACGAGGATGAGTAGTCGTATCTCCCGTGGTCACCACAGTCACCAAACCTCAATGTTATTGAGGTGACCGCTATCCACCTCCATCATCGTTACCTGAACGTGCCACTATTTTGCAGAAAAACTGGTATAACATCCGATTGAAAATCGTACAAGACCTCTATTTATCCATTCCGAGACGGCTGGAAGCTGTTTCGAATGCCGACGGGTTTCCTGCACCGTACTGGGTACGGTAATGTCTTGTGTTTGGTGTTTCCATATACTTGTACACTCCCTGTATGTCTTGAATTTTGCAATTACTTTTAACATACTCAGTTTAAATGTAGGGATGGGATTCGTTCACTCCCTCTTTTGTCGGACCCCAGTATTAAGTAGGCACGCAAGGGAGGATGGACCTTCACCTTGTGCACCCAGGAGAATCAACAGTCTTAGTTTGGCGCCAGCCAGTCGGCAGAATCCGCTGTGTCGGTTTACACTTATCCATTCACAAAGGGCTATTGTCTGTCTTCAAACCCCCGCCAAACCTGGATGTCCGATTTTCACTTTGCTAGGCGTTCTCACGTCATTTTTCATAGCAACAACAGGGACTCATACTGAACCTCAGTATCTATTTGCTCCGTTACATTAGAATGGCAGAAAGGAGCTATCTTGTCTGACACTGTTCAGAGCCGTTTCTACCATTAGGCAAGACCAGGAGACCACCTAGGGCGGAAAAAATTTTGGGGCGGCAAAGATTAGAAAAAAATTAATTTCAAACCAAACAGAGAAAAAAACTGAGTAGATGAAGAACAAAAATGAAAAAGAGGAAAAATTGAAACACCGAATAGTTACTTAATAAGCCTTCACTTATCTTGACGAAAGTAAAGACATTGCCTCTAGCCACCTCGAAACCAAAGGAGCCGTTATTGAGTAGAAAACAGAAACAGGCATGGCCCTGATTCATATCTGTCGAGCGCTGGAACGGGGCACTTGCGCAGGCTTGCGGTCATGTTGCCACTTCATACCATACCTCCCTCAACTCGCCTTTTTGTTTTTGTCTCTGCAGATTGCAGATCTTCGATCAAGTGTCAGTTGTATTCAGTGGTTATGTTGATGTGTTTAGTTCTACTATTACTTCCTATGAATAATCGATCACGTACAGGTACTTCTCTTTCAAAATACTTAAAACGAGTAAAACTTCGTCATACCCATACATAAAAATGAGTTGGTGACTGTCTGTAAGTTAGTATCTGAGTGTCCGAGACTAGCAGCACGGGGAAAGAACTACACTGTCTTTTCCCAAATAAATTAGCTGTCATTTTCTTAAAATTGAGGACTAAAAAAAACTGACGACATTTGTTGTCCTTATTCAGGAACGGAGGACAAAGCGTGAAAACTGAAGACTGTCCCTAGATAATGAGGAAGTCTAGTCACCTTAATATAATGACTAAAAGTATAAAAGCGAGATTCGCCGTTGGAGGTTCTTGGTGCTGGAATGAGGGGGGGGGGGGGGGGGGGAGGTAATTCGGGGAGACTGATAGTAAAAAAAGAGGGTGCAGGTTAGATCTATCATCAAGAGCCTTCTACTTCAATTCCTTCATTATCTCTGTGACACTCTCCCACAGATCAAACAAAAAAAAAAAAAAAAGTAAAATTTCCAACTTTAGACTGGTTTTTCGTTGTACTGACCATATAGTGACCGTTCGTGGCGCCCTTCTCTATATACTCTCAATATGCCCTGTTAGTCCTATTTGATATGGTCCCACACTCTTGGTCAATACTGTAGAATCTGTCACACCAATGATTTGTAAGCAATCTCCTTTGTAGACTGGTTGCACATCCCCAATATTCTACCAATAAACCGAAGTTTACCACCTACTTTGCCCATGACTGAGCATATGTGATTATTCCATTTCATTTCCCTGCAAAGAGCTGCACTCGGGATTTGTATTGTTTGGTCGGTTCCAACAGTGACGCATTGATATTATAATCATAGGATACTACGTTTTGTGAAGTACACAATTTTACATTTCTGAACATTTAAAGCAAGTTGCCATTTTGTGTATCGAGATATGACTGGATATTTATGCAATTTATTTCAGATAGTAAACTGCATCATGTGCAAAAAGTCTGATTTTCCTATTAATATTGTCTACTAGGTCATTAATATACAATATGAAGAGCAAGGATCCCAAAAAACTTCTCTAGGGCACAACTTCTACATCTGAACATGACTCTCCATCCCAGATAACATGCTGTGTCCTCCCTACCAAAAATCCTCAGCCCAGTCACAATTTCACTTGATAACCCATATGATCGTACTTTTGACTATAAGCGTTGCTGCGGTAATGAGTTAAATAATTTTCGAAAATCAGGAAATACTGCATCTACCTCGATGCCTTGATCCAAAGCCTTCAGTATGTCAGGTGAGAAACCTGCGAGGTGGGTTTCACAAGATCGACGTTTTCTAAATCCATGCTGGTTGGCATTGAGAAGGTCATTTTGTCCAAGACACCTCATTATGTCTCAGCTCAGAATATGTTCTAAGATTCTGCAACAAATCGAATCGGTGTAAAAAATGTTGGACTGTTTTACGGATCACTTCTACTACCCTTCTTGTAGACGGGTGTGGCCTGTGTTTTTCCCAAGAACTGGGCACGGTTTTTTGTTAAAGGGATCTACGATAGATTATAGTTAGCGTAGTATCTGACAAGGATTCCATTAGGCCCTGAAGCTTTGTTCAATTTCAACGATTTCAGCTGGTTATCAACACCACTGGCAGTAATACTTCGTTCATCTTTTCAGTGGTACGAGGATTAAATTTGGGACAATTCTCCTGGGTTTTCCTTTCTAATGGATCATTTGAAGACGGAGTTAAGCATTTCAGCTTTTTCTTTGCTACCCTCAGTTTGAGTTCCTGTCTCTTTCGTTAGGGATTGGACACTAACTTTAGTGTCAGTAACGGCCTTTACATACGATCAGAATTTTTTAGGGTCTTGTGAAATATCATTTGAATATAATCTGGTGTGGTTGTCATTGAAGGCATCAGGCATTGCTCTCTTGACAGCCAGACGATTTTCATTTAATATCACTCTATCTATAGCGTATGCTTTGTTTTACACCTATTATGCAATAATCACAGTTTCCTTAAAAGTTTCTTTACAATGACTGTACACCGCGTAGGTTCGCTCCCATTATATAGTGCCCTACTGGGCATGTATCTATCCAGTGCATCTTCAACCATTCTTTTAAACTTGAGCCATAGTTCCTCTACATGCTCCTGAGAGTTTATTTCCCATTGAGATATGACACTATGATTTCTTATCTAGTTTACTGAACATGTGTATATTTCTACTTGTTTTAGTAATCCTATTTTTACTTTGGCAATCACTGTTGCCAGGACTGCGTCATTATCACTGATATCAGTTTCGACGTGGACAGCCTCAAAGAGGTCAGGTCTATTTATTGCCATTACATCCTTCGCGTCACATAAGGCAGCACGTCTTCAGTAGGCCAAACAACACAGGAAGAGGAAAGTAGGGAAGTGGAGGCGCGTAGTGTAGACCGGCGAGTCGCGATTTTGCCTGTTACCAAATTATGCGGGGCATCGAGTGCACCGATGTTGCAATGAGGCGTTTAATTCGCAGTGTGTGGAGAGTGTGTAGTTCATTCCAGAGGGTGTTCACGAATTTCTGACGCCGGTCTTCGAACCGTGAATTAGGTCAATTGATTCGGGTTAACGTGAACATGGACAATGGTGTTTACTTCAACATTTTCCGTGGCGAAGTGTTACCCTATCTTCTACATTTTAACTATGATTCTATGGACGCTTCCGTCTTGTAAGATGATTGCAGCGTGTCTACAGGGTTGCACGCATATCTGCCAGCCTCTGTGGCCGAGCGGTTCTAGTTGCTTCAGTCCGGAAGCACGCTGCTGTTACGGTCGCAGGTTCGAATCCTGCATCGGGCATGGATGTTTGTGATGACCTTAGGTTAGTTAGGTTTAAGTAGTTCTAAATCTAGGGGATTGATGACCTCAGATCTTAAGTCCCACAGTGCTTAGAGCCATTTGAACCATTTTGAACGCATATCTACATGGTTTGACGAACACTTAGGAAACCTATTTAATACAAGAAAAAAGTTATCAGAATCAGTGTACTCTCGTTATGATTATCTTATGAATGAAACCACCTAGAACGCATAACACAGGCTGAACGTTAGTAAAACCAACAGACTTCGGACATATTCCTGACTGGAAATGGTGGAAAAAAGGTCCTACGTACAAGTGCCCGGAAACACACCGTTTCCACTGTAGATGGCGCTGACGAATGACATTGCTCTGACCATGTGCGTGTGTTCCTCGTGAACGATTTTGTGTATTGCGCATGGCATTGCGTCCCACGGAGGCTGCTTTGAAGATTTGTTATGACGTGGATGCGATGAAGCTCTGTAGTATGTACCGGGACGATTTGTTGTCGTTGCACGCACACCGTCCATTTCCCGACACATGTTTGTAGGACCTCTTTTTCATCCATTTTCCGTCAGGAATCCGTCTCTGGCGTTTGTCAGTTTTATTAACGTTCACCCTGTATATGACTTACTTCATAACTGCGTTTCGGCTACTGGCTTCATAAGCTCAAAACCTGCAGAACTGCGTTCGTTATCAACCAACAAAACTTCTTCGCAAACAGTCATATAAAAATTGATGTAGAAGTTTTATTCACAAGACTCGTGCTCCCTATCACACCACTACTGGCCCTCTGCATCTCCTAACAGAAAATGTCTAGGGCTATTTGGAACAGCGGGTGAAAAGTAGTAAACAACATACCCGCAATCTGGTAGCCTTGCGTAATCACATCATAAATGTGTGGTTTCAACTGGGTATGGTATTGTTGTTGTTGTTGTGGTCTTCAGTCCTGAGACTGGTTTGATGCAGCTCTCCATGCTACTCTATCCTGTGCAAACTTCTTCATCTCCCAGTGCCTACTGCAGCCTACATCCTTCTGAATCAGCTTAGTGTATCCATCTCTTGGTCTTCCTCTACGATTTTTACCCCCCCCCCCCCCCCCCGCGCTGCCTTCCAGTACTAAATTGGTGATCCCTTGATGCCTCAGAACATGTTCTACCAGCCGATCCCTTCTTCTAGTCAAGTTGTGCCACAAACTCCTCTTTTCCCCAATTCTATTCAGTACCTCCTCATTAGTTATGTGATCTACCCATCTAATCTTCAGTATTCTTCTGTGGCACCACATTTCGAAAGCTTCTATTCTCTTCTTGGCTAAACTATTTATCGTCCATGTTTCACTTCCATACATGGCTACACTCCATACAAATACTTTCAGAAACGACTTCCTGACACTTAAATCAATACTCGATGTTAAAAAATTTCTCTTCTTCAGAAACGCTTTCCTTACCATTGCCAGTCTACATTTTATATCCTCTCTACATCGACCATCATCAGTTATTTTGCTCCCCAAATAGTAAAACTCCTTTACTACTTTAAGTGTCTCATTTCCTAATCTAATACCCTCAACATCACCCGACTTAATTCGACTACATTCCATTATCCTTGTTTTGCTTTTGTTGATGTTCATCTTATACCCTCCTTTCACGACACTGTCCAATCCGTTCAACTGCTCTTCCAAGTCCTTTGCTGTCTCTGACAGAATTACAATGTCATCAGCGAACCTCAAAGTTTTTATTTCTTCGCCATGGATTTTAATACCTACTCCGAACTTTTCTTTTGTTTCCTTTACTGCTTGCTCAATATACAGATTGCATAGCATCGGGAGAGGCTGTGGTATAGCTGACGAAAATTGTGGGATCTGTTCTTCGCCGAAATGAGGCCATTTTCAAGGCTAGACTCAATGTAACACGGCACTAGTGTGACTGATGTCTCTTGATGGTGTGTAACTTTTTTCTCGGCGTGCTAAACAAGTTTAATCGTTGATTCAGCATTCAGTAGGGATGCCATTCTCAAATCATGCAAGCTTCAGTCTGCTGTGTGCTGGAGACAGGAAACTGTGGATGGTGACGTCACGCCTGGTGCCCTTCCGCTGCAGCACTGGGCTTTAGTTCTGGATCTCCTGGCCTTCAGATGTCACGCAGTGTTCTGGAGGTCGTCGCAACTGCTTTCCCATCTTATTAGGCGCTTCACTTGGCCTGCGCTGTCTCTCTCATTGCCACGATCGGTTTCGTAATCTGCCGTAACTGCAGATCCACGTCACTGGAGACATGTCTCACATTATCAGGCGAATGCAGCGCCTGCCATGTCACATGATCATAGGACACAAAACCCCACCATTTTCATAATAAGGAATGACATGTTGGGAAATCTTGATCACTGCTGGTACGAGGTTCAAATGGCTCTGAGCACTATGGGACTTAACATCTATGGTCATCAGTCCCCTAGAACTTAGAACTACTTAAACCTAACTAACCTAAGGACAGCACACAACACCCAGTCATCACGAGGCAGAGAAAATCCCTGACCCCGCCGGGAATCGAACCCGGGAACCCGGGCGCGGGAAGCGAGAACGCTACCGCACGACCACGAGCTGCGGACTGCTGGTACGAAACAGTAGTAACATTCAATAATGAACACGAAAAAATAGCTACGGAATTTATAGTTTTTTTTTAAAGTTCTTTAATTCAAAATCTTAAGTTTTCAGGAAAGAAGAAAAACATTCTGTAGGCGAGTATACAGAACGTAACAGACTGGGCTTCTCCGTGTGTAAAGAACAGAATAAAATGGATATTTTGCAATTACTGCAATTGCGACGTTTTTCAAGTCCCTTTGCTTGAGGAAGTAATTCATATGCAAGGTGAAGGTACGTTTTTAGTAGTGTTTTAAGTTGTTTTTTTCTCCCACACATTTTCACATTATAATATCTCTAATGAAAGTCCATACAAAATGGTGTCAGCAGCAGTAGCATTGGTACATGGGGGCCATTTCATAAAATCATCGTATAAATATCGATACTCATGCGGAATGTGATCCAGCAATTGTCGATCCTTGTGTTTTTCATGTTAACAGCTACTGGTCCACTGTAAGCCTTTCCAGAATTGAAAACAACAGACACTTCCAGAAACAAAAAATCGAATTTTGTTTATGTTATCCTATGTATTTAGAAGCCACAACACCTGGCTGTCCAAAATTCATAAAGGAACATGGTTGAAACTTGATTTTTTTGGTATTCTGGAACATGTCTACGTTTTGATTAGTTCGATAACAGCCCTTTCCTGTAGCATGTCGGCCACCAAGTTGTGGATATCTTCTGTTTCTATTATTATGGTGAGCTTACGATGATTGTAAGCACCTGCAATGATTTCACAATATTATTTCATCGTGTACTCTCTATGAGCTCTTTATCAATTCCACCATGTAACATTTCCTTACACGAATGTCCACGAATAGAAAGAACTGTTCCTCTTTACCAAATGTTTAGTGTTCATCAAAGATGTGCAGCTTAGAGTCTTACACTTATTCTTATGTCGCCCAGCGGAACTATCGGAAAACAAACCTAGCTTCTTGACAAATTCTGGTACATATTCTTTTATATAATCAAATCGGAAGGAGGACATTTCATTTGCTCCTTTCTTCACAGTGCCTTCATCGTATACATACATTACAGACTCATTATTCGTTATGTTACGCATACAGTTTAGCAGCATCTTTTAACATTATGACTTGATGGCACGCGAATCTGATCACCATTGAAAGGGCGTTATTCCAGGAGTAAAGCCCTTTCAAAAATGACGTCACTGTAACGATGTCCCAAAAACACATTTACAACATCTGGAATAAAGCCATTTTCATACAGAAAGGACTATCTATGTGTATAGAACCTGGTACTGGTACTATTCTTAATTCATTTTCTCAAAATTTGCAGTAAGGCCCTTTCAGAAATGACTGTATCAGTTGATGTTTTACTTGTCTGCAGATACATAGCCGCAGTCTTTGTACACATAGAATTCCCTACGCGACAATACCCAAGCACACCTCTACCAGAGCCAAAACGAAATAGTGTCAGAGCTCTTTGTTTAAGAGGACTATCCGTGTGGTAATCCTTTGTCTGGGCAGCGGAAATGTTGTAGACGTGTAACGTCCGCTTGGCGGGTTATATCATACACTCGAAAATATATACACAACCTGTAACTTTCCCATAACCTTCCCACTTTGTCCGGTATATACCTTAATCGATCGTGATTGTGTGTATGTGATGCTAAGGCATCGATTTCGAAGAAATTTGACCGAAATTATGTGGAAAAGTGTACAACTAATCGCCAGTATTGCAACTGAATATATCGTGTTAATGAAAACTTAAGAGAAATGTTGTTATCAGATTGGTGAGCCGAATGTGCCGTTAATTAAAATATACATCTTAGCGAAATTACAATCATGAAATAATCAAGTCACAAGTTCAAAATCGGACAGCCTATTTCTGAAATCAAATGATTATAATCAGATTTAAGTTCACGCAACTATCATTAAAATGTGTATCGATGACACCAGTCATTACTTGCGCAAGAGCAAATTTTCATATTCAGGGTGTGGTGTCCTGCCCACTCGTCTCGTTCAGGGTACCTAAAGGATGCTGCGTTCTCGGAATGCTATACAAAAATTCAAGCAAATCACGTTAATAGTCTTTATTACAAATAAGAAGAGTTGTAATACAACTTTGAGTTTACAACGGTGTCGCAAGCGATGGGCGACATGCAAACAACGTCCTTTGCTGTATACAAGGCCCACGTAAGCAATTGATGTGAATCACGCGTCACTGCTATCGTCGTGCTCCCCTAGTACTGTGCTGGTCTGCGAGTCCCGGTCTGGTACTGTCCGGCCGGCCGGGGCTGTTTTTCCTTTTACTTTATTGTGATTTTAACACCTTATACAAAAGGCGGGCCGGCAGCGGCAATATTACGCTGCTCTTCCGCCACAGACAGTATAAATAGAAACAAGGAAGGCACAGAAAAACAAAACATAATGGTGGACAAAAAAACACGAAGCCGTTCACAGGTGTAGCAAAATAAAAAACGGTCAGCACTGTACACGAACACTGATGACTGAGATGACACACGTGAACGATGTAACGAGGGCGGTGAAAACACTGAAGCACTAACCGGACGTCACACACACAGATGGCGATGATCTCCGGCGCGCGAATGTCCACTTGACGTGTGCGAGTCCGGGGACCTGCCAAAAGGGGAAAAGGTGTGGGAGGAGGGAGGGGGGAGAGTGTAGATACCAGTGGCAGAGGAAATAGGAGGGGGAGGGAAGAAGGTAGGCGGCTAGGGGAAGCCCAGGGGGAGGAGGGGGAGGAAGGGAGGAGGGAAAGAGGGTGCCGCAAAGAAAAAACACAGGGTGTGGAAGGGGAGGAACAAAGTTGGTAGGAGGGGTAGATGGAGGGGATAAGGGCATAATCAGGGAGGTGGTGGAAGCCACCTTGGGCGAGGGTATGGAGAATGGCCGGGGCTGGAAGAAGCGGCGCTTGTATTCACTTCGCCTAGAGGCCACTCGTAACGTGGTGACGTTCTAGTCAGCGTACTATTGGCTGATGTCGTGTCACAGCCTTCTCTACTCTTCCACTCTTCATCTTCGTGCCAGTTCTTGTAGCTACACCGGAACACAGGGGCTCACAAAATATTTAATTAAGCTGAAGTTCACACAAAAATTTTAGGTAACTTTAAAATAGCGATAAAGAATATGAAAATAAAGGGATAACACTAGTACACAACACGACAATAGCCACTTAGTGTGAGTAATAGGGAGATGGGAGTACTGGCGCAATTATGATATCAAATTGATACACATTTAATTAAATTGATCAGTTAATTACCCCCAAAACACGCCCACCCGCAACCACAGATGACATCATCTGTTTTTGACAGCCAGCACGTGGGTCCCTACATCCCCCTCTCCCCCCCCCCCCACCTCTCCCCCACCTGCTCTATTGGAACAAATTTCAATATTGGTGAGAATTTCGAATTTTGGCGGTAATTCCGAATTTTGATGGGACTTTCTCTGTCCAAGGGCAGTGCTGACGTCCCACCCCAACCCCCCCCCCCCACCCCATCTGGGAATTGGTGGGAAATTAAAAATGGCTGTGTCCTTTTCAGGACTCGAACTATGTCCTCCTCGACAGAGAGCACAAGTGCACCCCATTAACACAATTATACCTCCAGAGGCGCTTGGAATTATCACGAATTTAAAAATGGATGCAACCTTTCCGGGTCTCGAACCCTGCTCCTTCTGGATGGAAAGCGCAAGTGCACACCCCCAAAACAAGGAAACCGTCTAGATGCAGGAGAGGAAGGTTAGATTAGCGTATTTTCAAAATTGTCAAGGCTTTTGTGGCCACTTGTTTGCAAACTGCCTATTGGCTTCTATTTTTGTCCTTTTCTACGTCCATGGTAAATTGTCTGTTTGGGGGCTGTTCAAGTGTCTTAGGAAGTCAGCGAGCTCTCCTTCCCCATGGCTCCACACAACGAAAGTATCATCGACGTATCTGTACCACACCTTAGGTTTGCAAGTCGCCAAGTCCAGTGCCTGTGCGAATTGTTCCATGAAGAAGTTGGCCACCGCTGGACTAAGAGGACTACCCATGGCGACGCCTTCCAGCTGTTCGTAGAAATCGCCATTCCAAGTGAAATAGCTCGTGGTGAGACAGAAGCCAATAGGCAGTTTGTTAGTGTATTCTATTTATTTTGGTTGGGACACTGAAGATCGGTCCTAATTACCTAATTAATCATACAGATCAGTCCTAATTACACAATTATATGCATCGCGCTACACAAGGGCTGCCTAAAATCTCAATACAGCTCAACACTTGACGACGCCATAAAAATGTTATCCCACTGGGAAAAAATTTCATAATACCACTCAAAACTAGTGGCAGAAGCACTCAAACTCTACCCTTCACCTACAAGCTGGCGGGAAGCAGGCTGAGGTGTAAGGTTTTATCCTTTTTTTTATTTTTGTGAGAAACATATTCAAATGACGGGTTGCTGATGTTGGACAGAATGGAGTTTAATAAGTACACTACCTGTAAGCATACATATGAGGGCTGTTTATACCGCTGTTTGACGTCATAGTTCAGTATAGACCCCTACTAGAAAATCACCTTGCAACCCAGGTAGTCAAAGCCAAAATATACTGCCGCAAATCATAAAAAATGCATCATTATTCTGATTACAATCGAAATTATGGTGAGGAAAACAGCACTTGTAATCAATGTGTCATAATGCAACACACGTACTGGGGATTGGGAAAAAAATAATTGTAATACTACTGAGTATGTGATTCGGAATGTATCGGTATCATGTATCTGCTAAGCCGCGCCAAATGGAACCCTGTGAATCGTATCTTCTTCGATCCCAAAATTATACAGATGTTTCAGTTATACCTTCTTTGGCGAGAAATTAGTCCTTTCTACAGCAGAAGTCACTAACTCACATGGCTGTTCTGCCTCTCGACTTGCAGGTGCGGGTTCGAATCGTTGTGGTGCAAGAAAAAGTCGAGTAAAGGTGATAGTGTACTCTGATCATGAAGCGTAACAGCTGATTTCAACCACATCCGAAGTCACATATAAAATATTCATTTACTAAATACTGATGTCCAGATACTGATAGCTGTACTGAATTTTTTGTATTGTATATTGAACTGGTGACCTAGAAATGACGGAGAGGCTTCGTCCCGCCATAGCCCTCAGTGATTCACAACCCCATTACAGGACGCAACAGTCCACCCACCCCACCGCCGCCCCAACCGGACCCAGGGTTATTGTGCGGTTCGGCCCCAGTGGACATCCCCCCCCCCCCCCCCAAACTCCTCCCGGGAACGTGTCACAACCGCATAACAGACGAGTGTAGCCCCAAAGCTTTGCGTGGTAGAGTAATTATGGTGTACGCATACGTGGAGACAGTGTTTGTGCAGCAATCGCCGACATAGTGTAACTGAGGCGGAGTAAGGGGAATCGGCCCTCATTCGCCGAGGCAGACTGAAAACCGCCTTAAAAACCATCCACAGGCTGCCCGGCACAACGGGACCTCGTCACTAATCCGCCGGGCGGATTTGTGCCGGGGACCGGCACGCCTTCCCGCTCGGGAAGCAGCGCGTAAACCGCGCGGCTAACCGGGTGGGCTATACTGAATTCACTAGCAATTACAAGTAAGCGTACATACAAACAATGCAAAAGACGATAATACAAACCAGCCAAATATGAGTAAAAATCGCCTTAGGGAAATATTGCAAAACTAATAATTATGTAATAATGTTCTACGAATTGAAATGAATTGCTGACATTGGTAGGAATGAATAAGATTCTATAATTCGCAAAAAACGTAATCGCAAATAATTACTGATGCAGTGTAATTTATCAAACATTACTACCATCATATTTCAATGTAATATTAACCCACATATATTTCTATTAAATGGTCTTAAACTTTTCGTATGTTCAGAGCTACAGTAACAAGTTAACATGTTAAAACTGTAAAATTCACGGTGAGGGTATTATTAGGAAATGCAAACAAATCTAACTTCCTGATAACCCAGCCATATACGTAAGTTTTAGTTATATCACGAAATCATATATTTAATTTCATCTCTCAGTATATGGCATATACTCTTTGTATTAATTAGTTTGGCCATAAGTAAAGAAAGAAGTAACTGAATAGTTGTTAAATTTAACATTTCGTATTTCGCTACGAAAACATAAAAATTACTGTGACCTTTGTATCTAAAAAACACATACCTGTAAATTAGAGGTATTTTCCCATCCGAATTTTTAACTCACTGTAAAACTTTTAATTGTAATTCACTTAAAGTCTGTTTATAACAATTAAGCCATTGTTTATTGTAAATTTTGAGGCGGAATATATGCTTGTCGTCTGTCCTACTAATGTGGTAATAAGCAGTATTATCTAAATAAGTGCGTCTGTAAACTTGATTATTAAACATATTGCACGTAAAGTCTGCAGATCGGAAAAATTTAAGATTATCTAGGATGATCAGCTGTTGCAGCAAAGAAGAAAACAAGAAGGTAAGTATTTGTGCTTCACTGAATTTACACTCCCGTCTGATGAACTATTCACAGTATTAGTTGTTGTCAAGAACAGCGACAAATTATTTTACACTTTAGCAGATTTTGAAATGGTGTAACGTTTCAATCACCAACTCCAGAACATACGCTAATGCACTATGATGACTTCCAAACTTCTCCATAATGTCTCGCGGAGTAGGACATATGACGCAATTGACGGTGTTCTGTCCATCAGCTGGGATTTTTGAGGTCAGTCAGTCCGTTGGCACCATTTGCTAGAAACAACTGGCACCAAGATTCACCCACCCTTTTCTTTCACTCTCAGTGTTATCGACAACTCGAACATGACACTACAGTCTTCACATACTCATCCAGCAACCATACCAAAGAGTTTCGCTGAACCCTCCCATACTCATGAGCCAAAACATAATGATCACTGTCCACTGTGTGAGTGAACGACACCTGGTGAAGTTGTGGGCACGTGACGCGGTAAGGAATGTTCGTAAGCGGAGCAGAGATGGATGGGGAATCATTCTAGCCACTATACGGACTGTAAATTTGATCTCTTTGAGAAATGGGTTCTGGAAACAAGTATCACGGAAACAACGAAGCTCTTCAGCTATTCACGTCTACTGTAGAACGTGGAGGTCAGTTCCTTTCCCGTCCTGTAAATCAATATAGGCGGTGATCAGTGGCGGATATGACCACAGATTACATTCCTGGTGCAATGTTTCAGAGCACACCCTTCAGTGCACATCGATGAATAGGATTCCACAGCATACGATATCTACGTGTTCCCATGTTGACCAAACGACATCGTTAAATACAAATGTAGTACGCACAGGATCGAGGAGATTAGAGCGTGAATCAATGGAAACGGTACGCCTGGTTGGATTAATCAAGTTTCTTGTTACACCAGGCCGATGGACGAGTCCGGAACGGTGGAAAACTGCTTGAAATATGCACTGCACCATGAATGCAGGCTGGTGGAGACAGTATTATGCTATGGGGCTGCACTTCCTTGGGATTTGTGGTAGTAATAGAAGGCATCATGACAACTGTGGACTATGTGAACATAATCATGGATTGCCTGCATCACTTCGTGTTTGATGTCTTCCCTGACGGTGATAACTTTTCCAGCAGTGCCAGAGTCGTGCTATAGCGTTTTGAAGAGCATGATAGTGAATTCACGTTGATGCTTTAGCCACCAGATTCACCTGATCTAAGCCCTGACATAACACTTGTGAGACGGTATTAGGTCCCAACTTTTCGATCACAAACCTCGGGACCGAAACTTAAGGGAATTTTGTGGCCTGTGCGTAAATATCTAGTTTCACATATCTTCGGAAACATACCAAGGACTTCTCGAATCCACATCACCTCAGCTACAGAGGCAGTCGAACCACTCCCTAATGGAGCAGGAAAGGACGGAACTGATAAAGGAACTAAGATACCCTCCTCCACACTCCATGAGGTGGTTTGGATAATATAAATGTAGGTTTAGTTACGACACACAAATACTCACCTACACACACACACACACACACACACACACACAGGAAGGGAATCAATGTGCACAATGAAACTATCCTTTGCGACTAGTTGAATAACCTCACATCTTCAGTTGTCTTAGCCAAAAGTACCACATGAAATTCTTTTTATCAGCTCATCTCACGTAAAGTAGATTCTAAACAAAAGTTATCTGTATACTTTGATCCTGAATAGTCTATGGTACTGAATAAAGTTAAGAAAGCAGACCAACAACAAATGAATTATCTGAAAAACAACACGAAACGAACTTCAGGTTTGTAGTTCCACATTGCAAACCTCTTACGGCTAAGAACAGACAATGTCTAGCGGAATTAAAAACAAATAATAGTTGAGTGAGACCGAAAAATGTTAATGTGTGTGAATTCCTAAGGGACCAAACTGCTGAGGTCATCGGTCCCTAGACTTACACACTACTTAAACTAACCTAAACTAACTTACGCTAAGAAGAACACACGTCCATGACTGGGGGAGGACGAGAACCTCCGCGGGAGGGGCCGCGCAGTCCGTTACATGGCATCTTAAACCGCGCGGACACTCCGTGCGGCAGTTAGACGGAATATTAACAACAGATGACGTTAAGAGAATATAGCCTACGAAGATGGAATAAAATAGGAGAACGAGTCCAGGAATTTATTTGGTAGGTATCATACAGTTATGGAAAATATTCCCTTTAGAATAAACGACAGAGTGAGCGAAGAAGTGGAGACATGATGTACCCAAAATTATCCCTTAAAATAGGCAAACGTCATACAGGTATTTAGGAATAACATGCCGCTTTGCAAAGCAAAGACATGTGCTAACCTTGACTTATATCAGGAAGGAACTGATAAGTAAAAGTTTTATTTATTTTAGAAACAATTGATGGTAAAGTGCAGGGAGCGAAAAGCACAACTTGTGCAGAAACCAGACTCCATTTATAAGAAGTATTTTCTGTAGGGGTGCTGCACAGCGTCATTGTATACCACCTGAAAGAAAAGAAGCACGCAGAAGGGGAAGAAGGAACGAAATGAAAATTCACAGGTTGATATGATATGTGATGCTATTTCGGTTATCGCAAAGTCGAGTCAGATTTACAAAGAACTTGGAGGTATGAGCTCACTTATCAGTATGACTTCGCACCTCGTCTGTTCTCAGTCCATGCACTGATTCGTTTGTGTGTCACGTCAAGCTGTTGTATCCTATCCTGAGGCGAGCTAGCACACAACTGTTACAACTGATCCTTGGTATCTTGGATACTGATACTCGGTCAGAGCTGACGTGCGAGTTGATTCCACATATGTTGCATCGGCGACGTATCTGGCCATCCTGCTGGCCACGTGTTTAATATCACGCAGACAGTTCATAGAGACACTAGCATTGTCCTGCTGAAAAATGTCACGGCGATCCTGTCGCATGAGGCGCAACACAAGAGGACGCAGGACGTCTTTGATGTAACGCTGTGTCGCCAGAGTTCACTCAGTCACTGCCGGCCATGACCTGAAGATATACCGTATGTTTCCTACATCATGATACCAGCAGTAACACCGCTGTAGCGCTCCAAAACTTGAGAAGAAGACTTTGCCCTGGTCGTCTTCATACCTGTCGACGATGGTCATCCGTGGCACTGCAGGACCACGATTCGTCGCAGAACACAGTGCGACCCCATTCACAAGCAGTCCATGATTCCCGATCACAACACCAGTCCAGACGCAGACGTTTGTGTTGTTAGCGGGAGACTGCGCTACCGCTATTTTCCGAGAAATTCTGCGGGAAGACACTAAATGTTGCTGGAAGTCCATTCTCAGATGACAGGCGCGGACGTCAAGGGTTGTCACGTGCTCGGTGCACTATACGGCGAACCTCCCGTGTTGTGACATGGTCGTTCGGAATCTTGACGACGAGAACGCGTGCTATCACTTTCCAATGTAGTCCAACATCGGTCCACTGTCGATCCGAATGCCCCACGGATCTCGATATTGGACGATTCGACCAGCCGGTCAAATGGAGACCAACAATGAGGCCTTTTACAAGTTTATTCAGGTACTGATAACACTGTCTCACACGAGTGCGTCACTTTTCCAAATCCTCAATATCTGACAACGTTCACAACTATTATATAGCCTACCAGGCCTAGTAACAACACTAAACGTGAATGACTAATGCTCTCTGTGGCCGTTTTACTTTCAACTCTAATCGCTTACATACCCACCGATCGTGTGTACGAATTTACTGTGACATCTGATAGTTTCTCGGACGTCAGCTTAGTCTCATTGCCAGTATGCAGGATATCAAGGGCCATCTAACAAAGGTTGTATGCCAGCTTGACGCATGAGAGGACACACCGGCTTCATGACATCCTTTCCATCCCAATCAGCGCATGCCTCCAGGGACGCAATGTGACACTGGTCAGTAGAGTCATACTGCCAAGTTCCTTCCAAATTTGGCTCGATTTTGTAATCACTACAATATCGCATACGCTCTCTACCAATGAGATCGTCTCCTCTTCCCCTTTTGGGTGCCTCACTTTTTTTTGGCAGCAGTTTATATTGAGCGAATAGCAAGTGAAACTGTGTGAATTTGGAAAAGGCGATGACACTGCAGTTCATCAGAGACGGCAAAGGACTCAAAAGAGCAGTTGAACCAAATGTATAGTGTCTTGAAAAGAGGTTATGAGATGCATATCAACGAAAGACAAACAAAGGAAGTAGAGAGTAGTCTAATTAAATCAGGTGATGCTTTGAGAATTAGATTATCAATGTGGCGCTAAAGAATAACGCTGACAATTACATACATGGAACGGATAAATAATGAAGAGATACTAAACAGAAATAGGGAGAGAAGAAATATTTGCCTCAACTTGACTAAAAGAACGGATCGCTAATTGGTAATGGATGGAAGTGTGGAGAGTCAAAATTGTATAACGAGGCCAATACTACAGTAGGCAGGCTCAAGTCGATTTAGGTCACAGCACTTATGCAGAGATGAACAAACTTTCATGGGAAAACTATGATGGAGAGCTGCATCAAACCATTCTTCCGACGGAAGACCGCAGCAACAATGATCCGTTGCCTCTCTTAAAGTTTTGATTATACTTGCTACACTTATTCCTGGTTATGTGTATCCATCAGTCCAAAGTACTTATTTTCTCCTTGTATTTTGAGTTACTTGGCAAGCCGACATCGGCCTTCTTTGTATGTAGTACGGAGTTTGATACCAAATAAAGGTTAAGACAGTGAACAGACACATACAAATAGGAACGAACGAAGGATTAAATGTAAATACTGCAGGAAATTTATGGTCTTAAATATGACAGATGTGTTTCTAGCGTGTACATTGTGTGCCGTGACCAGATGTAAACGAATCGTGCCCCATTACTTTTGACATCACCTAAAGTTTTTGCTAGAATATGTGGTGAACCTGCCGTTCTTACTGTTTATGAATCCTTGCGATACTCGACCAACAAGTAGTTATAAGCTTTTGTATCAACTTCTTAACTTTTATTTCCCTCCTTGTATCAAGCTTACATCATAGTAGAAATAATCTGTTGATGATACTCGACAGCGTGCATACAGGCACGTATAATGTCAATAAACCTCTGAAGCACGAAGGCGTAGAATAAAGCAGTAATACCTGTTACTATAATTGAGCGTACTGAGACAATTTCAGCCTTTGGATCTGGGTTGGATAGGGAACGCCTACGTATAGGCAACCAGAGGTAGCGTGGGGTGCAGACGTCAGCTGAGTTGCCAACCAAAAGGCGCAGACGCGACATCTCGGATATCCATCACTGCTTTCAAACGTCTAGGACTATACCGTATCGTATAGATCCAGTTTCCCTTCGCACTTACTGCACGAAATATTCGACTTCAAACTGTAAAAACGAAGATAACATTTCGTCCACCTCTAGTTTTGAATTTTCTTACAGTTCAAGACACGTAAAACACTGATTCACGACGCGCAATATTTTACTATGTGACAGTCGACTTTATTTGTATCTTCAGTAATGGATGCCACAGAATGCTTGGTTCTAAGAAACCACAACATGTGATTTAGGCCAGAGTAACCACGGGGAGAAGTGTCCTGATTTAAATCTGTTGTCAGCAATGCTATCTTTAATTTTGTTAGTAAAAGACAATCAATTAATTTCTTTTCCATGAGACATGTAATGTTTCCGGCAGTACAGTTGCGTTATTCTACTATTTACGATTATACAGTTATTCTATATCACTTACTTTTGTTTCTTCTAGTCTTTTCGCATGTCCATTGGTTCTTGTGTAGGCGCTAGATGAACACAGTATCGGTTTCCAGTTGAGTATATGTCACATTTATACACGGTGTTCCAGGAGGAATCGTCAGTATTCAGGGATATAACAGGAAAGATCAATCGAAGTAAAAAAGTCTAGTAAACAAGAGCACTAAATTGCATACCTTAGAGCTATGAGCAGTTCTTCATCTTCTACTATAAGCTATGGGCGATTTCCACATTATGCGAAGGGGTAGTATAGTCCAGAACAAGAAAAAATTGTATAGTAAACATCGGCTCTAAAATGCAGACCTTAAGAGCTATGAGCAGTTGTTCACTAGAAGAAATGTGTTTCACAGTGGCGACAATGAAATGCCGACTAGTGGCAATTTTGCCTCTTTACAAGGGAATTTATTAACAGCTAACACCAATTGAAGAGATAAGAAATCTTTCTAAAGGCATTTGGAGTGTAGCGTTGTACGGAAGTGAAACGTGGACAATAATTGCTTCAGACAAGAAGAGAACAGAAGCTCTTGTGTGTGGTGTTATAGAATTCGAAGCCAGAACATGTGCTAGCATGAGTGACATAAAAGTAGATATCTTAGGTGTTGCGAAACAACTCAAATCACTTAAGAAAGGCAAGTCTTCCCGTCCAGATGGTATACCAGTCAGACCCAATAGCGCCATTCTTAGCAATCATATACAACCGCTCACTTCTACATCTACATCTACATCCATACTCTGCAAGCCATCTGACGGTGTGTGGCGGAAGGTACCTTGAGTCTCTCTCTCTTCTATCAACCCTATCTGGCACAGATCCCACACCGGCGAGCAGTATTCAAGCAGTGAGCGAACAAGTGTACTGTAACCTACTTCCTTTGTTTTCGGACTGCATTTCCTTACGATTTTTCCAAAGAGTCTCAGAATGGCATCTGCTTTACCGACGATTAATTTTATATGGTCATTCCATTTTAAATCACTCCTAATGTTTACTCCCAGATAATTTATGGAATTAACTGCTTCCAGTTGCTGACCTACTATATTGAAGCTAAATGATAAAGGATCTTTCTTTCTATGAATTCGCAGCACATTACACTTGTCTACATTGAGATTCAATTGCCATTCCCTGCACCATGCGTCAATTCGTTGCAGATCCTCCTGCATTTCAGTACAATTTTCCATTGTTACAACCTCTCGATATACTACAGCATCATCCGCAAAAGCCTCAGTGAACTTCCGATGTTATCCGCAAGGTCATTTTTATATATTGTGAATAGCAACGGTCCTACGACACTCCTCTGCGACACATCTGAAATCACTCTTACTTCAGAAGACTTCTCTCCATTGAGAATGATATACTGCGCTTCAATCCAATCACACAATAGGTCTGACAGTTCATATGCTCTTACTTTGTTCATTAAACGACCGTGGGGAACTGTGTCAAACGCCTTGCGGAAGTCAAGAAACACGGCATCTACCTGGGAACCCGAGTCTATGGCCCTCTGAATCTCGTGGACGAATAGCGCCAGCTGGGTTTCACAGGATCGTCTTTTTCGAAACCCATGCTGATTCCTACAGAGTAGGTCTGTTCCTAAAAACTGGAAAGTAGCACAGGTCACACCAACATCCAAGAAAGGAAATAGGAGTAACCCACTGAATTACAGACCCACATCACTGATCTCAATTTGTAGTAGGATTTTGGAGCATATATTGTTCTCGAACTTTATGAATCACCTTGAAGAAAATGACTTATTGATACATAACCAACTCGGATTAGGAAAATATCGTTCTTGTGCAACACAGCTAGCTCTTTATTCCCATGAAGCAATGATTGCTGTCGTCAAGGGATCTCAGGTCGATTCCACATTCCTAGATTTCCAGAAGGCTTTTGATACCGATCCTCACAAGCGACTATTAATCAAATTGCTTGTATATGGAGTATCGTCTCAGTTGTGTGACTGGATTCGTGATTTCCTCTCAGAGAAGTCACAGTTCGTGGTGATAGACGGTAAATCATCGAGTAGAACAGAAGTGATATGTGACGTTCCGCAAGGTAGTGTCATAGGCCCTCTGTTGTTCCTGATTTACATAAATGATCTAGATGATAATCTGAGCAGCCCCTTTAGATTGTTAGCAGATGACGCTGTAATTTACCAAATAGTAAAACCATCAAACGATCAATTCCGATTACAAAATGATCTAGAGAGAATTTCTGTATGGTGCGAAAAGCGGCAGTTGGTACTAAACAAACAAAAGTGTGAGGTCATCCACATGGGTACTAAAAGAAATCCGATAAATTTTGGGTATACGATAAATCGCACAAATCTAAGGGCTGTCAATTCAACTAAATACCTAGGAATTACAATTACGAACAACTTAAATTGGAAAGACCACATAGATAATATTGTGGGGAAGGCGAAACAAAGACTTCACTTTGTTGGCAGAAGATGCGACAAACCCACTAAAGAGGCAGCCTACATTACACTTGTCCGTCCTCTGCTGGAATGTTTCTGCGCGGTGTGGGATCCTTACCAGGTAGGATTGACGGAGGACATCGAAAAGTGCAAAGAAGGGGAGCTCGTTTCGCGTTATCGCGTAACAGGGGTGAGAGTGTCACTGATATGATACGCGAGTTGGGGTGGCAGTCGCTGAAACAAAGGCGGTTTTCTTTGCGGCTAGATCTATTTACGAAATTTCAATCACCAAATTTCTCTTCCGAATGCGAAAATATTTTGTTGATACCCACCTACGTAGGGAGAAATGATCATCATAATAAAATAAGAGAAATCAGAGCTCTAACGGAAAGATTTAGGTGTTCCTTTTTCCTACGCGCCATTCGAGAGTGGAATGGTAGAGAAGTAGTATGAAAATGGTTCGATGAACCCCCTGCCAGGCACTTAAGTGTGAATTGCAGAGTAACCATGTAGATGTAGGTGTGGAAGAATGCTGAAGATTAGATGGGTAGGTCGAATCAAAAATGGGGAAGTACTGAACTGAACACGGGAAAAAGACATTTGTGGCACAACTTGACTAAAAGAAGGGATCGGCTGATAGGATGCATCCTGAATAATGGAGACATTATCACTTTAGTAATGGAGGGATGTGTGAGGAGTAAAAGTTGTGCAGGGAGGCCAAGGACTGAGTACAGTAATTAGGTTCAAATGAGTGTGGGTTGCGGCACTTATGCAAAGATGAAGAGGCTTGCACAGCATAGAGTGGCATCAAAGCAATCTTTGGAATGAAAGCCATAACAGCACAAGACGTCGAGTGCACCAAGGTCGTCTTTAATCTGCAGTTTGTGGAATGGGCAAGGGCTGCTTCTGGTGACCCGCGTGCCTGTATCACTTACTTACTTAAGCTCTCAGGCCGCTTCATCACGTGACGAGACAGCAGCTCTCCTAACATATCGAGTCAAAACTATAGCGTCCGTGACATTAATGTTTATGAAGTCACATACACATACATGAACGGCACCACTTTCCTCTCACATCCCAGCAACCAAGTATGCATAAAAACACGCATTTTTGAGAGTATATTCACTTTAACCCATTACATCCCAGCGCATATTTTTTTGAGAAATGACAATGTTTCTTCAATATATTTAGTATAGTAATGTCAAAAAACGTAAATATATTCTTTATTTATTTTTAAAGTACTCAGATGAACAGAACTGCATGAGCTACAAATAAATTACTGGGATAATACAGTAGCATATCTCATGTTTATACAAACGTTCAGATTTTGGTATTTCCGTTGAATATTCATTTTCATAAGTAAATTATTACAGCTATATTATTTGTAAAGGTAAATTATATATACTAACCAAAATTACATATACTCATTATATTTTTCATTGTTATGATATTTCTGTGTTACAAATATCATTCAATTTTGAAGGACAAGCTTTATCACTTTTAAAATCTAATGATTTGCAGTTCTGGCCACATATTTATGCTGTTACATTATTTCATCTTATTTTGTGCGGTAACGTTCAAAGCAGTTGCGACAACTGGTAATGTTACATTTCTTACAAATGTTACTCCTGTGCCTTTGCGACAAGAAAACTGACAACGTCTTCGGGAATTACGTGTTGACAAAAAGTGGTCCTTTCCATCATATCTCACTTCATGGAATTCTCTTCTTGGTGTTGATATGGGACGTCCCGCTCTGCGATTGGTAGCCATTATCAGATACTGGATAGCAAGACATTGACGGAACTCCAATAAATCCAGAGATCTTGCTCCATGTATCATTCGGTATATGATCCAGCGGTTCACGACCACATAAACTATTCTCGTAAAAAGAGCCCAATATCATTTCGTACCTCGTAAAGAAGTGGCATATTTCCCAACAACTCAGTCAAAATGAACTTTTTTTTCCAGTCTTCTGACTGATATGATGCCGCCCGCAACGAAATCTTCTCCTGTGCCAACCTCTTCATCTACTCAATTATTTTCTGGGTGTATTCCAATCTCTGTCTTCGGGAATTTTGCACTCCACAGCCCCTTCTAGTACCATGGAAGTCACTGCCTGATGTCTTAACAGATATCCTATCAACCTATCCCTTCTCCTTGCCAGCGTTTTTCACATATTCCTTTCCATTCCCATTCTGCAGAAAATCTTCTCATTCCTTACCTTATCAGTCCACCTAATTTTCAACATTCGTCTGTAGCACCACATTTCCAATGCTTCGATTCTCTTCCGGTTTTCCCACAGACCATGTTTCGCTACTATATAATGCTGCACTCCAAACGTGCATTCTCAGAAATTTCTCCCTCAGAGTAAGGCCTACGTCTGTTACCAGTAAACTTCGCTTGGTAAGGAGAGCCCTTTTTCCAGCGCTAGGCTGCTTTTGATGTCCCCTTGGTTGGTCCACCACTGGTCATTTTGCTACCTAGGTAATACAATTCCTTAACTTCATCTACTTCGTGACCATCAACCATGATGTTAAGTTTCTCGCTGTTCTCATTTCTGCTACTTCTCATTACTTTCATCTTTCTTCGATTTACATTCAATCTATACTCTGTACTCACTAGACTGTTCATTTCATTCAGCAGATTCTGTAATTCTTCTTCACTTTCACTGTTGTTTTTGTTGTGGTCTTCAGTCCTGAGACTGGTTTGATGCAGCTCTCCTTGCTACTCTATCCTGTGCAAGCTTCTTCATCTCACAGTACCTACTGCAGCCTACATCCTTCTGAATCTGCTTAGTGTATTCGTCTCTTGGTCTCCCTCTCCGATTTTTACCCTCCACGCTGCCCTCCAATCATAAATTTGTGATCCCTTGATGCCTCAAAACATGTCCTACCAACCGATCCCCTCATATACTGCTTTAAATGTCTCATTCCCTAATCTAATTCTCTCAGCATCACCCGACTTAATTCGACTACATTCCATTATCCTCGTTTTGCTGTTGTCGATGTTCATCTTATACCCTCCTTTCGAGACTGTCCATTCCGTTCAACTGCTCTTCCAAGTCCTGTGCTGTCGGCGAACCTCAAAGTTTTTATTTCTTCTCCATGGATTTTAATACCTACTCCGAACTTTTCTTTTGTTTCCTTTATTGCTTGCTCAATATACAGATTGAATAACATCGGGGATAGGCTACAACTCTGTCTCACACCCTTCCCAACCACTGCTTCCTTTTCATACCCCTCGACTATGTTAATTGCCACCTGCTTTCTGTACAAATTGTAAATAGCCTTTCGCTCTCTGTATTTTACCCCTGCCACCTTCAGAATTTGGAAGAGAGTATTCCAATCAACATTGTCAAAAGCTTTCTCTAAGTCTACAAATGCTAGAAACGTAGGTTTGCATTCCCTTAATCTTTCTTCTAAGATAAGTCGTAGGGTCAGTATTGCCTCACGCGTTCTAACATTTCTACGGAATCCAAACTGATCTTCCCCGAGGTCGGCTTCTATCAGTTTTTCCATTCGTCTCTAAAGAATTCGCGTTAGTATTTTGCAGCTGTGATTAAACAGATAGTTCGGTAATTTCACATCTGTCAACACCTGCTTTCTTTGGGATTGGGATTATTATATTCTTCTTGAAGTCTGGGGGTGTTTCGCCTGTCTCATACATGCTGCTCAGCAGATGGTCGAGTTTTGTCAGGGCTGGCTCTCCCAAGGCTGTCAGTAGTTCTAATGGAATGTTGTCTACTCCGGGGGCCTTGTTTCGACTCAGGTCTTTCAGTGCTCTGTCAAACTCTTCACGCTGTATCATATCTCCCATTTCATCTATCTACATCCCGTTTCATTTCCATAATATTGTCCTCAAGTACATCGCCCTTGTATAGACCCTCTATATACTCCTTCCACCTTTCTGCTTTCCCTTATTTGCTTAGAACTAGGTTTCCATCAAAGCTCTTGATATTCATGCAAGTAGTTCTCCTTTCTCCAAAGGTCTATTTAATTTTCCTGTAGGCAGTATCTATCTTACCCCTAGTGAGATAAGCCTCTACATCCTTACATTTGTCCTCTAGCCATCCTTGCTTAGCCATTTTGCACTTCCTGTCGATATCATTTTTGAGACGTTTGTATTCCTTTTTGTCTGCTTCATTTACTTCATTTTTATGTTTTCTCCTTTCATCAATTAAATTCAATATTTCTTCTGTTACCCAAGGGTTTCTACTAGCCCTCGTCTTTTTACCTATTTGACCCTCTTCACTAAGAATAGCAATCTCATCAGCGAATCGTATAACTGATATCCTTTCACCTTGAATTTTAATTCCTCTCCTGAACCTTTCCTTTATTTCCGTAATTGTTTCTTCGATGTGCAGATTGAACAGTAGCGGCGAAAGTCTACATCCCTATCTTACACCCTTTTTAATCGGAGCACTTCGTTCTTGGTCGTCCACTCCTATTATTCCCTCTTGTATATTACCCCTTTCTCCCTATAGAATTTCGGACATCACGCACAATTGTACATTGTCGAACGCTTTTTCCAGGTCGACAAATCGTATGAACGTGCCTTGAATTTTCTTTAGTCTTTCTTTCATTATCAACCGTAACGTCAGAACTGCCTCTCCGGTCACTTTATTTTTCCTGTAGCCAAACCGATAGTTATCTAGCAAATCCTCCGGTCACTTTATTTTTCCTGTAGCCAAACCGATAGTTATCTAGCAAATCCTCAATTTTTCCATTATTCTGTATATACTTCCTGTCAGCCACTTGGATGCATGAGCTGTTAAGCTGATTGTGCTATAATTCTCTACGGCATTGTGTGGATGATACACTCCTGGAAATTGAAATAAGAACACCGTGAATTCATTGTCCCAGGAAGGGGAAACTTTCTTGACACATTCCTGGGGTCAGATACATCACATGCTCACACTGACAGAACCACAGGCACATAGACACAGGCAACAGAGCATGCACAATGTCGGCACTAGTACAGTGTATATCCACCTTTCGCAGCAATGCAGGCTGCTATTCTCCCATGGAGACGATCGTAGAGATGCTGGATGTAGTCCTGTGGAACGGCTTGCCATGCCATTTCCACCTGGCGCCTCAGTTGGACCAGCGTTCGTGCTGGACGTGCAGACCGCGTGAGACGACGCTTCATCCAGTCCCAAACATGCTCAATGGGTGACAGATCCGGAGATCTTGCTGGCCAGGGTAGTTGACTTACACCTTCCAGAGCACGTTGGGTGGCACGGGATACATGCGGACGTGCATTGTCCTGTTGGAACAGCAAGTTCCCTTGCCGGTCTAGGAATGGTAGAACGATGGGTTCGATGACGGTTTGGATGTACCGTGCACTATTCAGTGTCCCCTCGACGATCACCAGTGGTGTACGGCCAGTGTAGGAGATCGCTCCCCACACCATGATGCCGGGTGTTGGCCCTGTGTGTCTCGGTCGTATGCAGTCCTGATTGTGGCGCTCACCTGCACGGCGCCAAACACGCATACGACCATCATTGGCACCAAGGCAGAAGCGACTCTCATCGCTGAAGACGACACGTCTCCATTCGTCCCTCCATTCACGCCTGTCGCGACATCACTGGAGGCGGGCTGCACGATGTTGGGGCGTGAGCGGAAGACGGCCTAACGGTGTGCCGGACCGTAGCCCAGCTTCATGGAGACGGTTGCGAATGGTCCTCGCCGATACCCCAGGAGCAACAGTGTCCCTAATTTGCTGGGAAGTGGCGGTGTGGTCCCCTACGACACTGCGTAGGATCCTACGGTCTTGGCGTGTATCCGTGCGTCGCTGCGGTCCGGTCCCAGGTCGACGGGCACGTGCACCTTCCGCCGACCACTGGCGACAACATCGATGTACTGTGGAGACCTCACGCCCCACGTGTTGAGCAATTCGGCGGTACGTCCACCCGGCCTCCCGCATGCCCACTATACGCCCTCGCTCAAAGTCCGTCAACTGCACATACGGTTCACGTCCACGCTGTCGCGGCATGCTACCAGTGTTAAAGACTGTGATGGAGCTCCGTATGCCACGGCAAACTGGCTGACACTGACGCGGCGGTGCACAAATGCTGCGCAGCTAGCGCCATTCGACGGCCAACACCGCGGTTCGTGGTGTGTCCGCTGTGCCGTGCGTGTGATCATTGCTTGTACAGCCCTCTCGCAGTGTCCGGAGCAAGTATGGTGGGTCTGACACACCGGTGTCAATGTGTTCTTTTTTCCATTTCCAGGAGTGTAGTTTTCCGAGTCAGAGGGTATAACGCCAGACTCTTAATTTTACACACCAACATGAATGGTTGTTTTGTTGCTATTTCCCCCAATGATTTTAGAAATTCTGATAGAATGTTATTTATCCCTTCTGCCTTACTTGATCATAAGTCGTCCAAAGATCTCTTAAATTATCGTTCTAAAACAGGATCTCCTATCTCTTCTAAATCGATACCTGTTCCTTCTTCTATTACAACAGACAAATCTTGCCCGTCATATAGGCCTTCAACGTACTCTTTCCACCCATTCGATCTCTCCTCTGGAATTAACAGTGGAACTGCCGTTGCACTCTCAACATTACCACCCCCACTTTTAATTTCACCGAAGGTTGTTTTGACTGTTCTGTATGCTGAATGATTCCTCCCGACAATCATTTCTTTTCGATTTCTTCACTTTTTTCATGCAATTATTTCGTCTTAGCTTCCCTGCATTTATTTCATTCCTCAGCGGCTTGCTTTTCTGAATTCCTGCCTACATCGATCAACTAAAGTATTTCTTCTGTTACCCATGGTTTCTTCTCAGTTACTTTCTTTGTACCTATGTTTTTCTTTCCAACTTCTGCGATTTCCCTTTTAAGAGATGCCCATTCCTTTTCAACTGTACTGGCTATAGAGCTATTCCTTATTGCTGTATCTCTAGCCTTAGCGAACTTCAAGCGTATCTCGTCATTCTTTAGTACTTCCATATCCCTCATCTTTGCGTATTGATTCTTCCTGACTAAACTCTTGCACTTCAGCCTACTCTTCATCACTACTATGATGTGATCTGGGTACACCTTCCCATCCAGTATCTGGTTTTGGCATCTCTGTCTGACAATGACATCTGACTGAAATAATTCGTATCGCCCAGCCTTTTCCAAGTATACCTCCTCCTCTTGTGGTTCTTGGACAGTGTATTCGCTATTACTAGCTGAAATTTATTACAGAACTGAATTAGTGTTTCTCGTCTCTCATCCCAAGCCAATTTTCATCTGTACCCAATTCTCTTGCTACTTACCCTAAAACCGTATCGCAGTTTCCCATGACTATTTGATTTTCATCTTCCTTTACGTACTGTACTACCATTTCAATATCCTCATATATCTTCATCCTCAGCTTGCGGCGTCGGCATGTATACCTGAACTATCGTTGTCGGTCTAGGTTTGCTGTCGATTCTGATAAGAACAACCCTATGACTGAACTGCTCAGAGTAACACATTCTTTGCTCTGCCTTCTTATTCATAGCGAATCCTACTCCCGTTATACCATTTTCTGCTGCTGTTGATATTAACCTATACCCATCTGACCAGAAATCATTGTCTTGTTTCCATTTGACTTCACTGACTCCTACTATATCTAGCTAGATTGAAGCTTACCATTTCCCTATTCGGATTTTCTAGTTTCCCTACCAAGACCAAACTTCTGACATTCCATGCTCTGACTCGTAGAACGTTATGCTTTCGTTGATTATTCAATCTTTTTTCATAGTAACCTCTCCCTTGGCAGTCCCCTCTCGGAGATTCGAGTGGGGGACTATTCCGGAATCTTTTGCCAATGGAGGTATGATCATGACACTTCTTCAATTATAGGCCACATGTCCTGTGGATAGAGGTTATGCGTCTTTAATGCATCCTCATGCAGCTGATCATTGCTGATTCTTCCGCCTTTCGGGGCAGTTTCCCACCCCAAGGAGAAGAGTGTGGCCTGAACCTCTGTCCACTCCTCCGCACTCTTTGACAAGGCCGTTGGCAGAGTGGGATGACTTCTCATGTTGGAACTCTTCGGTCGCCAATGCTGATTATTAATCGAAATTTAAACGGTGGCATGTTTCGATCCGGGACCGAGGGTGTTTTGATTACTAATAAAAGACGCCACTCCTTTTTTATGGAAACCTTCATGGCGCCCAAAGTGTTGGGTGGGGACAAAGTGGGCAGGGGTTACAAACCGTGGCCTGGCCATCATGTCCCTTTCCCACCCTCCGGAAACCAATGTAAGCGTAAGGAACGTAGAACAGAGGTACAATGAACACTAATGGTTTATTTATTTATTTCCTTTTTTTTTAAATTAACGTTAGTACCGTCGAGAATAGAAGGAAACCTGCGTCGCGAGGAGGAGGGCGCAGCAAGTCGTCAAACTCACTAAGACTTTCGACGCATAGTTATTCCGAGAAGAACAATCAGGTGACTAGAGACTATATCGGTTCTAAAGGCTGAAGAGACGGGGATCGACTCTTCGTGACAGAAACACCCCGGATCTGAGGTGGGTTAAGGAAGACACTGAAAAGGAAACTGGACAAAAATTGTCTGCATTTTGGACTGTGGACAACTGCATAATGGCACTCATTAAGGAACTGCCAAAAATCAGCGGTACTTTTCTCACCACCAGCAAACAAGTAGTGTGCTGTGTGCCCACAAATCCACTTCACAGAGTTCGTCTTCGCTTGCGGGAAGTATCGAGTTCCCTGGCTGTGTGTTGAGAGTAAATCGAAGAAAGTAGCAGAAATAAGAAGAGCGAGATTAGGAGATTAACAACATTAGGATTGATAGTTACAAAGTAGATGGAGTTAAGTAATTGTGCTACGTAAGCAATAAAATAACCGGTGACGGACGGATCAAGGAGGACACCAAAAGCAGACAAGCACTGGCAAGAAGGGCATTCATGACCAAGAGAAGATTACTGGTATCAAACTTAGACCTTAATTTTGCGGAGGAATTTCTAAAATGTCGCGATACGATAAACCGCAATCGCGATAGGCTACAATCCGACCTTTATCAAAGTCGGAAACGTGATGGTACGCTTTTCTACTCTTTACACGAGGCATCAAAACGTTTCACCAGGCAACGCCAGTCAACTGCTGTTTGTGTATGAGAAATGGGTTGGCTATGAGCACTATGGGGCTTAACTTATAAGGTCATCAGTCCCCTAGAACTTAGAACTACTTAAACCTAACCAACCTAAGGACATCACACACATCCATGCCCGAGGCAGGATTAGAACCTGCAACCGTAGCGGTCGCGCGGTTCCAGACTGTAGCGCCTAGAATCGCTCTGTCACCCCGGCCGGCAGAAATCGGCTGGAAACTTTCCTAATGTCAGCACGTTGTAGGTGTCGCCACCGGCGCCAACCTTGTGTGAATGCTCTGAAAAGCTAATCATTTGCATATCACAGAATCTTCTTCCTGTCGGTTAAATTTCGTGTCTCTAGCACGTCATCTTCGTGGTGTAGCAATTTTAACGGCCAGTAGTGTATGTATATTAATTTAAAATTAATACAAAACTTATAAATTATAATATTAGTATGCGAACATGAAAATTGAAGTACAGAATTTTAAAATTAATTATACAAGGAGCCCAGTGAAAGTTACACAGTTTCGAAGGTGCTTTGCCATAGAGGTTTTCGCGTACAACTCTCTCGCGGATTGTTAAATTGTTATTCTTTAGTTTGTTTATTCTCTTTGTAACAACACATTTACGCAGAGAGTTACGTGAAATACTTTTAGCAATGCTGTGCTTTGCTTTTCTTTATCATCATTACCTTTTAGCGGAATAAAATGTATATATGGAAGTCTGATTGTTCTGGATCTGGCCTACAATTTAAGGAACGATTTTTCGTAACTGCAACTCATGCTAAGAATCAATATATCTTCCCTACTTCATAGTGATTAAAAGTGGAAATTACTTTGTTATGAACACTGATGTTACAGTTCGTATGATCGTTCAAAAACACAAGTTCGCAGTGGATTTTATTTCTCGTTAAAATGCTATTTCATACCACGACTAGCCCAAGAACATGAGACTCTCATTAAAAAATACGTTGTCACTATAAAGTTTGCCAGATCAGAACGGAGCACAGCAAGATTCCTATCAGATTCTGAAGGTACATTAAATTATTTGCACTGTAAATTACATCCTATCAGCAGCCCGCGTCAACCTGCAACACATCATAAAATCTGCTGATCTTCACTGCCAGTCTGGGAGCTAAAAGAAATAATATTATTTTACTATTATTTTACCGCTTCCTTGCGGTATGCTCGACTATATTGTAAGTCGTTTAAATACGCCGCGGCAGCGGCTCTTCGTTCTCCACGCAGCTCAGCACCACAGATAATATTTATATAACTGAAAAATGTCTCAACAGGATGGGATAATATGCAAGCAAGCTTAACAATAAATAATACAAGTTTTCATTTAAACAACTCTATTAAAACCTTTAAATATCTCAGTGATTACAGACCTTTGTGAATTCACACGTAATGGCGTACATTGCTTAGTCTCGACAAAAGAGTGCTACATTCGCGTTCTCTACGACAACAACAGGAGATCTTACTCGCACAACTTCCAAATCAAGAAGACAAAGACATTAATCTACATCACGCATTATATACTAGTTCCTTTTTTAATCTCTGTTTAACATTTATCTTCTGTGTCGGTTTTATTACTCGCCGACGCAGACGTTTTCAAAAATAAATAATAAAAAAAATACATAATTTTATGCAATGATACATCTAATTCTCTAATTACTACATAATATATTGTTTTTGTTTCTCTAGACGTTACAATGCCCCCTGGCAGCAATTGACTAACGTTGGAAATGTTCGGCAATATGCTGCCACTAACGTCTGTTTGGTTATTGTCTGTTACCTTGGTTGGATCATTCACTTTACACTTCTTAGTTCTTTTACACTGTAAGTTTAATTACACTTTTTATACTGTTCTTACACTTTGCGAGGTGACCGTCAACCTAGTCCCAGGGTCATTACATTTATTTGGCTCCCCCATTCGGGCTACGTGCGATCAGAAAACCTGGGAAAACTGCGCCGGAGCCATGGTCATCTCGCCTGGTTTGTTTTAATACCCGGTTTGATCACAAAAAGTTCAGATTCTATCCAATGTTCACATATAACAAAGGCTATTTGTGAGATCATGTTAAACTTTTAGTCTCTTTGTTACCCATATAATATTTGTGTTTTGGATTGTAATGAAAGTCACTTATTACCCATTTTTACAGTCATATCATGAATCGTCCTTGCATTTACTCGCGACAATTGGTTTAAAATGTCTAGCATTCGTGCGAGTATACTTCATTAACATGACGAAAACATATTATATCTATATATCACTGAACCAATGAATACTTTGAGTCTGTATTGAATAACTCAAGAAAAAAAACCAATGTTTGTTACGTCATTTCGTGTCCACTAAACCCTATTCATGTTAGTGCATTAAACACATATTTGATAGTTCATTTGAATGACAACAATGTTGTACGGAGCTGGCGGCGCGAAGCAATTGTTGAGTAGCGTCGTCTGGAACGCCGCGTGCCGACGGCCGCTGGGGTCGACGACCGGCTCTCAGTAACAGCGACGTCGTGCTGACGTGGCGCCCAAGCAGTCGCGAACCGCGCTGAACCATTCGCCGATGTCGGCGGGTGGCAGTGGTTTACCGCGACCGGCTGGCTGGCGGCACGGCACTCGTCTCGGCTTCTCCGCATGGCTCCCCGTCGTAGCGCATGAAACAAACATTCCACAACGGTGTACTGTCTTTAAGGACACAGATTACTAGCTGTGGAAGAAGATGCAACTTGTTAAAAGCGTTTATTGTTCAGTAAGCCGTCGCTTCACTGGTATGCACAGGATGGTTTGGCGTGATAACAGGTTTCTTGTGGCATTGTGACACTGGTATTCAAGGTTCGTCACACGCACATTGTACTACACATTTTCACTCACTCCACGGTTGGTACACTGCCAGAGCGTCTTTCAACACGTGAAAATGTTTCGTAACACACATACTAAATGTCCCCGTCGAGCGATGTTCGTTTAAATCGACTCCGAACGGATCAATAACTACTGTTTTTATACACTGTCTATTGTTCGTTGAGCACTGCACGAGGACAGTTTATCACTCAACACTAGACTTATCGACGTATATATTGGTGCAGATACAACAGTCATTTTCTGTCTCTGCTACACACAATATTCCGTCCTTCCCTCCATTGTTTATGCACACAGTTTATTTTTTAATACCTTTTAACTGTTCTTCGCATACTCACTCTAATCTACATGGCGTCTATTTGTTTTTACCTTATCACAACACACTTTTCATATTGTTACTAGGCGTATATAGCCCTTTTGTAATTTTTTTTAATTTTCTTATCAGTGTAGCTTGCCTGGTTATCACCCATCTATCAAACAGATTTTACCATGTGCATGACACCTTGACTTGGGCATATTGCTCAATAAATACTTCATTTAGCACTAGCATTATTTTTAATGATTTTTCCTATATGACTACAGTGTAGGTTTCACATTGGTTGACTTAATTCGCGTATCGCGTAATAAATATTCAAGGGCGTGTACCAAGTACACAGGCTTCAATTGAAGCGTTGTTATATACAAAGCGGAATTTCCACGGAACCGGCTTGTTTTTTGATTAGCTTATGCTCCAGTGTCGTTCTCAAATCACTACTGGCAGCAAACATCACATAATTGTTGCATATTACAGGGTCCATGTTTGGCTAGTCAAGACTCTCTCTCTCAGGGTTCCTTATTCTAATACAATTACAACAGTTACCTTACTATATTAGATTGCGTCATTAATTGCACTTACACACTACACATAGAAAATGGTTCAAGAAATTAATCCTTTGTATAATGATTCAAGAAATTACTCCTTACTTTATCAACAAGAAGATTGTTCGTTGCTTAATGAGCCTATAATATTTTAAATGGCTCTAATTGTCTGTAAACAAAATCTTTCCTGTGTAAGCTATTGCCTACTTTCTGAATCCACTTCCTCCAAGTTTCATTACACACAAATTTCTTTCTTAATACTAACATACTTATATTCTAAAACACAATTAAAATCTTCTTACAACTATTACTCTTTATATGTGATATGTCACTGAATAAATAACTTCACATCTTTACGTGGATACAATCCTTTGATCTTCCCCGTGTGGGGATGTGCTAACAAATAGCTACATTCGTGTGGCACGCTTATTACTTCAAAGGGCCCTGAATATAGCAATTGCCACTTACTATTCTGTTTTAAGGTGGCTGAGGATTTAGGGTGGTTACGAATAAGTACTAGATCTCCTACATTATATTTCTGTTCGTTAGTTACACCTCGGTCGTACTTCCTTTTCCTCTTTGCCGCACAGCTGGTTAGTCTGTTCCATATCTTTTTCATCTTTTCCTCCCTTGTTTCTGCCTTGACTGGTAGTCTCGGCAAAGGCGTGAGCCATTCATTCGGTGTCTCATTAAATCCATTCAATATCTCTACCGGTGGATAGCCTGTACTTGAATGGGGTGTTAAATTGTGTATTTCTACAAATTTCGGTACTAGCCCTGGCCATTTTGTATGTCGGTTCCCTATGTATATTCTAAGGAACTTATTCAATTCTCTGAATATTCTTTCAACTAGACTTGCTTCGGGATGGAACCGGGATACCAGAATATGCTGTATATTTTGTTCCCGTAGGTAATTTTTCCAAGTTCGACCCGTGAAATAAGAAGCATTATCAGTCGTTATGGCTTCGGGTTTTCCCACTTGAGGCAAGTATTCTTGATTGATCCGCCTGACCATGGTTTTGGCAGTAGCTGATTTTATGCAATAAATTGCCAAGTATTTGGAAAAAATATCATACATGGCCAGTATATATTTCATACCTCCTCTGGCCATGGGATAGGGACCGGCTACATCCACAGATACTATTTGAAGCGGCCTGAGTGGAACTATGGGATGTAGTTCAAACTTAGTGGATCTATTATAATGTTTTGCTTTTTGACATATCACGCAAGTTCTAACTGTTGCCTGAATCTGGTGTTTCATACGGGGAAAGTAGCAGTATCTCGCCATGATCTCTGCACACTTTCCAATCCCTGCATGGCCCCATGCCAAGTGCGTGTGCCATAACATAACTTTTACCGACTGGTTAGGTATACATACTGCCCAGCAGTCTTCTTTCGTACTAAGTTTATGATACAAAATATGGTTCACTATTTTAAAACCTTGCTCATCTCTATTGTTAACACCCTCTTCAATATTATTAATGATTTTTTTCCACATCGGATCTGCCCTTTGTAATTCGAACATGTTTTTACATATATATAAAAAATCTTTCATGTAAGTATTGTCACACACTAACAGCACTTTATACTCCGCGGATTGCTCTAACATTTCTGCTAAATCCGGTAATCCTACCGGCAGTCGCGACAGAGCATCAGCTATTACGTTATCTTGGCCTTTTATGTACATAATCTTTATCCGGTATTCTTGTAAGACAAGCATCCATCTCCTCAGTCTGGTATGGAATAGTTTGCATGACATCAAAAAACTTAACGCCTGGTGGTCACTATACACTCTAATCTCCTTCCCTTGTAGATAATAATTAAACTTTTTCACAGCCCAGACTACTGCAAGTGCTTCCAGTTCGGTTGCCGAGTAGGCTCTCTCGCAGCTAGTTAAAGTCCTACTGGCGAAGCCGATAATCTTTATTGTTGTCGGGTCGTTTCCTTCCTCCCACTGAAATAAGCACGCTCCCAGGCCATAGGAACATGAATCCGTCGCAAGACAAAAATCTTTTGACAGATCTGGGTGCTGCAAAATATTTGCATTCAGTAGGGCGGTTTTAATCGCTTCAAAAGCTTGTTGACATTTGTCAGTCCAAACCCACTGCACATTTTTTCGTAGCAGATTTAGTAGCGACGCGTCATTTAACAACTGATTGGGCACGAACCTCCTGAAAAAAGACGTGAGCCCAAGGAACGCTTTCAATTGTCTCTTAGTGCGGGGGCTTGGAAATTCTCGGATCGCCTCTAGTTTTTTGTTGTCTGGGCGGATACCAAGTGGTGTAATAAGATGGCCTAAAAATTTAATTTTATTTCGTCCAAATTTTGACTTTTCTAGGTTTGCTGTCACACCTGCTTGCTTAAATCTCTCTAGTACTCTACGCAACAATTTCATATGTTCGTCCCAAGTAGCAGTAGCGATTACCAGATCATCAACATATACAGTGATTTTTTCTAATAAGTCTGGACCCAATACCGTGTCTAATGCAGTAATAAACACTCCAGCACTCACATTCAATCCGAAGGGAAGTACCTTGAATTGGTAACTTCGCCCTCCGAATATGAAAGCTGTGTACTTCCTGGGCTCCGGTGTAAGGGGAATTTGCCAATATGAACTTTTCAGATCGACCGAGGTCAAGTACTGTACTCCATGAAATTTTTGTATCTGCTCATCTAAATTCTCAGGGCGAGTCCGGACAGGTATGATAATTTTGTTAATGTCCCTCGCATCTAACACTAGCCTGATTTTTCCATTGGCTTTCGCCACTGCTACAAGAGGACTACTGTATGGAGAGAAGGAGGGCTCAATGATATCCCACTCTAACATCTTCCGAATCTCTTTAGCTACCAATTCCCTCCTCGACCAAGGGATGGAGTAAGTTGCGCGACAGTATGTTTTATGGGGCATCACCTCTATGTGATAGTGGTACCCTTTGACTATTCCTGGTCGGTCGGTAAATACCATAGTGTATTCCGATAGCAGCTGCGTCAACTGTTGCTTTTGTGTATCGCTTAACCCTTCAGATTCCTGCACTTTGGTTTGAAATGCCTGAACATTTATTTCAAAATTTCGATCCTCTAAATTCGGATAATAGAGGTCTGCTACATGTGAAAAATCATCAAGGTGTAGTACCCAAGGGTTCCTACCTTTGATATTGATTCGATTACAACACGGCACAAGTACCTCCTTCGATTTCATCATAGATAACTCAGTCCTCCTACCCCTATTAACTATGCTTAATTTCCCCAAGGAGAGGTCGATCAATGCGTCCCTCTCACGGAGAAAATCTACTCCCAGAATGCAGGCCACCTTCAATCCTTTAACAACGAGGAACGAGCTCACTATGGCTTCGCCCTCCTTACAAATCTCCACCTTCACCTGGTACTTAACTGATTGGCTCTGTGCACTAATGGCTCCAGACACCTTACAATTATTAACCGGGAAAGTCGGAATGCTATGTCCTTTTCCCAGTGCCTTAAATAACTCCATACTCATTACACTTACTGAGGCACCTGTGTCGATGATTATATTCACTGCAACATCATTGAATTTCGCTTCGATAATAGCTTGCACATTTTCGTTATTATCTTTCTTACATTCGTGCGGTTCGTTCAGTAGATCTTTATCCATACTGACACCGTCGTTGTATCGCAGCATACGTATCCCAGGTATATTATTATCACTCGTGTTGCTCTCACTCCACCCCTCGGCCATCGATGGAGAGCATATCGAGGCCGATTCTAGTTTGTTGGATTAGTTACTTGTGAAGTACTTGGACGGCTATTGTCCGCGACCTCCACTATATGTACACTCTGATTTGTCGGCCGCCACGGCTGCGCAATAGGCGCGTTTTGCGGTGGTGGTCTATTGTTGTCATACCGGTCATTACCCTGTCGCTCTGGGCTTCTTCGCTGATTTTGCTGCCAATTTCGATTACTATCACTATAATTGTTCTGCCACTGACCTCGCGCATTCTTCCAGCGGTTGGTCCCTGACATTCCGGATTCGTACCGGTCGTCAAATCGACGCTTTTTGTTATAAGTTGTTTGTCCATACCCGTTCTGTCCTCTACCATTACTACCATTTTGCGAATGTTCTTGCCACTTGTTACCACCCCCACCATTTCCATGGTTGTGGTTTTGTGCACTACTATTTCTGTCATGTTTACATCCTGACCCATTATTCCGCGAGTGATCACACGCTGATTTTGCGTCTTCCTGTATCAAGTCTATAGAATCTAGGACAGACAGGAAGTTTTCCATATCACTTTCTGGTACGTGTATTAATTTCTCTTTGATATGAATGGGTAAATGTGATTTTAGTAGTCTTATTATGTCTCTTGGTGATATAGGCTCGTCCCAGTAGCGTGTTTTGTTTATATATTTTTCAAAATACCGTCTCAAATTCCCCAGACGAGGTGAGTACGGTTCGGGATTATATACTTCTTTTCTTAGCCGCTCTTGTATACAAGGCGACCAATATTTCGATAGAAATGTCCTTTCGAACTGTTCATATGTCATGCAGCTGTCTGCCACTTCTGTAGCCCACAACGCTGCGTCCCCTTGAATGTACGACATTACGTATTGAATTTTCTGTGTTTCGTTCCACACACTGGGCAAGATATTTTTAAAGCTTTTTATGAATACTACTGGGTGCACTGATTTCCGTTCAGTAGTAAACGTTTGAAATTGTCTATTTTTGATTAAACTTTCTTCCACTAATATTTTTGAACTACATGGTTTTGCTCCTGGGACATATGCTGTGTGCTCCGAACCGAAGCTACAGCTCTTCGCATTATCGACTACAGATTCCTCATTGTTGTATCGCGTATAAGTTTGTGCGTTGCCAAAACCATGGGCTGTTGGCGACAGAGATTCCTGTTCCAAATGCTTTCTGCTTTGTGCTAAACCCTTCTCCAGGTCGGATATCCGTTTGTTCATATTCACTTGCCACTGCGGAATATCCTCACTGAGTATTTGTTTGATGGTTTGCACGTCGTTCTGTACCTGACTATTTACTGCGGTACTGAACGATTCGGAGCCTCTATTTGCTATGGTTGCTTGTACTTTGGAATTAATGTTCTTGTCAATCTCACACTCCTTCACTTCTAGCCATGAGTTGAATTCTGTTTCAATTTTAGTTGCTTGTTCGTTCCACTTCTGCTCTACAAGCTGCGTGGAATCTATTTCTAGCTTTTCTACTCGATTGGCTAATACCCCTATTTCGTCTACCCTGTTAGTGTTTGCTATTTGCAGGTTGTTGACCTGTTCAGTCAGCTCCTGCACGGCCTTAGGTATCGACTCATAATTCTGTTTCATATCTGCAATCTCTTTTTTCATGTTTTCTAACGATTGCACAAGTTGCTGGTCCCGCTCAGCTTGCCGGCGATCTCGCTCAGCTTGCTGGGCAAGGAAACTTTCTGTTAACTGGCGATCTCGCTCAGCTTGCTGGGCAAGTAAATTTTCTGCTAGCCTACGATCTCGCTCAGCTTGCTGGCGGTCTCGCTCGACTTGCTGTTGCGCGAATTCTGCCTGGTAATTCAGCACGCGCTCTAATATAGCCTGAAGCGAATACCCACCAGGCAGATTACCACTCTCTGGTTCCTGCTTTTCTGGTGGTGGTACAACTTCTTTCTCTACATCCCCTTGAGGACTAGTGGGCGGTGGCACCACTTCCTGTGCCCCTGCCCCCACATTCTCACCTGTTATATCCTCAAAGAGAGTACTAGTACTACTTGAGGTACCCGGTTCCACATTTCCTGCACTAACTGTTGTTCCTCAGTATCCATATTGCTCGGACGTTGACTACGCAGCTTAACCATATTCCTAAATTGCTTACTAAAACACAAAGTCTGACAGTTTTGCCCCTTGCACACAAAATACGTTAATTTATCTACACTAACTGCACACTAAAAATTACTATCTACCATCAACTTTGTCCTGTCACAAACACTAACATCAAACTACGCACAATATGCACACCACTAGCAAAATGAGATCACTTCACTGGAGCTCGACTTCTACAAACAGGACAACTACACTGTAGTCTTACCTTTAGTTTATCTTATCTCGGGGTTCGGCTGCCCCCGGATTACGTAGTCGTTACAGCTTCTCATTACTATCAGGATCGTCTTCTCAGACTCGTTTGCAGTAGTACGTTTTGTCATGAAAGAGTGTTTACACATTCATTAATACATAGCATTGATCATGATATACATACATACATTTATCACTAAATACATATATATCTACACATACATAACAATCAACACTGAAAGAAAAATACATAAAATTTTATATTTGTGGCCACTGCAAATTCTGGCCCCACGTTGGGCGCCAGTTTCGCGTACAACTCTCTCGCGGATTGTTAAATTGTTATTCTTTAGTTTGTTTATTCTCTTTGTAACAACACATTTACGCAGAGAGTTACGTGAAATACTTTTAGCAATGCTGTGCTTTTCTTTTCTTTATCATCATTACCTTTTAGCGGAATAAAATGTATATATGGAAGTCTGACTGTTCTGGATCTGGCCTACAATTTAAGGAACGATTTTTCGTAACTGCAACTCATGCTAAGAATCAATATATCTTCCCTACTTCATAGTGATTAAAAGTGGAAATTACTTTGTTATGAACACTGATGTTACAGTTCGTATGATCGTTCAAAAACACAAGTTCGCAGTGGATTTTATTTCTCGTTAAAATGCTATTTCATACCACGACTAGCCCAAGAACATGAGACTCTCATTAAAAAATACGTTGTCACTATAAAGTTTGCCAGATCAGAGCGGAGCACAGCAAGATTCCTATCAGATTCTGAAGGTACATTAAATTATTTGCACTGTAAATTACATCCTATCAGCAGCCCGCGTCAACCTGCAACACATCATAAAATCTGCTGATCTTCACTGCCAGTCTGGGAGCTAAAAGAAATAATATTATTTTACTATTATTTTACCGCTTCCTTGCGGTATGCTCGACTATATTGTAAGTCGTTTAAATACGCCGCGGCAGCGGCTCTTCGTTCTCCACGCAGCTCAGCACCACAGATAATATTTATATAACTGAAAAATGTCTCAACAGGATGGGATAATATGCAAGCAAGCTTAACAATAAATAATACAAGTTTTCATTTAAACAACTCTATTAAAACCTTTAAATATCTCAGTGATTACAGACCTTTGTGAATTCACACGTAATGGCGTACATTGCTTAGTCTCGACAAAAGAGTGCTACATTCGCGTTCTCTACGACAACAACAGGAGATCTTACTCGCACAACTTCCAAATCAAGAAGACAAAGACATTAATCTACATCACGCATTATATACTAGTTCCTTTTTTAATCTCTGTTTAACATTTATCTTCTGTGTCGGTTTTATTACTCGCCGACGCAGACGTTTTCAAAAATAAATAATAAAAAAAAATACGTAATTTTATGCAATGACACAATATGATACATCTAATTCTCTAATTACTACATAATATATTGTTTTTGTTTCTCTAGACGTTACAAGGGGCACAAAAAAAAATCATGTCTGAATGTAGCCATTAGGAGTGGTAAAAGGTATTAGATGCTTTCACATTCATAACTCTGATGATACCTTCTCTATCAACGCATTAAAACCTCCAATACTTGGACATCGAAATTGTAGTGCTACCAACTTCTGATCTGAAACTTCCTGACAGATTAAAACTGTGTGTCGGACCGAGACTCGAACTCGGGATCTTTGCGTTTCGCGGGCAAGTTCGCAGAAGAGCTTCTGTGGAGTTTGGAAGGTAGGAGACGAGGTACTGGCATAATTGAAGCCGTGAGGAAGGGTCTACATATATATATACATGGTTACTCTGCAATTCACACTTAAGTTCCTGGCAGAGGGTTCATCGAACCATTTTCATACGACTTCTCTACCATTCCATTCTCGAATGGCGCGTGGGAAAAAGGAACACCTAAATATTTCCGTTGGAGCTCTGACTTCTCTTATTTTATTATGATGATCATTTCTCCCTACGTAGCTGGGTGTCAACAAAATATTTTCGGATTCGGAAGAGAAAGTTGGTGATTGAAATTTCGTAAATAGATCTCGTCGCAAAGAAAACCGCCTTTGTTTCAGTGACTGCCACCCCAACTCGCGAATCGTATCACTGACACTTTCAGCCCTATTGCGCGATAACACAAAACGGGCTGCCCTTCTTTGCACTTTTTCGATCCTCCGTCAATCCTACCTGGTAAGGATCCCACACTGCGCAACAATATTCCCGCAGAAGACGGACAAGCATAATGTAGGGTGTCTCTTTAGTGGGTTTGTCGCATCTTCTAAGTGTTCTGCCAACAAAGCGCTGTCTTTGTTTCGCCTTCCCCACGATATAATCTATGTGGACTTCCCAATGTAAGTTGCTCTTAACTGTTATTCCCAGGTATTTAGTTGAATTGACAGCCCTTAGATTTGTGCGATTTATCATTTACCCAGAATTTATCGGATTTCTTTTAGTACCCATGTGGATGACCTCGCACTTTTCTTTGTTTAGTGCCAGTTGCCACTTTTCGCACCATACAGAAATTCTCTCTATATCATTTTGTAATTGGAATTGGTCGTCTGATGATTTTACTAGACGGTAAATTACAGTGTCATCTGCAAACAGTCTAAGGGGGCTGCTCAGATTATCACCTAGATCGTTTATGTAAATTTCCAGCCGGTGTGGCCGTGCGGTTCTTGGCGCTACAGTCTGGAGCTGAGCGACCGCTACGGTAGCAGGTTCGAATCCTGCCTCAGGCATGGATGTGTGTGATGTCCTTAGGTTAGTTAGGTTTAAGTAGTTCTAAGTTCTAGGCGACTGATGATCTCAGAAGTTAAGTCGCATAGTGCTCAGAGCCATTTGAACCATTTGAACCATTTATGTAAATCAGGAACAGCAGAGGGCCTATGACACAACCTTGCGAACGCCAGATATCACTTCTGTTCTACTCGATGACTTACCGTCTATCACTACAAACTGTGACCTCTCTGAGAGGAAATGACGAATCCAGTCACACAACTGAGACGATACTGCATATGCACGCAATTTTATTAATAGTCGCTTGTGAGGAACGGTATCAAAGCCTTCTGGAACTCTGGGAATATGGAATCGAACTGAAATCCCTTGTCAACAGCACTCATTACTTCGTGTTGGACAAGAACGATATTTTCTGAATCCGTGTTGGTTATGTATCAGTAAGTCATTTTCCTCAAGGTGATTCATAATGTTCGAGTACAGTGTATGCTCCAAAATCCTACTGCAAATTGAGGTCAGTGATATGAGTTTGTAATTCAATGGGTTACTCCTATTTCCTTTCTTGAATATTGGTGTGACCTGTGCTACTTTCCAGTCTCTAGGAACAGACCTTTCGTCAAGTGAGCGGTTGTATATGTTTGCTAAGAAAGGCGCTATTGTGTCTGCATACACTGAAAGGATCCAGATTGGTATATCATCTTGACCAGAAGACTTGCCTTTCTTAAGTGATTTGAGTTGTTTCGCAACACCTAAGATATCTACTTTTTTGTCACTCATGCTAACAGCTGTTCTGGTTTCGAATTCTGGAATATTCACTTTATCTTCTTTCGTGAAGGAATTACGGGAAACTGTATTTAGTAACTACGCTTTACTGGCCCCATCATCGGTAACATTTCCATCGCTATCGCGCAGTGACGGCATTGACTGCTTTTTGCCACTGGTGTACTTGACATACGACCAGACTCTCTTTGGGTTTTCTACCACATTTTGAGACAAAGTTTCATAGTGGAAACTATTAAAAGCATCTCGCATTGACGTCCGTACTAAATTTCGAGCTTCCGTGAAACTTAGCCAGTCTTGGGGAGCTTCTGAATTTGGCATGCTTTTTTCGTTGCTTCTGCAACGGTGTTCTGACGTGTTTTGTGTAACATGGTGGATCAGTCCCGTCTCTTATTAACTTATGCGGTATGAATCTATCTATTGCTGTCGATAAAGTATCTTTGAAATGAGTCATATCTAGTCTACACTTACATAATTAGCTTGGAAGGAATGGAGACTCTCTCTTAGGAAGGCATCAAGCCAATTTTTATTTGCTGTTTTAAATAGATACATTTTGCGTTTATTTTTAGTGGTTTTCGTTGATATGGTTTTGAGCCTCACTATAATGACCTTTCTTCACTAATCCCTGTATCCGTCATCACGCTCTCTATTAGATCAGGATTATTTGTGGCTAAGAGGTCAAGTGTTTTCGCAACCATTTAAAATTTGTGTGGGCTCATGAACTAATTGTTCAAAGTAATTCTCAGAGAAAGCATTTAACACAATTTCGGAAGATGTTATCTGTCTGCCACCGGCTTTGAACATGTATTTTCGCCGTCAAATCGAGGGTAGATTGAAGTCTCCACCAATTATAACTGTATTAGTGTGGTACTTATTTGTAATGAGATTCAAGTTTTCTTTGAACCGTTCAGCTATTATATCAACTGAGTCTGGGGGTCGGCAGAAGGAGCCAATTATTGTTTTGGTACGGCTGTTGAGTATAGCCTCTACCCATAGCAATTCGCATGAACTATCTATTTCAACTTCACTACAAGATAAACTACTACCAACAGACACAAACACACCACCACTTACTTTATTTAATCTATCCTTTCTGAGCACTGTTTGCACCTCTGTAAAAATTTCGGCAGAATTTATCTCCGTATTTAGCCAACTTTCTGTTCCTGTAACGATTTCAGCCTTAGTGCTTTCTATCAGCGTTTGAAGCTCTGGTACTTTTCCAGCACAGCTACGACAATGTACAACTACAATACTGACTGTTGCTTGGTCAATTCTTGTCGCTTCTTTGCCCTGTACCCTTTGAGACTGGAGCCCTTTTTGATCTTTCGTGAGTCGTGCTTAGGTAGCTCAGTTGGTAGAACCTTTGCCAGCGGAAGGCAAAGGTCCCGAGTTCGAGTCTCGGTCCAGCTCAAAGTTTTAATCTGTCAGGAAGTTTCATATCAGCGCACACTCCACTGCAGAGTGAAAATCTCGTTCTGGAAACTTCTGATCTGTGTACCGATCAGGTGCTAAGGGAGAAGTGACACACGAAAATAACAATGTTTCGTGAAATCACATACTAAACATTTTCGTGATGAAATGTTGGAGATAGTTGATTTACAGTAAAACACGCATGCCGCACAGCTACAATGCAACTACTGTTACGTCGTTGATGTTGTTTATTAGCATCGTTTTTTCACTTACTTTGGTCTAAGATGAAATGAACCTAACTTTGTGTTCGTCTGCCGTCGCCACCACAAAATTTGAAATGTTCCTAATTTTAAGTATCTTCACTTTGAATAGCTACGACTTCCTTTACTATTGGGGAAACTATATTTGTTTTAGGGTATGCCCCGAAGAAGAACACAACGGGTCGGACTGAAAGACAAACAGCTAGAGAGATACAATTTTTGTGTAGAGAAAGTAATGGTAGTCGTGTGGACGGTGATAATGATAATCCTACCGCAGTTTGAAAGACAAATTTAAATGTGCACTGAACGTAACTGCAAATAATTATGAGAGTTATAACAGCAGTTTGATGAATCAACAGCACAGATTTTGTAATGCAAACAATTTCGCACCTGAAGTTACTTTATGCGATACAACGGCATTCACATTGTGTTGTCATAATGGAAAATTAATTTACTGCCGTTAACATAAGATTTATTTTCCAACGCTCTGCATCAAGGACTCGCTTCAAATGATGGAACAATTTAAGAGAAATCAAAGAATTATTTCAAGAATACTCGTAGCTACAATGCAGCATTTGTTATGGTCATTTCTGGAGCTACAATTTCAGATACAGTTTTACATGGAGTATATCACTTTAAGACACATGACTTTTTTTAATCACAGATCAGGTCCAGTTATTCAATGGATCGAATTTTGAGCACAGTCAATACTAGTTATTATAAACATGTAAATGTAGAAACACTACGGGGCATAATTCCCAATGTATTATCGTCAAAAATGGTTCAAATGGCTCTGAGCACTATGGGACTCAACTGCTGTGGTCATAAGTCCCCTAGAACTTAGAACTACTTAAACCTAACTAACCTAAGGACAGCACACAACACCCAGCCATCACGAGTCAGAGAAAATCCCTGACCCCGCCGGGAATCGAACCCGGGAACCCGGGCGTGGGAAGCGAGAACGCTACCGCACGACCACGAGATGCGGGCGTATTATCGTCAAACGCCATCAAAAGGAAGCCGGCCGCTGTGGCCGAGCGGTTCTAGGCGCTTCAGTCCGGAACCGCGCTGCTGCTACGGTCGCAGGGTCGAATACTGCCTCGGGCATGGATGTGTGTGGTGTCCTGTTAGGTTTAAGTAGTTCTAAGTCTAGGGGACTGATGACCTCAGATGTTAAGTCCCATAGTGCTTGGAGCCATTTGAATTTGAACAATGAAAAGGAAGCAATGATTACTTACACATATTGTACACGGGTATGCAACACTAAACGACGAAAGTATTTCCGTATGATGTGTCACTGCCAGGTAACGTAGTCGATGAGACTTGGGTCAAAATAAAAAGAACTGCTACACTGTAGTACAGAAGGTAATTGATGGGCGACAACGCGCAACAGGTCGAACCTTTTGGAACAAGGTCTGTCCGTTCCCCTGACTTACACTACGTCGATCACGTGTGGGATGCGTTGGCGCAACACGTCCACATGTACCAACGACCGTTCAGAAGTTGGCAGCAGTGCTAGTGAATGAATGGAACCCCCTACCACAAGAAGTCCTACCAAACTTATAGCAAGCGTAGGAGCACGCTGCAGAATATGCGTTGCCGTTCGTGGTGACCAAACATTGAGATATGCTGCGGCTCGCGTTGGTGCCATTGCCAGGTAGGTGTCGTTTAGTTGGTGTAGTTACGGTTGTCATCTTCTTCTTCTTGTGTTCATTGGCGCCATTCCATTTGCAAGCGTTGTCTGTCCGCCAGTGGCAGCAGCGGCGGTTATCGAGATATAGTAATGGTGGAACTATCTTTGGGGCGACGATGTGGTGTTTCCGTGTCGTGTGAGCCGTCAGTTCGGTTGGGGACGGACGAGCAGCCAGATACACGCAGCGCGTAACCACTGGCGTCACACATGCACTGCCGGATGGAATGGCTGGAGTCGCGATGGGTACAACCTCGTTGTCAACCGGACCCAGGAAGTTTATGTTGAGTGGGTCTTAATTGAAGTAGTGAAACCTCCAACACTGTGAGATCTCGCGTTTTTGCTTGCGTGTTGCTGCTAGCTATGTCGCCGAGATGAAGAGCAGCGAGTGGACTGTTTGGGGAAGGAACTTAATTAACCTTCCTCCACTTCTTATTATTAATTGTTGCATTCTATATGCCATTATTTGTGAAGTTCAACCAGTGGTATTTATCCTGCCTAGTGGCCGCTAACGCCCCAATTACCTGCCCTGGAGCTTAGTGGCTCTGAGCACTATGGGACTTAACTTCTGAGGTCATCAGTCCCCTAGAACTTAGAACTACTTAAACCTAACTAACCTAAGGACATCACACACATCCATGCCCGTGGCAGGATTCGAACCTGCGACCGTAGCGGTCGCGCGGTTCCCGACTGTAGCGCCTAGAACCGCTCGGCCACTCCGGCCGGCAGAAGCTTAGTGTATGTTACAGCAGTGTACTTTTCCTCGTCTTGCCGCTGCTGTCCAGTAAGGCGTGTAGTTCGATAGCTTCCTTTATTTGTAGGCCTGGTGGTGTTTGTTATTTTTTTTACTACTCTGGTAGTAGAGGTTCCTGTGTGCTTCCGGATGCTCTAAACACTGGAGTCTGAAGACGTAGTGCTGACCGCCTGTTCCAGCTTCGGTGTGTTATTCCATCATTACGTTGCTCGTCGCACGTTAGGTAGATTCGGCAAGTGATTATTGGTCATGCGCTTAAACTGACACAAGTCTAAGTTAGGCTACCATCTCGTGAAGTGAATGCAACTCTTGGCTGCCTGTCTCATCGCTTACGAAGTTTTGAGGGGCTCTCCAAAAAAAAAAAAAAAAAAAAAAAAAAATGGTTCAAATGGCTCTGAGCACTATGGGACTCAACATCTTAGGTCATAAGTCCCCTAGAACTTAGAACTACTTAAACCTAACTAACCTAAGGACATCACACACATCCATGCCCGAGGCAGGATTCGAACCTGCGACCGTAGCAGTCCCGCGGTTCCGGACTGCAGCGCCAGAACCGCACGGCCACCGCGGCCGGCGGGCTCTCCCAGGTCAATCCTTGGAGCAACGTCTGCGCCCCCCCCCCCCCCCCCCTCCCACTTGGTTTTGTCAGATTTGATGATTGTTTTCTTTAAAAAAATATTTTAATGACTGTAATTTCAAGTTTGAAGATGTTTAACTAGTTCTTAATAGGATTGCTAGTCCGGCCATCAGCCGTGAAACAGTTTTAAACTATTACTATTGGAGCCTTCAGCCGACAAGTAGTTTGAATTTGTTGTCATTAAGGCCTTCAGCCGTGAGTGTTACTTGTCTTAAAATTTTAATTAGACAATTGTATTCCAGCAGTGAGATTTTGATGGTTGTTCTTTTAAAAATATTTTAATAAATGTAATTGCAAGCTGAAGAAGTTAACTGGTTCTTAAAAGATTGTTGTACAGGCCTTCAGCCGTGAAACATTTTTAAATTATCGATATGGGGGCCTTCAGCCGGGAAATAGTTGAATTTGTTGTCATTAAGGCCTTCAGCCATGGAACACATCAATTTATTGTCACCTTTTATTGGTTGTTGTTTCCAAGTAAAGTGTACGTGATTGAAAAGTAAACTAACCAACAGTAATTGATTACGGCCCCGTCTACAATCTCAACCCAATCCTGCCTTCCTTGGTACCAGGCCTCAGACACCCTATTAAGAACCACGTCCGGCCTTTTGTAAAGTCCATAGGACCATCGTCAATAGCGATGACTTCCGTGAATGAATAAAAGTGTCATTTCTGTTCCTCTCATTGCGTATTTCTTTCAGTTACCTTCTGTTCTCTACTGTAGTAACTGTTTCTATGTATCGTCCAAGTTTCATCGAGATATGTTACTTGGCAGTGACACATCACGCGAAAATTACTTTCGTCTTTCTCACGAGTGCATGATTCCAATTAGTTTGTTCACAGTTAGGATTGGGAAAGTGATAAATGCGTGCTCGTGTGTAATCCCACGCAGCGGCAGTTGATGACAACAGCCGCCGAAACTCGACCGAGTAATCTCTTCTAGCTACAGCATAGAGTTTTATTTTCTTCTGTGGGCGTGCACAAATAGACTATAGCCTAGTGGTCTGAAATTTATTGCCTGCGTCGAGTACCGAATTAAGTGGCGAACTGCTTCACCGGCAGAATGCAAATTAACTCTCGTCTCCGCCTGCTGCAATTATTAATAATGAACGCACAGCCATCTCTATTATAGAAGACCGCGAACCGCCGACCTGTTTTTCATCCCGTAACTCGTTCCAGGCTGTAACTTCCTCAAAAGCGGACTGGCTGAAATAAACCCTCCGGGCGGGTATTCACTAAATTAGGAGGCGTTGTACTTCCATTAACACTAATTCCAGACCGTTACGGCAATATGCTTCATAAGGTTCGGCCGACGGAAGGTACACCGAGTTCCTTGTAATAAGCACTGACCGTCTATTTCTTACGTAGGAGATTAATAGCTACGCCTCGCACTGATTTAAGAAATTTGGAGGCGGGTCATACGGTCAAAATTGCGGTCCTATTTTCCAGCTTTCTGTGTGAAATATGCTCCTTCAACACATTTAAAATTTCGTTTCAGTGGAGTTGCTTAGAAATATACTGCTAAACTGCAAGAAATTATTTTTTTTTTAAATTCGTAAAACCTTTTTAAAAAGGACTGAAAGGTATGAACCAATTTATTCTAGCACAACATAGATTCATAACTCCTTACGGAGAGCCTTCAAAATTTGTGCTTGTGAATCTTTAATAGCTATGGCAATACTTGTAAAACTAAAAACAAAAATCTGGGGCTCGTGCAATAGATAACTGCTGCATGAGTAGTTCATCTAAGTGATTACCAGTTTTATTGCACTACAAATGATATTAACTGTTGTTTGATTTTTGTCAATGACAGCTACTCTCTAATCTCCTACTATTACCTACTGCATACGCCCTAAATGTTTTTCGTTTTAGCTGTCATAATAAAAATTGGCAAGCACAGATTTTCATGACTATCTGCATGGCGCTAGGAAACTTTATGGGGATATAAACACTTATTTTATATCTTTTATTCGTTTTTAAAAGCGCGTTCTACTAAAAAAATATTTAAATAATTATTTTCTGTTTTCTAGTTTTGTGTGTGTGATATTTTTCAAACGATTCTTAACATTTTTATGAGATTACAACAGAGATGTGCCTTAAATTTCAGGTTTATTTCAGTTTCTCTTCACCTTTGTTCACCAGCATGTTGCTTCCTCCTATGCATATCTCGCGAAAAGAGCGTGCAAAGTAGAAGTTAGAGAGCTTCGACCTGAACGGCCTACATGAAATCGTTCTTAGCGCGAGACTTTTATGACTGGAACAGGAAAAGATGGAAATAGCAGTGGTACGCAAAGTATCCTCCGCCACACACCAGACAAGGATGTTGAGTCAAAATTGCATTGTTATCAAGTTCTGGGCTATGCTAAATTGAAACTCTCAAGTCTCTAGCTCTCGAGAAGTTAATTTGAACTTAATTACTAAATTTGTACCAAACAGAGAAACAAATAAGAGAGCGACCTAATAAAAATTGTTCAGACAAAGGAAGCAGTTGATTTGACATGTACAAGCCGATTGAAAAGATAACATCAGAAAAGACACATTTAAAAAATCTGTCGAGATATCCTCAAATACAGGGTATTCAACTGCGCCTGCCGCTGTCGTTTTATGCAACCAACAATGTAAATGTGGCTGTCTAAACCATGCGCGAGATTTTCATATTCTTTCGCGTTCTACGCGCAAACTAGTAGCCCTGCAGAAAAAAAATGAGCAGGCCCTTTTTGTAGAAAATTTAAAGAAGTTAAATTTTGTACTTTCGCTGGATGACAGGATTTTTGAGTTGTTCATTATTCAAGGAAAACGTACAAAATTGACCTTCAAACGTAACTCCAAGTCACGCTCATCCCTCACCAGTCAGGATTTCTAGCATGTTGCTCGTGGCAGTCCCTCCCATCACTACAAAAATCTCTGACTACAAGAACTATTCTCGATATACAGCCTTTTTTGTCTCTATTCATTGGGTTACTACGCCACCTGCATAGCTATTTCGTCAATATTATTAATTTAAATTTGAGCGTGAGGGTAATGACGGAATAACGACTGTTGTAAAACTAATTACGTTGACATATCGATCCACACTTAAACTTCACAAGCACAATAGCCTCATAGTCAGAAGGCCTGAGGAATACAACGATTAACAGCTTATTTTATGCTGTTAAAATTCACAAAATTGTTAAGTAAAATTTACACAGATGTATATTTCACAATTTGTAAGTGACCTATTAAACCGGTGTCGTAATAAGGCCAGTAAATGAAGACCAAAAACAGTTGAATGTGGGAAATAATTGGTGCAGTCGCAAATTTTTGGACAGTGGTAGGAGGGAGTGCTACGAAGAAATTATTAGAAATCCTAACCGATGAGGACTGAGTGTGAATGTGAGCGTGTGTTTTTCTTGAGTAACTCGGAAACCGAGGCCTCTAGCAATAACGTACACTAGTACAAAAGGTAACTTCATTAAATTTACTACAAAAAAAGGTAGGCGCGTTCGAAAAAGGTGTATTTCAAAGACAGTGTTTTATAGGAAGAGGTTAGGCGACGCTATAAGAAGAGAGCCGCAATATTTCTGTGATCTTCCCCTACAATACCTGTTCACTATAGACTAACTCAAACTGGCCGCTTGTCACGTCACGTCTCGTCCCGTCGAAACATTCAGCAAATCGACAGTATCCGCATTGGCCGTCCTGTCCCATGACGTCACGTCACGGCACCATTAAGGTATCTCGGCAAGAAAGTTTTGACGGTTGACGTCATCTGTCCGTTGTTGGTCACGAGACCCCCCAGCTCATTTCCTCCCGATATACGGCCATACACAGGTCTCCATATTTCGTTTAGTTGTGGTTTGAGTGGTTAATGTTACTTGTTTTTGTTCGTTATTTGTTATAAAATTGTTTCGTTTCGTTATTTCTTTTGTTAAAATTTTTAATAAATGACGGAAGATTAATTGAAGAGTGAGGCAACAGTCTGAATTGTATGCCATGAGCGTACTAACTTACTTGCGCTGTACTACATTTTTTAAGTGGGTGTTTATACATAATGGTAAGGCATTTCATATTTTACAATGAAATGCATGCAATATGGCTGCAACTTGAAGTGAGGAAAGTATTGTGATTAGTAAAGTGGAATTTATTTATATATTGTCAAGCATTAGCAGCGTTTCATAAAAAAATGACCTGAAACCTTCAGACATTGCAAGCTGCTTGTTTGAATAGGTGTATGTGGCAGGCTTATTTATTGTTAAGTAGCTCTCTGGATTGTGTGTGAAACAGTTTTGCAGGCATCAGTGATGAATATTTATGCGGTTTCACTAGCTAACCCCAGTACAAATAAAGCATTTGAACTGTTAAAAGCCAAATACAAGACGTAAAGAAAACATATAAAACTTGAAGGGAAACGTACGAAACTTAAAACAAACGAATTTTCCACGGGATGTGAGGGCAATTCGTAACATTGCATGTCATTTAATAATTCTGGGTGCAGTTTGACGCAACAAATAAAACAAACTGATGCATCGGTTTTCTAAAACATAAAATGAAGATTCCTCTTCCTCGACTTCCTTATATAGTGCGTGAAATTCCCTTTTTGTACCACGTAATGATAATTTTAGGAACCACACACTTTCTTGTGTTGTTTTGCTCTTCTGTCTTCCTTCTCTAATATACAAGCTACCCCTGCAAGCTGCGAACCATTTGAGTCCAATTAACGTCATTTTCGTGCAAAAGTGGACTAAAATATTATCGTGAGTAAGCTAGCACTCTGTGTATGTGCACTTCACACGTAAAAACAGTTGAAAGTCGTCTTGCGAAACTCGCCACTCCGCCGAAAAAAGACAATTGAGAACAGCCACGCGAGTTGAGATCACGTGACATGCTGTGACGTGACGGACAGTGTGAATTTGCCTTACCTCGTCTTTTACAGCCAAGATCAAATGGTTCAAATGGCTCTGAGCACTATGCGACTTAACTTCCGAGGTCATCAGTCGCCTAGAACTTAGAACTAATTAAACCTAACTAACCTAAGGACATCACACACATCCATGCCCGAGGCAGGATTCGAACCAGCGGCCGTAGTGGTCGCTCAGCTCCAGACTGTAGCGCCTAGAACTGCACGACAGCCAAGATCACTGTACGACTAATAGTTTGAGCACAGCGAGCATTGCGTATGATTTTTGAAGGCTAGATGTAACATTGCGTGTTGGATACAATGACAGCATCACGTTTTCCCACACACACACACACGTGATTTTGCCACAGTGCGCGATTGGCAGGAAAACTCAACCGGGCTCACACATCAATAGGGTAGACATACAACCGTTTTCTATTTGTTTTCCGAGTTCTTATCCACAACACTAATTTTATAGCTCAGCAGAGTGTTACATGTTATTTTATATCCGCTACTTGGAAAGTACGCTCGTCACAGAGAATAGTCCCTGGCTAAGCTGTTCCAGCAATACTGGTTCACTATCTCGTCCTTTCTAGCCGAGATCACTCAAATACTGTGGTTCTCTTCTCATCGCGTCGCCTAGCCTCTTCCTACAAAACTCTGTCTTTAAAACGAGCCTTTTTCTAATGCCCGTATCCAATACACAGGTTATGCTAATGTTATGTCGCTGATTTTACACCTTCGCCCAATCCAGTCCTGATAAGACAGTGTGGTTTCGTGTCCTCGGAACACTGGCAAGTACGCAGGTAGAATTTCTCATCTTGTATATATCATCGGTTGCTAATACCCGGCCGTAAGGCTTGTACCACCTACATGGTCGGATTTAGTGTTTCATAGTAGGGCAACCTTCCTTCGTGTATAAATGTGTTGACCTTCAGCAGAAAGTTCTTCTTCCTCATCTCGCCCCGACGGTTTTGGCTTGTACCGCATATTTCGTAAACTCGTTGAATTCTATAATCTTCACTTGTTTCAGCTCCCAGTCTATACACTTTACCGTAGAAAAGGTACTGAGGACCCCTGTAGTTGCTTCCGAGTTATGATGAGAAAGCTTCGATGCCTTACACAGTATTCACCTATAGGCTCTGAGCACTATGGGACTTAACTTCTAAGGTCATCAGTCCCCTAGAACTTAGAACTACTTAAACCTAACTAACCTAAGGACAGCACACACATCCATGCCCGAGGCAGGATTCGAACCTGCGACCGTAGCGGTCACGCGGTTCCAGACTGAAGCGCCTAGAACCGCACGGCCACATCGGCCGGCCATTCACCTATAGGGTATCAACTGAAATCCCAATGGAGCAGCCAGTCTTGCCCTCCTAATTTCCACCTTTCCTAGAAGTCTTACTTCCAATCCAGTACTAACGCAGAAATATCATGCAGTGGACAATACGAAAACTGACAGTGAATCTATGGTTTCAATGGAAGATTCCCAATCCGCAGCATATACAAAAATTATCTTCTTCAGTTAAATACAGAATTTCCCACACACTTCTAACATGACCTTGTCCTAAGCTACCCTGTAAGCATTCCCAATTACAAATGCTGATTACCTTAATCTACTATGGCCATACCATGTGTGGTGTCACCGCCAGACACCACACTTGCTAGGTGGTAGCCTTTAAATCGGCCGCGGTCCGTTAGTATACGTCGGACCCGCGTGTCGCCACTATCAGTGATTGCAGACCGAGCGCCGCCACACGGCAGGTCTAGAGAGACTTACTAGCACTCGCCCCAGTTGTACAGCCAACTTTGCTAGCGATGGTTCACTGACAAAATACGCTCTCATTTGCCGAGACGATAGTTAGCATAGCCTTCAGCTACGTCATTTGCTACGACCTAGCAAGGCGCCATTACCAGTTACTATTGATGCTGTAAAACATGTACCGTCAAGAGCGATGTTCACCATTTCTGGATTAAAGTTAAGTATTCCACAGCTACGTCCTTTTTTGATAGTCTAATTTCCTTGTCCTGTTCCAGACCTCACGCCAGCCTGCGTGAGCTAAAACGCGTGCTTTTCGGCTTCCTCTCAAAACCGGGTTGGCTCTCTTGCCAATCCACAACACCATGGTACCCTAAACCTGCCGTGTACCCTTACCCAGTAGTGGATTGCTATTAAGTAGCTCCCAGTTCTCGCTTCCCGGGCACGGGATCCTGGGTTCGATTACCGGCGGGGTCAGGGATTTTCACCTGCCTCGAGATGACTGGGTGTTGCTGTGTCGTCTTCATCATCATCATTCACCGCCATTACGGTCCGAGGAAGGCAATGGCAAACCACCGCCATTAGGACCTTCCCTATTACGACGGTGCGGGTCTCCCACATCATTCCACTATGCTCTGTCAATGAGTATGGGGCTTCATCACCATCAGTATGACATTATCACTCCCACATGTAAACAATCCGCTCAGTCGGAATATCACTCCAAGATTAGTTTGCAACCATTTCTGCTTCGTCTACATGTTTAAACTTTAGAGGTGTGTTCCTACAACAGTTGGTTGCTGCCACTTAACTTTACTGACGAGCATTTGCTGCAGTCTGTGGATGATCTCATTGCCCTGGAGAAAGGACAAATTAATGTGGATTGCCATGTGGCGCAAATTGAATATTCGCACTGGCAGAAATATGTGTTACTTGTGACAATGTCTCACAGCATTTCCTCGCCTCAAGCCCTAGTGCTGCTTAGTGTTATTATTTAGTTTTTGTACAAAATAGGTTAGTGTAAACGCGTCTGTAAACCACCACAACCTGTTGTTCCTGAGTGCCAGCCACCATGCAACTTTAACAACCGGTGAAGAATGGACACCCATGCCCCTCCCTCTCCCCTTAGACATGCATGAATAGTTATAAGATTAGTGATGTGAAGTGCTTTTTAAAGGAATTTTTGGGATTGATATCAGTACGCTTGTATTTAGCGGATAAAAGTTGGTTTCGTATTACTAGTGACAGAACAAAATTGGTAGTAATCAGGCTCTAAGATAGTCCTTTCCTTGTCGCTAATGGAAGTAATGTACACTCCTGGAAATTGAAATAAGAACACCGTGAATTCATTGTCCCAGGAAGGGGAAACTTTATTGACACATTCCTGGGGTCAGATACATCACATGATCACACTGACAGAACCACAGGCACATAGACACAGGCAACAGAGCATGCACAATGTCGGCACTAGTACAGTGTATATCCACCTTTCGCAGCAATGCAGGCTGCTATTCTCCCATGGAGACGATCGTAGAGATGCTGGATGTAGTCCTGTGGAACGGCTTGCCATGCCATTTCCACCTGGCGCCTCAGTTGGACCAGCGTTCGTGCTGGACGTGCAGACCGCGTGAGACGACGCTTCATCCAGTCCCAAACATGCTCAATGGGGGACAGATCCGGAGATCTTGCTGGCCATGGTAGTTGACTTACACCTTCTAGAGCACGTTGGGTGGCACGGGATACATGCGGACGTGCATTGTCCTGTTGGAACAGCAAGTTCCCTTGCCTGTCTAGGAATGGTAGAACGATGGGTTCGATGACGGTTTGGATGTACCGTGCACTATTCAGTGTCCCCTCGACGATCACCAGTGGTGTACGGCCAGAGTAGGAGATCGCTCCCCACACCATGATGCCGGGTGTTGGCCCTGTGTGCCTCGGTCGTATGCAGTCCTGATTGTGGCGCTCACCTGCACGGCGCCAAACACGCATACGACCATCATTGGCACCAAGGCAGAAGCGACTCTCATCGCTGAAGGCGACACGTCTCCATTCGTTCCTCCATTCACGCCTGTCGCGACACCACTGGAGGCGGGCTGCACGATGTTGGGGCGTGAGCGGAAGACGGCCTAACGGTGTGCGGGACCGTAGCTCAGCTTCATGGAGACGGTTGCGAATGGTCCTCGCCGATACCCCAGGAGCAACAGTGTCCCTAATTTGCTGGGAAGTGGCGGTGCGGTCCCCTACGGCACTGCGTAGGATCCTATGGTCTTGGTGTGCATCCGTGCGTCGCTGCGGTCCGGTCCCAGGTCGACGGGCACGTGCACCTTCCGCCGACCACTGGCGACAACATCGATGTACTGTGGAGACCTCACGCCCCACGTGTTGAGCAATTCGGCGGTACGTCCACCCGGCCTCCCGCATGCCCACTATACGCCCTCGCTCAAAGTCCGTCAACTGCACATACGGTTCACGTCCACGCTGTCGCGGCATGCTACCAGTGTTAAAGACTGCGATGGAGCTCCGTATGCCACGGCAAACTGGCTGACACTGACGGCGGCGGTGCACAAATGCTGCGCAGCTAGCGCCATTCGACGGCCAACACCGCGGTTCCTGGTGTGTCCGCTGTGCCGTGCGTGTGATCATTGCTTGTACAGCCCTCTCGCAGTGTCCGGAGCAAGTATGGTGGGTCTGACACACCGGTGTCAATGTGTTCTTTTTTCCATTTCCAGGAGTGTATTTTCATGTGGAAGAACCCCTATTTCCTGTAACCCTTTTCATTGCGCAAACGCTCACCCTGGGCCACCCACTTATACCCGCCAGACGGAGTGTTGCAGATTTCTTGGTCTCACACCATTTCAGCATACATCACTAGCCACCACGCCTCCACAGCGCAGCTACATTCTGCAGCCGTACAAAGAGGCCTACCTCATACCCATACAGGTACGTGGTCTCTTTCGCCACATGCAATGCTCTACCCATCACCACCGTGCACCGCACCTCTATGTTGTTACCAGGCCACCCATCCGAGTGCGGCAGGAAAGATATGATGAGGCCATGTTTAGTGAACAAAAAAGACTCAAAGACATAACAAAGGAAATATATTTTACACTCTTGTTCATTTGAAGTGAGGTAATAACAATGATGAGCAAACTCTCCTTAGTTCATAAGGTCCTACTCCTGCGGTGTCTGTCCAAGAGAGTCATGGCTTTCCACCACTTTACATTTGTTAAATATTTCAGCATTAACTCCTGCAAAGGGGGAAGGATGTGTAGGGACCATCCACTTGGAAAGGGTAGAGGCAGTAGACTTCTAAATTGGATACTGGGCAGAACACCCTCAGCCTCCCATGGCTTCAATGTGTGATGATAACCTGTTCAGGTTATCACAGTAAGGAACCCTGAACAAGGGACGCCTTCAGTGGACTTTGTACACGCTCTTAAGGGGATACGGAATCACCTATCCCCGCAATGTTAATATATGCCTACTATAGGGAACATTTTCTCACAAACTACTGGAGACAGAGAGGTAAAAATTTTACTGTATGTGCATTCATATGTTACAACAATACTGAAACAACAGTTTATTGTCAAAGTATTTTCTTACAGAGATATTGTACATTTATTTTTAAGTAAATTTTTTCCATCGCTTTTTACTAGACTATCACCCCTCAGTCTTTTGTAAATCAAGTAATTAAAAAATCGTTGTTTCAGTATGTAATAGGGACCTATGTCACTACGTCATAAAAATTTCAGACTTCTAGGTTGACCAGTACCTGAGATAATGTTCCTAGATGAAGTAAAAAGTAAACTTACGGGAAACGGAGAAAGAAGATTAAAACATTCCTGATCCGTAGCTAATACCCCCTTCACAGTCTTCATAATCATCTTCAAGTCTTCTTTTGGCACGCCTCTGCACCTGTCTTGCTTTTTTCACTAATGTCTTGATTATATTATCAGCATGCCTTAGTCTGTGCTGATCTAAAAAGAACATAGCACGTACCGTACGGGAACCAACACACATACCCAACTTTTGAAGGACCTGGCATTTAGTTATATTTCCAAGATTGAAGGTTGCCACAGCATCATACACACCAAAATGTAGTGTATTAATTCCGACAAACACTGTTTTTGGGAGACGATGCCATATCACACTATTCAAGCACTCGTTGGGGTTCTGCGTTTTTCCGTGAAGACATTTCATCAGAAGACTTCTGTCAGCCAGATCTCTGAAAATGGGCTTTATTTCTGCCATGATGGCTGATGGTAGACTGTGGTGGTGAATGTATTTCTCTCCTGTTGTTAGTCCCCTATTGTATTTACACCAGCTGTTTTCACCTTTGGGGCACAAACCATGTTGTGGATGCTCATCCGTGGATGCAGTGTGGAAATATAAAGCCCATATAGCTCTCCTCATTTCTTCAAGATTGCCTGTATTTTGCCTGATTGCAAGGCCATAGCAGTTCTGAATGTGGTCTATTATGGAATCAGTCAATCTTCCTCTGCCATCCAAGGTTTTCCCATCATCTAGTTTTTTCCCTTTCATAACTGATTTTAACCTTCTCAGCCTGGCACCCATTCTCTTCTGCACATGTCCTATACATTCAAGTTTGCTTATATTTACACTGTTCCCATATGGTTTGCTTTCCAAAACTTCTTTGAATGCTTTAGAGTCACCATCTCCCAGATATTTGACATAGCGAACATTATACCACTGTGAAGAGCGATGAAAAATTTTCTTCACCCCAGCAACCTCCATGCCACCACTACTACCATAATAATTAGCAATACAGTCATCACTGTGTTCATTTTTCAGCCTGCCTGTGCGCCTACAGTATTTAGACATTATTGCAACATCAATAACCTTGCCAGTATCAACACTAGTTGCTGTTACAACACCATTGTTGGAGGTGTGGCCCCTTTTCTGCCACGTGCCATCAAACGCCACTGTGAGGTCACGACTGCCGTCATTTTCTTCCACTGCTTCTTCCACAGCAACCTGCATTGACTTCTGTGCTACATCTTCAACTGCAGATCCTAGTACATAATTGTAAGCTTCAAACTTTGAAGGTGCACTTGGAAGATTTAGAACACCACATAGCATATCACCAGCTGCTTTGCCCTTACCAATTGCTCGCAATCCATAAACTAACCTAATATTTACACTATAAAGTTCAGTTTTCTTGTATCCATTATTTACAGTTACTGAAACCGAACTTGGAAACTTACAGCTGTATTTACAAACACTGCATATTAAATTAAACTGGGCAGCCAGGCCAACATGGGATTCTACTTTCAGAGAAACGTTTCCATGACATTTTTTGCAGCACAAACTGTTTTCAAGAGCTTCACACAATATATTCGTATCAATGAGTTCAAAAACTTCATTCCCTCTATCAAGTAAATTATATTTCTCTTCCAAATCTCTTAGTTTTTTATGAGAAGCACTGTTTTCATTTGGTGTAAGTTCGTTCGGCAAATCAGTAATAAGTGGATTCACATTTTCCAACAGTGATGATGATGAACTGCTTTGCTTTGCTAATGAATCATTATTTCTTTTCTTTTGCCAGTTCACACGCTTTTTAAATACTTTTGCTTTAGCTCTAGGCATTTTCACTGCGAAAAATGAAGCACTAAATACGAAATAACTCAACAACAACTACTTTCTTATATCACACTGTTTACAAAACAGTCCCGCCACAAAGTCAAAGAGTAACTTGAGGAAACCAGAGAGAAACATTTTCGGGCAACTAGTGTATAAATAGTCGCTGGAAACCGGGATATTTGAATTCATGTCACTTTAAAGGTACTGCCAAAAAGTTCATGGTCAGCCACGAGAGACGTGTATAACTAAAGCGCAATACCCGATCTCACAAATATATAAAAATAAAATAGTTATAATTGTAGTAGAGCTATGTATGATACGTCATTTTAAAGATGAAACATGGCAGAATATAATACGCCAATAAAAAAAATTCGATTTTTTAACCCAAAATCCGATTCCGTATCCCCTTAAGCCGATGGGGCAGCGTGAGAGCGTTATGTGGTGCATCGGACGTGGGCACACATGGCACTGAGCAATGACGCTGCTCTTTCTTGCTCGTTGGCACCTGACCAGCTAACACATTCCTCTTCCTCTCCCCTAAGTTATCCTTTACATTCTCGTCTTAATGGCCACCTCTGCAGACAAGAGTTGGTTTCCTAGGAGCCACAAACGTGTAATTTTTGTAGAATAAACCATCTGGGGTTCATTATTCGGAACTGACGCTTTCTTATTTATTCGACCAATCTGAACTGGATGCCCAGTTTCTGACTGCTTATGCCTTCATGTATAATTTCTTAACTTCATCTACTTCGTGGAATTACAGTAAGTTTATTGCTCTGTCTCATTTCTACTACTCCTCATTACTTTCACATTTCTTTGATTTACTTTCAGTCCGCTTTCTGTACTCATTAGACTGTTCATTCATTGCAACATGTCCTGTAATATTTCTTCATTTTTCACTGAGGATAGCAATGTCATCAGCATCCCTTCCCCCTGAATTAATTGCACTCTCGAACCTTTCTTTTATTTCAGTAATTGCTTCTTCAATTTATAGATTGAACAGTAGGGGTGGAAGATTGTACCTTTGTCTTACATCTATTTTATTCAGAATATTTCTTTCTTGGTCCTCCATACTTATCATTTCCTTTTGATTCTTATACGTATTACCGCCTTTCCTTATAGTTTAGTCCCACTTTTTTCACAGTTTCGATCATCTTGCACCGTTTTATATTCTCAAATAGTTTCTCTGCGCCATCAAATCAAACAAATATGCCTTGATTTTTTAAAGTCTTGCTACCATTATCATCTGCGATTTCAGAGCTGTCTCTCTGGGGCCTTTGTCTTTCCAAAACCAAACCAAGTCTTCTAACTTAGGCTCAATTTTCTTTTCCATTCTTCTCTATAGTATTTTTGTCCACAATTTGAATGCATAAGCTGTTAATTGATTATGGACTAATTCTTCACACTTATCTGCCTTTACCATCTATGGGATTGTGTGGATGATATTTTTCCAGGAGATTGATGGTGTGTCTCCAGAACACTTAGTTGTCACTGTCCCCAATGATTTTGGAAATTCCAAAGGAGTATTATTTAACTCTTCTGACTTATTTGACTTTGAGTCTTCCAAAGCTCTGTTAATCTCTGTCTCAAGTAGTGACCTACTGGATCTCTCATTTTTCATATCGACTCCCATTTCTTCGTCAATCACATTATGAGGCAAATCTCCTTTTAGAGGCCTTCAGTATACTTTTTCCACCCATCAGCTCTCTCCTCTGCACTTAACAGTGGAATTGTCATTGCACTCTTAATGTGCTGCCCTTGCTTTTAATTTCACCAAATGTTGTTTTGACTGTTGTGTCCTTCCAGCGACCATTTCTTTTTCAATTTCTTCATATCCTTTCTGAAGGCATTTCACCTTGGCTTCCCTCCACATTCTATTTATTTATTTTTCATAACTGAATTATACTTCCATATTCCTGAATTTCCCCTGATCAGTTTTGTACACTTTTGTTTTGTCAATCAATTGAAATGTATTTTCTTTTACCCAAGGTTTCTTCACAGTTACCTTCTTGTATCTATGTTTACCAGTCCAACATCTGTCTGTCTTTAGAAGTGTCCATTTCACTGCAGATCAACTGCCTATGGCGTACTGGTTATCACAGTATCTACAACCTCAGAGAACTCTAAATCCATCTCGCCATTTCTCATTGCATCAGAATCTCATTTCTTTCTTCTCTCATTCATCTAGACGAATTGCTTGAATTTCAGCCCACTCTTCTCCCTCATTAAATTGTGGCCCAAGTCTGTTTATGCTCCTGGACATGCCTTACAACCCAGTATTTCATTTCGGAATATCTGTCTGACCATGATGTGATCAAGCTGGTATCTTCCCCTTTCCCAAACATACCGCCTCATCTTGTGATTTTTGTACAATGTATGTGCTTTTGAAAGCTGAAATTTACTGCAGAACTCAATTAGCCTTTCTCCTCTCTCATTCCTACACGAAGCATACATTCTCATGTAACTCTTTCTTCTGTCCCTTCCCACACTACAGTGTTCCAATCCCTGTGATCACTAGATTATTATCTCCTTTTATATACCGAGTTAACTCATCAAATAATTTCTCCATCTCTTCAACTTATGCTTGTGATGACAGCTTGTATACCTGAGCAGTTGTTGTTAGTGTTGGTTTGTCATCAACTCTGATGTCCGCCCCCGGTAGGTGAGGGGTCAGCGCGACAGAATGTCTATCCTAAGGGCCCGGGTTTGATTCTCGGCTGGGTCGTAGATTTTCCCCACTCAGGGACTGGGTGTTGTGTTGTCCTAATCATCATCATTTCATCCTCATCGACGCGCAAGTCACCGAAGTGCCGTCAAATCGAAAGACTATAATAATGTCGTGTGACGAGGGCCTCCCGTCGGGTAGACCGTTCGCCTGGTGCAACTCTTTCGATTTGATGCCACTTCGGCGACTTGCGCGTCAATGGGGATGAAATGATGATGATTAGGACAACACAACACCCAGTCCCTGAGCGGAGAAAATCTCCGATCCAGCCGGGCCCTGAGGATTGACAGTCCGTCGCGCTGACCAATCAGCTACCGGGGCCGGACAATCGAAAGACTTGCAACTGGCGAACGGTCTATCCGATCGGACGCCCTAGTCAGACGACATTTATTTATTTATCAACTCTGATGAGAACAACCCAATCACTGAAATGTTCACGGTAACTCCCTCTCTTCCCTACCTCCAAGTTCATAACAAATCCTACTCTCATTATAACATTTTCTGTAATCTTGTACCCCAAGAAACAAGGGAGAGGATGTTATGGGTGTCGGTATCCTCCTTCTACAACATAAATACACACGTGTATTAATATGCTTGTGAGGCAGCAGGAAAATCCTGCTGAAAACTGCTGCCAGGGCACATGTCCAGGCCTGAGTGCGTTTCCTGGGGTGATGACGGCGACGGCGATGGTAGGAAGGTCCAGGTCCATCGGCTTGGCGAAAGGGGACTGCGGTGACAAGGGTGCATCGTCCATCTGCTCCTCCTGGGATGCCCTAGTGGCACCAGCACGCGGCTGCGAAGGCTGCGCGGTCCCGAGAAGCTTTGAATCTGGGGGAAGAAAAGCAGCAGAATCACAGGGCAAATGACACGCACGAATATAGTTCTGGTGGCGGCGCTGCAAACCATCACGACCTACAATCAAGTACGTATAAGAGCCAATGCGTTCCTGGATCACGCCTCTTTCCCAGTGCCCACGGTTGCCATAAACCCTGAAAAGAACAAGATCGCGCGGCGCAAAGTGATACTTGCGGACCATTGGCGGCACCGGATGCTGCGGTGAGTGCAGCAAGTGTAACAGTGTCCGATGGCGGCGACCATGCAGAAGTTCCGCCGGTGATGATCCGTCTCGTGGGTGGGAGCGATAGGAGGCGAGAAAAAGTTGCAGTGCCTGGTTCAATGCTTGGCAATATGTAGTTTGAAAGTGCGTACGAAGTGTTCTGCTTCTCTGTTGGACTGGGAGTGAAACGGAGCACTTGTTAGGTGATGCCATTTCGTTCACAAGACTGTTCAAAATCACGTGCAGTACTGCTGGCAAACCTTCTATGCAAAATATGGAGGATAACGCTTGAATGGTGCTACGTGATGTGGTAGAGTTCATAGGCACGTCAAATGGGAACTTGCTAAAAGATTCTACCACTAATGAGCCAACGAGTGTTCCAAAATGGTCCTGCAAAGTCAATGTGCACTCTTTGCCACGGGGATTGAGTCTTAGGCCAAGCTGGGAATTTCTGTGGCGGAGCGGATTCGTTTTCCATGCGTACGCGACACTGTGACGTCATCCGTTCAATGTGGGCGTCCATGCCCTCCCAAGTACAGTACCGTCGCGCTGTTAAGTGCGAACAATTCCCGATCGTCCTTGATGCAGCAATCGCAGCACATCCTTTTGCAACACTTGGGAATAAGCACACGCAATTGTCAACTGTCATTCTCAACTGGAATCACACCCTGTTGAACTAAAAGCTTATGCCGACGTGCAAAATATCGGGTCACGACTGAGTTCTGGATACTGTTCAATGACTGACGCCAAGACGAGCGAATGTAATTCCACAAAATCTTGAGGTTTGGTTCTGCTTCCGTGGCCTGTGCAATTTTTCTGTAGTGTAAAGGAAAAGACTCCAGTAATTCAGAATCCTGCGCATCGATTTGCCAACAAGATGTGGCAGATCCATCAAAATCAGAGTCTGGGCCAATCGGAAGGTGAGATAGGGCGTCTGTATTGCCATGCTTTGCCGTAGATCTGTACACTATTTCATACTGATAACTGCGAAAGCAACAAATCCCAATGTCGCAACTTTTGTGCGGTGCGTGTAGGAACCGGCTTTGACGGATGAAACAAGGACTGCAAAGGCTTGTGATCTGTCACAAAAAAGAACTTGCGAACACACAAATAGTGATAGAAATTTGTCACACCATACGCAATAGCGAGAGCTTCTTTTTCTATTTGTGAATAATTACACTGAGTTTGTGTTAACAGCTTTGGGGCAAAAGCAATAGGTCTGTCTTGTGCACTAATACTGTGTGAAAGTAAAACGTCGATTCCGTAGGAAGAAGCGTCGACTTGCAAAACTATTGGCTTGGCAGGGTCAGAATGTCACTTATGTCACAAAATGTCACATCTGTCACTAAGTAAAGCAATTTTGAATTTCTGAAATGCGTCTAGACGGTCTTTAGTCCACACAAAAGTTACATTTTGCGACGCAGGCGATGCAATGGAGTCGCTATCTGGTATGAACCCAATGTAGCATGTCATCTTGCCTAGTACTGACTGCAGTTCAAAAACCTTGCGAGGAACAGGCAGGTCACGGATTGCAAGCAAATGAGATTGGAGGGGGTACACATCCTGACTGTTTATCACATGACCTAAGTACTGTAGTTCAGTTTGAAAAAAACTTTTCGAGACGACACTGGAACCCTGCATCTGACAACAATCGAAAAAGAGTACGCAAACTGGCAATGTGTTCCTCTGGTGTACAACGTGAGACGACAGTATCGTCAAGGTAGTTTGAACAAACTGGCACTTTTGCAGTCAACTTTTCCAAGTAACTTTCAAAAATGGCACTGCTGCAGGGCAAATGAAAATACTTGAACAGTCCTAAGTGTATTTACAACAAACACGTTCTGTGATTCTTTGTCCAATGGAATTTGCATGTCGGTATCATGCAAATCTATCTTATAAAAGTAACGTCCTGCACCAAGCCTGTCCACGAGTTCCTCCGGGCGAGATAATGGATAAGTTTCAACTACTGTATGTGGGTTGACTGTAGACTTGAACTCAACACAAAGGCGAATGCGATCAGAAGGCTTAGATAACAAAACTAGAGGACTTCCCCATTGACTAGTTTGAATGGGAGCAATTACACCATTATCTAGCAATTCTTTCAATTCACTGACTACTTTGTCTCTTAAAGCACCTGGAATGGGGCAGGCCTGGAAAAACTTAGGCTGTGCATTATCTTTCAGTGTAACATGTGCTACAAAGTTATTAGCTTTTCCCATTCCGCGTGAGAATAGTTCAGGAAATTCTTTAAGCGAGCTAGCTACATTGTCTTTTGGGTCAAAAGCCGAGACTGAAAGTACAATGTCTTGGATGCTGAGCCCAAACAAATCAAAGGAATCTAAACCGAATATGTTCTCACTGTCTCTTGATTTCAACACAGTAAAATATACAGGGTTATTACAAATGATTGAAGCGATTTCACAGCTCTACAATAACTTTATTATTTGAGATATTTTCAAAATGCTTTGCACACACATACAAAAACTCAAAAAGTTTTTTTAGGCATTCACAAATGTTCGATATGTGCCCCTTTAGTGATTCGGCAGACATCAAGCCGATAATCAAGTTCCTCCCACACTCGGCGCAGCATGTCCCCATCAATGAGTTCGAAAGCATCGTTGATGCGAGCTCGCAGTTCTGGCACGTTTCTTGGTAGAGGAGGTTTAAACACTGAATCTTTCACATAACCCCACAGAAAGAAATCGCATGGGGTTAAGTCGGCAGAGCGTGGAGGCCATGACATGAATTGCTGATCATGATCTCCACCACGACCGATCCATCGGTTTTCGAATCTCCTGTTTAAGAAATGCCGAACATCATGATGGAAGTGCGGTGGAGCACCATCCTGTTGAAAAGATGAAGTCGGCGCTGTCGGTCACCAGTTGTGGCATGAGCCAATTTTCCGCGGGCTGCGCGTGAAACTTGCCCGCACGCGTTCAACCGTTTCTTCGCTCACTGCAGGCCGACCCGTTGATTTCCCCTTACAGAGGCATCCAGAAGCTTTAAACTGCGCATACCATCGCCGAATGGAGTTAGCAGTTGGTGGATCTTTGTTGAACTTCATCCTAAAGTGTCGTTGCACTGTTATGACTGACTGATGTGAGTGCATTTCAAGCACGACATACGCTTTCTCGGCTCCTGTCGCCATTTTGTCTCACTGCGCTCTCGAGCGCTCTGGCGACAGAAACCTGAAGTGTGGCTTCAGCCGAACAAAACTTTATGAGTTTTTCTACGTATCTGTAGTGTGTCGTGACCATATGTCAATGAATGGAGCTACAGTGAATTTATGAAATCGCTTCAATCATTTGTAATAGCCCTGTATAGTCCTACTGTGAGATTTGTAAGTGCCAGGCAAACTACACTGTCCAAGCATTGGAATTTCCTGTCCATTGTAAGCAGTGAGTTGCTTGCTAGATTTAGAAAAGTGTGGTGAGACTAATTTTTCGTTCGTGGCATGATTAAGCAAAGTTACTGAGGCACCTGTGTCTAACTGAAAGGTCACATTATGGCCAGCAGTTCGTAATGAGACTAATAGTTTATTGGAACATCGTTGCACAACACTAAGGCGAAAAGGAGACACAGTCTTAATGTTACTTTAGTCAGAACCTCCTGACACTGTCCAAGCATTGGAATTTCCTGTCCATTGTAAGCAGTGAGGTGCTTGCTAGATTTAGAAAGGTGTGGTGAGACTAATTTTTCGTTCGTGGCATGATTAAGCAAAGTTACTGAGGCACCTGTGTCTAACTGAAAGGTCACATTATGGCCAGCAGTTCGTAATGAGACTAATAGTTTATTGGAACATCGTTGCACAACACTAAGGCGAAAAGGAGACACAGCCTTAATGTTACTTTAGTCAGAACCTCCTGTAGGTTTTGAAAACACAGTGTTCACTCCATGTGCACGAGCCTGTTTTTTTCTGCGAGCGGGCAAAATTGGCGTTTTGTGCCGTTGCAAACAAACTGCTTGGACATGGCCTTGTTTTCCACACGGGTAGCACGTAGTGTTACGTGATAGCCAATCCTGTCTTTTAAGGCGAGCAAAACATCTACTGCAAGACTTCATTAAATTCACAGCTCTGTTCACATGTCTATGTGGCTGTCCATGTGGCTGTGTACACGCTCATTGTTGTGGCTGCTTGGGGCAGCTGTGAGCAAGGGGCGACTCGAGCCAACAAATCTGGGCCTGGTCAAACTTGTTAGTTGCTATAGCACCCGAATCGTATTGCTCTAAGGTTTGCAATACTTGAGGAAGTGATGGATCAGAGTACTTCAAGATATGTCCCTGTATTCTACTATTTGGGACATTGAATTTTATAGCACCACCTATCATGAGATCACTATAAAAATTTGCCGCACCTACACTTAAATTTACATTTCCTAGTCATGCCCATAAATTCTGTGTACCACTGGCATTATGCATGTCCCAGCTTTTTCTGCAAGCGAAAGAACTGGTGACAAGCTGCAGCTACTTGGACAATCATGATATTGAGCTAATGCTGTGAATGATGTTTATGATGGTGTTATTAGTTTCATTTGTGATATTTGTGTTTATTTGGAAATTTGTGGTAAGAACTATGGGACCAAACTGCTGAGGTGATCGGTCCCTAGGCTTACACACTACTTAAACTAACTTATGCTAAGGACAACACACACACCCAAGCCCGAGGGAGGACTCGAACCTCCAATGGGTGGAGCCGCACGAACCATGGCAAGACGCCTCAGACTGCACAAGTACTTTGTGCAGCATTTGTGTTTGTTTCCATACAAAATTATGTTAACTTTATTTGACTTAGCCATGCATTTAGTTTGAATATGCTGGCGGCCTGGAATGCTTCCCTCAATTTTGCTGTAGCTAAAGGCCCAAATATCAGCTGTGACTACTACCATGCAGCAGCACTTTCTTCTCCCTAGCATTTTGCACACTTGTAGGCCTGTTGTTCACAGTTCAAGTGCCTTGCACAGTTCCAGTTCTTAATTCTGCTTGATGCTCTTCTGTGCTTAATTCTGATAGTGGCTGCTATCTGTTCTTAGTGTTAATAATGAAATTATCAGATCACGTTATCTATCTCCCTGCCTTTCTACCAAATGCCAATTTCCAGTCTCGATGCTCCCCTTTGTCTGTGTAAAGAATCTTTTACAAAATCTGCATAGAATAACTGTTAAGGGGTGAATATTGTTTCAATTTATGTTTTGAACTACCTTCCAAAAACTTTTGAGAATGTGCAAAGTAGAGAGATGGATCTATAATTTGAAGTTACTTGCATGTTTCTTTTTTTCATTAATGGGTGTTATGACTGTATATTTCTGTCTTTCATGAAAAGCACTGTGACTCAGATTAATTAAAAAACCACTCAAGGGAAGTACAAGATTTTCTTATTTTGTTTTAAATACCACCATAGAGAAGAGAATTGTTGCTTTTCAGTGATTTAATTTCTTTATTGGTTGATTTAGGTACATTGACATCCATTTATATAGTATACGAATCCCTTAATAGTAAACTGAATGGATGTGCTTTCAAGGCTCGTTTCCACCCTCACTTTTCTTCAAATTAAGAGGAGTCTTATTTTGTTTACTCCTAAGTGAACAAATCTTGACAGTAGTGAAAATGACTACAATCATAATGCACATGACACATTGTTCAGTCAGACTCTAGATTCTGTGTGCTTATTACAATGGGTTTTCAAAGAAGCAAGGTCACCTCAATCTGCTTCACAATTTCCTGAAATTCTTCACAAAGTAATGAAAATTTATGTGATCATAACGTGTACAATTGTGATGAAACAGCACATTATTTTCACCTGTTTCTAACCAGAACTCTCGACATGAAAACTTCAGAAAATAAGACAGATTTAAAAATAAATAAAGAGAGAATTATCCTCCTCATTGACATAAATGAATTTGGTAGCCATAAGCTGAAACATCTTTCTATACGCAAAAACAAATGCCCTTTGTGTTTCAAGCATGTAAAGATGTAATTATTGAAAGTATGCTTGATGACATGCGATATCTTCATAAAGTAATCTCAAGAAGAGTTTGTTCCATAAGTGAGAAAGCACCTGCAGTCACTTTACAACAAGAGAAGATCCTTCATCACTGTCTGGCTCATTCACAGGCTAATGTATTGCAGTAAGAGGACGGAAAAACAAAACTTTTTCTTGCCTAAAAACACAATGTCATTAATTTAGTTACTGAACTGGACATCACACTAAGATTCAAGGCTCATTATGTCTGTGAGCAGTTCATTTCAATGGTAGATTCAGATACAGAAATGGAAATTTTCTTGAAATCCATAAATCCATAAATCTGCATATTCAGTAGCCTGGCATTGCAAGCAGTAATCTGATCACTATAAGAAATTGCTGGACCAAGTGTTTCATTTAAAAAATGCAACAGGTGAATATTGCAGTGACTAAGTTTCAACAGCAATGACCTCTAGTACGAACATAATGTCATAATGTTCCACAGTGCAGTATTGATCTTGAAGATGGCGACGAGTGTAGGGATGCATAGTGAACGAGTGAATAAAAGTTACTGTTCTGTCGTAAAAAAGGAATCCTGTGAAAACTGTAAAAGTGAAATCGAAAAACTAAACGAAAGCATTTCAAGTTTACAAAAAGTTGTAGATGTTCTAAGACGTGAGATTTCGCATATAACTAATGAAAACTGTGAGCTGAAGAAGTTGCGCCATATTCTAAATGATAAAACAATAAAGCCACAAAACGGGAACCTGGTGAGTTATGAGAAGCGGAAAGGAAGCGATAGACAGGCATCAAAGGCAGCAAATGAAATTATAATTACAGATTAAAACAGGTACAGTGTTCTGTCGAATAGTAGTGATGCCTGCAATAAGGATATGCAAAACGCTAGTGAAGTGATGCAAGACAGTGAAACAACGTCCGAGTGGATAAAAGTGTCGCTAAAAGGTAATCCCTTGTCCACTAAAAGAATAACAAACTCCGTAAAATCTGTCACATTTTGCGATAAAAACAAATACGACGTTTTGCAACAAAGTGAAGATAAAATAAACAAAAACCGACGTGTGTGACAAAGAAAAAAGAATCAAAAGTCGACGTCTTTGGAGACAGTCACGCCAAAGGAATTTCTCAAGAACTGCAAGTAAATAGTAAACCAACGACAGTCACAGGCATGGTTAAACCAGGTGCTGGTTTCAAAGAAGTGACGAAAAACATCGTAAAATATAACTATGACAAGCAGGACAGTGTTGTAATCTGCGCAGGAGCTAAAGACATTTACGAAAACAATGCTATGAAAATGTATAAACAGCTCTTGAGTCTTTTGCTAGTACTGTCAAATACAAACATTTTACTGGTGAACTTTACCCACAGGCATGATTTACCTGAATGGTCATGTGTGAATAAGGAAATTCACAGAATTAATGCGAAACTTAAAAGTAGTTGTAGGCTATTCAGCAATGTGAAATTAATTAACTCAAGCACACTTGAAAGAGAATGTTTTACGAAACATGGGCTTCACCTTAACAGAAATGGAAAGGCCGGGTTAGGAAACTTAATAAGGGAAGCAATTAAATGAAATTACAAAGTGACAGCCACTGAACTGGGATGGTATAAATCTCCAATAGCAGAAACACCAGCAAAAACAGGAGCAGCACACAAATGGACCATCCAAAAAACAGTAGCAACAGAGGAACCTACTACTGAACCAACATTAGCAGCAGCAGAACTAACAACAGAAGCAATAGTTACAGCATCAAAAACCAACCAACCAAAATCATTAGCAATCACAGCAACATCAGAAGCAGTAGTTCCAACATCAATAACCAAGCAACCAGAATCACTGGCATTCACTGCAACAGCACACAGCAGCAGCAGTGGTAATAGGAGCAGTCATCACACCAGAAGAAGGCAGCCACCCTTGAGAAGCCAGGATTTTTACTGGGGCAAAGCAGTGAACAACAGCACATAACAGGGAAAGAGATATATGCTTGCAAGCAGAGGAATCTACAACAAGGATTTTTGGTACCCGGCCTCAGTTACAAGACTAACATAAAGCAGATACCTTCAGATGCACCAACTTCCAAGTCTAACTGGCAACAGAGTCATCTCCACTGTCATCAACAGAAGAATAACCATGCCACCAGCTCATCTAAAGGATTTTTTAGCATCAGGTCTAAAGGGAAAGGCGCCACCAAGATAAGTGAAAACAAATGCCTAACAGTGTTTCACCAAAACATTCAAGCCATAAAGAACAAAGCACAACAGCTAGAAGTAGAATTGGAAAATTTTGATAGCCAAATTTTGTGTATCACTGAACACTGGTGCAAAGGGAAGGAAATTGATCACATTGCATTAGCCTCATTTGACCTTGCATGTTACTATAGCAGAATCTCAATTAATGGTGGAGGTTCATGTATCTATGTAAAAAAAGGTATGTCATTTAAAGTTAGATATGATCTTTTAGATCTAGGTGAGGACAAACATTTAGAACTTTCCGCTGTTGAAATAATATGACCTGGCATAGCAAAAAAATTAGTCATATTTTGTGTGTACCGCTCTCCCAGTGGAGACATTGATATATTCTTCTCAAAACTGAATCAAAGCTTAGACAAGGTTTCTGGACCAAAAGCAAATGTAATTATCTGTGGTGACTTAAACTTTAATATGATGAAGCCTGATAAGGCTAGCAACATATATGTGAATATTCTAAGCTGTTATGGAATATCCTCCCTTGTTAATTGTCCAACTAGAATAACGAAAGAATCCTCCTCATCTATAGAACATGTAGCTACAGATATTGATAGTAAAAAATGCCATATTGTTGTCCAAAACCTCGGCCTATCAGACCACCTCTGCCAGATCTTAAAAACTAACATTCATGTAGAAACTCCTCCTAAACTTTGTACATACAAAAGAATGTTTTCCAAATCAGCCCTGTATCAGTTTAAATCCCAGCTAGAATTTGAAGATTGGAGGGAAGTCTATGCAGAAACCAATGCAAATCAGAAATTTATCAAGTTCATGTCAATTTTTAAACTCAGATTTGAAGAGATGTTTCCCAAAACTCTTTATCAAATTAAAACTACAAAGAGAAATTAATGGGTGAGTATAGGCATCAAAAAATCCTCAGAAACTCTTAGATATCTCAACTCCATAAAAAATAATCAATCTAACCCAGAAGTTCTGCAATTCTACAAAAAGTACAGGAAAATATACAGAAAGGTGTTGCTAGCCGCAAAAAAATTTTCAAACAACAAAAAATTACTTGAAGCTGAAAACAAGAGCAAAGCAGCCTGGAACATCGTCAAACAGGAAACATCTAACTCTGCTAAAAAGGACCTCAATTCACATATTGAAAACAAAGATGTACCAGTAGGTAACCCTAAAAAATTAGCTGATTTTGTAAACTCATATTTCAGTAGTATTGCAAAAAAATTACAGCAGAAATTTCCAGACACGTACGATTTACCTACTCAGAACCAGCCAACAAACTCAATGGTGCTCTTGCCAACTACAGAAAGGGAAGTGGCACTAGTAGTACACCAACTAAAAAATAAAACTTCAGTAGGACTTGATGAAATCCCAGTCTGCGTAATTAAGATTGTATAGACTCCATAAAGGGCCCATTAACAGACATAATTAATGAATCTTTCGAATCTGGATACTTTCCAGAGTACCTAAAACAAGCAAAAGTTATACCTATCCTTAAAAACGGAGATGTGGAAAATGTAGAGAACTACAGGCCGATCTCTATACTGTCTATCATTTCTAAAATAATAGAAATACTAGTCAAAAGAGACTTCTAAATTACCAGAATAAATATAATCTTCTTTTCAATGACCAATTTGGTTTTACGCCCAGAAAAGGCACACAGTCTGCTATAGCACAGTTCACTAAAGTAATTTTAGAAGCACTGGACAATGGTGAAAATGTAAGTGGTATCTTTTTAGATTTGTCCAAGGCCTTTGATACAGTTGATCACAGAATCTTACTTCATAAATTAGGGCAAATAGGAATAAGAGGTGTGACAAAGAAGTGGTTCAAATCATATTTGGAAAACAGAATTCAACGATTTGAGGTATCACAAGTTTCAAACAATTCCCTTATAAAACACCTGTCTGACCCAGAAAATGTGAATATAGGCGTCCCACAGGGAAGTGTATTAGGCCCAATATTGTTTCTTATATACATTAACGACTTCCCACAAAGTATCAGACATGGAGAAAAAATACTTTTTGCTGATGACAGAAACATAGTAATAACAGGTGAAAATCCAACACAACTGTCAGAAAGAGCAAATGAGGCTGTCAATGATGTCCACAACTGGTCATTAAAAAATAAAGTAACACTAAATGTAAAGAAAACTAACTATATTAACTTCCAATTGAGCAAAAAACATAATGCCACTAGAATAAAAGTTAATAATAATGAATTAGAATGTGTAACAAGTGCCAAATTCTTAGGGATGAATGTAGACAGCCAACTGAAATGGACAAACCATGTCAACATTTTGGCAAAGAAATTATCCACCGCATGCTATGCTCTTAGAATCCTTGCACCGGTATGCAATAATACCTGTCTTAAAATGACATAGTACGGATATCTACACTCAGTCCTCAGCTATGGGATCATGTTTTGGGGGAAAAGTGCCAGTAACATACAAACTGTGTTCAAAGTACAAAAAAGAGCCATAAGGATAATAACAAACAGCAACAACAGGGCCCACTGTCTAGAATTATTTAGAAAGTTAGACATTCTAACTGTTTCTTGTGAGTATATCTTTCAGAACATAATGTTCATTAAGAAAAATCTCAACATGTACAACACAAACTGCCTAATACATGACCATGAAACAAGAGCTTGTCACCACCTCCATCTAGGTAGAAAGAACAAGGCAAAGACGCAAAAAGTATATTTTATAATGGGATAAAACTGTGTAACAAATTACCAGAAGAAATTAAAGAAATAAATGAGCCCCTCACTTTCAGACAAAAGCTTAAAACCTTTTTAGTAAGTAAAAGTTGTTATACTGTAAAAGAATATTTAACATAGATGTAGATTATTAGCAACATATGACATTATCACCAAAATATTATGTAATTATAAATGTGTAGTTAAAAACTACATAAAATATGAGAAACCTGTTTCATTGTAAATGTAAATGTGTGCTCATGTGTTGTAAACTGACGACATCCATAAAATATTTATTGTTCCACGGATGAATAAATAAATAAATAAATAAAAATAAATAAATAAATAAAAAGCCTTGAACTGCTGAGAAGTCATGAACAATGGGGAACTGATTTCAGACATCATAGATAATGAAGACATTATTGGTGCAGTATGAACTGAGAGTGGTAAAGCAGAGCAGTTAAAGATGAGAGTGAATAAGAAAAAGAAGAGCAAGAGATGACAGAAGATGTTCCCACTACATGAGAAATATTGGATAATGCAGTGTGAGTCAGCATCGTTTGATGGTTTTTTAGTACACAGTGACATTTTAAGATACAGCAATTTATTTTATTTCGAAAGATACACAATGACTAACAGTTTACATTTCATACATTAATTTTGACAGAAATTAATTATTTGTGAAAGATAATGTCCTTTAAGTACTGGCCCTCTTTTTTTGGCACACTTGTCAACCCTCTGCAAGAAGTTTGTTATTCCTCTCTCTAACATGTGATGGGGTATAGTGTGAATCTCTCACTCAATGGTATCCTTTAATAGAAGCACATTACATCCATTAGTGATGTACATTTTGTTCTTTAGAAAGTCCCACAAAAAGGCGCATGAAATAAGGTCTGCAGAGCGGGATGGCCAGCCAACATCTCCTCTGCTGGACATCACTTTCCTAGGAAACAACTCCTTACTTCATACATACACACATTGGAAGTGTGAGCTGTCACACCATCTTGCTGAAACCAAACATTTCATTGATTTATGCCATGGTGATGAAGTTCTGGGATGAGAAATTCACAAGTACATGGTGACAGCTCTCTCATTTTGTTCAAAGAAATAAGACCCAATGACATGAAATTTCTCTAATCTATGCCATGCTGCAATCTTGTCACAATGCAGTGGGTGCTGGTACAGTGGCTAAGGGTTGCTGGGAGACCAATAATGATAGTTTCCTTTTTGAACAATGCCGTTCAGCTATAAATGAGCTTCATCTGACATTAAAATCACAATTACAGGTTCTTCCTCCAACATCTCTTCCATTACTTCAGCAAAATACCACCTTCTCACAAAATGTTGCAGCTTCAATTCCTGAACAAGCTCAGTTTTGTAGGGGTGACATTTTAGATGGTGTAAAATATGTCAAAAGGACACATTTTATAACTCAAAAGACTGTGCATGTCATCTTGCAGATCAATTGTCAATGAATAAGAAAATAAGAATTTGGGTAAGCTACTATGAACAGTACAGTGAATGTGTTATTGTAACGAAGATAGACACTACTTACCCCAGCAATAAAATTTTATATGTCAGCTAGCTCTGCAGAAGATGAAGAGAATGAAGAAATGTATAATGAGATAAAAGAAATTATTCAGATAGTTAAGGGAGATGAAAATTTTATTGTGCTGTAGAATTTTGCATAGAGTGTAATTTAAACATTACTAATACTTAAAACTTCCTGGCACATTAAAACTGTTGCTGATCGAGACTCAGACTCAAGAGCTTTGCCTTTCATAGGCAGAGCTACCCAAACATGACTCACTACCCATCCTCACAATTTTACTTCTGCAAGTACCTCGTCTCTTACCTTCCAAACTTCACAGAAGTTCTCCCTTTAACTTTTGGGACCAACACGCCCGGAAGAAAGTTTCATGGAGGAACTTCTGTGAAGTTTGGAAGTAGTAGATGGGGAACTGGCAGAAGTAAAATTGTGAGCACAGGTCATGAGTCATGTTTGGGTAGCTCAGCTGGTAGAGCACTTGCCTGTCGTATGCAAAGGTTTGAGTCTCAGTCCAGCATACACAGTTTTAATCTGCCAGGAAGTTTCATATCAATGCACAATCTGCTGAAGACTGAAAATTTCATTCTGGATTGCTAATACTTGGTTTAAGAATCAAAAAAGAAGGTTGTATATGAGGAAGAGACCTGGAGACACTGGAATGTTTCAGATTGATTATAATAAAGTAAGAGAGATGTTTTGGAACCAAATTTTAAACTGTGATACATTTCCAGAGGTAGATGGGGACTCTGACTACAATTTATTGATCATGAACTGTAGATTAAAACAATAGCTGTGTATTTTGTAGTATATTTTATACAGCATAGTGCAGTACCGCTCTAGTAGAAATAACTGTAGTGTTATTTCTTGATCATCACTTGAGTGAATTTTATATAACTGCTGTATTTGGTAAGTATTTTAAATATTTTGCTTCTAATGTACTTTGAAACTAAATATTGTACAATATATACCCGTAGTACGAAATCACATTGCATTCTGTGATTTTCCAAATTCTCCATGTATAATTTGTCATTCCACGTTCATTTCCAGTATACCACAGTCACACTGTAATATAAGAAATAATTCACATGCAATATACTATGTAAAAGGATAGATAAAAAAATCTACTCACCAAGTGGCAGCAGGGGAACACACACACACACACACACACACACACACACAAAAGGATTTAACTTTTACAAGCTTTTGGAGCCAGTGGCTCCTTCTTCTGGCAGAAGAGTTGAAGGGGAAGGAAAAAGGGTGAAGAAAAAGGACTGGAGTGGTTTAGGGAAAGGGGTACAGTTCAGATAAATCACTCAGAACCCCAGATCAGGGAACACTTACCTGATGGGATAAGAAGGAAAAAGTGATTGTTGGGGACTGCACCGGACAAGGTTTGAAAACCTGAGAGCTTAAAGGTGGAAGACATGATAATATGCAAGGCAGAGATTACTACTAAAACATTGTGCATGAGTTAATAAGAGTGTAGAGCTAAGTGCATTGTATGTAACAGAGGTGGGAGGGGAATGGTGAAAGATAGACAGGTCAGAAAATGATAGAGGTAGAAAACTAAAATGGAGTGAAAAAAGGAGTAACTACTGTGAAGAAATGCTAAGACATGCCCTGAAATGAGGTCCATTCTGTCTGAGATTTTGCCCACCCCACCTAGAATAGTAGAACAGCTTTTCATCACCCTCCCGGTCTTTGCAATATTCTTGTAAATTAAGGCCATATGCATAGCGAGAACCAAAGACATGTTTTAGTGCTGCTTCCCATCTGTGAAATTCTGAGTAATTGCTGTCTGGGGGAAGAATCCAGATGGCATATGTGGTGAAACAGGCACCGAAATCATGACTGTCATGTTGTACAGCATGCTCTGCAACAGGATATTGTGTGTTGCCTGCATACACCCTCTGCCTATGCCCATTCATTCTGACTGATAATTGAGTGGTAGTCATGCTGATATAAAAGGCCAAACAGTGTTTACATAACCCCTGGTATACGACGTGTCATTTCACACATGGCTCTCCCTTTGATAGCAAATATTTTTCCAATTGCAGGGCTGGAATAGGTGATGGTAGTAGTGTGCATAGGCCAAGTCTTGCAGGGAGGCTGACCACATGGGTAGGAGCCACAGGGTGGGGAGATGGGTGCAGAAGGAACATAGGTTTTGACAAGGATACTGTGCATTTTGGGAGGGTGATGGAAAGCTATTCTAGGTGTGGTGGGCAAAATCTGACAGAAAGGATCTCATTTCAGGGCATGGTTTTAGGAAGTCATGGCATTGTCAAAGTAGCTGATTTATACATTCAAGAGCAGGATAATACTGGGTGACAAGTGGTGTGCTCAGAAACTGGTTTTTGGAGGGATCAGCAGTGCCAGAATATGATGTGAGTGCCTACATTTTCACAGTTGCCATCCTTCACATGTCAAACGTGTCCTCCCATACAGACTTGGCCTTTTGAGGCAAACATGCAAACTCTTTACAGCAATACACCACCACTCTCACTTCAGCCTTCACTGGATGTAACTAGCCAGATAGCCTAGGTCAAAAGCAGATTTCCCAGGCCATCAAATCCAACACTGGTACTGCTGATCTCTCCAAAAAACAACTTTGGAGCACAGCACTTGTCATCCAGTATTATCCTGGTCTTGAATGTATCAATCAGCTACTTTGATAAGGCCATGACTTCCTAAAATCATGCCCTGAAATGAGGTCCATTCTGTCTGAGATTTTGCCCACCCCACCTAGAATAGTAGAACAGCTTTTCATCAGCCTCCCAGTCTCTGCAATGTTCTGGTCAAACCCTATGCTCCTTTTGCACCCATCTCCATACCCTATGGCTCCTACCCCTATGACTATCCCCCCTGCAAGACTTGCCCTATGGACACTCCTGCCACCACATATGCCAGCCCTGTAACTGGAAAAACATTTACTATAAAGGGAGAGCCATGTGTGAAATGACACATCATATTCCAGCAGTTATGTAAACACTGTTCAGTGTTTTACATCGGCATTACTACTGCCCAGTTATCAATCAGGATGAATGGCCATAGGCAGAGGGTGTATAAAGGCAACACACAATATCCTGTTGCAGAGCATGTTGTACAAAATGAGAATAATGATCTCAGTGCCTGTTTCACCACATGTGCCCATCTGGATTCTTCTCCAGACTCCAATTTCCCAGAACTTCACCAGTGAGAACTAACACTACATCATGTCCTTGGTTCACACTACCCATCTGACTTTACACCCTTATTAACTCATGCACAATGTTTTAGTAGTAATCTCTGCCTTGCATGTTTGCCTATCTTCTATGTTTAAGCTCCCAGGTTTTCAAATCTTGTCTGGTGCAGTCCCCAACAATCACTTTTTCCTTTCCATCCCATCCAGTAAGTGTCCCCTGACCCAGACTTCTGAGTGAGTTTCTGAATTGTACCCCTTCCCCTAAACCTCTCCAGTCCTTTTTCTTCACCCCCTCTGCCTTCCCCTTCAACTCTTCTGCCAGAAGGAGTCACTGGCCCCAAAAACTTGTAAAAGTTAAATACTTTTGTGTGTATGTGTTCCCATGCCACTGCTTGGTGAGTAGATTTTTTATCTGTCCATATACATTATGTAATCAATAATTGATTTTTTGTTGTTACATGCAATAGACTGTCATTTGTTGTGATCTTTAGTCTGAAGACTGGTTTGGTGCAGCCTAACTGATTACTTTCATTATGACATGCAGTATACTGTCATTTGTTGCTGTGATCTTCAGTCTGAAGACTGGTTTTGTTGCATCTGTCTATGCTACTCTATCCTGTGCAAGTCTCTTCATACATCATTCTGAATCTGCTTACTGTATTCATCTCTGTGCAAGTCTCTTCATCTCTGAATAAATTCTGCAACCTATACCCTTCTGAATCTGCTTACTGTATTCATCTCTCAGTCTCTGTCTATGATCCCCCCTCCCCCCACTCCAAACACACACACACACACACACACACACACACACACACACACACACACACACTTCCCCACTTCCCAGCTCTAATATTTTTGACGCCGATTTAAAGCATGAAGTAGACGTACAAACTTCCCACTTCTTTTACACAAGGTGACTTACTTGAGATACGCAGCCAATCTTCTTTGCTGGCTAGCTGGATGCTGGGAAACTCTCTTGACTTTTCTGCATAGAATTATGCTAGGTACAGGAATATTTCAGCCTCTCTCTCTATTTGTTAAATAAGCCGATACGCGAACTTTACTTTTCGTCAGCCAGTGGTATATTTGAACTTCATACAGAGTAAAATTCTCCCTTTCCACATACATATATGACTTCCAGTAAGTCATTTGCTCCATCCAATGTCAGAAACAAATTTAATTACAATTATAAAAGAGTCAGCTTAATAATCATGACTCTACTTCACATGAAGCATAAAACTGATCTTGTCTCTAACAAGGCTGGATTAAGAGTCTACAATAGTACCTTTTCTTAACTGTTCTTGTTATAATTAACAATAGTCAGTGACACCATAATCACAGAGCAGCATAAAAACTCCATGGTTCTTCCATAAACACTCACTAACACATCTATGGATTGTCCGACAGGTACTTGTCAATGCCATTCAACCGCCGCATCTACTTTCTTCTCGTGACTGACAGCAACATTACATTGTTGGTCCCTTGAGGTCACAGAATGTGTCCTATCCACTGATCACTTCTTCTAGTCAGGTTGTGCCACAAATTTCTTTCCTCCCCAGTTCTATTCAGTGTTTCCTCATTAGTTATGTGATCTGCCCATCTAATCTTGCTCAGTGTACCATCACATTTCAAAAGCTTCTATTGTCTTCTTGTCTGAACTGTTTATCATCCATGTTTCACTTCCAATTATGGTTACAGTCCATACAAATGCTTTTAGAGAAGCTTCCTAATGCCTAAATCTATATTCAATGTTAAATTTCTCTTCTTCAGAAACACTTTTCTTGCCATTTCCAGCCTACGTTCTCTCTGCTTGGCCCATCATCAGTTACTTTGCTACCCAAATAGCAAATCTCATGTCTTGTTTCCTAATCTAGTTCCATCAGCAACACCTGATTTAATTCAACAACATTCCATCAGCCTGGTTTTGCCTTTATTGATGTTCAACTTATACCCACCTTTCAAGATGCTTTCCATTCTGTTCAACTGCTTTTCCTAGTCATTTGCTGTTTCTGACAGAATTACAATGTCATCAGCAAATGTCAAAGTTTTTATTTATTCTCCCTGAACTTTAATTCCTTCTCTAGTTTTTTCTCTGGTTTCTTTTACTGCTTGCTCAGTGGACAGATGGAATAACATTGGGGATAAGCTACAACCCTAATCAATCACTGCTTCCTTTTCAGGCCCATTGACTTTTATAACTGCCGCCTGGTTTCTGTACAAACTGTAAATAGCCTTTTGCTCCCTGTATTATACTCCTGCTACCTCAGAATTTCAGAGAGAGTGTTCCAGTCAACACTGTCAAAGCTTTCTCTAGGTCTACAGTGACATATGTTTGCCTTTCCTTAACCTACGTTTCAACATAAATCATAGGGTCAGTATTACCTTGTGTGTGCCCACATTTCTCTTGAATCCAAACTGATCCTCCTTGAGGTTGGCTTCTACCAGTTTTTCTGTTCTTCTGTAACAATTTGTGTTAGTATTTTACAACCATGCCATTAAACAAACAGTTCAATAATATTCACACCTGTCAACGCCTGCTTTCATTATAATTGGAATTACTACATTCTTCTTTACGTATGAGGGTATTTTGTCTGATATTTACACAGCTGCTCTTCTTTTCACTGAAGGCCTCTTTAATTTTCCTATAGGTGGTGTCTATCTTTCCCCAAGTGAAATATGCTTCTAAATCCTGCTCAGCCATTTTGCACTTCCTGTCAATCTCATTTGTAGACTTTATAGTCCCTTTCACCTGCTTCATTTGCTGCATTTTTATATTTCATCCTTTTGTCAGTTAAATTCAATATCTTGTATTTTATCCAAGGATTTCTGCTAGTATTGTCTTTTTAACTATTTGATCCTTTGCTGCCTTCATTATTTCATCTCTCAAAGCTACTCATTCATCTTCTGATGTATCCTTTACTCTTTTGGAATCAGTCTTTGCCCAGCACTCCCTCTGAGGCTCTCAACAACCTCAGGTCTCATCTGATTTCCTACCTTTTTTGCAGTTTCTATAGTTTCAACCTGAAGTTCATCTAATTTCCTACCTTTTTTGCAGTTTCTGTAGTTTTAACCAGAAGTTCATAACTAACAAATTGTGGTCAGAGTCCACATCTGCCACTGGAAATGTCTTACAATTTAAAAACTGGTTCTGAAATCTATTTCTTACCATTAAATAATCAATCTGAAACCTTCCAGTGTCTCCAGGTCTCTTCCAAATAAACAGCCTTCTTTTATGGTTATTGGACTACATGTAAGCAATGATTAAATTATTCTCTGTGCAAAATTCTATCAGATGACTTCCACTTTCATTCCTTTCTTGCATCCACATTCACCTACAATTTTTCCTATTCTCCCTTTTTCTGCTGTTGAATTCCAACCTGCCATCTCAAGTAAATTTTCATTTCCCTTAGCTATATGAATAATTTCTTTTATCTCATCATATATTTCTTCAATCTCTTCATCATCTGCAGAGCTAGTTGGCATATAAACTAGTATTAATGTTGTAGGCATGGGCTTCATGCCTATCTTGGCTACAATAATACATCCACTCTGCTGTTCATAGTAGCTTACCTGTACTCTTATTTTTTATTCATTATTTAACCTGCACCTGCCTTACCCCTATTTGATTTTGTATTTATAACCCTGTATCCATCTTTGTTCCTCCTGCCACTGAACTTCACTAATTCCCACAATATCTCACTTTAACATATCCATTACCATTTTTAAATTTTCTAACCTACTTGCCCGATTCAGGGATCTGACATTCCATGATCTGATATGTAGAACATCAGTTTCCTTTCTCCTGATAATGTCATCCTTCTGAGTAGTCCCCACCTGGAGATCTTAATGGGGGACTATTTTACCTCCAAAATATTTTACCCAAGAGAATGCCATCATCGTTTAACCATATAGTAGAGCTGTATGCCCTTGGGAAAACTGTGGCTGTATTTCTCCTTCACTTTCAGCCATTTATAGTACGAGCACAGCAAGGGCATTTTGGTTGATGTTACAAGGCCAGATCAATCAATCATCCAGACTGTTCTCTCTGTGACTACTGAAAAGCCTGCTGCCCCTCTTTAGGAACAATATGTTTGTCTAGCCTCTCAATAGATACTCCTCCCCCACTGAAGGCTAGGTCCATGGTTTGGTGTGTGTTTGGGGGGGGGGGGGGGGGGGAGGGTGATGAGGGGAGGGGGGAATGCAATATACTATCTTCAATCTTCTCATCTCTGATATTGCTGCATTCGACATCAGAAATGTGTAAGAAATTTCTTGGAATGGGAAAGGGCCAATGTACTGCTTATAGATTTTATTCTTTTGGGGAAGAAAAGAAAAGTAATTATCTCCTAGTTTATTTCACTTGTAGAGAGGATCCAGATGAGGATGGACATGGTCAAATGATTGAGAAAGAAAACTCAAAATATATACACCGCATTGCCTGGTAGCAATACATGGAAAAGACATGCATACACACAATGAAAGCTCAGAATGAACTGCCACTAAGATAGTCCTGCATCAGAGAGCTGCTGACCAATGAGTTTTGCTATATTAGTTAACACAAACACTAATGGGTCACCACAGAGACCCTCCCTCACAGCCTGGGTGTGTGGAGTTCTGCAGGGAAGAGGCAGTGGATGGCAGTACTGTTGTGGCTGGTTGCCTAAGCAGGGCACAGGAAGACTGTTTCTTGGCATGTCAATTGGATGGAGTGAAGTGTGATTGTTGTTGGTCAGCAGAGATAATAATGCGTAGGGTGAGGGTGGGAGCTGGTGTGATCGTCCATAGCAAGACTGATGATTGACATTGGAGTGAGGAGGGGGTTACAAGGATGTATGCCCTTGGGAAAACTGTGGCTGTATTCTGCTCCATTTGCAAGTGAAGAAGCTGTAGTTTTTTTTAGCAGCTGTGTCAGTGAAGGTTCCATTTGCTGAAAGCTGGGCAGTGATAGTGTCTGGGTCTGAATCCTGTGCAAGTCCATACCTGTGAGAGAATGATTTCAGAGCCTCATCGACCAGCCATTCCCCATGATGTCCTTCCATGATGAAAAGATCATTGATGAGTTTAACTGAGATCTCTTCAGACCAAAATTGTTGCATGTCTACTCACACTACAAATAAATACATCATCGGCTGGAGTCATGTGAGTACTGATATTTGTGCATTTGATGCTATCATCAGACAGTAGTTTCCTGTAGGATCTGTGCAGGCTTGAGTCTATTGGGATGGTAACAGCCATCAGCTTCCCTTGAAGGAAGAAGTCCAACATGCCTTCACCCTACCTAATCACTCTGTGTGGGCCTGACACATGTGATTGCAAGACTGGGCAGACAGTGTTATCTCTCAACATTACAAGAAGATTTTATGTGAAGCACGTGGTTGTGGAGATCATATCCTGAGACAAGCAATATGCCACTTCACCTTGTGGATGAGCATAAGAAGTTCTTTATCTGTTGGTGGTAGACGGCTCTGTGAAGTCTGCTGGTAGAGTTAGTGGTTCTCCATAAATAATTTCTGTGAGGGAGGTGGGCAGATCTTTCTTATATGCTGAACACATACTTAAAACTCATGGTAAGGCCTCTGGACATTCTGCTCTGTCACACCTGAGAAATGTTTCAGGTTTTCAGTGCCAGAGCCCCACAAGGCCATAACTTCAAGCATGGTATGCTACAGTTCAGAAGTGCTGAATGATCACCACACAAGTGACAGAGCCTGTTCAAAAGTGCTGAGTCGAATTGTCTGTTGTGATCCATCATTGTGGAGGCAATGGATTGAAATGGGAAATCCATGGATGGGAAATGCCTTCACCATGGTTTTTGCTGAAATGTCAGATACTGGTATAGCCTCAGCCTAGTGAGTTACTGTGTCAGTTGCTGTGAGGATGTAACAGATACCACTCATTCTGGTAGGGGCCCAATGAGGTCCGTATGAACATCCTAAAACTGACCCTTAGGGATTGCACAACAGCAGTGTTGTGGCTGTGCATGCAATCTTATCTTGGAGCCTTAGTGGGTGACACATACTTGGGTACAAGTTTTACAATCACTTTTGACATTTGGCTACACAAAGTGTCCTGTGACAAGTCCTGCTGGATGGATGTCCAGAAAGAACAGCCATTGTAGTTCATCAGATATGACTCTATTCATGATGAATGATTCAAGTGGTTGATGATACTGTGAGATGTCACACAACAACTGTGTTAATGAGCCAGAAATGGTGTGGCATTGTATGTGCAGACTAGTTGTGGTGCTGTGTAGGAGTTTGCATCATTATGTGTCCTGTAGTTGTGCTTCTGCTAGTTTCTCATAATCAGTATTCAATGAGACTTTGTTAATCCAAGAGAGATAGGGTGCCATGACATTGTCTGCAGCATAGAGTTGCTGAACATTGGTTGAGAACTGTGCAATATAACCTAAATGGTGAAAATGCCATGTGCAGAAATCTTTTGATGGACTCTGGATGGAATGTACCAGGGGCCAAATATTTGTGTAGGTGTCAGAGGCCTGCTCTCAGCATCATCTTTGAAATGACATACTGCTTCATACACCACCAACAGTTCCCTGTCGTAAGTCGACCACTTGCACTGGGAATCCTCAAGTTGTTCAAGAAGAAGTAGTGTGGTTTTGTATTCTTGCTATCAACTGTTGGAGGACTGCTGTGATCACAGAATCACTCACATCAGAAGAGGTTGACAGATGTCAGTGGGTGGTGTGTGTGCCAATATCGTAGCCTGAGAAAGGAAGTCTCTAATTTGCTCAAATGCCTGTTGCATTTGTGGGTACTGTTCAATATCTCACTTGCCTGTTGTGTGGTTGTCTGCTAATTCATATGTCAGTGGTGCCTCAATGACAGTTGCATGACGTAGGTGTCTATGAAAAAAATTCACCATGCCGAGAACCTGGAAAAACACTGAACACAGTGTTGAACGCAATAAAAGATCAAAAAATTATTGAAATTGGCTTATATAATAGGTATGATCTAATGAAATAGTCCTATGTAAACAAGGAAATCCAAAGAGCCAACAGGGTTTACCAAAAGATCTGCAGATCAATTGATAATGTTTTCTTTCTTGATAACAGCTGATTTAGAAAGAATGTGCTTCACAAAACCTGTTATACATGTAAACAAGAAAGGCAAATAATATTTCTGTTTACATAAACAGTGAAATAAATAATCCACTTCCACTGGAGATAACAGAAAACTCAGGCAGAAAAGGCTCCACTCAAGACTGCAATCAGCAAATGGCTACCATAGATAAACCTAACTTCCTAGATATATATAGCAGTGATGCAACAGTTGTAAATAAAACAACTTTAATAACGTTGGCAGAAGGGGAATCAGTGTCAGCATCAGTCACTACACCAACAGCAGTAACAACAAAGAGTATAAAATCAGTAGCAACAGAAGATCCAGGATGCAGTGAAGTGGGTAATGGAGAAGGACAATGGCGATGGAAGCAGCATCATTACCACAAGCAGAGCAAGAATCAACAGCTGCAGCAGCAGTAACATTTCATTCTGTTGGGAATCTAGTAGAAATAGCTGGATGACAAAAAGTATCAGAAAATCCTCTGAAACTCTCAAATATCTCAGTTCTATTAAGGAAAATAAGTGACCCAGCATTCTTACAGTTCTTTCTCAGATACAAAAGAACACACAGAAAACAGCTACAGGAAGCAAAAAAGGATGCAAAATGATAAGACCTTACAGAACTCAAACAATTTGGAATACAGTATAACAAGAAACTGGCAACAAAAATCCAAAGCAGACAAACAGAAAAATTAAAAATAAAGACATTTTAATAGATAACTCTTAGGACGTAGTCAAGTTTGTAAACAACTACTTCAGTCATATAGCAACCAGACAGAAAGAATAACTTCCAAAGATAGAACATACAACTATAAATAGCTATTCATCTTACACAATGCTGATGCTACCCACCACTGGGGAGGAAATCGTACAACTGTACATTCATTTAAGAGTAAAATGTTCACAAGTCTAGATGAAGCTCCAGTGTGTCTACTAAAAGAATGCATTAGCAGCATAAAAGCACCCATAACAGACATTATAAATGAATAATTCTCATTAGGTTGCTTCCCTGATTACCTAAAGCATGCAAAAGTTCACCCATACAGTTAATAAAAGAGTGTTCATGTGAGCTTAGACATATCTTAAGTTATTTGTGTAATCAATCACTTGTCACAGGAACATTCCTGGACTGGCTTAAATATGCTGAAGTTATACCTCTCCACAAGAAAGGGGACAAAGAAATGCCATCAAATTACTGACCGATCTCACTTTTGCCAGCTTTTTCAAAAATCTTTGAAAAGGTTATGTTCAAGCATCTACTTAAGCACCTTAGTGAAAATAGCGTACTGTCAAAGTCACAGTTTCGGTTTCTTAAGGGTTCTGACATTGAGAAAGCTATTTACACTTACAGTGAAAATGTCCTTAATTCATTGGACAATAAATTAGAGGCAACTGGCATATTCTGTGATCTGTCAAAGGCGTTTGACTGTGTGAATCAAAGCACTCTTATTAAGTAAATTAAAATATTATGGTGTCATTGGTAGTGCTGCAAAATGATTTCAGTCATGTCTTACTAATAGAAAACAAAGGGTGTCATTATGTAACACTTCAGCAGCAGGCAATCAGACATCATCTGACTGGGGAGAAATTACATGGGGTGTTCCCCAAGGTTCCATACTAGGTCCACTACTGTTTCTTGTGTATGTTAATGATCTGTCATCTGTTAAACTACCAGATGCCAAGTTTACCTTATTTGCAGATGATACAAACATTGCAATAAATAGTAAATCAAATATAAATTTAGAAAGGGCAGCTAATCAAATTTTTACTGACATTAATAAGTGGTTCATAGCCAGTTCACTGTCATTAAACTTTGAAAAGACCCACTATATGCAGTTCAGAACTTCCAAGAGATTTCCTTCTGGTGTGTGTATAATATATGATGACATGGAAATAGAAGAAGTTGAGAGTGTAAAATTCTTGGGGTTACAACTTGATAATAAATTCAGTTGGGAACAACATACTAATGAACTGCTAAAGCACCTAAACAAGTCTGTGTTTGCAATGCGAATGATGTCAGACATAGGAGATATAAATATAAAAAATCTGGCATATTTTGCTAATTTTCAGTCCATTATGTCATATGGTATCATACTTTGGGGTAACTCCACAAACAGAGAGTAATTTTTTAGAGTACAGAAGCGTATAATAAGAGTAAATGAGAAGTGTAAATCCAAGAACATCGTGTCAAAACCTATTCAAAGAATTGGGCATATTAACCACAGCTTCTCAGTATATTTATTCCTTAATGAAGTTTGTTGTAAATAATACATCTCCTTTTCCAAGTAACTGGTTAGTACACAGAATCAATACTAGGAATAAGAAGAATATACATAAATATTTAAAATCACTTACTCTTGCCCAGAAAGGAGTCCAGTATTCAGCAACCATTAAGATTTAGTTTCAGACAAGGCACAATTTAAACATAATTTAAAAGAATTTTTGGTGGCCAACTCCTTCTATTCCATCCATGAGTTTCTCAACAAGTGCAGTAGACCATTTTAATGAAAATTTATTATACTTTAATTTTTGACAAGACTTGGTTGTAACAGCCAAGCAACTACCCACTGTGTGAATGATGGATGTATGGAAAGCAGATGTAAGTCCTAAGTCTGTAAATAGTGGACGTTTAATTTTAAATCTTGTACATAATCTGACTGTCCTTAACTGAGGATCACTGAAATGAATAATTTACTTTAATTTTTGACAATACCTGGTTGTAATAGCCAAGAAACTAGCAAATGTCTGAATGATGGATTTAATGAAAGGAGATGTAAGTATTAAACCTGTAAATATTAGAAGTTTAAATTTAATTCATGTACATAATTTTACTGTTTACTGACTGAGGATCATTAAAATTAATGAAACTCAAGTTTTTCTGATTACATTTTTCTAATGTGTTTATCTGACATGTTCCATACCCAGGTACCATTGCAAAACAGGTACTGGTACACTTGACATTTGTCAATTACATCACCATCTACCATGAATGGGAAACAATGGTTTGACTAAACCATTTGCATGTTTTGGCATGGAACCAAAATATGTAATAAAAATGGGTATTTCCCTTTTTGAAACACAAAGTTGCCCCTGCCCACGCAGAACAGTTCGTTAGGAGGTAGTCAATTGTAATGCAGACATATGTGCCCTTTTCATCTACAACACTCTGTAGAAGAACTATTACATACTGGTATCATCAGACAGTCTGACAGTACTTGGGCCTTTCCCATTCATCTTGCACCCAAAAAGGATGGTAGATATAGTCTGTGTGCCAACTACTCATAATTTAGCAAGTGTCTCCTTGTTCAGTATGTTTGGCTGTAGTAAAGCTTCTTGCATATTCCCATGAATCGAGTGGATATCCTAAATATGGTTACTGTCATCTCTTTTGGAATTCCTTTACATGCCATATGAACTCAAAAATGCAGCACAGACTTGGCAGAGGTTCATAGACAATATTCATATCAAATTTTCCTTTTGCTACACTTTCTTAGATGATACTGTAGTCCTCTATATCTCTCAACATGAACATGAAGAGCACCTCAGAGCAGTTTTTTTTTTTTTTTTTCAGTTATTATAAATGCCAGCTGTGACAGTCAGAAGTTATACTCCTTGACCATTCAGTGATAGCACACAGGCTACAACAAAATGGACTCATCTCATTAGCCAACTACAATGACCACAGAACTTTTAGGAATTACACCCTTCTTTCTCCCTCCCTCATCCATAGACAAATTTGTTTGTATGAATGTCATCATGTTCCAGAACCTGAACAGAAAATTGAAATAAAGATCAACATAAACATCATTTCTGCCCTTTTCATTGCTCATGAAAACCACGCATTGCATGTTGTACCATCATACAGTGAAACCTTAAGAGTGGTGGTCCTGATTGCTGTACACACCAGTACGTCTAATACCCAATAGCACGTCCTCTAGCTTTGATGCATGCCTATATTTGTCATGGCATACTATCCACAAATTCATCAAGGCACTGTTGGTCCAGATTGCCCCACTCCTTGACAGCAATTGGATGTAGATCCCTCAGAATGGTTGGTGGGTCACGTCATCCATAAACAGCTCTTTTCAATCTACCCCAGGCATGTTCAATAGAGTTCATGTCTGGAGAAGATGCTGGCAACTCTAGTCAAGCAATGTCGTTATCCAGAAGGAATTCATTCACAAGATTTGCATGATGGGGGCAAAAAGTGTTATCCATGAAGATGAATGCCTCACCAATATGCTGCCGATATGGTTGCACTATCGGCCAACTCAAGATGGGAACATACTAGATATCTTGGCGACAAACAGACCTGATCTTTTTGAGGAAGTTAATCTAGAAGAAGCGGAAGTTAAAAAAAAATTTAAAAAAACAAAGAAATAGCGTAGAGTTTTCTTGTTTGGGAAAGCAAATAAAAGTGTCATTAATGAATATCTTCACAGTCAGCTCCAAGCATTCACTGCGGGACACAAAGATATTGAGCATCTTTGGTTCAAATTTAAAGGTATTGTCCACCATGTGCTAGAGAAGTATGTGCCTAGCAAATGCATAGGGGAGGGAAAGGATCCATCTTGGTAAAACAAACATATTAGGAAGTTACTGAGAAAGCAGAGAATTTTGCACAATCATTTTAAACTAGTCACTGCCCCGCTGACAAACAGAAATTATACGAAATGAAAGCAGCTGTCAGAAGGACAACGAGAGACTCTTTTAACGAATTTGAAAGCAATATTTTATCTGCAGATTCGAAAAATAACCCCAAAAAATTTTGGTCATACGTAAAATCTATAAACGCTACAAATAATTCAATACCTTCTCTTGCTGACAGTAAGGGTAATGTAACTGATGATGATAAACAGAAGGCCAAAATTCTAAACCTAGCTTTCAAAAACTCGTTTACGATAGAGGACTGCAGCACCATTCCCCCTTTCAATTATCGAACAAACAAAAGGATGGCTGACATAGTGTTTAGTGTATCTGGAATCGTAAAACAGTTAAGATCCTTTGATGCCAGATGGGCATCTGGCCCAGACGGTATCCCTGTAAGAGTTAATGTTGACTATGCTACAAATATAGCACCATTCTTATCCATCATCTATCAGAGATCATTGGAATGGCAGAAAGTTCCACGGGACTGGAAGAAGGCCCAGGTCATAGCAATCTATAAAAAGGGTAGAAAATCGGATGCACATAATTATCGGCCAATTTCACTGACATCAATTTGTTGTAGAATCATGGAACATATTTTGTGTTCAGACATAATGACCTTTCTAGACTCAGAGAAGCTCATCTGCAGAAACCAGCACGGTTTTAGGAAACAGCGGTCATGTGAGACACAGCTGGCCCTCTTTGTGCATGATATACAACAGGCTCTAGATACCGGCTCCAAGGTTGATGCCATATTTCTTGACTTTCGAAAGGCATTTGACTCAGTTCCGCACTGTCACTTGCTACAAAAAGTGCATGCTTACGGTCTATCCAGTGACATATGTTGTTGGATAGAAAGTTTTCTTACAGACAGTGAGCAGTATGTCATCCTGAATGGGGTAACTTCAACAGAAACAAGAGTGACTTCAGGTGTGCCCCAGGGCAGCATAATAGGTCCTCTGCTTTTTATGATTTGCATAAACGATCTGGTTGATAGTATTGACAGTGGCCTTAGACTGTTTGCTGATGATGCTGTAGTCTACAGGAAAGTAGTATTACATGAAAGTTGTGGACAAATCAATGAGGATTTGCAGAAAATGAATGAGTGGTGTAATGACTGGCAGTTATCTCTCAATATTAGTAAGTGTAACCTACTGCATATAACAAGGCAAAAATTCCCATTAATGTAGGAGTACAAAATAAATGATCGGTCTTTGGAAGTGGTAACATCAGTGAAGTATCTGGGTGTGACTATTCAAAATGATCAGATTACACAAGTAACAGGTAAGGTGAACTTTAGATTGCAGTTTATTGGTAGAATCCTGAAGCGATGCCGTCCTTCAACAAAGGAAATAGCTTACAATACGTTAATTCATCCAGTCTTGGAGTATTGTTCATCTGTATGGGACCCTTCCCAGTTGGGTCTGATTCAAGAGATTGAGAAGGTCCAAAGAAGAGTGGCAAGATTCGTGACTGGTACATTTAGCCATCGCGAGAGCATTACAAATCTTGTAGAAAGTTTGAAGTGGGACACACTTGCAGTTAGACGGCGTGCTAAACAGAAGGGGCTGCTCACTAAATTCCAAAATCCAATCTTCACCGAGGATGTAGAGCACATATTATTACCACCAACTTTCAAATTGCATAATGATCATCATTCAAAGATAAGGGAAATAAGAGCTCGTGCTGAGGTGTTCAGACAGTCATTTTTCCCTTGCGCGATCCGCAAGTGGAACAGAGGGGGGGGGGGGGGGGGGGGGGGGGGGGGAATATGACTTTGGCACGAATTGTGCCCTCTGCCACACACCGCTTGGTGGCTAGTTGAGTACATATGTAGATGTAGATGTAGAAATTGTTAATGGCATAAAAACTATTTTTTAGTGAATATTCTTCAAGAGATGTTTGAAATTTATAGAGTTCCTTTAAGTTTTTGATGTCTTTTGATAGTTTACTGTATATCTTGACTCCTTGGTAAAGCATAGATGTTTGTTATCTTGACTCCTTGGTAAAACATAGATGTTTGGGTCTTTGCTCTATTCATTCTATCTGCATACAAGCAGTCACTGTATCTGGTATGATGATCATGTATGGGTATGTTGGCTGCATATTGCTCAATTTTTTATTCACTTGGAACAGTCAGAATAGCACATTTCTTGAATATCTCAGTGCAGTGGACCCTTTTATGACTCTTGCTCATTATTCTGATGGCTCATTTTTGCAGTTTTAGCACATTTTCCAACTTTTGAGCATTTGAACCCTAGAATATTATGCCGTAGTTGATGACAGAATGTATGCGTGCATAGTATGTTGCTTTTAGGCCTGAACTATTACACACTGTGGTTCATAATCATAAGCCACAGAATACTGTGCTAATTCTTTTTCCAAGTACTCTGTGAGGGTCTGTTTTGAACAGCATTTTGTCAATATGCAAATGGGTTGCGTTCACTTCCAAAGTCATACAGAAGATTGGTAGTCAGTGCACATTGTTTGGATGTATGAGGGTCATTGTCAACATCACTGGCACTGCCCAAGGAAATATCAGTTTCATGTCTTACAAAAAGGGAAGATTGTTCCCATTAATGCAAAGCACTAAACTGAACAAAATATAAAAGTCACTGTCTTGTACTCATAGTCCTCTGGTAACATTGTCGTTTGAAGGTCCCATTGTTGTCACATATGAGATGAGATAGAGGACACAGGATAATCCATAATAGGTGCTGATGTCATTGTGGAGCCACCAGTGTAGAGAGAATACAGATAAGGATACCCATGGTCAAATGGTTGAGACAGGAAATGCAAAATATACACAATTTATTGTCCAGTAGCCATAAAAGGAAAAAGGATATGCATACATACAACGAAAGCTGAGGCTGAACTGCTGCAAAGATGGTTCTGCAGCAGATAGCTGTGCCGTCAACCAGAGTTTTGCTATATTAGTTAATACAGTTGCTATTGGGCTGCCACACACAGATTTGAAGTAGAGGCTTGAAATCAAGCTGACTGTGTGAATCAAGGAATAGACATTCATAAAAACTTCTCAATGCATTTACATGCATAGCTATTGCAGCAACTTACACTGAACTGCACCTGGTATACATGAAACATAATGAGCAACATTTGAAGCTGACTTCATACACTACACTGACAAGTAGTAGTGACAGCATCCATGATGAGTATGACCATTAAGTGTATATAAAGACTATTTGTCTTTTTATGGATGGAACTGAACCAAAACTGTTTGAAACATCACAGTAGATATTTTGTAGAACCACATTTAAGATCACAACAAATACCTTTGGGAATTGTGGGTGGTGTCTTGATTAATTCATTTATTAGCAGTTACCAAGAACAGCCAGAAATCCTTAGGTGCCAAATCTGCTGAATAAGATGACTGAAAAAGTAGGGCTATAAACAGTATATGGATTCTTGGCTGGAGCAGAGAATACACTTGGTGATAGCAAATGTTATAGCTGGTTTTTATGGGCAGAAGGATGGCAGCTTGGGTTGTGGGTGAAAAGAATTGTCATCAAAATTTTGGTATGTATGTGACACCACAGCTGGTACCAGAGCAGTGATGGATGAGCTCTCATGGGCTGGATGAGATGTGGAAGGAAAGATCGTGCAAGTGTTTTTGCATGGCCTGATCAGCTGGGCTTTGCATGACAAAGTGAATGTCTTTGGTGGTACTGTACTCAGTGTGGCAGACATGACTGCTACGGGCACTGGGATGGAGGGGATTCAGGAACCTTTCTCTTGATTGTCAAGTCAAATTACAAGGGCATTTAACATGAATCATTCTTTGACATTTTAATGGACATTAGTTTCTTTGGAATTAAGGAAAATGGTAACAATATTTTCAATCTACAAAATTTACATAGATCCTATTGTTTTGAATTCTTTTGTTTCAACAACAGTGCATTCACTCTCACTGTTACAGGCTTTTTCTTCCATCAAGTACTACATTTAAATGATTTTAATTTATTCATCATCCTAGGTGTAGAGTCTAAAACTTTTTAACAAACTCCTTAATTATCTTCAGGTCAAGTCCTTTAGCATGTTAAAGTGTATCCACTGTATGAATTAAGAGAATTTCAAGACATGGGCAGAAATGATAGTTTTTAAGGATATTTCCCTAAAAGTTACTTTATTTTTTGTTTGGATCCTATAGCAAGGTAAAAAAAGCTGAAAAATGATTAGGAAAGGTACATAACACACAAATCTGGACAGGAATGGTAGTAATATCTTTATAACATTAGGAATAGAAAGTTACATGAGACCAATAGTGAAAATAGTGAATACCACCAAAAACACTGATTTTATTTGGAATGTGTATGAGAAGGACAGGCAACTTGCCGATGTGACACTGTACTTACTGTATTCAATAATATCTAGTGAGGTTTCAATAGTTTCTGAATATTAAATAACATTGGTAATGGAAATGGAAATGAGCGTTTGGCGTCATTGGCCGGGAGGCCCCTCGCGGGGCAGGTCCGGCCGCCTTGGCGCAGGTCTTATTACATTCGGCGCCACATTGGGCGACCTGCACGCCGGATGGGGATGAAATGATGATGAACACAACACAACACCCAGTCCCTGAGCGGAGAAAATCTCCGACCCAGCCGGGAATCGAACCCGGGCCCGGAGGACGGCAATCCGTCACGCTGACCACTCAGCTACTGGGGCGGACATAACATTGGTGAATTTAAACACCAAAGTTGGGTAAAATATAGAAAATTAATGCTTTTCTAGATCACATGCCTTGCAGCAAACCACTCCAGGAAAACCTTGCCATATGATAACAGGAGGAGATTTCTACTTGCTGACTGCAGCCTATGTGATTAAAGTATACATGTGAGAGACAGGGATTCATGATCTATTGTACATAATGTCTCATTCAAAAATGACTTTCAGCTCAAGAGGTTAATATCTTTACCACCTGTTGATGAACAGACCTAAAAATATACCATTCAGTTAAAGGATGTGAGGAACTCAGGGACTACAAGGCTGCTAGAGTATTGGTAATTACACATGTTGTAAGGAATGATAAGGGTAACTGTGTAGCAAATGTGGCAAGAAAGAGATTTCCTAAACAGTTGACATGATTCATCTACATCTACATACATATTCCATAACCCGTCATGTGGCTAATGGCACAGGATACCTTGTGTCACTATTAGACATTTCCTTTACTGTTCCACGCGTAATGAACTAATGAACTAATGGTGTCAGTTGCATTGGGATTCAGAATCAGTTGCGATGTGTGAAAATGTGTGCCTGATTAGGATTCAAATCCAGAATCTCCTGATTACCAGGCAGCTGTGATAACCACTGTACCACCAGGAAACAGTGTTTATCACAAATGTGCAGACTATCTTGGTACATTCCCTGGCTGACCCTAATTCCACCTAGCACTACATATCAGCAATCCCTGCCCGTGTCCTCCACGCTCGCTAATTTTAGATTCCCACTGAAGATTGTGGTTTAACTGCCTATTGAGGCAAATCATTCATGTGAATGCATGGTATCTGTTCTTTCAGACATGTCCAAAAGAGCAGACACCACCCATAATATGCAGAATTTTATGTAAATTGAAGGTGGACAGTGAGAAAGGAAAGTAGAGGGAAGGAACTAAAGATTGCTTGTGAAGATAACACTTAAGGCTGTTATAGAACTTTTTTCCTTTTCAATATATTTTCTTTTTCTTCCTTACTGCTTTATTTTCATCATATATTGAGAAGGTTATTTCAGAATGGGATTTGTAAATTTCACTCTTGGTACAATTATGTTTCTATTTACATAGTGTAATTGTTACAAATGTGATTACCATTTTCAATAGTTCTGGTGTTCTATACTTTCTTATTTATCAGTATTATATTTGAGCTAATTTAGTATGAACAGAGTAATGTAAGATAATGATTTTATATGAAACTGAAAATCGATATAATCAGAATCTTTGAAAGTGTTATTTGAAGTGGAGTAATGTATATGAGTGCAGTATATGAGTGCTGTAGAATCATATCGAAAGGTTGAAAGAGAAGGCATCAACAATGAGTTGGGAGCACGAAGAGAGTAGAGGTGATTGTTGTGCTGCATATGCGCTGTTCGTGGCTGGCAAAAAATATCAGTGTTTGGGCATTGCTATATTTATGATCTCTGTGTGTACCATGATTAAAAACCTAGTGGCTTTGTGTCATGTTGCTCATTTGCCAGAACTGTGTTAGATTATGTTAGAGTATATTCAGTTTTCGTTCCATAGACCCAAAAAAGAGATGTTTCTTGTGGGTGTAGAACAATAGAACAAGTAAAAAAAGAAAAAAAAACTGAATATAATATTCACTACCTTCACCATTTATCAGGAGATTGTCAAAATACATGAATACATTATGGTAAACTGAAACTGCCAATGTGCACAGAATTAATACACTGTCGGAATGAAACATAGTTATGCACTTTTAATAAATTTGTCATACATATAATACCTAGTCTTGACTGTTGTGGCTAAGTGCTGTCAAAACTGAAATCTTACAGACATTTTTACCTTAAGTTGGTCTAACAGTCCCTGTTAACGTAGTCATCTACAGTGTAGAAGGAGTTACTGATCAAGAAGTCTTTCAAACTCTGTTTAAACTATGTTTTATCTGAAATCAAGTTTTTAACTGTTGCTGGTAAATTATTCAAAATATATGTTATTGAATATTGGACCTGTTTTTGGAAGAAGGTAAGTGATTTTAGGTCCTTATGTAGATTGTTCTTATTCCTAGCATTGATAGTACTGGGACATTGGTTGGAAATAGAGATATATTGCTTGCAACTAATTTCATTAAGGAATAAATGCACTGAGAAGAAGTGGTTTGAGTATCAAGTTTCTTGAATACATGCCTACATGATGTCCTTGAATTTACACAACAAATGAGACATTTTACCTGCTTTTGCAAGCTAAAAACTTTTGCTTGCTTTGACGAGTTACCCCAGAATATGATCCCACATGACATAATAGAAGAAAAGTAAGCAATGTTTGTAAGTTCTTTTACATTTATATCTGCTACATCTGACACCATTCTCACTGCAAATACATACTTGTTTAGGTTCTTCAGCAATCATGTGGTATGCCCTTCCCAACTGAATTTATTATCTAGTTTTAATCCTAGAAATTTAACACTGTTGATCTCTTCAGTCTGCATGTATTCATTTGTTAGGAAAATGATGGAAGGAAATCTCTTATAGCTTCTGAACTGCATATAGTGAGTTTTTTCAAAGTTTAATGACAATGAATTAGCTTTAAACCATTTATTAATGTTGGTTAAACTTTGATTAGCAGCTGTTTCTAAATCTGTACTTGCTACTTATTGCAGAGTTTGTATCATCTGCAAACAAAACAAACTTATCATCTGGCAATGTAACAGACAAGAACTGATTAACACACACAAGAAAAAGCAACAGACTCAAGATCGAACCTTGAGAAACACCACATACAATTAATTCCCAGTCAGATGAAGACTGACTGTTTACTGCACAGGTATTTTGCAAACAACACCTTTGTTTCCTGTTAGTTATGTAAGCCTCAAACCATTTCACAGCACTGACAGTGACACCATAATATTCTAATTTATTTAAGAGAATGCTGTGATTCACACAGTCAAAGGCTTTTGACAGGTCACAGAAAATGCCAATAGCCTCTAATTTGTTATCTAATGAATTAAGTACTTTCACACTGTATGTGTAAATAGCTTTCTCTACATCAAAACCCTTAAGAAAGCCAAACTTTGACTCACTAAACATAAAGCTTTGATATACAGACCGGTAGGCTATGTACACTCTGTAAAGATAATGTTCTCAATTGTAGACAGCACAAGGGTGTTTGGTGCATACTACAGACTGTGGAATGAAACGGAAAATTTGGTTATACATTTTTGTGTCACATATTGATATGAAGAACTTTAACTGTGAATTTATGATAGGCTGACTGCTGCATGATTGAAGTAATTGCATAGACAACTGTACGCTGTACTTATTGTTCTATTTAAACAACAGACTAATGATTTGCACTACAACTGACTTGATTTACTTTCATACTTACTGGAAAAAAATATATATTACCATCACTTTTTGCACATGTTTAGCAAAAATAAGTGGAATATGAGTATCATAAACTTTCCCAGTATGTAGCTATTCATATAGTCAGTGTGACTGGAATTTTGGCATTTGTGGGGAAAAGTTGGATGAGGGAAACTACACATTCAAAAGAAGAGTATGTCCTCACTCCTTAAACACTGCAGGGAGAAACCAGAGCCATTTCAGGTAATGGACAGAAGTGAGCTTATTAAATATTGGAAGAAAGGTTTAAGGGGATTTGTATGTGAATAACTGTCAAAAAATTGATTTTTTAATTTTTGTCTTAAAAACTTCTTTGTAGTTTTCTGAACGAGAAAAAATTTCCTTACAGGAAAATTTACCACTGAAAGAACCAAAATTAGATGAATTTAAAATTATCTGCATGCACCATGACATCCCGATGGCAAACAGCCAGCTCTGTTAAAAATAAAGTTTTGCTCTCATTTGTTTCATTTTTATGACTTTTTAGTCCCTTAAGTTGGCTAACCTGCGAAAGCTTTACAGTTGCTTACCTTTTGTTTATGCAGAGAGTTTAGTCATTATTTGCTGTTGTTTTGGTGTGAATAATTTTTTTTACAGCAAAGTAACTGTGTGTGTGAGCTTTTTATTGTGTGTGTGAGTTTCTTATTTCACTTGAAAGCAATGGGAAGAATTAAGAAATTTGGTGTTAAATAAAGTAAATTTTATGGAAATCAGTTCGCAGATGGATTACCCTGCTAATGCTGAAATACAACATGATACAACATTTCAATCAGCTTCAACTATTCCAAGTGCTTCGAAGCTAAAACTGAATTGGACAATGGGCTTGACAGTATTAATGCTGATAGTATTGAAATGCCAACTATTGATTCAGGTTGTGTTATTGTGAAATGCTCTGCTCTATCTGAACTAATAAATAAAGCTTTTCAGTGTAAGGAATATGATGGCAATGGTGGTGTGATGGTAGTTGAGGAAATACACGCTAGAAGAAGTTGTGCATCAAAATTAAGAACTGTTTGACATTTCTGTGATTTAAGCAAATATGGTTATACTTGTGGCATAACTAAACAGAGAGTGTATAACACAAATATTAAACTCGCTTATGCTATGAGGCGTATAGGCAAAGGGCACAGAAGTGCATGAATGTTCTGTGCTCTTATGTACTTATCCCTCCATACAAGGTTTGACAGGTACAATAAAATTATTATACAGGCTTTACAAGAAGTAGCAAACAACAGTATGAAAAATCCTGCTCAGGAGAGTGTAGACATGTATGACAGCAATGTCAATACATGTATGTCTGCAGCCCTGGTTGTATCCTGGCAATGAAGAGGCCATAGTTCCCTGAATGGTGTAGTGACTGCTACCTCCTTGGACAATGGTAAAGTCATTGATGAGGCATGTATTATCAAGTACTGTTATGGCTGTACTAATGGAACTGTAAATCAATGTTTGGAGGGATGGAATCTGAAGGTGTTGTGAGGATATTTCACAGGCCAGTGGAGAATATGGTGTGATGTGTACATCTTACCTAGGAGTTGGAGATTCAAAAGCATATCAAAAGGTATGTGAATCCAAACTTTATGCTGACAGAAAAATTGAAAAAAAAATGGAATGTTTTGGACATGTCCAGAAAATGTTACATACAAGACTGAGGAACTTGAAGAGAAAGAAATTAGCAGGTGGTAAGTGCATTCGTGGATGTGGTTGGCTTACAGACGAAGTAATAGTTTGCAGTATTATTATGGACAAGCCAGAAGACAAAATTAAAATGATCTCAAGAGAATGAAAAAGGCAGTATGGGCTACCTACTTTCATAAATCCTCCACAATTGAAATCTGCACACAAAGCATGAAATGCATTTGAGCTATGAAGGGAAGGGAGAAGGTTTGTTTGCAATCATGTTAGTGAGATAATTAAAGAAAAACTTCTAAGGAATAGAACAATCTATCAGCTTCTTGTACATCTCCCCAACAACAGTGAGGAAAACAAAATGAACAAGAAAGCAGAATGAAAACACAACACTGCTGACAATCCTAATTTAAACTAAAGTTATGTGATGTTGTAAATATGATTCCCAATTATCAAATCATCTAAAAATTTATCACCATAATGTACAATCCCTGCATAATAAGATCGATGAAATTAACCTACTGTTAACAGATTAACTTAAAGATATCTCAGTGTTATGCATTTCTGAGCATTAGCTTAACCCAGAATTAATCCAGAATACAAAAATAAACAAATTCATTTTGGCTTTTTACTTCTGCAGGAAAAACAGTAAGCAGGGTAGGGTAGCAATCTACACAAAGGAAAATGTATATTTTATTAACCTACCTGACTTTACTGGAACAAATCGTGAAAAGGATTACGAAATTACAGACATAAAAAATTACTCAGTTCAACCTGTTTATTGCTACAGTTTACCATCACCATCTGGAAATTTTGAACTCTTCTTAAACAAAATGGAGTCATCACTAAATAAAGTAAATAAAATGGATTGTGGGTTGATAATCCATGGTGACCTCAATATTGATTTCCTCATAAATAGTGGAAATAGAGAGACCCTTTCGAACTTCGCAACATCCTATAATTTCAAGGCTGAAGTAAAAGCTGCTACACAAGTAATAGAAACTTGCCAAAAGGCTGTAGATCAGTTTCTAGTGAAGAAGAGTTTACACAACACATCACTAAAAATCTTCAGTGCGGGTCTTAGTGACCATCTTGATCAAATATTAAGTATAAAATTAAAAGGCAGTATTATTAACAACGTGTCTTTCAGAACCTTACGTAAGAGCAGACACCACCCATAATATGCAGAATTTTATGTAAATTGAAGGTGGACAGTGAGAAAGGAAAGAAGAGGGAAGGAACTAAAGATAGCTTGTGAAGATAACACTAAAGGCTGATATAGAACTTTTTTCCTTTTCAATATATTTTCTTTTACTTCCTTACTGCTTTATTTTCATCATATATTGAGAAGGTTATTTCAGAATGGGTTTTGTAAATTTCACTCTTGGTACAATTATGTTTCTATTTACATAGTGTAATTGTTACAAATGTGATTACCATTTTCAATAGTTCTGGTGTTCTATACTTTCCTATTTATCAGTATTATATTTGAGATAATTTAGTATGAACAGAGTAATGTAAGATCATGATTTTATATGAAACTGAAAATCGATATAATCAGAATCTTTGAAAGTGTTATCTGAAGTGGAGTAATGTATATGAGTGCAGTATATGAGTGCTGTAGAATCATATCGAAAGGTTGAAAGAGAAGGCATCAACAATGAGTTGGGAGCACGAAGAGAGTAGAGGTGATTGTTGTGCTGCATATGCGCTGTTCGTGGCTGGCAAAAAATATCAGTGTTTGGGCATTGCTATATTTATGATCTCTGTGTGTACCATGATTAAAAACCTAGTGGCTTTGTGTCATGTTGCTCATTTGCCAACTTATTACAGAAAGAAAAATAGCCAGACGTGTACAAAATGAATGACATAAATGAAAAATTCAACACTTTCATTGATACATTAACCCATTTCTTTGAAATTGCATTCCCGTGGAAAACATTAACCATACAGGGAAACCCTAGAATAAACAGCTGGATCACAAGGGGAATAAGGATGTCATGCCAGAAGAAAAGACTACTTTATGAAATATGTAACTCAAAAAATTCATTACCTGTAGTATGTGCATACTATAAAAAGTACTCCAAAACTTAAGAAAAGTAATAAAAGCAGCAAAAATAATGCATAATGATGAATACATTTATAATTCAGCTAGTAAATCAAAGTCTATGTGGTGTGTTATAAAAAAAAAATTTGGAGAATACAGACAATCTTGCAAAAATATAGCACTATCACAAAAAATTTAAAAAGAAAGAAACCCATTAGACATAGCCAACACATGTAACAATTTTTCCACAGGTGTTGCTGATAATATGTTACAATCTAACTTTAAGAGCACCCAGGCAAATGAATATATAATATGCCCATGTAGAGGATCAATGTACATCAGTTTTGTTTCACAAGATGAAAGGACTAAAAAATGCCAACTCTGCAGGCATTGATGGTATATCTGCAACAATATTAAAAAAGAGTGCATCAGAAATAATTGAAATACTCACACACTAATGTGGTTGTTCACTTGATGCAGGCATTTTTCCTGAGGTATTGAAAACATCAAAAGTTATTTCTGTATACAAAAAAGGTGAGAAAGATAATGTAAATGGCTACAGACCTATCACAATTTCCTCTTGCATCTCTAAAGTATTAGAAAAAGTTATGTATGACAAACTTTTGAAATTTATAAATAAAAACAGCATACTATGTATTGAACAACATGGATTCAGAAATAAGAGGTCAATGATTTACGAATGCATAAATTCCATCTTAAACCTGATGGACAAAAAAACAGAAATTAATAGGCGTATTTATTGATGTGTCAAAAGCTTTTGACATGGTGGATTATAAAATTCTGCTATGAAAACTTGAAAGATATGGTATTCGAGGTCTGTCTGTCTGTCAGTTTCTTCCAGACTAATCATAAGCAGACAGTGTGCATTAAGCACAAAAATATTGAACTAAAAACTGTATCTGTACACTTATCTGACAAATTAAATGTGGTGTACCCCAAGGATCAGTAATGGGAGACCTTCTGTTCCTTCTGTACATAAATGATCCAAACTTAAATGCTGATGCAATAATAATTGCAGATGACACCACAATTCTACTAAAAGGAGACAGCAATGAACAGTTACAGCAGACAGTAAACGAGGTCATGAAACAAACTAACAACTGGGCACAGATTAATCAGCTAGTAATAAACAGTAAAAAAGCCATTGCACTAAAATTTCACAATGATATGTTTATCCCATTGGTTTCTATCAGTGACAGACTTGTTGGTAACAGTACTGAAACAAAATTTTTAGGACTTTTGCTGCAGAGCAACATCAGATGGAACAAGCATATTGAATATCTCACTGCAGAACTGAGCAAAACATGTTACCTTCTTTGCTTATTAAAATCATGCTGTAGTGAGAAAACAGTAATGAATGCATATCATGACGACTTTCATTCTAGTCTCAGATATGGGGTCACTTTCTAGAGAAACTCTAAAACAGCTAGTAGCACTTTTAAACTACAAAATAGGGCCATTAGAATGTTGTTTGGGTGCAAGCCTAGAGACTCTTGTAAACCTCTGTTTAAGAAATCTGGTATTCCTCCATTACCATGTGTATACATTATGGAACCCTTTTATTCTTTAAAATAAATGTAATAGGTAAGGACTGCAGACTGTAAAAAAACTGTGATATACATGTTCACTTTAACAGAAAAAACAGAAACTTATATGTAACTCAAATCAGCATAGCCTTGTGCCAAAAATGTACTTTTCAAATGGAAGCTAAGCTTTATAAGAAACTTCCAGAAAACATAAAAGCTATTACTGAGGTCAATACCTTTGGAAAATCTCAAAAGTCATATTTACAGCATCACTACTTTTACTCCATTGAAGGATATTTAAATTTATGAAGTGTTTTATATAAATATTTATGTATAAAGCGTACTATTGTAACCTTAAATAAATATGCCTAGAAATGACTTTCAGCTCTATATTTGTAACTTTGTGATGAAGCAAGCTGGGATAATTTTAATTCCCCTCTTGTTTTGTGATCTGCCCCCTCTAAATTCAATTTTCCACTTTTTACAATTAACCATTAACATATGTGAAAATAATCTATATTTTTGTAAAAGAGAAAGGTTGGCCCTCAGTTCTAAAGGATTTAACACCAGATATAATTGTGCTGTTTTATGTATGTATTTGATTTTCTAATTTATTTTGGTTATTCCTAGTTAGTAACATTCAGTATAGGGCGAAATCAGTAAATGTTTTGTAACTTAAATTCTATTGTTGATGTATAAACAAATATAAATTCTGTAACAATTGTAAATATTTGGAAGACAAAATGCTAGCAGTCTTTATGTATCTATTTGGCTCTAGTCAGAAAAATGTTAGCAAAGCCAGCCCTTCATTAATTCCAATATAATTAAAAGATTTGTCAAAAGTATTGTTAGCATAACTATATTTGTTAATTTCATGATTTAAACAAATAATTCGGCCTAACTCTTGTAGTAGAAGAGACTGTTAAAAAGACAGAATTTTGCAATATATTCAGTTAATTTAATGAGTTAAGTTTTAATTGTAATTTCTGTAAATTTAACTTTAAACAATGTTTAGTTTCAGCACCTATTATTATGATGATATATAAGGGCTCGATTTTTGGTCATGAGACAGTCAGTCCACGGCCGAGTTTCAGATGAGTAACCTCTACTGGTAAGAACAACAACAATGCTTCAAATTAACTGGCCATGTGTAAAAACAGTGACAGTGTCTGCTCCATACATATCTGACTATTCTTCAAGAACTCTGAACTTTGTGGTTAAGTTTTCACTGCTCGTAAACGTTTAACAAGAAACTATTGTAGCAGTGTGTGGAAGCTTGCCTGCAAACTATTAATGAGGCTTATCAAAGGTTAAACAGTAGTACACTGCCCATATAACTGTGTAATATTGGGGGTTGTGCATAGTGAAAATTAAAGTACCATGAAACACAACTGTGCACCTGTCAGCTACATAGTCTGCAGTAGTCAGTGTCGGAATCCACAACCCATTTTTTGATTCAGTGTTGCAATGCAGTACGTCAGCACCAAGGACAACAGTCAACAAATGAAGAAAATAAAAGCGGGTGGAACTGCCACAACTTGACTTGTCCAGTGTCTTATGCATAAGCTGTTTTGTAGACAACAGGACCAATAAATACAATAACAACAGGCAACAACAACAACAAATAATAACCCATTCATGCACTTTGCTCACCTGGCAGTGATTCATGGTGTGGCAACAGAGGGCTGTTACTCAAGGTGAGACCTACAACCGTAAACATTCTTTGCCATTTGTTATAATGGAAGTTGTAAAACCTATATACAGGGATCTTAGTGACACAAGATTATTAGAGAAATATTTACATGGTAGGACTCAAAATCCAAATGAAAGTTTCAACATTTGAGCATGGGAATGGATACAAAAAACGGTTCTAGTAGGACTAAATACTTTGAAAATAGGTGTGCTGTATGCTGTTCTATGTTGCAGTGACGGTGCAGTGTCAAGGCTTAATGTTATGGAACTGATGGGAGTGCATGGTGGACTAAATATGCATAGAGCTCTAATGGCCATTGACAAGGAGACTCTTTGAAGTGGAAAAATCAGTGTTAAAAGCCACCAAAGGAGCAAGAATAAAAGTAAGAAATATGAAAAGGAGAAGGGAGGAAGAACAACAAAGGAAACAAGATGAATATGGACGTGGGATGCATTAGTACCATGCAATTTCAATAGAAAAAGCAAGTTTGAACTTTAACTTGAATTTTCCAAGAGTTAAATTATGTCACCTTCTGGTACACTTTGGTTAAAAACTGTCAGATACAGAGAGCTAAAATTTTGTATACTGTCTTAAAACATGCTCAATTAAAAAGTAGACCACTCTTCTGACTTCAATTTGAAAATAAAATGCTTTTTTGAAGGAAAACCCTGAATTCATTTCCAAAATGTTTGATAATCATACCTAATTTTTTTTGTACCACAGTTTACGACAGCACCAATAGTCTGCTTTAAAGATAATAGTGTAAAGAACTTACAGGAAAAAATAAGCATTCTACTTTATTCTACTTTAAGCATTCTACTTTATTTTTCATTTCAGCCTCATGTTACACTTTCCACCTTCTAATACCATGTCACCCTCACAACATCCCCACAACAACCCCATTAAGTTTTATTTACATTCCCTCCGCAAACATGCCTTCGTCCTAGCCAGATTACGCTTCCATATTTTATTTACTCAGGCTTGTCTGACATTTGGCATCACCCCCAAAGGCCTCACACTTAAAAGTTCCCATCTCTGGCTGTAACCATTCTTTCCATCAGTCCCTATAGCAGTTCCAAACTGAACAATCCATTGCCTCACCCACCTAATCCTTCACCTACACATCAACTCAGCCAATGAATACACCCGTCAACTCCTATCCTTAGTAAAAGTCCTCAATCTTTCCTCTCCCACATCCACAGGCCTCCTACAGGCCTACAGCAAATTAGAACAGCATGCCACCCTCCACCTCAAAAAACTATACAATCTCCTGGTTTCCCACCTCCGGAAAGACAACTCACTCACCCTTCACAATCTTTCCAGCAAACCTCAACCTCCACTCATTGCACACAGACCCAGTCTCTCCCATCTACTCAATCTCCCACTTAGAGCTCCATTCCCCCCCAAAACCTCAAAATTCTAATCAATACAATCTCAGGGTGTATATGACCTGGGACAACCGGGAGATCCGGGAAAAATCCGGGACTTTTTTCATCCAGGAGAAAACCGGGAAAAACCCGGGAATTGTTTAGAATTCTGGGAATTTTTCACTGTTTTAGTTTTCAGTTAAATTTTTGTGATTTTTACTGGTAAGAACAAAGAATATTACTGTATCCCACTATTGCAGAATATTACTGCAGCAACAAAACATGAGCGAGAGGAAAAAAAACGAAAATAAAACTTAAGTTGCAAAGGAAATGCGCCGTATACAACAACAAAACACAGTGCTCATACAAGCATCTGCCAGCAGCAAAGTGTGTCAAAGGCTTTAGGAAGACTATGAAAGGCTTCATAATAACAAATTGCCTCCGATGAGCATGACGTGACAACTGTTTAAAGATTCGTTTGAGCAGTTGCGGGCGGGCTCTTGCACATGCGCAGTTGAGTCTCGTATGAGTAGTACCTTCCTTTGCTTTTGGTTATGGAAGTATGGCTGGGTGCCACTACTTAATATTGCACTGGTTCTGAAATATAGTAAATCTGGCGCTGATGCCCAGAGCAGTCTGAGTTGTGGTGGGGAGATGGGTCGTATCCACATGAACTGTGTTTAAGTTCAGTCATTTTGTTGTTTCCTCTTCGTTTATTGTTCTCACGTTAAATGATAACAAACGGATTTTTGGGGCCGGGAGTTATCAAATGAATTAAAATACATTCCCATAATTTCGGAAGTCTAAAATATGTTATTTCTTTTAGATTTTATTTCCACCTTCCTGATGGTCAAGCATTAATCACCTTGCAGAACAATGAAGTTATTTTTGTTGGTTTGCTAAAGAGCTCCGGCTTTCATTAATCTTTTCTGCTTTATTTGAAACGAAGTGTTTAATTTCACACTATTGGCTAGTTTCAACTGTTCACTGCACTTCAAGTGCACGTATGTCATTATGCCATAATAAAGAACCAAACATGAGATAATACAGTACTGGTAGCCCAAGAAAATTTACATATGAATCTGGACGTATAAATGTGCATTTTAAGCCAAATTATCCATTTTAGTATGGTTCGCGAAATTCTGATGCTCTTGAAGTATCTTCTGTTGTCTTGTGTCTTTTATGACATAATGCAAGGTCTTTTAATGTTTCACACATACGAACATATGGGGTTCCTCCGTCATTGTAGCCTCATAAGCACAGTGACGCCTATTATATGGCTCTCTCTTCCAACTCCTGAAACGAACCTATTTCGAACAGGTCACAGGAAAATATTGCGAATGGTGGTTTGAAAAGCATTACATTCAAACCAAATTTCCTTTTACGCAAGATGAACTATGTGCAAGAATGTGCGATGAATTTCTTAAATCACAAAGCATTTGACTCTCATTTAAAAATCAACTCTTCGAGGACAACCATTTAGAAGAATTTCGAGTCCAGAAGATCAGACATTTACATCATTATTAAAAATTTTACTGGCACATTTGTGTGATGTATCTTGAAGTGTAACATGTGCAAAAAAGATCAACATTATATGTGGAAGCTTAACTTCTCTTCCAGCTTATTAATCTTTGAGACCAATATTATATGTGAATGCTATGTATATTAATTTAAACCATTAACTTTTCTTATTTGTGTGTTTGCACTACTTAAGAGTGATCTTGCTATTGGATGACTACATCACATGTCTTCAGCTGGCGAGATGACGTGACATGAGCTATGACTGACTTCCAAAAGCACATCGCAATCTCCATTTCAATGCTTCAGACAGTGAATTGAAATTTATACCTTCATAATACGGAAATATGCAGCATAATGTTGTTGCACATCAGAGGTCTTTCAAAACGTGTTCCCCCCCCCCCCCCCCCTCCCTCCCCCTCCCAAGTTTTGTTTTATAAAGTGCCAGGAAATTCTACGACAGTTTATAAAACCATAAACATTCAAAGAATTTATGAGTTTTACAGTGTCGAGGAAGAAAATACTGTCACTTAGCATGGAAAAAGTGTATTTTCACCCAGGAGAAAGTGTATTTTTGACCAGGAAATCCGGGAAATATTTTTCCTTGTCCACGTGTACACCCTGAATCTGGAACCACAACACCCTAATTCAGTAGTTAACCTATCCTCCAAACCTCTCTCCCAATCTGAAACCTCTGTCCCATCCAAAGGCCTCACCTTCAGCCCTACTCCCAGATTCAACCAAACAGCCCTCGTCAAAGATTTACTGTCCTACACTCATACTCTCTGCTGGAAATATCACTTTACCACAAAGAAAAATGATCATAATCCTACTCCTAATGATCCAACTCCCCAAGACACTATCCAAATTGAACCCTGCCTGGAACAGTTTCGTCACAGCAGGACCCACCCCCTCTTCCTCAAAATCACCCTCTCCAAACCTTCCAGGAATTTCTCACTTCCAGCCTTCCCTCTCAATCCTTCTTAAAAAACCTTAATCCTACTCCCTACATCACCACTGCTGAAGCCCAGGCTATCCATGATCTGAAGGCTGACCGATCCATCGTCATTCTTCCGGCGGACAAGGGTTCCATCATGACCGTGGTACTTGATCATCGGGAGTATGTGGCTGAGGGACTGCGTCAGCTTTCAGACAACACTACATACAAATTTTGCCAAGGTAATCTCATTCCTGATGTCCAGGCTGAGCTTCAAGGAATCCTCTGAACCTTAGACCCCCTACAAAACCTTTCACCTGACTCCATCAACCTCCTGACCCCACCAACACCCCACACCCCTACCTTCTACCTTCTTCCTAAAATTCACAAACCGAATCATCCCGGCCACCCCATTGTAGCTGGTTACCAAGCCCCCACAGAACGTATATCTGCCTACGTAGATCAACACCTTCAACGCATTACATGCAGTCTCCCATCCTTCATCAAAGACACCAACCACTTTCTTGAACACCTGGAATCCTTACCCAATCTGTTACCCCCAGAAACCATCCTTGTAACCATTGATACCACTTCCTTATACACAAATATTCCGCACGTCCAGGGCCTTGCTGCGATGGAGCACTTCCTTTTATGCCAATCACCTGCCACCCTACCTAAAACCTCTTTCCTCATTACCTTAGCCAGCTTCATCCTAACTCACAACTTCTTCACTTTCGAAGGCCAGACATACCAACAATTAAAGGGAACAGCCATGGGTACCAGGATGGCCCCCTCGTACGCCAACCTATTTATGGGCTGCTTAGAGTAAGCCTTCTTGGTTACCCAGGCCTGCCAAACCAAAGTTTGGTACAGATTTATTGATGACATCTTCGTGATCTGGACTCACAGTGAAGAAGAACTCCAGAATCTCCTCTCAAACCTCAACTCCTTTGGTTCCATCAGATTCACATGGTCCTACTCCAAATCTCTTTCCTTGACGTTGACCTCCATCTGTCCAATGGCCAGCTTCACACGTCCATCCACATCAAACCCACCAACAAGCAACAGTACCTCCATTATGACAGCTGCCAACCATTCCACATCAAACGGTCCCTTCCCTACAGCCTAGGTCTTCATGGCAAACGAATCTGCTCCAGTCCAGAATCCCTGAACCATTACACCAACAACCTGAAAACAGCTTTTGCATCCCGCAACTACCCTCCCGACCTGGTACAGAAGCAAATTACCAGAGCCACTTCCTCATCCCCTCAAACCCAGAACCTCCCACAGAAGAACCCCAAAAGTGCCTCACTTGTGACAGGATACTTTCCGGGACTGGATCAGACTCTGAATGTGGTTCTCCAGTAGGGATACGACTTCCTCAAATCCTGCCCTGAAATGAGATCCATCCTTCATGAGATCCTTCCCACTCCACCAAGAGTGTCTTTCTGCTGTCCACCTAACCTTCGTAACCTCTTGGTTCATCCCTATGAAATCCCCAAACCACCTTCCCTACCCTCTGGCTCCTACCCTTGTAACCGCCCCCTGGTGTAAAACCTGTCCCACGCACCCTCCCACCACCACCTACTCCAGTCCTGTAACCCGGAAGGTGTACACGATCAAAGGCAGAGTCAAGTGTGAAAGCACCCACGTGATTTACCAACTGACCTGCCAACACTGTGAAGCTTTCTATGTGGGAATGACCAGCAACAAACTGTCCATTTGCATGAATGGACACAGGCAGACAGTGTTTGTTGGTAATGAGGATCACCCTGTGGCTAAACATGCCTTGGTGCACGGCCAGTACACCTTGGCACAGTGTTACACCGTCCGGGTTATCTGGATACTTCCCACTAACACCAACCTGTCAGAACTCCGGAGATGGGAACTTGCCCTTCAGTATATCCTCTCTTCTCGTTACCCACCTGGCCTCAACCTCTGCTAATTTCAAGTTGCCGCCGCTCATACCTCACCTGTCATTCAACAACATCTTTGTCTCTGTACTTCTGCCTCGACTGACATCTCTGCCCAAACTCTTTGCCTTTACAAATGTCTGCTTGTGTCTGTGTATGTGCGGATGGATATGTGTGTGTGTGTGTGAGTGTATACCTGTCCTTTTTTCCCCCTAAGGTAAGTCTTTCCGCTCCCGGGATTGGAATGACTCCTTACCCTCTCCCTTAAAGCCCACATCCTTTCGTCTTTCCCTCTCCTCCCCTCTTTCCTGATGAAGCAACCGTTGGTTGTGAAAGCTTGAATTTTGTGTGTGTGTTTGTGTTTGTTTGTGTGTCTATCGACATGCCAGCGCTTTCGTTTGGTAAGTCACATCATCTTTGTTTTTAAATATATTTTTCCCACATGGAATGTTTCCCTCTATTATATTCATATTTATATTTTCAGTAATGTATACCTATGAGGCAGATAAATAATTAGCATAGTTTATTTCACTTGCAACAAAAAAAATACAATTTAAAAATAGCGTGAGAACTAAAGCTATGGTTCATACATAATAATGTTTCCAAAAGATGTCTTATAAGATGGTAAGCACTATATGGGATAACAAATCATATCTTTGAGTTACACTGTTTAGAAGACAAAATTTTTTCAAGATTTCCTCTCGTATTACAAACCAGGCCCCTTAATGGACTTCTTATCACCAAAACCACAGGGGAAATTTTCTTTCCAGCTGCAGTCCTTTGTGAGGATGCAATTTGGTAGTGATGGCACAATTGGAGCTTCGAAATCATGTTTTAAGGTCTTTATACCCTTTAAGTTCATTAAAAAGTTAACGAGACTCTATGAAGATATTTCATTTTTGTCATTAATAGAGAAACCAGCTGCAATAGCAGCAAAGTTGTGCTTCCTTCCGGATACAGTAAAAGGCTGATATGAAGAACTTCTAGAGAGAGTAAACAGTGAAGAATCTACTGATCCTAAACAGGAACATAAACTATAATGGTCATGAACATATATTTTTTGTTAATGTACAGTTTAACTGAATAATAAAAGCAATATTTCAACTCAATTTTCATGTTATTTTATAGAGGTATCATGGTTTGATGAAAAAAAGGGCATAAACTGCTCATTAAATTTTGGATAATATATCATAAATAGAAGAAATATCTTCAGTTGTAAGGAATGATTCTGTATTTAAAAATATGGTCTAAGACAGAATTATAACATCATTGAAATATCATTGTTTTTCAATAAGATATAAAGATACAAATCTTCAGCTCACTTTTACCGGAAATGCATTTTTCAGACTTACACCGATAGCCCATCAAACACACCAATTAATCCAGAACCTTAAGTGAGGGTGCTCATTTACATTTGACCTCTAGCAGAAATCCAAAATTAGTGAGCATGGAGGACATGGATAAGGACTGTAGATTGGTGGCATATGTGGGAGTGTGGGACAGCCAAGGAGCATACCGAGATCACCCATGCATTTGCGTTAAGCACTGTTTACGGGTAGCACAATGGTTAACACAACTACATCATAAGCAGGGGATTCTGAGTTTGAATCCCAGTCCAGCAAACATTTTCACTTGTTGCTGTTGATTCCACATAAAGTCCTGATGCACTTGATGTTATTTATTCCTTTCCTTTCCTTCTTGCCACTTCTACCTTCAAATTACATAATATGTGCCCAAAAAAAACATACACCTCACATTCAGACAATAAATGTACCTCAATGGGTAATTAATCCACAGTCTTCAGTGCAGAACCACATTTACATTTGACCTCCAGCGGGAATCTAAAATTAGCGAGCAGGGAGGACATGGACAAAGACTGCATATTGGTGTTGCTAGGTGGGAATGTGGGTCTATGAGGTAATGTTCTGAGATAGTCTGTACATTTGTGAAAAACTCTGTATCTGGGTGGCACAGTGGTTAATGCAACTGCCCTGCAGGCAGCAGATCTAGGTTCAGAATCCTGATGCGGTATACATTTTCATTTGTCGCCACTGATCCTGCATAAAGTCCCAATGCAGCTGATGTCATTAGTTCTTTCACTTTCCTTTCCTTCCCCCCCCCCCCCCCCCCCTCCACCTTCAGTTTGTATAATATTTACATTGCTGCAGATTCCATGTGAGGTCTGTTCTTTCAGACATGTCTGAAAGAACGGACATCACGCTTTCATATATTACCCATTTGATTGTCAATCTCAATCTAGTCAATGCCACCCAGAGCCCTCGCACCTACAACCCTCTCCAGTGTGGACCAATGAATACTGAGTGGGCTTAGGAATGGAATCGTACTCTGAAATGTAATCATTGAGAAATGCTGGAGGTTGAAGAGGTCTGAGGCAGTGGGAGCATGGGGGGGGGGGGGGGGAGGGGCATTTTTGGTGAGGTGAGATGCTTGGAGCAGGGGAACAGATGGCAGCCCTGCTGTTGAGGCAGTAGTATCTGTGTGAAGTTCAATGTAAGCAGAGCATGAATCAGATGTTTTTGGAGATTGTGAAGGAAGGTTCTCGTCCTTCCTTTGTCTGCACCCAAGTGGGCTTTAGACACTGGACTGATCCTGTTCAAGGTTTTCCTTTCATTAAGATGGAAACTGACTGTTCTCTCCTTTGAAGGATCTTGTAGATCCCAGAATATGGTTGATGGAAGGTGGTATCATCTGTGTCATCTTGTAGCATGATGGGAGACCATCCACTTAACTGTTTGTGAACAGTACTTGCCATGGTGTGCAGATGCATGTTATGTGATGTTGGACATATTGTACAGTGAAGGCTCTGGCTTCACCCCATGCCACAAAAACCACTCCATAATTAGCCCTATAATGGGAAGAACTGCTGCGTGTGACATTTGCGAGCTGTCAAAGACTATTTTTCTGAATGACATTGAGACCAAGAGGTGTGCCTATCCTGTGATGTATCACATCATAGGTAGATATGAGATTCAGGTATCCTAAAATGTTGCACCTGTGAGTTCATCCTGGGGTCATGTAACAGATCCTGTAACTGTTTGTCCCATTCTTGTGCTACAGCCAAGTCACTGAAATCGATTAGCATACTAAAAGTATGAATTTGAGGCATATAGTCTGCCACCACATTTTCTCCTCTGTTCACAGGCCTGATGTTGATTGAAAACTGTACAATAGATGTCTGTAGTGGCAAGGGAACATGTCCTGACTAGGATTACAGGTAGCATGCACCAATAGTCAGGGATCAGCAAAAATTCTTATGGGTTGACCCTTCACACTTCACTTAAAGCATTTTACCACCCCAAACAGAGCTAGTAATTCATGGTCATAAGATAAACACAATTATGGGGACCCTTTTAACAATGAGAGAAAAAATATAGGATTTGCTGGATACCATTAACTGTTTGTTGTAAAACAGTGCTGATGGCAACATTGCTGCCATCAGCAGTGATAGACATAGAGGCTGATGTGAGGGGAGAGCCAAAGTGATGCCACTCTGTAATGATTGTTTGATCAACACAAAAGGTTGTAACATTTCATCCAAACTCAGTCCACCTTGATTCCCTTTTGTATTTTACCCTGTCAGTTCATTTGTTAGAGGAATTTGGATCTCCACAGGTTGTGGAATGTGATGCCAATAGAAGGTAATCGTTTATATGAATGTGTGGTGTCACCCAAGTTCTTTTAAATTGTGAACCTAGGCATCAGCTCAATTAATTCTGTCCTATCCTCTGTTGGGAGAATCCCTTTTGATGATATGGAATGACCAAAAAACTTATGATGTGTTATCGTAACTGACATTTCTTGTTATTCACTACTATGTGTAACTGATCCAGGGCATGTAAAACTTGCTGGAGGTGTTCTTCCTGTTCTTGTGGCAAATAATAAATAACCATTACGTTGTCCAGGTACAGAAAATAAAATGGGAGCTTGCACAGTTGGAATCAATGAATCCCTGCAACATCTGTGTTGGATTTTTCAATCTGAGCAGCATGTATAAGAAGAACTCAAATGACCCAAAGAGGGTAATAACACCAGTTTTAGGAATGTCCTCAGTTGCCATAAGTATTTGCCAGTAAGCCTTCAGGCAGTTTATAATACTGAAGGATTATGCACTGGATAAGAACATGAAAAATCTTGGATATTTGGTACCAGATATTGATCAGGAATGGTCTGGATATTGAGAGCCCTATGGTCTCCACACATTCAAAATGTATTGTCACTTTTTGGAACCAAATGAACTGGGGAAGCCCACACACTGTTCAAAGGACATAGAATGCCTTTGGTTAATTAGTCATTCACATGGCTGTTGCAATCTGTAACTTGTCAGAAGAAAGACATTGTGCCTTGTCAGACACAGGCAGCCCACCATAGTTTCAATTCTATGCATTGTATCAACCTTAATGCTGTGATAGGTCAGTGGCTGGGGAACACTGGATGCACACATGTGGGGTTCACTGTTACGGTCATGGGTTACACTGCGCTAACCTGTATGTTCATTGAAGGTGCAGAATCAACATAATTGTAATGTGTAGGTAATGGTGTCTGTGAAGAATCTAGCTGATTGACACACTTTGAATGATGTCCACAGCTCTTCTTCTGTTGTGGCATGTGTGTGCATCACTTTGGTGCCCACTGAGTCCATAGCCAGCAGCATCTGAGATTAACTCATCAAGGTAACTACACTCATTATGATCCCAAGTGTCATTAATGAAGTTCCATACTCTGACCTGTAGGTCCTCCACTTCATGCCAGGCACCTGTGAAGCTTAAATCCTTTGCACAGTAGTGGAAATAGCTGAAGGTTGTAATGAAGAAACCTGAAGTGTGGCCTCCACCAACTGGGTGCATTGCTCATGTAGTAACTTCTGTAGTGAGGAATTGTCATCTTGCAGTATGAGATGTCCCTTTCTGAAGCCACTTCATAATTTATTGGCTGCTATCAGAGGAATGAGATGGCTGAAGCCTATACACAGGGATTGTGAAGCTGCCTATGTGTTGTGAAACTGCTTGCGGCCGATATCTTCCAACGGTACCATAAATGACACCAGATGACCTACATAGAGCTGGACACAAATGGAAACGGCATGGGAAGTCTGCCCCTATCAAGGGTTCATTCACATCAGCTTGCAAGAAAGTGCATGAGAAAGTATTGCCATTGCCAAGATCAGTGTTGTGAGAAATAGATTCATATGTTGTAATAGTCATCTATCCATTCACTGTCTTGAGTTGCAGTGTGATACCTGCATTGTAAGGAAAGGATGTGTTATTCAGAAGCATGCTGATCTCAGACCCCAAGTCCAATTAAAATACTGGTTAGTATGATGACTGCACACATAGAAGTGACCATTACCGAAGGCAGATGGTGGAAACAAACTGGTTTCATTAACCCAGTTTGGATGTTGATGTACTTTGAGAAGGCCATGACATCTGAAACCTAGTGAAGGTCATGCATGGTATTTGGGTGATAAGGGGAAGAGCCCTTGCATGCTGTGGTTCTGAAGTGAGCATGGAACCAGCACCAACTCACAATCTGTTCCTACTGTCAGTATCCTGAGAGAAGTGTGGCATCCAGTGATTTGTTGTTGATATCAACTGGTCAAAATACGTATGTACTGGTCATTTGGGAGTGATGGCCAGTGGTGGTAGTGTGAGGCACCCTTGGAACACTCAGAACTGTTCAGTAATTGTGTACTGGAGTTAAGGACAAGATGTTTGCCACTATTCTGGGTGCATGATGTTGGAAAGCTTTGGGCACAGTTGGCACTGTTTGGTAGCCACTTGCCATGTCAGTGAGCAGTGCCGCTGCCAACTACATCGACTGTAGTTGCTAGTGGGTAGCAAGAACATCTGTCTTACAAAGCTAAGACACAATCTGCTTAATCTCCTGTGGGAATCATCTGTTACACATTAAAATGCTTGAATATCTTGGGGCAACTTGTTTATCAATATGGCCCACAGTGCTGTGTCAGGCATCACTGTAAGGTCCTCTAAATTTCTAAGGTGGTGCCACAACTATGAGACTATCCATCCATTTAACTGTTCCAAGAAAATACCTTGATGAATTTGTTGCTTGGATGATCTGCACAGCCTTTGAAGTACTGTTGTACTGCTGCCTTGGCACCTTTAGACTTCCTGTAAGCAGGTGGAGATTCAGGCCATTTGAAAGTGTAAATCGCATTTTGTTGCAAAAACTGAGTTTTTAAGGAATTAATAGTTTTATTTATGTATTTATTTAATTTGTTACACAGATAGAGCCAGTTTAATAGAGCTCCACATGATTTAATACTGGTTCCTCTATTATTTCTCCTATATGTCAATGATCTTCCACTTAATTTCCACCAAAAAAACTTAGTTGTATTGCAGATTACACCAATTACAAAAGACACACAGAAACAGAGGAAGCTGTAAATAACATGTTTAGGAGATTCATTATCTAGATCTTTGCAAATGGTTTTCTCTTTCTTTTAAGAAAATGCAGTGAGTTCAATTATTCATGTCAAAGGATATCACACCAGAGATAAATTTAAAGTATAGGCAGGAGTTAGTAAAGAAGATAGAAATTTCTGAAGTTTCGGGTACACATAATGGCAAAAATTTAAATTGAAGAAAAAACAAAAAATAAAAAAAACTCACACACACACTTTAAAGCTTTCTAAAGAACTCAGTTCAACCATTTTTGCAGTTTATTTCATTGCAAACTTTGGAGAGAGACAAATTAGTAAGTCAATACTCTTTTTTTATTTTTATTCAGTAATGTCTGACACATATTTGTGCAAGTGTAGCTTGTCATTAAGAAATAAAGTCTTCAATATAAACAGGTGTGCCCTAAGAATAACATGTGGTGCTCATCCTTGGTAATCTTGTAAATAACTGTTTCAGGAGTTAGAGATTTTAACTACAGCATCACAGTCCAAATTTGTTGTAACAAATTTGGTGGAGTTCAGAAAGAATAATGTCATACACAAAGTAGAAAGATCTTTATTACTATTAATTAAAATGAACTAGATCAGAAAAGGATGACTAATGCTACTACAAAAAGCCTTCATCACTTGCTCAAAACATAAATGCCTGACAGACAGCAAAGATAAATTTGGATGTTAGCTGAAAAAGTACCTTCACAGCAACACCTTCAAGTCCAAGAAGGTTTCTTATTTATAAATTGGTACCTTATTTAGTGAAATAGTGTTACATAATTACTTTTGTAATGAAAATAAATATTTTTTAATTTTATGTGAATTCATCTGTAAATGGTCACTATGGAGGCATGATTCTTATTTCTGATAATGTAATCATGAATGTCTCTATTTAACTGTGTAAAGCTGTTTGCTTTCAAGTGCATAACTGTTGCAAATGTATGCAGTGAGGTGTCAGTCATGATACTAAGTTCTCTAAATTTCTTTCTGCAAGATTATCTTGGAACCACATTTGCTATGGATCTAACATATTTCCCCAGACTGTAATGCAGTATGATAGGTGGGTGTGGACTAGGCCATAGGGCATTGTTAACACTGTGTTTATGTTTTCTGTGAAGAATATGCTAGTGCTTACCCCCCCCCCTCCCCCCACTCCCAAGTCAAGTACTTGTCAACAATGACACTCAAGAATTTGTGATCCGTATTTCTTGGAGAACTAAATTACTTCATTCAATGGATATACAGGCAGTCTTTGTAGATTTAGTTGCTTGTAATTGTATGTATGTTGTCTTATTTGGTTTACAAACAAATTGCTTTCACTGAAATATTTATAAACCTCCCTCAAATTTGCAGGCACTTAATTTCAGTATTTCTACCGAGTCAGTTTTTACTATGAGTGAAGTGTCATCATTGCTACATTGCCACTTCCACTGAAGCCATATTGTTTATATACAAAATGGAAAGAAGGGGTTCCAGAATTGACCCCTGGAAATCAGAGTGCACATTTACAATAGGACTACCTGTCTTATGCTTTACTTCTGCACACTGCTGTCTGTTTTCCACAGATGATTTTATTATGTCAGCTGCCTTTACCCTGAGCCCACAACAGTTTAGTTTGTGTCTTAGTCTGTTGTGACACACTCAATCAAATACCTTTCAGTGATAAAGGAAAATTTTCTTTGTTTATCTAATGCTCCAATAACAAAAATTCAAATGGCTTGAAGCACTATGGGACTTAACATATGATGTCATCAGTCCCCTAGACTTAGAACTACTTAAACCTAACTAACCTAAGGACATCACACACATCCATGCCCAAGGCAGGAATTGCTGCGACCATAGCAGCAGCGCGGTTCCAGACTGAAGCACCTAGAACCACTCGGCCACAGCAGCCAGGCTCCAATAACATCTTCTACAATGTTATTTGTGAATATGGAGGTAAACATAAATTTTCTAAAACCATGCTATGCCTCAGTGACCATGTTACTGTACTCTATAAAATGTAATATTCCAAATACCTTTCAAGGCTGTTTCTATAAGGTTATAAGGTATATTTGATAGTAATTGGCCAAATGTTTTCAGGATTCTTCTTAATGGTGATCTTATAAATGGGCATAACCTTGCTCTTTTCCAGACGTTTAGAAAATAACCCATTTTTCATAGTTGAGATAATCAAATCAGAGGTCTCACTAACCAATGAGTACAATATTTTACAATACTTTACCACAAAAGTTGGTATTCCAAAAAGACCTTCTGTGTTTTTGCTGCATTATTTTTGCTACCTCTGATTCACTTGCTAGTGGCAGAAAAATACATTGTGTGGCATTTTATACATTATTCACATTTTTTGGAGCTACTGTTTTCTTTTATGAGATTTTCTACTACTTCAACATAATGTTGATTAAAGACACTGCTAAAGACATCTTAATGTTTTCAGTCCTTCTTGGATTTCTCTAAAATTATATTACTGCTATTTTTTTTTTTTTCTCATCCTTTCCTGTACCCATTTATGTGGGACCATATAGTCTTAGAAATGTTTTTAGAAGCTGAAATTTTGTTTGAGTACAAATTGGACTTAACTTCTCTTATTATCCTACTACAGACTCTCTTCTTGCTTTTATAAGTCTCAATGCTAGCTGCAGTTTTATTTATCAAGCAGTTTTCATATAGCATTTTCAGACCATTACTTGATTTTATAATGTCTGTTGTTATCCATCACTTAGTATACCCTTTATTTGGATTTATGGGGGGTACATGGAGCAAGCAGTATTTATGTAGAAGTCTAATGTTGAGCAAAAGTACTTTCATCTCTCTTCTATATTAATTAATGAGTGTACTTCTCTCCAATATTCTTCCTGTAGTATTGTTTTCTGGCTTCAGCTGTCTAAATTATAACAGTATTTTTTTCACAGCAAACACTGACTCCTGATATCTCAATTGCTTCCCCATAATGATCTGAGATGAAGTGTTTATTACTTACACTGTTTGTCTACTCTGAGGAATATTTCTAGTTACATGATCTATCAATGTTTGTTGGGTCTGATAATGTCTTGTTGGGCTTTGTACACCTAACTTGAGACTGTAGGTGTTTCTTAGAACTCAGAAACTTCTTGTATGACAACTATCTTTTACTGTATTATATCCCCCATTATAACTATATATACAGGAATTCATTCATGGCCTTATTTATAAGCATTTCTAGCTCTTTCAAAAAACTGTTTATTTCCGAGCTAGGTTATCGTTACAGATCTAACATCAAATGCTTACCCCTTGCAACTTTATTTGCATACCTGCTGCTTCAAAAAGCATTTTTGAAATGTTTTCAACTGACCATGGCGTAAGTTCCCTTATCTCACTGCTTAAAACATATGCTGCAGTTCCCCCTCCCTTATGTTTGACTCTAAAGAAATAAGTTAATCTTTGGAAATACGGAAGTGTCCGATCCAACCCATCGGCTTTGACCCATGACGTCACAAATATGGCGGAAACGACCATAAACGACAATTCCAATATGGCGGATTTAAAAACGTTGCATACGTATCACAAAGACGAAAACACATAGAAAAACAACACACACAAAGGTTTCACAAGAACAATCTGCTAACATTGATAGCAAACAAAGATAATAATAAACAAGTGGTACTCAAGGCCAGGCAGGGGGGGGGCTGCGCCCCCCCGACCCCCCCCCCACCAAAAAAAAAACTCCCAACCTAACCTCGTATTCAGGGCTACGCTACAGATCAACGTGTAGGTCAATCAAAAGATAAAAAAAAGAAACAAATTAAAAAAAAGAAAAAAACAATATTGATTCATTAGACATAACGAGTAGCGACAAAACATATAGACCATAAAGATTGAACAATCTAATGGCAAACTGATAAAAGCCTCATAGACGACGTTAAAACAAAAAGTACAGTAAAAAGGTAAACTATATATTACAGGCCCTAAAACTCCTACTAAGGTAACGTCAACGAGGCAACATCTACAAACACGCCACACTCACAAACCAAACTCCGCGCCGTAATGACGTCACACACCACAACACCCTTACGTCACGGGTCAAAGCCGGCGCGTGAGATCGGATGTTTCTGTTGACCCTAATCTTTTATAGTTTTCTAAATAGTAAACACTTATTTCTTTCTCTTTCAGGTCATGCTTTGACACAATAAAAACTTGTGGTGTCTCAGTTGCCAATAAAATTTCTATCTCATCAAGTTTAACTGACACATACTGAACATTTTGGTACAAAAAGTTTATGGTGGAATTATCTATTATTTTTCCCCACCTGTGAGTTAAAAAAAAAATCTGGTTCCTGTTGTGTGTCAGTGTGTGACTTCTTCCACTTCTCCTGCATCCCTCTGGAAACTCTGCTGTTGCTGATGTTGCTGCTGTTATTGATACTGCTGCCAGTGATGAGGATGGCTCTGTTGCTGCCGCTGTTGGTGATGGTTCTGCTGTTGGTGATGATGGTGGCTCTGCTGCCACTGCTGTTGATGATGCTGTTGCCAGAGACATTGATGGCTCTGCTGCTCCTGTTTTTCGTGATGCTGCTCCTGGTTCTGATGATGTCTCTCTTGCTGTTGGTAGTGGTTCAGGAGTTAAGACTCTGTAACTGCAGTTGCTATTTACAATGTTGTTGATTCATCAGCTTGTTGTGACAAACACTGCTGCTTGTGAAGGTGAAGGCTCTGCTGCTGAAAGAGGCATAGTTGCTAGAAGATTTGTCTGTGTAGCAGACTCTGTTGCATATGTTGTGGTAGTTACGCATTTCCATTGGCAAAGTCAGAAACAAATAAAGTTAAGTACTATAATTAAATACTGTAACATTCATTGTTACCAAATTAAATTTAATGCTTCATAACTGATTATACAAAGAAGTGCAATGAAGTCATAATTTTTTGATTTCCCACAATGAACTGTTAGCTAATGAAACTGTTACAAACTACCAACAATGAAGTAAAAGTTACTAAAGATTGAAGACATCTGTAGAGACTGGCATTTGAATCTCAATGTGCACAAATGTAACATAATCAGAAGGATCCATCAATCATTGCAAGTAGTCACAAAAATAAAACAACTATGGCTACACATTCGGAGTGAACTGAAATGCAGTTATCAGAAAAAGCAGATGCCAGGCAGATTCAGTGGAAGGATTTTCAGTAATTCAAGCTGCTTATGTAGGAGGTAGCTTAGAAAAATTATTGCGTCATAGATTTTTGAGTATTTCTCATGGACTTCAGTCAAAGATTGATACTGCTGTCCATACTAGTAAGCCCTGTGTAAGCCTCTCCAACTCTGCATAACTGCCACATCTTACCTCCATCTGAACCTGCTTGCTGTATTCAAGCCTTGATATCCATCTACAATTTTTATAACCCATACTTCCTTCCATTACCAAATTGATAATTCCTTGATGCCTCAGGTTGTTTACTATCAACTGATCCCTTCTTTTGGTGATACTGTGCCACAAACACTGATAAACCAGAATGTTATGACCACTACCCAGTGTGATGTTAGATGCCAGCTGGTAGTGTTGTGGGCACATGACATGGTAACAAAAGTATGTAAGCAGATGCAGATAGAGGAATGCCCTAGGGAAGATATGGGCTGAAAATACAGAAATCCATTGAGATAAGCGACTTCAACAAAGGGCAGATTATTATTATTCAGAGCTTGTGAATGAGTACCTTGAAAACAGTGAAGCTAGTTGAATGTTCATGCAACTGTTATGAACATCTCTGGAAAGAGGTAGAGGGACAGTAAAACTACCGCTAGGTGTTAATTGGTCCAACATCTGTGACTCTTCACAGAACGAGTGGTTTGGAGAATTGCCTGCTCTGTAAAGTAGAATAGATGGTGATCCGTGGCACCTGTGCTGAAAGACCACAATGCTGGTGCACACACAAATGTTTTGGAGCACACCGTCCATTGTACATTGTTGAACATGGTACTCTGCAGCAGATCACTCCTACATGTACATCTGTTGACCCAGCAACATTGCCAGTTATGATTGCAGTGGACATGAGACCACTGGGCTCTACCTTCAATCAATGGAAATGTGCCGGCTCTATGAGTGAATCATATTTTTGCCACACTAGATCAATGGTCACCTCCGCAAATGCCGTCATCAAATTGAATGGTGGCTTGAAATATGCAGCATGGCATGGATGCAGGCTGATGGGAGGAGTATTATGCTATAGGAGACATTTTCCTGCTCTTGCATGGGACCTGTTGTAGTAATTGAAGACACATTGACAGCTGTGAACCACCTGCTTGATGTCTTCCTGATGGTAATGTCATCTTTCAGCCATATAATTGTCCATGTCTCAGAGACAGAACCATGCTATAGGGTTTGAGAAGCATCATAGTGAACTCATATGGATGTCTCAGTGACCAAATTTGCCTGATGTAAATCCTGGGTAGCTATCGGCCAGAATGCAAATCAGTGGCCCATTATTTATGTGAATTACATGACCTGTGCATAGACATCTAATTCCATATATGTCCACAAACCTGCCAGCAAACTGTTGGATCCCTGATACACAGAATCAGTGATGTATTTTGTTCCAAAGGTGGACAAACATATTGTTTTGGCTCATCAGTTTATTTCTTTTCTCTCCAATTACTTTCAGTACTTACTCATTATTTATGTGATCTGTTCTCTTATTGTTTAAACTGCTTATTGTTCATATTCCACTTCCATATAAATTTCTTCAGAGAAGACTTCCTAACACTTAAACTGATATTCACTGCTAACATTTTTCTTTTTTTTCAGAAATGCTTTTCTTGATACTGTCAATCTGCATTTTATATCTTCTCTACTTCAGCCATCATCAGTTATTTCCCTCACAAATATAAAAATTTATTGACTGCTTCTAGTTGCTCATTTCCTAATTTAATTCACACATCATCTGAATTTATTTCACTACTTCACATAACCCTTTTTAGTTTTGTTGGTGTTCATTTTATTCTCTCTTTTCAAGACACCATGCATTCAGTTCAACTGCTCTTATGAACCCTTGGCCATCTCTGGCACAATTACAGTATCACTAGCAAATCTTTAAGTTTTTATTTCTTCTCTGTGAATTGTAATTCCCTTCCCAAATTTCTCCTTGGTTTCCTTCACCTCTTGCTCAAATACACATTAAAAAACACTGAGGACAGACTGCTACCCAAACCCACTGTCTTCTCAACTACAGCTTCCCTGTCCTTCAACAGTTATAACTGCAGTCTGGTTTCTGTACAAGTTGTAAATAACCTTTGTACCCTGTATTTTGTCCCTGATAGCATCAAAATTCCAAAGAGTGTAGTTCTGTCAACAAGTTGTAGAATCAGTATTGTTTCACATGTTCCTACATTTCTACAGCACACAAGCTGATCTCCCCAAGGTCACTTCCACCATTTTTTACATTCTTCTCTAGATATTTCATATCAGTATTTTGCAACTATGACATTAAAGTGATGACTTGGTAGTATTCATACCTGCCTTCTTTGGAACTGTAGTTATTACATTCTTCCTGAAGTCTGAGAGTGTTACACTTGTCTCATATATCCTGCACAGCAGATGGAATAATTTTACCCTAGCTGGCTTTCCCAAGGATCTCAATAATTCTGACAAAATTCATCTACTCTAGGGGCCTTGTTTCCACTTAGGTCTTTCAGTGCTTTTTCAAATTCTTCTGTAGTATCATTTCTCCCATCTCATCTTCACATTCTTCCTCTTCTCTCTGTAACATCATCCTTGTGTTTGTTTCCTCATACAGGGTGTCTCTCCCAAGAGCTGTCAGATGCATTTTCCTTGGTGCTTTGGCAGAGATTTGCTATTTTGTTTCTGCAATGTGTAGTTGGAGTCACCCAAACAGACACTACTTATCACATGTTTCATGCAACATGCAGTATCAACGGAAAATGATGGTTTGATTCCTTGGAAAGAAATGATTTTTAAAGTGGCAGCACATGAACTGCTCCAGAATAATGTTATTCTTCCCATTTCACTGTCCCTATAAATACATATCACTAAAGGAATATACCACTCAATTAATTTGGGGCTGTTCTATCAAATGGGAACATAAAACTCCCCTTTAACAGGGGAAACAAACTGACACTATCCATTGACACTGGGCTGACTCCAGCTACACATTGCAAAAATGAAATTGCAAATGTTTGTTAAAATGTCATAGAAAATGCACCTGACAACTCTTAAGAGGGACACAGGGTACAGACCCTCTATGTATTCTTTCCACCATTCAGATTTCCATTTTTTGTCTAGTTCTGGCTTGACATCTATGCTTCTGATATTACTAAAGCTGCTTTTCTATAATGTAAATATAGGTTTCTCTTTTTTCAGCCTGTCTTCTAGGACAAGGCACAAAGTCAGTATTGTCTTGCTCATTCTTAGGTTTCTCTGGAACCATAACTGATCTTCTCTGAGGTCAGCTGCTAGTAGCTTTTTCATTCTTCTGTGAATAATTCATGTCAGTATTTTGGAATAATAACTTACTAAATGAATGATCCAGTAATATTCACGTATATTTGCACCTGTGTTCTTTGGAGTAGGAATTATTACATTTACCTTGAAGTCTGAAAGTATTTCATCAGTCTCATATAAATTACACACCAGATGGAATTGTTTTGTAATGGCTGGTTCTGCCTAAGATGTCAATAATCCTGAGAGAATGTTGTCTATTCCAAGGAACTTGTTTCGACTTACCTTTTCCAGAGTTCTGTCATATTTTTCTTGCAGTATTATACCTCCTATCTGATCTTCATTTGCTTACTCTTGTGTCTCTATTACACAGTCTTGAAATTTGTTTCTCTTACATAGAATCTCTGTGTATTCCTTCCACCTTTCAGACTTCACCTCTTTGCTTAGTACGGGCCTGTCATCTGAGCTCTTTAATATTCATACAGCTGTTTCTCTTTCCTGCAAAACTCTCTTTAATATTTCTATACACTGTATCTATATTTTCATAATCATTCATGCTTCTACAGCCTTGCATTTCTTCTCCAGGCCATTCCTCTCTGTCAGTTTGCACACGGTCAATCTGATTTTTAAAATATCTGTGTCCCCATCTGCCTGCTTTATTAGCTGTATTTTTATATTTTATCTTTTCAGCAGTTAGATGCAATATCCTGTGTATTATCAAAGAACTTCTACTGAGCTTTTTCTTTTTGACAATTTGGACCTCTGGTGCCTTCACTATTTCATCTCTCAAGGCACACACTTGTCTTCTGTTGTGTTTCATACCCCTGTTTCAGGAATTTACACTGAAGTGCCAAAGAAACTGGTACAGGCATGCACAATCAAGTTCAGAGATATGTAAAGAGGCAGAATATAGCATTGTGGTTGACAATGCCTATATAATACAACAAGTATCTGGTGCAGTTATTGGATCAGTTACTGCTACTACAATGGCAGGTTATCAAGATTTAAGTGAGTTTGAATATGGAGTTATAGTCAGAACATGAACTCAATGGGACACAGCATCTCTGAGGTAGGGATGAAGTGGGGATTTGCCCATATGACCATTTCACGAGTGTACCATGAATATCAGGAAAATGGTAATACATCAAATCTCTGACATCACTGCAGCCAGAGAAAGATCCTGCAAGAATGGGACCAATGAAGACTGAAGAGAATCATTCAGTGTGACAGAAGTGCAACCCTTCTACAAACTGCTGCAGATCCCAGAGCTGGGCCATCCACAAGTGTCAGCATGCGAGCCATGCAACGAAACTTCATCAATTTGGGCTTTCGGAGCCAAAGGCCCACTCATGTATCCTTATGACTGCACAACACAAAGATTTATCCCTTGCCTGGACCCATAAACACTGACATTGGACTGTTGATGACTAGAAACATGTCTCATGGTTTGATGAGTCTCATTTCAGATTGTATCAAGTGGATGGCCATGTATGGATATGGAGACAACCACAGAAATCCATGGACCCTGGATGTCAGCAGGGACTGTTAAAGCAGGTGGAGGCTCTGTGATGGTGTGGGGAATGTGCAGTTGGAGTGATGTGGGACCCTTGATACATCTATATATGAGTCTGACAGGTGACACATATGTAAGCATCCTGTCTGATCACCTGCGTCCATTCATGTCATTGTGCATTCCAACGGACTTGGGCTATTCCAGCAGGACAGTGTGACACATGAAATGTCCTGAATTGCTACAGGGTGGCTCCAGGAACACTCTTCTGAGTTTAAATACTTCTGCTACCCACCAGACTACCCACATATGAACATCATTGGGCATTTCTCAGATGCCTTTGCAATGTCCTGTTCAGAAGAGATCTCCACCGCCTTGTACTCTTATTGATTTATGGACAGCCCTGCAGGATTCATGGAGTCCATTCCCTCCAGCACTACTTCAGACACTAGTTGAGTTGACCACCCCTGGTAGCTGAGTGGTCAGCGTGACGGAATGTCATACCTAATGGCCCGGGTTCGATTCCCGGCTGGGTCAGAGATTTTCTCCACTCAGGGACTGGGTGTTGTGTTGTCCTTATCATCATCATTTCATCCCAACACGCAAGTCACTGAAGTGCCGTTAACTCAAAAGACTTACACCAGATGAATGGTCTACCCAATGGGAGGCCCTAGCCACATGGCATTTCCATTTCCATTAGTCAAGTTCATGCCATGTCGTGTTGCAGCACTTCAAGCTCACGGGAGCCCTATATGATGTTAGTCAGGTGTACCAGTTTCTTTGGCTCTTCAGTGTGTATTGCATACAAAGTGAGTGGCATCTCTTTCAGTAGGATGGTATAAACATGATAGTTTACTGTAAAAGTGAAACCAAATTTTATATACGTATGTTGGGGTTTCTGTTTCAGAAAGACTGAATAACACTTCACCTTGATTGTAAATATGTAGTCACAGGTGGCTTATGAACATATATATGTGATGTGCATAAATAATTATTGTCTTTTGATTTTGTGTGAAGACTTTGTAGAAAGTTATTTTAATTGATTTATTCATAGTCTATTGTAAGGTTCAAAAAATCTCTCTCTCTCTCTCTCTCTCTTTCTCTTTCTTTCTCTCTCTCTCTTTCTCTTTCTTTCTCTCTCTCTCTCTCTCTCTCTCTCTCTCTCTCTCTCTCTCTCTCTCTCTCTCTCTCTTTTCCATCAGTCTTCTGACTGGTTTGATGTGGCCTGTCATGAATTCCTCTCCTGTGCTAACCTCTTCATCTCAGAGTAGCACTTGCAACCTACACCCTGAAGTATTTGCTGGATGTATTCCACTCTCTGTCTTCCTCTATGGTTTTTGCCCTCTACAGCTCCCTCTAGTACCATGGAAGTCATTCACTCATGTCTTAACAGATGATAGGATATCCCTTCTCCTTGTCAGTGTTTTACACATATTCCTTTCCTCTTTGATTCTGCGTAGAACCTCCTCATTCCTTATCTTATCATTCCACCTAATTTTCAACATTCATCCGTAGCACCACATCTCAAATACTTCAATTCTCTTCTGCTCTGGTTTTCCCACAGTCCATGTTTCACTACCATACAATGCTGTACTCCAGAAATACATTCTCAGAAAATTCTACTTCAAATTAAGGCTGATATTTGATATTAGTAGACTTCTCTTGGCCAGGAACACCTTTTTTGCCATAGCTAGTCTGCTTTTGATGTCCTCCTTGCTCTGTCCATCATTGGTTATTTTACTGCCTAGGTAGGAGAATTCCTTAAGTTCATCTACTTCATGACCATTTATACTGATGTTAGGTTTTTTGATGTTCTCATTTCTATTACTTCTCATTACCTTCGTCTTTCTTTGATTTACTCTCAATCCATACTCTGTACTCATTAGACTTTTCATTCTATTCAGCAGATCATGTAATTCTTACAATTTCATCAGCGAATCATATCATTGATATCCTTTCACCTTGAATTTTAATTTCACTCCTCAACCTTTCTTTTATTTCCATCATTACTTCCTCAATGTACTGATTGAACAGAAGGGGAGAGTGGCTACATCCTTGTCTTACACCCTTCTTAATTTGAACACTTTATTCTTGGTCATCTACTCTTATTGTTCCCTCTTGGATGTTGTACATATTGTATATGACCCATCTCTCCCTATAGCTTACCTCTACTTTTTTCAGACTTTTGAACATCTTGCACCATTTTACATTGGCAAACACTATTTCCAGGTCGACAAATTCTATAAATGTGTCTTGATTTTTCTTTAGTCTTGCTTCCATCGTTGCTACCGCAATGTCAGAATAGCCTCTCTCGTGCCTTTACTTTTCCTAAAGCCAAACTGATCATCATCTAGTGCATCCTCAGTTTTCATTCCCATTCTTCTGTATGTTATTCTTGTAAGCAACTTGGATGCATGAACTGTTAAGCTGATTCTGTGATAATTCTCACACTTGTCAACTCTTGCCGTCTTTGTAATTGTGTGGATGTTGCATTCCCAAAAGTCAGATGGTAAGTGGCCAGAGTCCAGAGTCATACATTTTACACATGAACATGAATATTAGTTTTGTTCCCACTTCCCCCAATGATTTTAAAAATTCTGATGGAATGTTATCAATCCCTTCTGCCTTATTTGACCTTAAGTCCTCCTAAGCTCTTTTAAATTCTGATTCTAATACTGTATCCACTATCTCTTCTAAATTGATTCCTGTTTCTTCTTCTGTCACATCAAACAAATATTCCCCCTCATAGAGGCTTTCAGTGTATTTTTTCCACCTACCCACTCTCTCCTCTGCCGGCCGGGGTGGCCGAGTGGTTCTAGGTGCTTCAGTCTGGAACCGCGCGACCGCTATGGTTCCAGGTTCGAATCCTGCTTCGGGCATGGATGTGTGTGATGTCCTTAGGTTAGTTAGGTTTAAGTAGTTCTAAGTTCTAGGGGACTGACGACCTCAGAAGTTAAGTCCCATAGTGCTCCTCTGCATTTAACCGTGGAATTCCCATTGCACTCCTTATGTTACCAACCTTGCTTTTAATGTCACTGACGGTTGTTTTGACTTTTCTGTATGCTGTGTCTGTCCTTCTGATAATCATTTCTTTTTCAATGTCTTCACACTTTTCCTGCAGCCATTTCATCTTAGCTTCCCTGCACTTCCTATTTATTTCATTCCTCAGCAACTTGTATTTCTGTATTCCTGAGTTTCCCGGAACATTTTTGTACTTCCTCTTTTCATCAATTAACTGAAGTATTTCTTCTGTTACCCATGGTTTCTTCGCAGTTATCTTCTTTGAACCTATGTTTTCCTTCTAAACATCTGTGATGGCCTTTTTAGGGATGTCCATTCCTCTTCAACTGTACTGCCTACTGAGCTATTCAATACTTCTGTATCTATAGCCTTAGAGAACTTCAAGCATATCTTGTCATTCCTTAGTAGTTCTGTATCCCACCTCTTTGCATATTGATTCTTCCTGACTAAAATCTTAAATTTCAGCCGACTCTTCATCACTACTATATTGTGATCTGAGTCCATATCTGCTCCTGGGTACGACTTACAATCCAGTAACTGATTTCGGAATCTCTGTCTGACCATGATGTAATCTAACTGAAATCTTCCTGTATCATGCGGCCTTTTCCAAGTATATTTCCTCCTCTTGTGATTCTTGAACAGGGTATTCAATATTACTAGATGAAACTTCTTACAGAACTCAATTAGTTGTTTCTCCTCTCTCATTCCTTGTCTCAAGCCCATATTCTCCTGTAATCTTTTTTCTACCCTTTCCCCTACAGTTGCATTTCAGTCCCCCATGACTATTTGCTTTTCATCCCCCTTTACACACTGTATTACCCTTTCAATATCCTCATACACTTTCTCTATCTCTTCATCTTCAGCTTGCAATGTCAGCATGTATACCTGAACCATCATTGTTGGTGTTGGTTTCTGTCATTTCTGATAAGAACAATGATGTCACTGAACCGTTCACAAAAACACACTCCCTGTCCTACCTTCCTATTCATAGTGAATCCTACTCCTGTTATACCATTTTCTTCTGCTGTTGATATTACCCTATACTCATCTGACCGGAAATCCTTGTCTTCTTTCCACTTCACTTCACTGATCCCTGCTAGATCTAGATTGAGTCTTTGCATTTCCCTTTTCAGATTTTCTAGTTTCCCTACCACATTCAGGCTTCTGACATTCCTTGCCCCGACTTGTAGAACATTGTCCTTCCATTGACTATTCAATCTTTTTCTCATGGTAACCTCCCACTTGGCAGTTCCCTTCCGGATATCTGGAAAGGGGCCTATTCCAGAATCTTTTGCCAATGGAGAGATCATCATGACACTTCTTCAATTACAGGCCACATGTCCTGTGGATACATGTTATGTGTCTTTAATGCAGTGGTTTTCATTGCCTTCTGCGTCCTCATGCCATTGATCATTGATGATTCTTCCGCCTTTAGTAGGGGCAGTTTCCCACACATAGGACAAGAGAGTGCCCTGTTAGCTACTCCACCATCTTTAACAAGGCCTTTGGCAGAATGAGGGTGACTCCTTATGTCAGAAGCCTTTGGCCACCAATGCTGCTTATTAATCAAAATTTAAGCAGCGGTGGGATTCTGACCCAGGACAGAAGACATTTTTGATTGTGAATGACACTACCCCTAGACCAAAGGTGCAACAGTCTCATAAGAATCATATATTTAATTTGATTACCTCTAGAAAAATTATGTTTACAGCAATTTTTTTTAATTTAATTTTTTTTTTTAATTTCACTAACTTAGCACACATTGAAGATATATTTTTGTTTTCTGCAAAATAATAAGTAGAAATGGAAACATAGCAGCAGGCATATTTGAGTTGACCAAGTCACAAGATACAAGTATGAAAGTATACAGTATGTGGTATGACAGCATAATGAACAATTTGACGTACAAGAGATGCTAAAGAACAAACCAAATACATGCCTCCTACAGTGCTTGCATTTCAAGAGTAATGTTGAATAACTCCATATGTGATGGGCAAATGAGTAGTTGGTTGGTCTTGGTGAGTAACTGATTCAAAATATAATGGGGGCTAGAAACATTTACTGCATATCCCTGCAAAGTGCATAGCAGAGGCTAATTCCAAATGTACCACATACTAGAGAATCTTCCAGTTCAATTTTGTTTATGCAGCATGTGAAGTATTAAGTTAATTAGTCTAATTTTGTCTTTGTGGTCCCTATGGGAGTGGCACAAAAAGGGTGATATTCCTCACTTAAACTAGTTTTAGAAACTCTGTAAGTACACTTTCATCAGACTACTGGTGTCAAACTTCAGGTGTCTGCCAGTCATGGTTTCTGCGTTTCTGCAATACCCTCCCATGGGTCAAACAAATTTGTGACCATTTGTGTTGCCCTTCTACACTTACATTCAATATCCTTTGTTAATCCTATTGGGTGTGAGTCCTACACATTTTAGCATTATTTTATGATGGGTCACTTGTGTTTTGCAAGCATCTACTCTGTAGGCTGATTGCAGTTCCCCAGTGTCCTCCAATGTTCCTCAGTTGTCACCTGGTTTATATGAGCATTCCATTTCACACCCCTAAAAATTGCTACACCTAGGTATCTGCACAAGTTTGAAGTGATATAGACCTGTAATTATACCTCTGAAGTCTCCTGCAATTGCTTCTTGAATAGTCTTCCACTAGTTTTGGATTTGGTGAACATTTGTTAATTAACATATACCAACACTACAGAAATTAATATTCAGTCATTCATATTTTATTGTTTCATTCAAAATTTCAGTGATCAGCTTGGATTCATGAACTTAAACTGCTAATTTATCTGAGGCTATCACTTCATATAATGTAAGAGTTGCAGAACAAAGCTTAAATGTGTCAAATTACTGATTTTATACTTTAACTACTGTGTACTGCCTAACAAATAACATAGGAACTTTGCTGATAATTACATAACATTTACATTTTTACTCTCAGCTACTGACTGAGTGATTAACTTCACATTTTTGGAAACAAATAACAAAATGTATGGTTTATCTCAACAATGAAAGGCAGATTGTGAAATAGTTCACAGCTAGGTACTGACTGTATTATGTAGATGCTTACATTTTGACTGCTGGGCATGACCCAAAAATTACACGACAAAACATAGCTTGTGTGCTTTGTAATCACCAGAAATCGAATGATTCAAGTTTTGTGCATGGTGCTTCTTTATAGGTTGTGACGTCGGGTGCCATTTCGTTACTTTATATACAAAAAAATTACACACGTATTTTATATATTTTTATTTTTAATTTATCAGCATGAATGTTTCTTTTGTTAGAGCATGATTCTTTCTCTCAGGGATATTAATGTGCATAAGTAAATATGAAACGAGTTCTTGAAGGGCCACTGTTATTCATGTACCAACTTTAGATTTTGAACATGATGACTAAAATATAGTTGCCATTAACTGAATTGAATGTAATTTTGGTAATTTCTATTTATTAATTGCAAAGCAAGGCTCAAGAGAATTTTGATTGTTGCCATGAAGAGGCCAAGATAAAACTTGCTGATCTCATGGAATCTGTATAATTTAAAAACCTGAACTTCAACGTAAATTAATTATCTGTTGCAATTTAGAAACATTCTTACAACAAAATCTCTCACATTTACAGTTACTGTTAACACTGAAAAATAAATTAATACTTTGGCGCGTAATGGCTGACCAGAGGCTGCATCGGAATATGAGCTTCTTGCAGTGCAAATTACTGAAAAACACTTATTAAAAATAATTAGCCACTGCGAGCATTTGAGGTGACAACTATTACAAAGAAATTCATTTTGTAATAATAATAACAAGTTTATTTAAGCAGAAATATGAATAACTTACATAAAATATGTGTAGCTGCTCAATGGCTGCCTCCTATATCGCGAAACAAAACAGTGTGAGTACCATAAAATACGTCCTTCCTCCTCGGCCATACAATCGCATCTCTTTTGATCCTTTTTTATTTTCATAGACATTAAATAAAGATGCTACTTTTAAATTATTGCTGCATATCAGCTGTTTTGAGAACATGAACTATATCTTTTACACTAATTATATTCATAAAATACTTTAACTGCAGTTTACAACCAATAAAAATGTCAATATTTATGTGACGTACAGTCACATGGGCCCCTAGTGAGGGTGTACATAATAAAGTCCACTGTTTATGTACACACTCACTATGGTTTTATATTTAGTTCAGTTTTGTGGATGGCCAAAAGTTTATGTTTGGCCCACCTATTTCAATTCACTGTTCAATACTCTGTTCATTACACATTTATGGGTGTCATACATAATTCACAATTACAGGTGAGTATGTCTATCAGCCCCATCTGTCTTTCTGTTTTATTATGAATAGGAACAATCTGGTATCTTACAGACCTGAGGCACTTTGACTTACGCTCCCCCATTCGGGTTACAAGTGTAAGGGAAAGAAACGGGCCATAAAAACCCCGCCCGGAGGCTTCGGATTATTGTTATTATGGTTAATTTTGATTTACACCGAATGTGTAGCACCTGCACACAAATTAACAGACAAATATATACATATACATTTATATTACAAAAAATCATCATTAAAACATGAAATTACATAACGTACAACAGTCTTTTTTCTTTTGTACAGATAGTTGCTTTAGTTTTTTTTTTCAAAAAACGTGCTAATGTTTGTACAATTTTACATGGTATATCAGTTTATTGTCGACAACAACATTTTTGGTTCTGATCAAAGTAAACGTTGCCGACGGCGGTTTGTTGCTGGTTTGGCAGTGTGTCGCTGCTGGCATAGACGGTAGCATATGAGACTGCTTGTAGCAGCCGGAACTGGTTTGTTGGCCCAACCGGTGATGTAAGCACAAACAGCTGCCTGTTGGTGGGCGGGGCGCTGCGGCCGCTGCACGGACAGGACAACCGCGTCACGCAACATGTAAACAATTCACCGAGTATCAGTTCATCAGCATAATAAAGTAAATATACCTGCTATAAGTGTTGGAAGACAATTCATTAGTTTCCCAAACACTGCACAGTCACTCCTGTTTACTGTTTACGGAATGCATTGTAAGAATGTATGAACAAACGAGTTCCAGTCTTTAAATAAGTTCTGGTATGAACTCACAGATTTTACGCTGGTTTAACATAACGTAGTTTTAAGCTAAGTGTTCACTTGAGTGGGTATAGGGTCAACAAAGATTGATCCAAAGATCATTGGAAACTTGTCACCTGGTTGAATGAATTGCATTTCTTGAGACACCAGGTTGACTGTCATGTCGAAATATGCCATCGTCCAGGTGAACAGCTGCACAAACCATGCACTGCACCACAGACACAGGCCAGTGGGGGCAGTATTATGCTGTGAGCTTCCATGGGATCTGTAGTAGTAATCAAAGGCACAATCCCAGCTGTAGAGTATGTTAACATTATCGCTGATCATGCTTGATAGCCTTCCTAGTGGTGATGGCATCTTCCAACGGGATAACTGTTACGTCACAAGACCACAATCATACCACTGTGGACTGGTGGGCATAATACGCATTGTCACTATGGTGAGTCTTCAGTTGAGTATGTCATGGTGACACTTTTTGGTTCATATCACTTGGCCTGCATCGCTTCTAGCGTGCATCTGCCAGTCCAGAAACCACAGTTCGCTGTGCACTACCTACAGCGTATTTTCACAGTCCATATATATATATATATATATATATATATGAATACAATAGAGGGAAACATTCCACGTGGGAAAAATATATTTAAAAAGAAAGATGACGAGACTTACCAAACAAAAGCGCTGGCAGGTCGATAGACACACAAACAAACACAAACATACACACAAAATTCTAGCTTTCGCAACCAACGGTTGCCTCGTCAGGAAAGAGGTAAGTCTTTCCGCTCCCGGGATTGGAATGACTCCTTACCCTCTCCCTTAAAACCCATATCCTTTTGTCTTTCCTTCTCCTTCCCTCTTTCCTGACGAGGCAACCGTTGGTTGCGGAAGCTAGAATTTTGTGTGTATGTTTGTGTTTGTTTGTGTGTCTATCGACCTGCCAGCGCTTTTGTTTGGTAAGTCTCATCATCTTTCGTTTTTAAAAAAAAAAAAAATATATATATATATATATATATATATACACACACACACACACACACACACACACACACACACACACACACACACACACACACACACACTCCTGGAAATTGAAATAAGAACACCGTGAATTCATTGTCCCAGGAAGGGGAAACTTTATTGACACATTCCTGGGGTCAGATACATCACATGATCACACTGACAGAACCACAGGCACATAGACACAGGCAACAGAGCATGCACAATGTTGGCACTAGTACAGTGTATATCCACCTTTCGCAGCAATGCAGGCTGCTATTCTCCCATGGAGACGATCGTAGAGATGCTGGATGCAGTCCTGTGGAACGGCTTGCCATGCCATTTCCACCTGGCGCCTCAGTTGGACCAGCGTTCGTGCTGGACGTGCAGACCGCGTGAGATGACGCTTCATCCAGTCCCAAACATGCTCAATGGGGGACAGATCCAGAGATCTTGCTGGCCAGGGTAGTTGACTTACACCTTCTAGAGCACGTTGGGTGGCACGGGATACATGCGGACGTGCATTGTCCTGTTGGAACAGCAAGTTCCCTTGCCAGTCTAGGAATGGTAGAACGATGGGTTCGATGACGGTTTGGATGTACCGTGCACTATTCAGTGTCCCCTCGACGATCACCAGTGGTGTACGGCCAGTGTAGGAGATCGCTCCCCACACCATGATGCCGGGTGTTGGCCCTGTGTGCCTTGGTCGTATGCAGTCCTGATTGTGGCGCTCACCTGCACGGCGCCAGACACACATACGACCATCATTGGCACCAAGGCAGAAGCGACTCTCATCGCTGAAGACGACACGTCTCCATTCGTCCCTCCATTCACGCCTGTCGCGACACCACTGGAGGCGGGATGCACGATGTTGGGGCGTGAGCGGAAGACGGCCTAACGGTGTGCGGGACCGTAGCCCAGCTTCATGGAGACGGCTGCGAATGGTCCTCGCCGATACCCCAGGAGCAACAGTGTCCCTAATTTGCTGGGAAGTGGCAGTGCGGTCCCCTACGGCACTGCGTAGGATCCTACGGTCTTGGCGTGCATCCGTGTGTCGCTGCGGTCCGGTCCCAGGTCGACGGGCACGTGCACCTTCCGCCGACCACTGGCGACAACATCGATGTACTGTGGAGACCTTACGCCCCACGTGTTGAGCAATTCGGCGGTAAGTCCACCCGGCCTCCCGCATGCCCACTATATGCCCTCGCTCAAAGTCCGTCAACTGCACATACGGTTCACGTCCACGCTGTCGCGGCATGCTACCAGTGTTAAAGACTGCGATGGAGCTCCGTACGCCACGGCAAACTGGCTGACACTGACGGCGGCGGTGCACAAATGCTGCGCAGCTAGCGCCATTCGACGGCCAACACCGCGGTTCCTGGAGTGTCCGCTGTGCCGTGCGTGTGATCATTGCTTGTACAGCCCTCTCGCAGTGTCCGGAGCAAGTATGGTGGGTCTGACACACCGGGGTCAATGTGTTCTTTTTTCCATTTCCAGGAGTGTATATATATATATATATATATATATATATATATATATATATATATGGTACAATTAAGTTCCTTCTAGGTCTGTTTATCACTTAGTATTCAGTGATTGACCCAGTTGTCACCTCTTATTTAAAGTGTTGACCAGTTTGTCGTACTGGACCTGTGAGTTCAGTAGGTTTTATGACATGTGTATTATTTATTCATTCAACACTGATTCAGAAACTTTTGTCAGTGTTGCATTTGCAGCTGCTTTGCTTGCGCGCGGGTGTACCTTCAAGTGCCTTCAAGCTGGAATCAGTGTGGAAGTTAAAGAGATATTATTCTGTTTGATCTTTTTTCTTATTACACGAATTCTTGCATCTGTACAGCAATTCGCTGTTAATGTGCGTGTCCGACGACAATGCACAATGATCCTTCCCTTTTCAAGGTTTATCCTGTGCAGAACATACTTACGCAGATTCATTTGCTAATCTCTTTTCTGTCACGGAACTTGTTTAAGTGCAGTATTCTCCTTCTGTCACAACTCACTCATACATACTCTTAGCAACTACTCTATATCTAACAAGCACAAGTATAAAATCAAATAAACATGGAATAAATCTTACTAACTAGGCGTACAACTTACATCTACCTTTACACACTACACATATTAGACTTAAACCCTTAAGTATCCCTGGATATAAACAGTTTTATTATTTGCCACCGCAGCATTCTCTGAATTTCTCTCCCCACAGTTTGTCTTTTCAACCATGGTATTGAATAGGAGGCATGGCAGAAAGTTTGGTGAGGTTTTGCTTGCATGTCGAACTCATACTCTTTTATTATCCCTGGTTTTACTGAAAACACTTGTACAAATTGGTTCAGCACTTCACTCAAGTCAGATTGCTGTGACAGGCTCATGTAAGAAGATTTGGCTACTTTTGATGCAATATGTTGCTTAATGATAGCATTTTCCCATTCCCAATCGGGTTCCAGTTTGCTGCTGTCTTGATTTACAACACAGTTGTTGCGATCCAACGCATCAGGATCCTGTAAAGTTACCCGGACATTCTGGCAGTAGTTCACATACGCGTCCAGAGTCCTCATTAATGCCAGATCAATTTGGCAGCTTAGATAGGTTAAGGTGCATCTGGCTCGGGGAGGTCAATTTCTGCATTCAATTCCCTAAGCACATCAAGGCCCAGGATGCAAGGTACTGTGGGATTTTTGACTACCAGGAATGAGCACAGTATGGCATCATTTTCCAGGGTAATCTCTGCCTGCACCTGATTCTTTATTAACTGCACCCTGCCCCGTAGGGCACCTACTATCCTACAATTTTCTACTGGCCAGCTCGGTAACTTTTTCACATGATCCACGCACTTGAATAACTGCTCATCAATACAAGAAGCACTCGCTCTGTATCCAATATTATTATTACTTGGACCCCATTTATCTTTGCCACGAAGGCAGCCTGCACGTGCTCTATTTCTTGTTGGTCCACAGGTTGTGGATCCACTGTCAGTTCATCTTTCATCTCGCATCCATCATTGTAGCGGAGCAGATTCACCCACAAATTCTGTCTGCCCCCCTCTTTCATCTTGCTGACCATCTGGGAAGGGCCTACAGAGGTTGGCCAGAGTTTTACGGCCTGTCGCACCCTGCCGACACGTGATCAGATACATCGGTTATTCGAACATTATCAGACACGATTGGTGACATGCACTGCGGTGCGTACACATGTGACTGATTTTTCGGGGTCTGAGGTGGAGGCTATGGCATCAGGATGACATTGATGTAATTAACAGGCACATGACCTGACGGCATGTTTTGATGTGCCTGCCAGTTTGCTGACCCTGCCCGCTCCCACTGCTCATTGTTAGTTCTCACATTTTTATTGCCAAAGTTGGCGTTTCCTCCCCCTTTGCCTCATCTCTTTTGATTGTAGTTTTCTCCACCTCTTTTTGGTGAAGACAGGTTTGACTGGCCATGCTGGTATGTATTGTATCCAGTGCTGTGCCAGTGACCATCCACAGTGGGCACACTGTTCATAGTGTTTCCTTTCTTAGAGAAGTTTTCCCACTGCGAATATTCATCACTCTTTGAATACTCATTCTTAACAGGGCTATTATTGGATCAGTTTTTTCTTTATGGTTCACTTGTCCATTGTTTGTACTCCCCTGATCTCCCTGCCTGGAATCCTTGTGTATTAAATCGAGGGAGTCTATGGTTGCCATAAACAACTCAAAGTCCATGTCAGGGATGTGTACGAGCTTCTCTCTTATCGTTATAGGTAGTTTACCCTTCAAAATTCTTAGAACATTCCTGGCAGGCATGGGTTCATCCCAGTATCTAGCTTTGTCCAGGTATCTTTCAAAATATTTTCTCAAGTTACCTGAACGGGGATTGAATGGTTTGCGTAGACGCTCCTGAACAGACCTGGACCAGTATCTGGCAAGAAATTTACTTTCGAATTCAAACAATGATGGGCACCGCTCCACGATTTCCATTGCCCACAGTACCATGTTGCCTGTGATGAAAGAGATCACAAACTGAATCTTTTGGTGCTCATTCCATGATGCCAGGAGTATATTCTGGAAACTTTTTATAAATATTACCAGATGGACATTCTTTTTCTCATCATTAAACATCTGGAACTGCCTATATTTTAATAGTGATTCCTCATGCTTTACTTGTGCTACAGTTGGTAGCACTACCTCTCCATTCATGGCAACAACGCTTGAACAATTGACTGGCGAGTACGGTTGCACTTTCTCGCAGTCAGCGTTTTCCATTTGGCATACATTTATCGGCACATTTCCATACTGTGTTTTGGTAGTATGTGGCGGGAGGGAGGGGGGAGGGGGTCAATGACTGCTTGGCCCTCTCTAATCAAGCTACTGCCTGTGTTACGCAGTCGTCGACTTGCTGTTCAAGTGAGTTGGAAATTTCATCAACAGTTTTAACAATATCTTTCACTTGTTTTTCCAACAATGACTGCTTGGCCCTCTCTAATCAAGCTACTGCCTGTGTTACACAGTCGTCGACTCGCTGTTCGAGTGAGTTGGAAATTTCATCAACGGTTTTAACAATATCTTTCACTTGTTTTTCCAACACGCACTGAGCTTTGTCTAATTGATCTACGCATTTGTCCAACTGCGTGAGCTTTTGTGGAATGTCTTTGTTCTGGTCTACCAACTCAGCCACTTGCTGTTTTACTACACTGATCTCCTGTGACAAATATGACACCAGCACCCTGTCATGTTGTTCAAACATTTCATTCATTTTTGCCAGGAACTGCATTCGCATTCAAGGTGTTCCTGTCTTTCCTTTTCCTCACGTTCGAGATGTTCTTCCACTAAAATGTCCTTAACTTGGGTAATTAATGCCTGCTCCTGTTCCTTGTCTCTCATGTCTAATTGTGCCATCAGCACCATTAGAAAATCGGTCATTGGTACAGGTAATTGTACAACATTTGCTGTTGATGCAGTAGCATCCTCCTTCCCTGTGCCAGTAATTGAGTGGATTTCTTTGCCCAACTGAGCTTGATTCTGATCAGTGCGTAATATTTTGTCCATTGCAGGTTGCCCAGCTTCTGGTTTTGAAAGTTGAAAACCTGTTATTGTGGGTGGGTCCCTCACTGGAAACTCTTGTATATTTTCGTCTGTGTCATAGCCTGACAGATCTTCCCTCTCTAACCATTTGTCCTTGCGTGTCTTCACCATTTTGACTAGTATTAATCCTGACTGGTAAGACACGAGTACACACAAAATCTATTTTCCCCCAAAAATGATGCACACACAAAGTATACTAACTACACAAAGCACATACAAAACACTGAAATCAAGTAAAGCAAACAAGCCACCTACTACTACTATTACTACTGAAACTAACAGTTACACTTTCTCACTCATAATATTTCTGTTGCACTGTGAAAAATTTTACTTCTGCTAAAACATTACTTTGGCAATAACTGCACTAGCATTTATTTGATTCACACAGCTGATTGTGTGACCTCAAATCCAGAACACTAATCACTCTCTCAGAATTCTAACACTGATATCTGTTCAGTAGTAGTAAATGAATCTGTTTCACTAGCCGCTGATGTTAAAACAATTTGAATAAACACATCTGGCAAATTTTAACTCAAGAAGATAAACGCAGTGCATGGCCCCCGGATCCTTTCTTCCTTTAGTTTCCAGCCCAGAAGCGCATGCATATACACCCTTACCTTTATTAGTTATTGTTGCTTGTGTTGTCTTTATCTCAGTCGAGACAATAGTACACATCTAGTCAGCTTCATGTCCATATATCTTCACTGGTTGGATCGCGAACAAGTTCTGTATTTTGTGGTACATGGAAATAGATTACATATATGGCATTAATTTCACATACATATCATTACATATATAAAAAATTTTCTTTTAAATATAGTTTTCTAGATGGATAACAATATCTCAGTCAGTTTCTGTGTACTTAATATTGGTACATAAAATTTCAGGCCTTCACATTGTTGGGCTCCATTTGTGACGTCAGGTGACATTTCGTTACTTTATATACAAAATAAATTACATATATATTTTAAACATTTTTATTTTTAATTTATCAGCATGAATTTTTCTTTTGTTTGAGCATGATTCTTTCTCTCAGGGATATTAACATGCATAAGTATATATGAAACAGGTTCTTGAAGGGCCGCTGTTATTCATGTACCAACTTTAGATTTTGAATATGATGACTAAAATATAGTTGCCATTAACTGAATTGAATGTAATTTTGGTAATTTCTATTTATTGATTGCAAAGCAAGGCTCAAGAGAATTTCGATTGTTGCCGCGAAGCGGCCAAGATGAAACTTACTGAACTCATGGAATCTGTATAATTTAAAAACATGAACTTTAATGTAAATTAATTATCTCTTGCAATTTAGAAACATTCTTACAACAAAATCTCTCGCATTTACAGTTACTGTTAACACTGAAAAATAAATTAATACTTTGGCGTGTAATGGCCGACCAGAGGCTGCATCGGAAGATGAGCTTCTCACAGTGCAAATTAATGAAAAAATGCTTATTATAAATAATTAGCCACTGTGAGCAAATGAGGTGACAACTATTAAAAAAGACATTCATTTTACAATCATAATAACAAGTTTATTTAAGCAGAAATATGAATAACTTACATAAAATATGTGTAGCCACTCAATGGCTGCCTTCTGTATCGCGAAACAAAACAGTGTGAGTACAATAAAATACGTCCTTCCTCCTCGGCCGTACAATCGCGTCTCTTTTGATCCTTTTTAATTTTCATAGACATTAAATAAAGATGCTACTTTTAAATTATCACTGCATATCAGTTGTTTCAAGAACATTAACTATATCTTTTACACTTATTATATTCATAAAATACTTTAACCGCAGTTTACAACCAATAAAAATGTCAAAATTTATGTGATGTACCGTCATAAGGTGCTTATTTTACAGAAAATTACAAATTGTTCAATTACTCATAAAAAAGACAAAAATTAGAGGACAAAAAGATACAAAAGGCAAAGAAGTACTTTTTTTATCAAAAAACTTTATAGCTAGCAAATAACTAAGTTATTAGCACTATTTTATGAGAGAGCAGTACTGTAAAAGGGGATTGCCAAAGTTTGCTAAAAAGATTTGAGAAAGTGAAATTTTCTAATTAGGATAATTAATAGACTTATTTAACTGCAAGTATGGATTTCTGGAAACAGAAAAATAAGAAATACAGCACTGTAGTACCGAATTTCGACATGAGAACATTCTAGTACAAGATAATTTTGAGTACAAATACCTTTTAAAATGTGAAGCTTTTGGAAAAATTAAAAAATTTGTTTAAAACAGGGGAATGAAGGCTTATAAAAGAGATATATATGGAAAGAAGCAAATAAATTTTAGAAACCTTGAAAATTTACTTTCTAATGGTTTGCATGTACAGTAAATTACAATTATTTCTTTAGAGAAAATAATTCAGGTAAACTAACTGTGCTGGTTATCATCAGCAAAGAAGGGATTATACAGTAAATAATAAAGTTTTATGAAGTATGCCATGGATGAGAATTTAGTTATTTTGTGTAACATGAATATGTGTTACTAGTACAATGATGTTAAAAAAAGTTGTCTGCGCGGGAGCCGGACCATGGTCATCTCAACAGCGTCGTCGGGGAGCTGTGTGGGTAGATGTTGCGAAGGAAGGTCTGGCCACCGAACGTGGAAGTCGTTGAAGTGCGGCGGGCTTCGTAGTGGGCCCGCTGGTCATGCAGTGACAGGTAGGCCAGCTGTTTGTGGGAGGAACGGAGTGACAATGATTATGTCTCCAGTGGGCGTGACGAACACACGAAGCATGTCCAGGTTGACATCGGGCGAGCGGGGAATACATTTCACCAGGTGGCAGGGAATGGTGGAGGTTGTGTCATGAGCACCATATGAAGGGAAACACATGACAAACAGTGTGTCATTGCATAGTATTATAGAGATGTCATGGATTATGTCCGGGGGGACAGGCACAAACACCTCGAGCAAGGGCACGTTCAAGATGGGGGGCGCGTGAAACCTCGACAGGGTGAGGCAGGCGATGGGGGAGAGGTTGAAGGGACTGGAGAAGGGCCCGGCAGCAAGGGTGTGATCATAGGTAAGCTCGACGTGGGGAGCATGTGATCACTCGACGGAGTGCGTGAGACCGGAGTAGAGGGTGAGGTCGGAGAAGAGCTCGGCGATTGGAGCTGGAAGTCACTCGACTGAGTGAGTAAGTCTGACATGGAGGGAGTGGTTGGAGCATCATGAGCCATGACTGTGAGTGGCGTGGTCGTGGCCTAAAGGGGGGTAGAAGTGGGCTCGACATGAGCAGGCTTAAGTCTGTTGAGAGAGACTGTTACAGCTGAATCTTTTATCTGGATGTTGGCTGAGCACCAGGGGACTCAGTACAGACCGGTATATGGGGGTTGGAGGGGAGCACGGACAGTGTAATCTCGGAGCATGATGTACTCACAATTGTTCAGAGATTTTGGGACGTGAACCTTAGGGCGGGAATGGCTGGCGGGCTGAGGGATGTGGAGGTTGATGAAGTGGCGTCTGACGTGGTCCACGAAGGAAGGTAAGTCAGACTGAGGGAGAGAAGCGGAAGGGCTCACAAGTTCGCCAATGTTTTGGCTGTACACAAACTCGGCTATTGTGCCTTCAAGGTCCTTCTTATAGATCGCATGAATGCTGAGTGGCACAAGGGGAAGGGCCTCCGTCCAAAGAGAGTCATGGCACAGAAGGGCCGTCTTGAAAGTGCGGTTCCAGCGCTCAACTAGCCCATTACTTTGCGGGTGATGGTGGTATGGATCTACATCTACTTCATCTACATCCATACTCCGCTAGCCATGTGACAGTGTGTGGCAGAGGGTACTTTGAGTGCATTCCTAGCCAGCAAACCAGCTGGCTCCATCCAAGCTACTACCCACCCACCCCCATTCCCTCTTCCTGCCTCCCATTTCTCTCTCCCTCTAACCCACCATACCTGACACTTCCCCACCACAACCTATCCCCCTATTGTCCAACCTGCAGGGTACAGGTGTGTGTGCATCTACTGATGACTCAATGCTCCTGCTTTTCAGTGAGTGGTCTCTTCTAATCCAAAAGTATTTATACTCTACCAGAGCTTTTCTACAACATTATGATTTAGAAAACACCTAAAAGATACACACCAATGCACATTTCTCTTGATGCCGTGGTTCCTTTAGTTCCATGTCTATTTGAAAAAGTTCATATTTTATGCATCAGCGGAAGTATAGTATGCTAAATTGACAGTAATCCATGTTTTTTATTTTACTTACATTACTCGATGGATGCGACGGATGCCAAAAATGTTACAAATCTCGTTGAACAGGGCCGACTCAAATTATCTACCCTGGTCAGTCGCGATGATAGCTGGACATCCGAAACGTGATACCCATGACTCGACGAAAGCTCGAGAAACAGTTTCTGCCATGATACTGGGGAGGGGCCTCGACCCAGCGAGTTGTTCAGTCGATAGACAAGAGAACATAATGAAAGCCATTAGAGGGGGGGTTAGGGCCGACAATGTCAATGTGAATATGCTGGAAACACCCAGGAGGGATCGGAAAGGCGTCAAGGGGGGCGGGGGGGGGGGGGGGGGGGGTGAAGTGTGCTTGTGTACTTTGCAGCGTTGGCACATGACGCAGGAGCATAGGAGCATGCCCATTGGTGGCAGTCCTTGTTGACATTTCTCCACACACCGGGGTGGGCTAAATTATGCAGTGCGTTGAAGACAGCTCGATGGAGCGTGGTTGGGATGAGGGGGCGTAACTTGCCTGTACTGTCGTCGCACCAGATCTCACCAGAAATGCCAGGGGAGGTGGTGCGGATGAAGTATAGTGAAGAGGTAGAGTCAGAAATCATGTTTTGTGTGTCGTCGTCAGCAGGTTGGAGGTTAGGCAGTTCAGAGAGGTCTAACAGCGAATGAACAGTGTCGACTCGTGAAAGGAAATCAGCAACTATATTGTCAGCACCCTTTATGTGTCTGACATTGGTCGTGAACTGAGATATGAAGTCCATGTATCTGAACCGGCGAGGAGACAGGTCAGCTGGCGGGTTTGAAACGGCCACAGCCAGGGGTTTGTGGTCTGTTAAAACATAGGAAAGGCGTCCCTCAACGTCGGTCTTAAAATGCTTGATCGCTTTGTAGGCCATGAGCAACTCACTATCAAACGTGGAATATTTCCGTTGTGCATTGGTGAGCTTGCACGAGAAGAACTGCAGAGGCGAAGTTTGGCCGTCGACTGTCTGGCTGAGGACAGTGCCGATGGCAGTATCGCTTGTGTCTGTGGTGATGAAAAGCTGCGCATTGGGATAAGGATGCGCGATGGTGCAGGCCTCGGCAAGAGCATTTTTGAGTGCAATGAAAGAGTCAGTCATAGCAGGGGTCCATGGAACGGGCCGAGATCCTGAGTCTTGGTGCCTGCCAAGGCGTCCGTCAGTGGAGCCTGAATCTCCGCAGCCCAAGGTAGATGACAGTGATAATAATTAACCGTCCCCAGAAAGCGCCAGAGCTCATTGAATGACGAAGGTCTGGGAGGGTTTAGTATAGTTTGTACTTTGTCAGGGGATGGTGAAATGTCGTCGGCAGAGTCCCAAAAACCAAGATAAGTGACAGCGGGTTGATGTAGCTGCAATTTGTCTAGGTTGATCTTGATGCCTGCTGCCGCGATAGTGTCCATAACAGTTTGCACATGTCGAATGTTGTCCTCGACGGAGGAGCTGAACACAAGAATGTCATCAAGATATGCAAAGCAGAATTTTAGTCCGAATAGCACTTCGTTGATGAACCGTTACCAGGTCTGGGTTGGGTTTTTCAGAGCGAAGGGCATGAATCGAATCTGAAATAACTCGATTGGGATTGTGATTGCTGTCTTCTCGATGTCCTCAGGAGCCATTGGGATCTGGTGGTAGGTCTGTTCACAGTCAATGACAGAGAACGTGGTCAAACCTGCGAGGGAACTGGTAAAGTCGAAAAAGTTGGGTATGGAATAGGTGTCCATAATTGTTCGTGCGTTTAGTCAATGGTTGTCTCCACTCATGTGCCAGGATCCGTCTTTCTTGGGTGTCATGTGAATGGGCGTAGACCAGCTGCTGGCAGAGGGTTTGATGACGCCAGAGCTTAGAAGTTCAGAAATCTGCATTTTAAGGTCGGAGGGGTGCTCGGGACAAAGTCGACGTGGTTTACTGGAGATTGGGGGGCCTGGCATGAGGCGAAGCTTGTGAACTGTGCCGTTGGTGATGACGGAAATGTTGCCGGCGGCACGGGAGGCGGTTTGTTTACAATATGAGGTGGGCGGGGCAGGTGAGGCGAGCTCGTGGTGTTCGGAGCCACTCGGCGGATCCGATGGGAGCCGAGGCGGCGATGTGTCCTAGGAGTCAACGTGACAAGATGGTCACCAGCGCGAAGCAGTGGCACCGTGGTCAGGTGAGCTCGGTAGAGCTCGTGAAGCGTTAGTGAGTCCATTGTCTGAGGGAGCGGCCTGTGGCAGCATGGTCGCGGGTGAAGCGCTAGGCGCGAGTGCACTGTTTGTGTTGTCAGTGGCGGTCGCACGGCGGCACGCAGGAGCCAAAGTTGCGTAGTTTGAGGTGCTGTCCGCGAGGGGAGGGGTAGGAGCTGTCAGTACAGGAACACATGACGCTCGTCACGCATGCGCACTTGTGTCCAGCTGAGTGTCAAATGCTGCCGTGTTAGGGGGGTGTGGTCCTGTGGAACTGTCAGTACACGTTATGGGAGACTTGATAGCACAGTTGAGAGGGGTAGTGGGAGGTAAGTACATGGAGGCTCGATTGCTGGGACTACAAGCAGATTCGGCACACTTACTGACCTTGCTCTGTCCCTGCTGCAGTGTCTGTAATTCCTTTGTTGCATCAGATAGCTGGAGCTGAGTTTTGTGGAGCCGGAAAGAGAGCTCGAAGTTTTCCTTGCATAGGCGAGCGACGCTTTCAAGCTCGACAAGGCACTTATGCATGGTTTCTTGTAACGTCGTCGACAGAGACGAGCATGTACGGATGAGATGAGCCTGGATCGATTTATCACGGGGGGGGGGGGGGGGGGGGTGTTGCTCGACAGAGCACAGGGGAAGTGAGTCTTGGACGGGTGATGAAACACAGTGTTTTGCACGAGGTCTGGTGAAAGTTTGTGGTATTGCAAGAAGTCAATGCCTAGTATAGGTTCGTCAATTTCAAACACTAAAAAAGTCCACTTGAGTTTGCAGTTTGCGGAGAGTGAGACGACATGTGAAGTTGAGCCCGAGCATTGTAGTTTAGTTGAATTCACAGCTTGCAGTGACATATGATGAGAGCGGATGTTTGACGACGCTAAGGACGTGGGCAGCAGTGAATCATCGGCGCCTGTGTCCACTAGGAAAAGGTATCCCGACGAAATGTCTTTAATGTAATGTCGTCCACAATCATCCAGTTGTTCCTAGACAAAATGTAGCACTGGAGGGTGCCTGTCATGGTGTGTGCAGGAGGCTTTTGGGAAGTAGCAGGGTGGTCTGCAGTTCTGTGCCATCTCACGAAACCATGTGTGGAAGTAACAGTATGGGTGGTGCAGTTGCATTTCCTGTGGAACATTCGTTGCCAGTGGCGGTGGCCAAGGTTCAGTGGTCACAGCAGGCACAGTTGCAGGAGGGAGCGTGACCAGGGGTGGAGCCGGTGACGTCCCAGTAGCTTGCTTACTGCTTCCCGGATCGAGCGGAACGGTCGGCACAGTGTGGCCCCGGCCGCTTCCGGCTGCAGGACGATGAGCCTGAACCTGAGACTTGTCAGGTAGGCAGTGGCTGGCGAAATAGTGCAGTGATGCATCGTGTAGCTTGTCAGAAATTGTCACTGTTTGCCTGACAGGTTTGGGAGGCCTCTGAGCCAGAGCAAAGCAGATCTGAGGAGATAGTTTATCTGACAAGATGGCGAGGAGAGCTGTGTCAGAGAGTAGATCGGCGCTGACCAGGGTGCGTAGCAGTCTCCAGAGTTGGGAAAGTTTGTTGTTGCCAAGGTTTGTTGTTGCTCTGTCGGGATTAAACGGCGGCAGCGTCGGTAAGCGTTGCAGAATGTTCGGAAGAACAGGTTGAGCTGAAATCATTCGTGCACAGCCTGAAACAAGCTGTTGTTGCTGTAGTATTCCAGGACAGTGTGCCTCCCAGGGATGAGGCAACTTGGGCTAGTCGGGTGTCAGTGTGAAGGTGACACATTGTGGTTGAGCACGATCCGTCGTGTCGTGGAAGGCTGACATGGGTGAGGCACCGTAATGTGTCGATTGCGGTTGCGGAAGCTCAACACATTGCGGTTGTGTTTGGATTGACATGTCGCAGAAGACCAACATGGATGAGGCACCGGGATGTGCCAAGAATGGTAGCAGAAGCTTGACTGGTGCCTGCTGTCCAGAAGCACAGTGTGGAAGATGATGTCGAATGTCGGACGGAATGTGTAAATGTTCACTGTTCGCAGTCACTCCACTCAAAATGGTGTGTGGATGAGGTGAATGTCGTGGCACTAAACACTGAGGTGTGGCAGTGGGACAGAAATGGAGGTCAGGCACAGATAACAAGTTATTGTTCCTGCTGCAGGCCGACGTATCGAAGCACGAAGGCATGTGCTGATGCTTAACCGAGGCAGGAGCGGGCGTGGTCGGATGCTGAAGAGGTTGACCTGTGAAAAGCAGTTCCGGCCATGTGGCAGAAATCCACGTGGGACTGCATGGATTGTGGCATGGAAAATTGCTCTCCTGGCGGTGGTAGGTTGTCCAATGAATCATTTGCAGAAATCGGCATTGGTCCCACACTGCACGGAGATCCATAAGAGGTAACTGCACTGTCGATGAGGGAGGGCACATGTGGTGGGAACAAAGGCATCAGATAGCCATAGTCATGCCCACTCCTAACCTCACTTATTGTTGCAGGCTCAATAACTTCTAGCAAAATCAGTGTAATCATCGAGTGAGAGGCATCGTGTTGCAGTCCTGGCGGGTGTACATCGCCCGGAACACGATGTATATCAATCTCAAAATTCGGCATTAGGCATTGGGCCAAAGTCATTGTTTGAATGCTGTGTCGAAGTAATACATGTGAACATAACCGACGCGCAGGCCGCGGACACAGTAAAACGGCGAAAACGGAAGATGTTACAACTTGGGGTCACCAGTGAGGTGGTTACTCGGGTGAGATATACCAAATAACACCTTGTAATCAGGAGTTCATTTATTCACCTCTTCACACAAGTAAGGCTTACACAGAACTGGATGGCGGAACTGCACAAAGATAATGTTTTGCTTAAATCAAAGATGACTCTCAGATCGATACTGGTGTCAATCTCATCGGTGCCACAAATGTAAGTGTATTGAGCTAGAAGCTATATAATTAGAAAGTAGCAATATAATAATGTCCAATTTTATGTGCAATTTTATGCACATTGTTTCCTAATGCTTGCCAGGAATTGTCCGGAAAATTAAATTTCATAATTTGCATAATTAAAAAAGTAACATGTTATTTTAATAAAAGTAAAAATTTTTGGAAACAGAAAAATCTGGGCTACAAAACTATAACACTGTATTTTGAAAAAGTTACATTTGAGGACTGGGACTGAGGCACAGTTAACATCCCACTTTACTCGACACTGGCACCAAGGCTGGTGGTCTTTTCCTGCCATGGCAAAGGGCATGAAGAGTATCAAAACTGTCATAAGAAGAGAGGAGTGTTTGAAGTATTAGAGGTGGTAGGAGTGGTGAAAAAGAAGCAGAGGGAAAAAATGAAAGAAAAATGGAAGACAATTAAGGAAAAAGATCAGGAAAATGAAAAACGCAGAAAAATTCAAACGAAAATCACATGGACAGACTAGAGATAACAAGAGGTAATTAGTGGGCAAGAATTTCTCATGAGAAACGTGGACTATATGACAGACAAAAATTACAACAAAAAATTGTGAGTTGGAAAGTTAACGGAAAAGTCTTGAAAACAGACAAAAGCTTAAAAATAGAGCAAACAGAGAGAGGAAGTCATGGGAGAAAATGGCATCTACTGTACTTGGTAAATAAAAGAATGCAGGAGATGGCAGTAACAGTCTATCAGTGCAGTTCGACAAAAAGCAGATGCACAAGAACATGAAAAAGTCATGGTGCATGCCCTAATACGCAGTCCATTCCATCTGACATTTTGCCCAGCACCACTAGAATAGCTTTTGGAACCTCTCCCCCCCCCCCCCCCCCCTCTAATATCCACAATATCCAGATCAGGCCCTATGCTCCATCTGCACCCATTTACTTATCCTACAGCTCCTATACCTGTGACTGTTCCTGCTGTGAGATTTGCCATATGCACCCTCTTGTCACCAACTGAATCAGCCCTGTAAATGGCAAAACACACATTATCAAAGGGAGTGCTACCTTTGAAACAAAACATGTCATGTACCACCTGTTATGTAAACACTATTCAGCCTTCTACATGCTCTGCAACATGGTTGTTGTGATCTCAGTGCCTCTTTCAACAAATATGCCATCTGTATTCTGCCACCTGACACCAGTTACTCAGGACTCCTCAGATGGAAACTAGTATTACAACATATCCTTGGTTCTCACCATCCACCTCACCTAAAATTATGTTAATTTCTTTGGTCTCAGCATTTATTTTTAGTAACTATTTCTTTTCTTCACTCATTTTCCCGATCTGTTTATCTTTCCAAGCCCCCACCTCCCTTGTCTGCCATGTATAATGCCCTTAGCTTTCTGCTCTTATAAACTCTTGTATGATGTTTTATCAGTAATCTCTATCTTGCTTATTGCTCTATCTTCCACCTTGAAGCTCTCAGGCTTTCAAATCTCATCCAGTGCAATCCCCAACAATCAATCTTTCCTTCTCATCCCAACCAGTAAGTCTCCCATGACTCACGATTCTGGGTGACTTTTGTGTAACTATCTCATTTCCTAAACCTCACCAGTTCTTTTCATTCATTCCTCTTCGTTCCCCTTCAACCCTTCTGCCAGGAAAAGAAGAAGCCCTGTCTCTGAAACCTTTTGCATTGTCATAACTGTTATATACATTTTCTCCTGTCATCGCCTGGTGAGTAAACTTTTATACATCCAATTACATTAAATTTTCAAAAATTAATTATTTTTTCATGTATTATTTGTTATTGTTTTTGTAGCTTACCACAGTGGATTCATTTAGCAGTGTGCATGCTTATTTTGAAATTCTGCAGATCATTGCCCACTATCTGCCACAGGCACCTGCAGACACAGTTTCATTTGCACAGTGACTTTACCTACTTTGTTTCAGTCTCATGGTACTGTTTGTGATATCATGATATCTTTCAGAACTGAGTTTTAGCTCCATTAAGGGTCTGTCACACATCTACAATATGATGTTATTCATATTGCTGGATGATGTGTGTAGGTGAGGAAGGTTTTCTGCTAGTGTAATATTTTGGCTGTGCCAGCATTGATTTGTACCTGGTTAATTATGTTACATTTATTCTCTGTAATTTAAGTTGCATCTTAGGTAAGGGGTTCAGTGTTAACTTGTTAATTGCACTCTGACAGAGGGTCTTGAGCATTGTTGAGTTGGTACTTCTTATGGATTGTAAGACTAGCAGAGTACATGTAGAGTGATTTAGTTCCATTGATATGTGAACTAATGCTATGTCACTCACTGAACATTTTTGTTCATCATTGTTTTGAAAAATTATTACTGTTGATTTTGAAACAATAAGATTTTGTATATATTACTGTGCTCTTTTGAAATAATTGCTTTAAAAGACTTTTACATGATAGTTTAGTGACTGTGTCCTGAAATAGTGTTGTTAATTAGATTAGATTTACTTTCATTCCAATTGATCCGTAGTGAGGAGGTCCTCCAGGATGTGGAACATGTCAGAAAAACAACAATACATGACAAATATTTACAACTAAAACAAATAAGCTAATGTACCATTCCACAGGTCCCAAGTGGAATGATCGTCATTTTTTAATGAACACTAAGAGTCATTTTACAAATACTAATGCACTGAATTTAAAATAAAAAAGTTTTTTATTTATTTATAAGGTAATAAACATGTAATACAACTACTTTAATACTTATTTACAATGAACACATTACTGCATTGAAATGGTGCAGAAGTTAGATTATACTTACACACTTACACACACACACACACACACACACACACACACAGACACACAAATTTTCAGTGAACACATTACTGCACTGAAATTGTGCAGAAGTTATGTTGTACTTATATACAAATCAGTTGGTTTTACTAAGAAATTCATCAATGGAGTAGAAGGAGTTGGCCACCAATAAATCCTTTAGGCTTCTCTTAAACTGAATTTCATTGGTTGTTAAGCTTTTTATGGCTGCTGGCAAGTTATTGAAAATGTGTGTTCCTGAATAATGCACACCTTTTTGTACAAGACTAAGTGACTTTAAATCCTTGTGAAGATTATTCTTATTTCTAGTATTGATTCCATGAATTGAGCTGTTGGTTTGAAAAAGTGATATATTTTTAATGACAAATTTCATTAAGAAATAAATATATTGCGAAGCTGTAATTAGTATCACTAGTTCCCTAAACAGGCTTCTGCAGGATGTTCTTGAGTTCACACCACATATAATTCTTACTGCACGTGTTTGTGCCCGGAAAACTTTAGCTTGGCTTGATGAATTACCCCAAAAAATAATCCCATATGACATTATGGAATGGAAGTAAGCATATTATGCCAGCTTTTTCATTTTTATATCCCCTATGTCTAACAAAATTCGCATTGCAAACAGAGATTTGTTAAGATGCTTCAGCAGTTCTGTGGTGTGCTCCTCCCAGTTGAATTTATTATCAAGCTGTAATCCCAAGAATTTAACACTGTCCACTTCTTCTATCTTCTTGTCATCGTATGTTAGACATATACTCTTGGGACACCCCTTACAAGTTCTGAACTGCATGTAGTGTGTTTTTTCAAAGTTTAGTGACAATGAAAGGTGTCACTGCTAAATTGTTATTATGCCTTCACAACTCCAACTGCTTCCACTTCACAGCCTATGTTGATGACAATTCCTCTGAACCAAAACATTCTGGAATGTGTAAGGACAAAGTCGAACATAAACTTGAAAAAGGAAAATGAGGACTTTCAAATATGCTCAGGTAATCTTAAAACCAGACTTGAATTTTGTTGTGCAAATGGTTTACAGGTATTGAAATTAAGAATATTTATTTAAATAAAATGTTTATATATGAGCTAATATACTATTGTCATTGGCAGTTGGTAAAATATATTACAAATAATGAAACTTAGCTAAATACTGAATCTGATAATTTTGTGTGTATGTGACATATGCATTACATCTATAATAGAAAATGTAAAATAATAATAATAATAATAATAATTAAGAAGTAGGACTGTAGCAAGTGGGGCTATCCTACCAGGCTATAGGACTGTTGCAGGTGGAGTTATCCCACCTACCTGTATCTCACACAGTCTACTTCTAAATGGGCCTGTCCACTGCTCAACGCATGCTCTGTGTGGTGAATACCAATCTGTCCCAAGTTGTATTGTTATTCCATCCTGGATTTTCCAATGCTTGCTTTCAGGATGTCATAAGAGAAAAACAGGAGCTGGGTTTTGCATCATCATCAACTAATTAGCAAATAGTTTCTTGAGTTTCATGTAGGGTTTAATGCAGATGTGTTGTTTCTCTAATGCTGCCATCTCAAAATTTGCAAACTGTGCACCACAACATTCTCCTCAATATGGCACTGAATAATAACTAACAGACATACAACAAAGAAACTTCTGGCAGTTACACATTAAATATAGGCATGTGCAAGGATGCTAGTATGATTTTTGCCCCAACACACACTTGCCACAAAATTACAAATGTTCTGGAATTTTTTGAACAGTCCTCATATACAAAGATAAATTGGATGGCAGCCTTTCAAGATTGACCTAAGTGCTGTAATAAAGTAAGCAAATGGAGACAAAGGTAAATGTTTTGTCAAACAAAGGCTCTGATAAAATATATTCCACAGCACTAAGTATTGTGTTTCACGAAGTGCCCTCTGTAAAGTCAACTGAAACAATTAGACCATGCTACTTTCTGAAGAGCCCTGCAATGCCTTGAATTGAATCATGATGGGGCAAATACTTGTATGTTTGAAAACTGGACCATATTCTATTCTGTTGCCACAAAAAGGTGAGACTTCTTCATAGTTACTATGTCATAAGCTCTAGAATAAAATAAAGTCACTGACAGCAAAGGGGCACCATAGACTGTCCAAAGGAAGAGTGATGTGTTGTATTTCTCTCACTGTTCCAATGACCAGTAGCTGCTTGATCAAGCTGTATCTGTGCAACAGAACTGAATGTTATTGTTGTCATCATGACAAGATTGATAGAATACTCTCTTTTCTCTTGGTAAGAGGTTAGATAATGATTAAGGATGACACTTGTCTCTAGGTGTTTTGTCTATTTTACTGACATAAAAAAAAATTAAAGCAGAAATCAGAAACTGCTGTTAATGATCTAAAGAAAATTCACTTACCTGCTGAAAAACAATGTAATAATGAAGAGAAGACAGAATAATTATTAAATAATTGTTCTCATGAGACAGTTACAGAATTGTGCCATTTAAACTGACAGATTAAAAGACAGAGATGTTTGCAGTCTCAACAACTAAATCAGTTAAATGAAAGTAATAATTTGGAAGACAAAATAAAACATGCACAAAATGTTGAACAAAAAGAACTGAAAATACAGAGGAATTTGTTCTTAGTGTTGAAATTGCAGGCCTACAAGATGACTATAATAGGTTCTTGGAAATAGATTTGATCAAAATCATGATATGAGGAAATCATATCAACAAGATCTTGACAGAAGTAGGAACACTTCTGAGATAAATAAAATGTCTTACACAGTAGATGCAGAAACTTTACATATTAAGATAATTTTTAAATTTCAGTAGAAGGCTATCAGATACACAAATTAACTAACACTTCAGAAGTACTGTGAAAATAATTAAAAAAGTGAATTATTTACTGTATCTAATTCGTACATACCAAATGATGGAAAACTTGGAATGGACTAATGGAAATACAGAAAGGATAGATTGTTACTTACCACATGGAGGAGGCACTGAGTGACAAACAGGCACATTGAAAAAAAGACTGCTAGATATTATTACTTATCAGTAGAGACCAGATTATATGCATCATAAAAACTTTAAAATATGCATGCAAATATCCATGAAAAATACTTAAAAATGCCTGAAAAATGCCGAAATAAGCAAGATCAAATAATAAAAAAAACATGGTAACTACTACATGCATTATACGTAAAACTTGAACCTGTGTATATCAATTGAAAGGAAGAGTGCCAGCTATGCAAAAAATCGGTACATTTAGAATGCTGATATCATTTTCTGAATACTTTCTGGTAGAGATTAGGATGGGAGCCTTTCTGGGATTATTTTCAAAAAATCTGCAAAATGGGGACACATGCTGTGTTTCAAGAACTGTTCCTTCTTTGCTACTGTTGTCAGTAACAAGCGGATGTGATGCGAGTGAGTCACAGCAAAACAATCTATATGTAGAGTATCAACTTTGAGATGTGTCACACACAGAGGGGCATGCTCAAAAAACTCCATAATATTTCATTTACAAAACAACATACAATTATGAATTCTTTTGAATGGCATTAACTTTTAATTAATATTATTTTACCAAAGCATCATTTACAATTTATTTTACATTTTTCTACTATTATAACATAAATGACCAAGTACCTTTCCAAATGTTTGATAGTAAGATTGTGTCTTCTACCACTCAAAATGTTTTTATAAGCAGAAAAGGACCGTTCTACATCAACTGTGGTAACTGGACAGTATTTGAATTTGGGTGCTATGTTGGCACTTATTGTTTGTGGTAAAAGTTCACCTGTTCCATTAATAAAACTATCAATTTCGCACAAGGGTTCAAAGCCTGGGTTATTGTTTAAAATGTTTTCAAACTTTTCTTTAAGTTTTCTTGGAAATACCTCCAGCAATGAGGAGTTCACTAGAATAATTTTATTCATTAATTGAATAGATTCATTCAACACTAAACCTTGAGTTTCAAGATTTTTTAAATACTTGTAAGCATATAGGAAAAATGAGTGCTTATCACAGCAATGCCTTTTTTAATACAGGAATCATTAAAAGCTTCCTTGCACTGGCAAACTGCCAAAGCCTCTGCACTATCGAAGTCATGTATTACCCCTCGAGGGACAGACGACCTCACAGTTTGGTCTCCCCCCCCCCCCCCCCCTTTTTTAAACCTACCAACCAACCAATTACCCCTCTAATGGCCTGAAAATTGTAAAACAACACAGCTTCGACCCATGTACCCCAATGAGTTACCACTGGTTTGGGAGATAAAGGCACATTTTGTAGTTTTTCTTTGTAGGTCTTGATGCTAGCAGGAGCCTTTAGAAACACTTTCCTTGTGAATAAAATCAGTTTATTTACATTCACAAACATGGAACGTACTTATTCAGCAAGGCGATTTACTCCATGAACAAAGCTTGTCACATGACTCAAATTGGGATAAAATGCTCAGAGGGCTTTTCCTGCTTTGATCATATAGGGAGCAGTATCTGAAGTAAACACAAACACCCTTTCATCTGCAGAAGATTCTGGAAATATTTTTCTAATTCCCTCATTCACAAATCTGGCAATCATTGAATGATTTACTTTTTCAAGCTCATTGCAGGCTGCTAAATAGGAAGAAGAAGGCTCTTCTTTTAAAGCACCAACAATTAAATTTGCAATGTAATAGCCACAAGCATCTGTAGTTTTGTTGACTAAAATCCAGATAATGCTATTCTTGAGTTCATTGCGTATTTTTCCATAACATTAACGTAAATTGTCCATATGTAATTAGTACGCAATGTTGATTCATCTAGTATTATTTAAGCAATATTGGTGCAGGAAGCCTTTGAGGGTAGGGATTGTAAGCAATATTGGTGCAGGAAGCCTTTGAGGGTAAGTATTGTAAGTTTGTGAAGAGGAATATTACTTACAATGAAGGCTTCACATAGACCCATGTTAAATCGAGTTTTTTGGTTATCTTTGGATAGATCCCTGCTACTGCAATTTGTTGTTGTCAGAAGTTGTTGTGTGGTCCTTTCTTCTGAATACCTGTGATATGAAGACTTGTCTTGACATGCTGGTCTATTTGAAACTTTTTTTTGAATGAAACGTTATTCTCACAAACTCAACAGTATAAAACAATTCCGTCATATGTAAATTTTCCAGGACACTCAGCTATCCACAAAATGATGTTCCTTTTTTCAGGCAGCATGGCACACAACATGTTACACACTCTATGTTATAAACATGTTAAACTGTGTACAAGTAAATAGAAAGCTAAACTGAAACAATGGAAGTGTGACTAAATGCTTGCATAGTTTAATTTAATTGTTCCCAATTTGTACGGTATGACAGTGGAGGGGATTGACCGGAGCTGAGATCGCAGCAGCATTGACTCAGTCTGCCTGTTCCTGTTTCTCTTCTGTAATGATTTCACTATGCAGTGGCCTCTCAGTTAGCGATTGCATGTAGTTATAGGTCATGGTCAATCTGTGAGACATCAAAACTAGATCAAGCTAAAGACCATCCATCAAAATTTTTAAAATATTGTAAATATGGAGTGAAAATGTGGATTGTTACTAGTGTTTAGTTAAGATTTGCAATAACCAGTGAAAAGGAGCCAACTATGCAAATGCATGTGCAACATGCAATTGCATACACACTTCACATATGCATTGCTCACACATGCACCTGGCCACTATTGTCTCCAGGTGCTAATACCCCACTGTGCCAGTGTCTGCAGTGAACAGTGATCAATGCTGGGATGGGGGTTGGGGGATAGCAGAGTAGGATAGCAAGATAGGGGTGAGGGAAGATGCTAATGCTAACTCTGGGAGTATGCTGGGATATAGTGCAGATACGATAGTAATGTATGGTGCAGAAACGATAGTAAGCTATGGTGCAGACACGGTAGCAAGCTATGTGCAGCATGAGAAGGTTTTGCTGGAGGAAGGGAAAGGGGAGAGGTGAGAAGGGAAAATGATCATTCACGTGTACTGGCAGGATAAAAGTCATGTTATAACAATATAACAAATATATACCAATAACAGAGCGTGATACTAATCTTGTTTGATGAAATTTGTGATTTCATTCTTTTTTCAGTCATGTTTCACCTAAAATTACAAGTCTCTAGCACAAAAGACAAGTCTATGGGACTGGTGTATTGTATAGAAATATTTATTTAACTTAATTATCCTATAAATTCCATTTGTTTTATTTGACCATAAATGTTATATATTTTGGATTTCACCATATTTTGCTAACAAAATTTATCATAATATTTTTTTACCTATTAAATCAAGAACTATTTTAGGTTTTCAAAAGCGAAAGCAAATTTTCAGAGAACAGTAATTTGAAAGAAAATATAAAATGCTTATTATTTTGAAAGTTGTATACACTATTATTATTACAAAACTCTACTTCAAAATTATGCACAATAATATATAATTATTTTCCTTTTTATAAATTTTACTAAACTCAAGAGGCATGTTTTCTTTGTAACTGTTCACTCATGTTTGCAGACAACTATATAAATTTGACCAGTTGCTAGTTCTGGAATAGTCAGGAACTTTACACTGTAATATATCATTTGTCATATGCACCAAAAGTAGTTAGTCTTCATCTCGGGCTCATGCAGGACAGCGTTTGTTTGGATGCAGAACTGTAAACTAGTCTGTGCTGCGGACAGAATGTGTGCCAAGTATGACTTCTTATGTCACAAATGGTAATTTGCATTGGATATGCATTTGGAATGTTTTATGAATTTGTTGATTGAGGACAGTGGTCAGTACGAAATCTGTGTTTGATGAAATTTGACTCTCTTTAGCAATGCACAGAAAACTGATGCATAAATTTCATTGTTTTACCAAACCAGGATGGGAAATAAAAGAAAATTTGATGAAAATGTCAATAAGCATCTTCACTAACATTCAACAAACCCGGACTGTATTAACACAATTCATGTTGTCCGTTGCACTTCACATAGTGTAGACTGGGAACTGTCTGCTAGGCATGCCCGATGTAAAAACTGACAGGGCACGGCCCGTGCTGCCTGAGTTGTTGTTGTTGTTGTTCCGCCGGTAGAGGGCGTGGCCGAATTCTCGCGTGCCCTCTGGTGGATGGGACTTCACTTGCGGCAACTATTGCCCGTGACGCGCCGTGCCAATGTATGCCTCCCGTGATCTTTCTGGTGGCTACTGCATGGACCTTTACATCATTCCCTAGACAAGAAGAAGTTTGGAGCCACAAATACTCAACAAAATAAGATGAGTATTAAAATATTTGCTCATTACATCATCCAATTTAAAAATGCTTTTTAACATTGCTTTTTCTCATAATATATAACCTTGCTTTTACTAAGCTATGTGACAAAATGAAAAAAACTGCTATTAACTATTGTCCAACTTCATAACAATGACTTAAATATACATGGAGAGCAGGAGTGTTAGTACATCTAGAGTGGGAACAGTGTAAGGGATAATAGGTGGAGGACAGGGACTAGCAATAAAATTAAGGCCAGGGGGGTTATGGGAAGGATATGGTGAAGGGAGAGTTCCCACATGAGCGATTCAGCTAGTTGTTGGGGGAAGAATCTGGATGGCACAGTCTGTGAAGCAGTCATTGAAGTCAAGCACTTTGTGCAGGGTGGCATGCTCAGCAACTGGGTGGTCCAGCTGCCTCTTGAACACAGTTTGGTGGTGGACATTCATGTGGACAGCTTGCTAGTGAATAAAATGTTCTTGGACTTTCAGCCATATCATTAAGTTAACGTAAAACAACCAAGTGCGCATAGGCCATTGTCAAGTGGAATGACAACTGACTGGCTGCTAGTATGTCCTTATGTACTCTTGCTGTTGACTGTGACATCACTGGAACTCATGACATCACTATACAGGGTGGAGAAAAATTGTATCACGAAATTTTAAATGTGGATAGCTGATGCCAGTAGGAACCAAAATTACTAATGTTGTGTAGGTCGACAAAACACTATTTTTAAACTATGTGAACTTGGTGCCACATGCTCCAATTTGTCATGGGATTGCCCTGTTGCCAGGTGCTCTGAACAAGGCATGACCATGAATGCTTTGCCTGCCGGAGATCACAATGTGTCCAAGGCAGCCAACACACTCGATTGTAGTGCACCAGCCTTCCACTCAGGGGGCCTGAGGGTGACTCCACCAGGTTCCCGACACACCCATTGTAGTTTCATGATAAGAACATAACGGGAATGTTTGTCAACAGCTGTCACTCACATATAGAAAGTCTTTTACAAATTGTGTTGGCCTGAAGAAAGTCTTTTTTGTAGCTATGACATTGTTTACTTAAAGCAGATGCTAGAACTGCTGACCCTCTGTTGCGACACAAGCTTGGTAATGTCGAATGGTGTTTTGCCAAACTCTTTCAAAGATTCCTGGCATTTCCCTGATGTGATTGGCAGCATGTTGAACATGATCCATTAATTCCTCTTTGTTTCTATGTGGTTTGTGTCTGGGTGAGTAAACTAGAACCTTGAAGAATCCTCACAGGTAAAAAATTTGTGCTGTGAGGTCTGGTGATTGCGGGAGCCACATCCTACAACACCTTTGACAATTACCCAGCCATCAAAGAGTTCATTTAAATATCTGCACACAGCACAATTGTTATCTACAGGTGCACCATCATGCTGCAACCACATGCATAGCCATATGTCCAGGGGAACATCTTCCCGCAGGCCGGGTAGAGTTTCTTGCAAAAAGTGAAGGAAATTTTCCCCGGTAAGCCGAGGAGGTAGACAGACCAGCCCAACCTGATGGTCACTGACAATGCCTGCCAAAATGTTGAGCAAAAATCATTCCTAGTGTCCTTGGATGTTCATGACATGAAGATTTCCCCTTGCCCACTAATGAATGTTTCAAGTGTTGTAAAGATTGTCCCTGTGGAAGGTGCACTCGATGATAAACAGCACAACGGTTGGGAAGTTGGGATCTCATGCAACACATTGCAGAAACCACTGGCAAAAACCTAGCCTGTATTCATAGTCCATCACAGGATTTAGGTCTCTGACATGTTGGAAACTAAATGGGTGCTGGCTGTCATCCCTCAAAAGCTCTCAGACTAACCACTGTGTGACCCCCATGTCATGTCCAACTGTCTGAGTACTTGTCTTAGGTGCTTCCTTGAAGCTCTTGAGAACAGTCTCTTCAAGTGCAACATCCTGTTGTGTTCAAGATCTCCCAGAATCACCATGATGTCCTGCTAATGAGCCTGTTTCGTCAAGTCGCCAATGAACTGCTGTAAGCATTTGCGGGTGTGGGTGGCGTATTGCTGGGTATCATTCTTCACACAACTATCAAGCTTCATGTGCATTACCATCAGCTAGTCCATTAACAAAACCCATATCTCACTGTTCTTCAAACAAACACTGTGCCACCATGCTTACTGTATGACTAAATCACAGGTGACATGTGTGCTCCGAAGTGAAGCTCACATGTGAATGCCTTTGATGTGAAGTGGAGACAAAACAGCAAGAACTATTTGACATGTGTGCATATCATATTGGGGCAGTGATGGGGCGAGGGATATTTGTATGTTTGAACCAACATCCATAGCACTGCCTGTCAACCGATGAATGACAACAGGGCACTCTCATGGGCAATTGGATTGTGTGGCGCCAAGATTCCATAGTTTAAAAATGATGTTTGTTGACCTACACAACATTGTTGATTTTGGTTCCTACTGGCATCAGCTATCCAGGGTTAAAATTTTGTGACACAATTTTTCTCCACCATGTATGTGAGCATATGCTGACTCCAAGTTCGATGCACCCATTTCAAACCAAAGAAAAATGGCTCCCACACCACACTTAGCTACAAGAAGCCTTCCATATTAATGGTGTTGGCACTTATTTTTATTTCAATGGCCTCTTTAATTACACAGTTCCAGAAGCCATTAGACTGAGCAATGATAGAGGTTTTGTCACATTTTATCTGGTGACCATTTCCTAGAGCATGTTCAGCTAAAGCGGTTTCTCAGGATAGTGTAGGTTATAAAACATCTAATGCTTCTTACTGCAAGGTTTTACAGTGCATACTGTTTGTCCGATGTAAGAGTGACTACACTCACTAGATATGTTGCGAACCCCAGTGTTTTGAGATTTGCTGCATCTTCAATTAGTCTTGGTAATAGCCAGATTTTTGACAAAGGCCTGACGATCAGTTTGATTTTGTGTCTTTTTCAGCAGGTGACTTATCTTGCCTGACACAAAGCCACAGAATGACAAAAAAGCAAGTATCTTTTCCTGCTCATTGTTGGTCTGATTGAGATTCTGGCTTGAGATCACTTCATTTATTTGGTGATCGTTGCAATATTGCTCCTGAAGAATCTGTGTAGATAGCTCAGCTCACAGGGCAGATTATCAGCATCTGATATCATTCTTATGAGATGTACCTATGTTTGTAACATGGTGTGCTTCTGTTCCATATAATGATGTCTAATGGTGTGCAAGCTGTAGAATTTTTTATTTTAAGCAGAAAATAAAGTTCATCTTTGTACTTAAAATATCTGTGAAAGAGACCTTATCATCCCATTTTGTTACAATAATAGAACTGTGAGTCATTCCTTCTTCTCCATGTCTGTCTTTGAGCGCCAGTAATTTGAAGTTGTATCGTTCCTGTAACCTGCATTTTGTATTGAATGATAATGTTCTTTAGACTGTTTTTTCTTTATTTTGGTGCTGCAGTTTGAAATCCTACATTCCCGCACTAACGAAGTTTATTTTATTTGATTGTTGGTCTGTAAGTTAGTTGGAAATAATCAGGTCAGTGACACAATGGTCTAGTGCCATAAGCATGCTATTGTTTTCCCATTTCAGTATCTGTAAGTGAAACCAGAGTCTGTGTTTTAATTAAGTCCAAGTCCAAATGTGACGATTATTATTATTATTCTTATTGTTATCTAAACTATTTCTTTGCACTGACAATTAACAATAACACAGTATTACATGATCCAGCTCACTGCTTTCCAACAGTGCTTCTGGGCCTGGAGCTAACTATTCTATGAGATTGAAATCAAAATCATATGAGTAAAGAAATTATCTCTTACAGCATCATTTTATACCATAAGAAAAGAATGAAGGATCTAATACTTTCTTTCAAATTTTATAACTGTATGTTTTGTTTTCTTTCTGATAATGTGGTGTGCCTTTTATTCAATAAAATTTTACTCTCTTACATACACTGATCAGTCAGAACATTACGACCACCTATCTAATAGTTGGTAAGTCCACCTTTGGCACAGATAGTAGCGGCAGTGAAGTGTGGCAGGGAAGTAATGAGGCCTTGGTAGGACACTGGAGGGAGTTGCCACCACATCTGCACACACAAGTCACTTAATTCCTGTAAATTCAGTGGAGGGGGTGATGAACTCGGACACTATGTTCAATGACATCCTAGATGTGTCCTGTAATTTTCATATCTGGTGAATTGAGGGGCCAGCACATCAATCGGAACTTGGTGCTATGGTCCTTGAAACATTCCATCACACTCTCAGCCCTGTGACATTGTGCATTATCTTGTCAAAAGACGCCATTACTGTCAGGTAACATAACCGTAATGAACGGGAGTATATGGTCTGCAACCAGTGTATGATACTCCTTGGGCATCATGGTGCCTTGCACAAGCTCCATTGGACCCATGGATGCCCACATGAATGCTCTCCAGAGCATAATGGAGCCACCTCCAACTTGTGTCCATACCGCAGTACAGATGTGAAGGAGCTGTTCCCCTGTAAGATGACAGATGCACATCATCTCATAGGCATGATGAAGAAGGTATTGGGTTTCATCAGATCATGCAACACTCTGCTTCTGTCCCAATGTCCAGTGCCAATGGTCACTTGCCCATTTCAGTCATAGTTGCTGATGTTTTGATGTTAACCTTGGCACATGCACGAGTCGTCGGCTGCAGGGGGCCATTGTTAGAAGCGTTCGGTGCACTGTGTGTTGAGGTACACTTGTACTCTGCCCAGCAAAGTCTGATGTTAGCTCCACCACAGTTCACTGCCTGTCCTGTTTTACCAGTCTGCCCAGCCTATGATGGCCAACATCTGTAATGGGGAGTGGCCACCAAACTCCGTGCTTTCTGGACATGGTTTCACCTTGGTTTTGCCACATGTTGAGGATACTTACTACAGCACTCCTCAATCATCTGACAAGTTGTGCAATTTCTGAAATGCTCATGACAAGCCGCCGGGCCATCATAATCTGCCCTCAAATGGACAGCACACTCCCTGATATTACATGCATCATGTGCTTGTCTGACTAGGAGTCATTCTTTAGTAGGTGATGTTGGTGTTATCTGGACTGGTTCATACCAATAGTAGGTCACTGATCATAATGTTCTGGCTGATTGTTGTAAATGTAAAACCAAAAAACTCTATACTGGGAGGAAAGCAAATGTTACAAACTATAGATTGATATGTTCAGATTTTCTGTAGAGGGTATGGCCAAGACATCAATTTCATTTGCAGTGGACATGAATGTCAAGACAAACGTGTGGTTCCTGAAGAGGGGCAGCAGCCTTTTCAGTAGTTGCAGGGGCAACAGTCTGGATAACTGACTGACTTGATCTTGCAACACTAACCAAAATGGCCTTGCTGTGCTGGTACTACGAACGACTGAAATCAAAGGGGAAACTACAGCTGTAATTTTTCCTGAGGGCATGCAGATTTACTGTATGATTAAATGATGTTGGCGTCCTCTTGGGGAAAATATTCCGGAGGTAAAATAGTCCCGCATTGGGATCTCCGGGCAAGGACTACTCAAGAGGGCGTTGTAATCAGGAGAAAGAAAACTGGTGTTCTACGGATCAGAGCGTGGAATGTCAGAGCACTTAATCGGGCAGGTAGGTTAGAAAATTTAAAAAGGGAAATGGATAGGTTAAGTTTAGATATAGTAGGAATTAGTGAAGTTTGGTGGCAGGAGGAACAAGACTTTTGTCTAGCGGTTCTAGGCGCTCAGTCCGAAACTGCGCGACTGCTACGGTTGCAGGTTCAAATCCTGCCTCGGGCATGGATGTGTGTGATGTCCTTAGGTTAGTTAGGTTTAAGTAGTTCTAAGTTCTAGGGGACTGATGACCACAGATGTTAAGTCCTATAGTGCTCAGAGCCATTTGAACAAGACTTTTGGTCAGGTAAATACAGGGTTATAAATACAAAATCAAATAGGGGTAATGCTGGAGTAGGTTTAATAATGAATAAAAAAAATAGGAGTGTGGGTAAGCTACTACAGACAGCATAGTGAACTCATTATTGTGGCCAAGATAGACACGAAGCCCATGCCTACTACAGTAGTTCAAGTTTGTATGCCAACTAGCTCTGCAGATGACGAAGAAATTGAAGAAATGTATGAAGAAATAAAAGAAATTATTCAGATAGTGAAGGGAGACGAAAATTTAAGAATCATGGGTGACTGGAATTCGACAGTAGGAAAAGGAAGAGGAGGATACGTAGTAGGTGAATATGGATTGGTGCTAAGAAATGCAAGAGGAAGCCGCCTGGTAGAATTTTGCACAGAGCATAACTTAATCATAGCTAACACTTGGTTCAAGAATCATGAAAGAAGGTTGTATACATGGAAGATCCCTGGAGATACAAGGAGGTATCAGATAGATTATATAATGGTAAGACAGAGAATTAGGAACCAGATTTTAAGTTGTAAGACATTTCCAGGGTCAGATGTGGACTCTGACCACAATCTATTGATTATGAACTGTAGATTAAAACTGAAGAAACTGCAAATAGGTGGGAATTTGAGGAGATGGGACCTGGATAAACTGAAAGAACCAGAGGTTTTACAGAGTTTCAGAGAGAGCATAAGGGAACAATTGACAGGAATGGGGGAAATAAATACAGTAGAAGTGAGTAGCTTTGGGGAATGAAATAGTGAAGACAGCAGAGGATCAAGTAGGTAAAAAGACGAGGGCTAGTAGAAATCCTTGGGTAACAGAGGAGATACTGAATTTAATTGATGAAAGGAGAAAATACAAAAATGCAGTAAGTGAAGCAGGCAAAAAGGAATACAAACGTCTCAAAAATGAGATTGACAGGAAGTGCAAAATGGCTAAGCAGGGATGGCTAGAGGACAAATGTAAGGATGTAGGGGCTTATCTCATGAGGGGTAAGATGGATACTGCCTACAGGAAAATTAAAGAGACCTTTGGAGAAAAGAGAACCACTTGCATGAATATCAAGAGCTCAGATGGAAACCCAGTTCTAAGCAAAGAAGGGAAAGTAGAAATGTGGAAGGAGTATATAGAGGGTCTATACAGGGGCAATGTTCTTGAGGACAATATCATGGAAATGGAAGGGGAGGTAGATGAAGATGAAATGGGAGGTATGATACTGCGTGAAGAGTTTGACAGAGCACTGAAAGACCTAAGTCGAAACAAGGCACCGGGAGTAGACAACATTCCATTAGAACTACTGACAGCCTTGGAAGAGCCAGTCCTGACAAAACGCTACCACCTGCTGAGCAAGATGTATGAGACAGGTGAAATTCCCTCAGGCTTCAAGAAGAATATAATAATTCCAATCCCAAAGAATGCAGGTGTTGACAGATGGGAAAATTACCAAACTATCAGTTAATAAGTCACAGATGAAAAATACTAATGTGAATTCTTTCCAGACAAATGGAAAAACTGGTTGAAGCCAACCTTGGAGAAGATCAGTTTGGATGCCGTAGAAATGTTGGAACACGTGAGGCAATACTGACCCTACAACTTACCTTATAAGAAAGATTAAGGAAAGGCAAACCTATGTTTCTAGCATTTGTAGACTTAGAGAAAGCTTTTGACAATGTTGACTGGAATGATCTCTTTCAAATTCTGAAGGTGGCAGGGTAAAATACAGGGAGCGAAAGGCTATTTACAATTTGTACAGAAAGCAGATGGCACTTATGAGTTGAGGGACATGAAAGGGAAACAGTGGTTGGGAAGAGAGTGACACAGGGTTGTACTTCTCCCCGATGCTATTCAATCTGTATATTGACAAAGCAGTAAAGGAAACAAAAGAAAACTTCAGACTAGGTGTTAAAATCCATGGAGAAGAAATAAAAACTTTGAGGTTTGCCAATGACATTGTAATTCTGTCAGTGACAGCAAAGGACTTGGAAGAGCAGTTGAACGGAATGGACAGTGTCTTGAAAGGAGGGTATAAGATGAACATCAACAAAAGCAAACCATGGATAATGGAATGTAGTCGAATTAAGTCAGGTGATGCTGAGGGAATTAGATTAGGAAATGAGACACTTGCAATGGCAAGGAAAGAGTTTCTGAAGAAGAGAAATTTGTTAACATCGAGTATAGATTTAAGTGCCAGGAAATCGTTTCTGAAAGTATTTGTATGGAGTGTAGCCATGTATGGAAGTGAAACAAGGACAATAAATAGTTTAGACAAGAAGAGAATAGAAGCTTTCAAAATGTGGTGCTACAGAAGAATGCTGAAGATTAGATGGGTAGATCACATAACTAATGAGGAGATATTGAATAGAATTGGGGAGAAGAGGAGTTTGTGGCACAACTTGACCAGAAGAAGGGATTGGTTGGTAGGACATGTTCTGAGGCATCAAGGGATCACCAATTTAGTACTGGAGAGCAGTGTGGAGGGTAAAAATCGTAGAGGGAGACCAAGAGATCAAAACACTAAGCAGATTCAGAAGGATGTAGGCTGGCATAGGTACTGCGAGATGAAGAAGATTGCACAGGATAGAGTAGCATGGAGAGCTGCATCAAACCAGTCTCAGGACTGATGACCACAACGACAACAACAACATGAATGTCAAGAAAGGGCAATGCATCATCTTTTTCTACTCCCATAATGAACTGGAAGTTACTATTAATGCTGGTGAGATGTTCGACGAAATTGTGAAGTTTTTTGTGCCCATGGGCCCAAGTGATGAAAGTGTCATCAATATATTAGAAAAAATGACTAGGCCTCAAATTAGCATGTCTGTGGTAACATCCTCAAAAGTCTCCATAAAAGAGTTTACAACAACTGGAGCTAAAGCGCGTCACATGACAAAACTGTCTTCTTGATCATAATACTAACCATTTCTCCCCAGTGTTCTTCCTGTAGTTCTCTCTAAACATGGTGATCAAGTAATTGTTCATGATTCTGTGATACAGTACTTTTGATCTAGGATCTGTACCTAGCTGGTCCACATTTACTTGTTGTAGAGCCGGAGGACTTCTTCTAGGCACAAATGTAAACAGAAATTGTAAGCAAAATGGCCTCCTTTATGCCAGCCTGCATGTTTTCAAAGAACATCAATCATTTGAAGCCCATCTCATGCTTTCCTCACAAGACATCCTGAAAGTCATCAGATAAATCCAATATTTATTGACTTCCAAAAAGCATTTTACATAGTAACACTTCAGCATTTATAAACAAAAATAGCTTCAGAGTTATTTGTGAGATATCTTAAGACATATGCTATTATTCTGCCCCTTCTTCTTCTCAGTGTTTTCTTTATGTTACTTTCTTCACTGATTTTGTGTAGAATCTCTTTATTCCTCATCTTATCAAACTTATCAGTCTTTAACTGTTGTGGAAAATGTTTGTGAGGTGCCTACTGAATTGGAAGAACTGCAAACAGAAGCAGAAAGTGGATGTGTGAAAAGTAGCCACAAAAACTTCACTCATTGGTGAACAAAGACTTGGGATCTATTTCTTTTTTAATAAGGTTACACAGATTTCAAACCTCCTTGGTGCCACAGCCAACTACAATTTACGTAAAAACTTTCACATCATCATAGAGTTCTCTCCTATAAAACTGATTAAAAATAGGGCATTCACAGTTTTTATAACTAACAAATGATAAATTTTGGAACGGGAAATTGCTACAGCAAAACTTAAAGAGAAACTCAGTAAATTCTTTAATTTCCTCTACTTTGTGATCCTGAATTTTGATGTGAATTTTATTGCTAATCTCATTTCTGTTACTCATAATTCTCATCATATGGTGGGTCTGTTAGGTTGTGGTTTAACAATACAGGCATGAATTTTTAATATCACTTTTTCTCATTTACAAGCTGTAATTTAACTAGTGTAGCAATTCACACTATAACATTATAACTATAACATTAACACTATAACATTAACATAATATTGTATGGTCCATCTAATAACTAAGAGGCTAAATACATCTATTATTATAAGGGAGTGATTTACTTCTGGAAAAGAACTCCACTAAAGAGTACAGTGGATGGTCAAGCAGGTATTTTTTTAACGTACCTTTGAACAGCATTTCATTATCTCTTGTACATTTAATATAATTAGGCAGTGCATTAAAAGTCTTTATACCAGCATACATTACTCCTGTCCGTACAAGTGATAAATTTTTTAGTTCAACATGTAGATCTGTTTACTATCAGTTATATCCAAATTGTTAATTTTTAGGACAGCAGTTTTTTTATTGTCAGATGGTGCAGTACCTGTTTCTCTCTTTATTACATTCCAAATCGTTTTGATTTTATTATTTGAACAATTAATTTCAGATTGTATGGACATACTTTTAGATTTTTTAAATGACTTTAGTTAAAATTTTACAGTATGTCCTATAATAGTTCATCTGGAGGGGATTATTGGATTGTCTGGATATTATATACAGTTCTCTTTCTCTGACATGATATTTTTATGCCCTTGGTGAGCCATGGTTTTTTGCTTGATTGCCTGTTCTGTAGTCTGCTGACCTTTTTTGGAAAGACACTTTCAAATATACGTGATAATTCATCAGTAAATAAATTATACTTTGTATTAACATCATTTGCAAGATAAACATAATAATTGTGTGAAAGTATTTCTGATCAAATTCCGTGTGCAGCAGTCATTTGCGCCTTATTCATCGAGTTAACAAAGATGAGTTTCTGCACTTTTCAGCTTATAAATTTAAGTTATTGTCTACTAAAAAAAAAAAAAAGTCACTTTTGTCAATCACATAAACTTGGCCCATACTGGTTGTGATGCAGACTGGTCTTAATATTAAATCCTTTCAGCCAGGCAATGGTAATGAAAGAGTGAACTCCGTCCTCAGAACAGTAGGAATGCAGTGTTACCAAACAGTTCTATCCAGTAGAATGATGTTGCCAGACAAAAAAACTGTTTAGTGCTCGAAATAACTTTTTGCATACTGCTCAAGTCAGGACCACCACTATAATTTTAGGCTAAAGTCATGAACACAGCTAATTAGGTCTCAAGTCATTGCATAACTAAAAGACTGTCTCATGGAACTTCATATCAGAAGTGTTAAAGAGGAAACCTGATCTACCTCATCATTTGACATTTGTCAAGATTTTTCATCCTGGATAAACTGCTAAAAAAGGGAAGTTTTATACTAAAGGCAAAGAAGCAATTTTTGTACTCCATTTCAAATATTTGAAAGCCTGTGTGTGGGTACTATAATGACACCCTTGCCTCCTTTTACAAAACAATTGCCCTTGTAATAATGAATCTGAAATGTGTACTCCTCTAGCATTAGTCTGTGCCACTTCAGTATATGTGTAACATTGTAGGAAAAAGGATGATATTAGATAAATTTCATAGAAGTACAATATTATAAGTAAAATTTTATAGTAATTTTTGTGGTAGTTACAGATTTGAGAATCATTGTCTCCTTTGTCTAGAAACAATAGAGAGGTTTTGCATTTTGTATTTCATAGTAGAGAAGCTATTGCATAGTGACATTGTATGCTATTTTATTTCACATTTTGATTTCTTATTGGAACACAAAAATTTCTCAATAAATGCTTTTTATACTAAAGAGAGCTTCTCTATTTGTGTGTATTTTTCATGATAACCACATTTCATGGAGATTGCATGTAGAAGCAAAAAAACAATATTTGCACATACATTCTGACAACTACAGTTTGAGACAAAGAATGAGAGTCTGGCACACAAATTACATGCTAGAGGTGAACTCATCAGTGACTGTACCATGACTGACTGAATACACATGTATTCTATTTTTATATGAGGTAGGAAACTAGCAGCCGGTGGGCTGGATCTGGCCCATGATTTGTTTAAGTCTGGCATGAGAAGAAATCGATGGGAGAGAGGGCAAGGCATTCACATCGTGTTTATTTACTCTTGCACAAACAACCCATTCCTATGTGATCAGTCATCACAACTATTTTTTGACAAATATTTTAAAAAATGCTTCCCAGTAGTATTTGTGATTATTAACACTCTAAGTTTCAAACACTTGAATGTGATGCCTGTATCTAAAAATTGCTAAGTTACTTCTTATTGCTTGTTGACTGGAACTACATATCTCATTAGTGTATTTTGTCTTTCTATTCTTTCTTGTACAAACATTAATAAATATTTATTGTTCATTGTGGGTGTACACTATGTGATCAAAAGTATCAGGACACCTGGCTGCAAATGACTTACAAGTTTGTGGCGCCCTCCATTGGTAATGCTGGAATTGAATATCGTGTTGGCCCACCCTTAGCCTTGATGACAGCTTCCACTCTCACAGACATACATTCAATCAGGTGCTGGAAGGTTTCTTGGGGAATGGCAGCCCATGCTTCATGAAGTGTTGCACTGAGGAGAGGTACTGATGTCGGTTGGTGAGGCCTGGCACAGTCAGCGTTCCAAAACATCCCAAAGGTGTCTATAAGATTCAGGTCAGTACTGTGTAGGCCAGTCCATTATAGGGATGTTATTGTCATGTAACCACTTTGCCACGGGCTGTACATTATGAACAGGTGTTCCATTGTGTTGAAAGATGCAGTTGTCATCTCCAAATTGCTCTTCATCAGTGGGAAGTAAGAAGGTGCTTAAAACATCAATGCTGGCCAGTGTTGTGATAGTGCCATACAAAACAACAAAGGGTGCAAGCCCCCTCCATGAAAAACATCACTACCTCTGAATTTTACTGTTGGCAATACACATGCTGGCACATGATTTTCACCAGGCATTCGCCATACCCACAACCTGCCATTGGATCACTGTTCAGTTGTCCAATGCTTACACTCCTTACACCAAGCGAGGCATTATTTGGCATTTACTGGCATTATGTGTGGCTTATTAGCAGCCGCTCGACCATGAAATCAAAGTTTTCTCACCTCTTGACTAACTGTCATAGTACTTGCAGTGGATCCTGAAGCAGTTTGGAAGTCCTGAGTGATGGTCTGGATTGATGTCTGCCTGTTACACATTACGAACATCTTCAAATGTCGGTGGTCTCTGTCAACCAACAGATGAGGTTGGCCTGTACGCTTTTGTGCTGTACATGTCCCTTCACGTTTCTACTTCACTAGCCCATCAGAAACAATGGACCTAGCAATGTTTAGGAGTGTGGAAATCTCATGTACAGACATATGGCACAAGTGACACCCAACCACCTGACCACGTTCGAAGTCTGTGAGTTCCTCTGAGTGCCCATTTCTGCTCTCTCACGATGTCTAATGACTATTGAGGTCACTGATATGGAATAGCTGGCGGTAGGTGGCAGCACAATGGAACTAATATGAAGAATGTATGTTTTTGGGGTTGTCTGGGGATGTCTTTTGATCATATAGTGTATTAGAACGCTGCAAATGTTTAAAGTGAAGGTAATTTATAATGAATTAGCTGAAACGTGTTGCTTTATTTAGTTTTTTTATTTTTTATTTTATTATTTTTAGTCATAAGGTTACTAGTTTACATCTGAAAAGGTATTCTCTAAGAAGCAGTTGTCATCTATAAATTCTTTTAATTTGTTTTTCAATGTTAGTTAGCTATCTGTCAGACTTTTGGTGCTATTTGGTAAGTGACCAAAGATTTTTGTGGCAGCACAGTTTTCCCCTCTCTGTGCAAAAGTTAGATTTAAGCCAAAGTAGTGAAGATAAGCCTCTTTCTTAGTGCTGAAACCATGCACAGTTGAGATGGGTTATTAATAAAATGTCTCATAAGTGAATGTATGTATAGCAAAGCTACTGTGAATATTACTCATTCCTTAAGTTAATGTCTGCAAGATTATCTTTTCTGGGATCCAGCTATTATTCTGATTACACACTTCTGTGCAATGTATACTTCTTTCCTTAATGATGAATTACCTCAAAATATGATGTAATATGAAAGCAATGAATGAAAATAGGCATAGTAAGCTAATTTACTTATACATTCATCACCAAAGTTTGCAATAACCCTAATGGCATAAGTATCTGAACTCAAATGTTTCAGCAGTTCATCAGTGTGTTTCTTCTGCTAAAATTCCATATTTACTAATGGTGTTGCATCATTTACTATACAAAATGCTGTATACTACCTTTTATCAAAATTTAATGATGGTCTATTTATGGAGAAACACTTAATAATTTTCTGAAAGACATTATTTACAATTTCCTCAGCTAATTCTTGTTTGTTGGGAGTGATTACTATACCTGTATCATCATCAAAAAGGACTAGCTTTGCATCTTCATGAATATAGGGTGGTAAGTCATTAATATATATTAAGAATGACAAGGGACCCAAGATTGAACCTTGTGGGACCCTATTTTTGATACCTCTCTAATTTGAGGAGTATGCTGATTTTTGTGCATTATGTGAATTGTTTATTTCAAATTTCTGTACTCTTCCAGTTAAATATGAATTAAACTAGTTGTGCATTATCCTATTCATACCACAATACTTAAGCTTACCTAGGAGAAGTCCATGTTTTACACAACCCAAAGCTTTTGAGAGATTACCCAAGAATACTAGTTGGTGATATCCAGTTATTCAAAGCATTTAATATTTGATCAATGAAAGCAATTTCCATTGAAAATGCCCATCAGAAAATCAAACTGACGCTTTGGTAATGCTTTATTTTTGCAAATATGTGAAGCTAGTCTTCAATATATTACTTTTTTCAAGAATTGTGGACAAAGCTCTCAGAAGTGAAATTGGGTGGTAGCTGTCAGCATCAGATTTATGCCTCTTTTTATGCAGTGACTTAGCTGTAGCATATCTATCAGGAAAAATGCCCTATTTTGGTGAGCTGTTAAACATGTGGTTGAGAATCTCACTTATCTGTTGGGATCAAGCTTTTAATACTTTGTTGGTAAAGAAACAATATTCAATAAAGAAACAATATTCATGATGCATAAATAAATGTAAACATCTGAAAATTTGGTGAAGATAAATTAAAAGTACTTCTGAAAAGCATATTTTGAGGGATAATTTTTGGTGTAGCATGTCAGGAAAGGGGTGACATTCATATCAGTGCATTATCCCAAAAATGTAAACATCACAGGAACTATATAGTTTTGATTTTATGCGCACAGGAGTTGCTCTCATGTCAGGTGAAAAACAGCCTGGGAGGTTAAGAAATCATGTCAATCAGGTCCACAATTCACCAAAATCTAGAACATGACCGTCTGGTATGTTCTAGAAAGGGTAATTGTTTAAATTAATATTTGTACTGATTTACTGGTTTTTAGTGGTGACTAATTTAAACAAAGCTACATTGCCTATAGTTTACAAAAATTTAAGGATGAATTAGTAACATACATTGTTTTAAATAATTATGAAATATAATTTCTGAAATTTTTTAATATTCCATGTATATGTGCTTTTTCTACAATTTGAATGTATTTATGAAAATTTATGTTTTTGAATCATAACAATTTTTTATGTACTGAATAAATAAATTTCATGAACAGTTACATAAAAACACTACTTTTTGGAGAAAGTGAAACACCAAGCTTGAGAGTTGTCATTACAATGAAAGTTATTCCACCAATTAGGGACATGATACTACACAAATGATTAGTTTTACAGACCTGTACATACACTGTGACTGTGGAAATTAAGTACGAAGTAGTGCCTGCCATGTTCTGCAAGCAGAGCCACTAGATGTTGTAGCATGAAATCAAAGAGTGCCTGAATATGCTGGTGGTGAATAGTCTGCCATGCAGTTTGTAAGTGTGTCCATAAAGCATCAGCTGTGGCAGCAGGAGGACCTGAGCGAAAAAGCTGCTGATTGACCATATCTCGGACATTTTCAATGGGCAACACATCAAGTGAATAGCCAGGTCAGTGAAGTAGTGGTACACATCACTTCTCACCATATGTGACCAGGTGTCGTCCTGCTGAAATATAATATATGGAATGGCCTGCAAGACCGGCAGTACCTTGGGCTGTGAAACCTCACTGATGTGGCAGTAGCTGTTCAGATTGCCCACAAGAGATAGGAGGGGAGATCACATGTTTCAGGCAATGGCACCCAAACCATCACACTTGACATTTGTCTGCCATGCCGCTAGAAAATACAGTCTGCCAGATTGTGTTCACCATGTTGGTGTTGAACTCATATGCAGCCATCTCTTTAGGACAAGTTGGAACAGGACAAATCCAAAAACATTTCATTTTGCCACTCAGAACATCAGTGTCATTGTTCATATGACCATTACAATCTGTGGCATTGGTAGATTCTGGTCAGTGGAAGACGGTGCGATGGCATGTGTGCTATCAGTCCACCCCACAGAAAATGGCATCAGATCATGACCACAGAAACGTCAACACCTGTTGCAGTGCTCTAACATCATGTCAACCTTATGGATGAAGCTGTTTTGTCCCTTATGGCCAAGTGTACAAGATGGAGATCATCTTGCACTGTGGTCACCTTGTGTTATGTAGCATCCTGTAGGCGCTGTGTATGGCCCACTTTCTTCACTGATTCCACATATGCCTCCCTCCGTCACCCCTCTGAGCCTTCTACCATCGTCAATAGTTCTAAGAGCAGCCAACAGCTCCAAGATCACCATTCATGGGATTGCCAAACTTTGGCTCCAGCTTACACCTGACATTCAATTCTCCAGCACCTTCCATGGCACTGATATGGACGGTCTGATCACCAGGGTCGATTTCTTTAGACTTTTTAGTCTCTCACCAGACCTTCATACAGCTGCCTTGCTTCATCACACTTTAGGCACATGCGTTCCTGGCTTCCTGGCTCCTTCACCTCCATCCCTACCTCACTTGTGGCTGCACTTCCTCCAAGTGCTCCCACCTGATGGGTTCTCTTGTTAGCTCCCTTGTTGACGTCTTGATTCAATGCTTAGACACAGATGCATTACATGCCAAAACAACATCCTCCAATCCTCCATCAGCTGATTGCTGAAGCATCAACCAACTTGGTGCATGCTCTCCACACAGTTGATGACCTCACTGCTTCCCAGCTGCCTTCTATTGAGGGACCTACCAACTCACCTGCTGTCTCTTCTTTGCCAGACATAATATACGTAGCTTTACGTTGCTGGGCGTTAGGTATTGCCAACACTATAGGCGCTAAGGAATTTACAGCTTCTCAAAGTTGGATTAGTCGCTTCAAAAGATCGCATAAAACTCTGGCAAGAAAAATAACAGAACCTGTATCGAGAAACAGGTCCGAAAATAAAGTGACTCGGACGGAAATGACAGAACCTTTTATTACGTATGCAAAGCATAAGATTGCTTGTTTTAGTGAAATTTACGTTTGCAATGCAGATCAGTCCGGTTTTCAAAAAGAAATGCATCCTTAAAAAACATTGTCATTCAAAGAGGAAAAACATACAGACGTGACTGCGCAGTGCGCGACTGCACTCACACAGTCATACACTAAAATGCCCATAATTAGTTTGGATGCTTCATTACGGCCTGAACTATATGTATGTCAACAAGGCATTTTACAGAAAACTAACAGAGGTAATTATTCTATGCAGATCATACCAGTTTCCAATCTACCACCGTGACAATACTCTCAAGTTGCAGTCAATAGTATATTGTCAGTTTTTCTCTCCACAATTTTAAAATTTGATTAAATGTGCGTGGCACTCCTCGGAATATATTGATAATAGGCTTGATTCATTTCTATCATCAGTCCAGTTTTGTCTAACGAATGAAAATAACGTCTGTGACTCACAGACTCGCGTCTTTACTTGTATGTTCTTGGTGCACAACAAAATTTATGTTTGGAATATTACATCAGTACTTTGCATTTTTATGGTAGTTGCATTTGTGTGTATTCCATGGCAGTATGGGAAGAACTGTCTATTCCACAGCAACTTGGAAAGAATGTTGTACGTAACATATTAGTTTTTACTTGTCAACAAATGTTTAGTTGTATTACTGTCCCTTTCACTCTGTCACTGCTGTGGAAAGAGAGCGACGTGTAGCTAATGCCACCTTCTCCCTAGATGGCGTTGGCATAACGTAGCGAGAAAGGTCAGCCTTGCACAATAGGCAGTTACAAGCGCGAAAACCATGTGACAAATGTCTTACTTCATAAAGAGTTTTCACAGACCTCCAAGTCATACCAGCAGCTAAAATAATGGATACGGAATTTTTTAGCGCACAGGGTAAAAAAAAACCAACAAATGTTTCGACATGACAAGTCTGACCATTCTCTTGTAAGATCTGCAACACAGGCGTGACGCGACGCATGTTAAATTGGGGTTCCATCTATTGCTTAAGGAAAATCTGTTATCTCGTTAATGATATTATCTGATCTCTATGTCCTTCAGGAGAAATTACCAATACCAAACCGCGTCGACAACTATCCCTTGAATAGTGTCTGGCCAATGTGGGGATTTCTTCAGAGGTTTCACACACTTATCCCGGAATTTACGAATTCACGACTTATCTGGCCAATACAAGCGTTGCCACAGAAACTTTGAATTCACTACATGTCCCAAATCATCTTTAACCCTTTGAGCCCCAGTGGCTACATTTTTTGTATTGTTTTCTGCAGTACCAGTGCCTTGCTCATGAAACCACTGGTGCTATTGAGAGAGAGAGTCTTGTAGTGGTAGAATGAGGTACTTCTACAAATGTAGTGCATTGTAGTAGTCAGTTATAGCGTTCAAAGCAATAGTCGGCGCGGATATAGTGCTACGTGACTGTAGGAGATTCGGCCATGCGTTTTTTTTATGGGGACAATTGAAAGGAAAAGTAAGTACGTCTAAGTTGCTGTAACGTAAATTTTTGTTTGCTCATGGCTTGAAATGAAACCAGTGAGATAGTACGTAGTTTTGATACAAAATTTATTACATTTTAGGCCTATTTTTGCTTGTTATTGAGGACTAAAATTTGTTTTAGGTATTATATGTTCATGGAAATTTGGAGATATGTGATACTGTCTAGGAAATAAGCGGGTTTGCTTTTTAATTAATCACATGAAATGATAGGTGGTCGAATACTCTATTCCCCAGTGAATCCAAAGTAAACCCACCTCCTTAAAACAAAAGATTGTTTAACTTTCGCCATTTTCATCTTATATTCTTTGCTTACTATGTTAATGAACATTAATGTTGTGAAGAGTTTTACATTTATACTTCAAAGGGCAATCACCATCTTAAAACAACTGCTTACCTTTTGACTTTTTTTGTATTCGTTGCTTAGATACGCGAAAAATGTTAAAATTATATTTTTATTCACGCTGCTGGGACTCAAAGGGACAGAGACCAGGAATGCGTTGCTGTAGCTGGTGGACAGGAAAACGTTTTTATGTTAAATACTTTCAAAACTTTCTAATTTTGGAGGACCGTTCCCAGCATAAGTAATGAAGTCAGTTGGTTACATCTGTCTTCCTGTGCTCCGGCGATGGTTCAGAGAGACTCCAAAGTATGGCGAATCTGCCTGTCATAGACTTCAGGTATTCAATTTCTTTCGGTAAACTGTCAATGTGGAGATGCATTTCGGTATGTTCTTCGTGACAGTCTACTGAGGACATCACCGCGTTGATTCGGCGGAGGGCAGCTCGTGCCTCTGTTAAAAATAGAGTCATATATCTCATTAATAGAGACAATGGAGTTTACTTAAGCAGCACTGCTCCAGAAAATCTGCACAATAATCAGTCAGATCTAGGTATATACTATTGAACAAAAGCTACACAAATATTCAGATTTTGATAACATTTCAAAGTGGAAACCCGCTTTAGCAGTTCAGGAATGTAAAGCTCTGCACTTCACAAAATCTAAATGCATAGTATCTTATGACAGAAATAACGAGTGACAGATGGATTCTGTCGCCTCATACAATAACCGAGTGTAGCAATTTGTAGGTATGAAACTTCCTGGCAGATCAAAACTGTGTGCCCGACCGAGACTCGAACTCGGGACCTTTGCCTTTCGCGGGCAAGTGCTCTAGTATCTGAGCTACCGAAGCACGACTCACGCCCGGTCTCACAGCTTTACTTCTGCCAATATCTCGTCTCCTACCTTCCAAACTTTACAGAAGCTCTCCTGCGAACCTTGCAGAAGGCAAAGGTCCCGAGTTCGAGTCTCGGTCGGGCGCACAGTTTTGATCTGCCAGGAAGTTTCATATCAGCGCACACTCCGCTGCAGAGTGAAAATCTCATTCTGGAAACATCCCCCAGGCTGTGGCTAAGCCATGTCTCCGCAATATCCTTTCTTTCAGAAGTGCTAGTTCTGCAAGGTTCGCAGGAGAGCTTCTGTAAAGTTTGGAAGGTAGGAGACGAGATACTGGCAGAAGTAAAGCTCTGAGACCGGGCGTGAGTCGTGCTTCGGTAGCTCAGATGGTAAAGCACTTGCCCGCGAAAGGCAAAGGTCCCGAGTTCGAGTCTCGGTCGGCCACACAGTTTTGATCTGCCAGGAAGTTTCATATCAGCGCACAATCCACTGCAGAGTGAAAATCTCATTCTGGAATTTGTAGGTATATCAAGTGGAATCGCCACATAGACTCATTCGTTTATATGCTGATTACTTATTTAGGGTGAGATAAGGAGTGCTAATACCTCGCCGGCCGGTGGGGCCGTGCGGTTCTAAGCGCGTCAGCTTGGAACCGCGTGACCGCTACGGTCGCAGGTTCGAATCCTGCCTCGGGCATGGATGTGTGTGATGTCCTTAGGTTAGTTAGGTTTAAGTAGTTCTAAGTTCTAGGGGACTGATGACCTCAGTAGTTAAGTCCCATAGTGCTCAGAGCCATTTTTGCTAATACCTCAACTCATTACTGCGTCAGACATGCCAACAGAGCAAGTTACTCCTCGTGAATTGTTGTTGCATGCGGAAGGCTACGTTGGCCAACTTGTAAAGAGAAGATCCGGTACATCTGCAAGATCCCTTATTCACCATCAAAAGGTTTGCTAACCTAGTGTCATGAAAAGTTATTTCGATGTCCCAGTTCGTCTTCTTCTCCTCAGGTAGTGGCTCCAAACGTGCATAAAATCGACTGTGAGTGATGGAATGACAAGTTGCAAAATCTCAATACTACTTTAATGAAAGTCTCGAAATAATAGGATGAAATCTTGTTTTATAATAAAAAAATAAGGAAAAAAAGAATTTTCAGCACTAGTGTATCGGTAATACTTGAACGTATTCAGCAGCGTAGCAAGTTCATAAAAGCATTTGCACACGACTAATAACCCTTCGAAGACGGACACTCGTGAATTCTCAAATAAAAACTCTCCGAGGCACTCGCAAAATCACTTTTAGGTGAAACATATATTTAGTCTACTACACATATGTGGTGCCTATCCAAAAACTAGTCCAAGTCTGTAACTGGCTATCATCGGCGTTTCGCGCCTGCTTGCACAGGGTGCATTTCTGATTGATCGGTTTACTCGGCCAAAAATTGATAGTATTAAATAAAATTCTAATTAAATAGTGAGCTTGATTTCGGAGTTGCTGAAATCATGGTTAGGAAGCCGTCTGTGTGCATGATGTCCACAGTCTAGTCGGAGTCGTTTGCAAACATTTAAACAGTTAATATTAATAAACAAACTTATGCGTTTGATGCCGAGCCTTGTAGTGCGAGTGACCGTATTCTCTGTACGTTTCAGTACAACACAGCTCCTGTTCACGACTCCGTTCTCGCGTTGTGTGAGCATCTGTCGTTTCATGGGGTGGGGACTATTAAGGACCGTAAATGCTTGCTGGCATGCAGTATCGTAAGCCTTCTTAAATTTATTATGAAATATAATAAAATATGGATGAAACTTGGGGCAGAAATACCAAAAAAAAAAAAAAAAAATCAGGTGTCAGACATTGGTTCATTAGTGGTATACCGGAAAAAATGCAGTGAGTCTACAAAGGTGATTGGTAGCAACAAAGGTGTGCTACGCAGTTTAGAATGTTGCTGAAATGTGAATGTACAAGGTGTTCAGAACAGTTCAAAAAACATGCAAGAGTTGCAGGGTAAGCTGTGCTGAGAAATAATTGTAAGAAACAAATTCGATACACTGCTCCGTTTTCGACTTAATTAGCTTTGATGTTAGCTTGCCAGGCTGTTACGCAGACAAATTCAAGCAGCCCAAAGGAGCTGGTGTCGCCAAATACGTCCATTTGGTTTCCTAAGGTCAAACAAGAGAATGATACAAAAATTGGACAGGGGGCGATAGTAAGCCAAACACTGCGCAGTTTCGTGTGCTATCATCTACGCTAAGAGGACAATTAACAATAATTATATCTGGCGGGCCACTTGAATCAGTGCGTGCGATGACCTAACTGGCTCTTATTGGAATCATACTTCCCGAAATTGAGAACAAGCAGACAGTTTGGTCACTAAACACTGAATCTTACTGTGAACGTTTGGGCCTTAGAAGCCACGTGCAGCTATAAGGGAAAGGAACACCTCGAAGCATTTATCGGAGACGGAACGCTGGTCACAAGAATGTCTCACATCAGTGTGCAGATAATGCTTTCCGCCGAATAGGCGGAAAAACTGAGTATCTAGCCACCATAGGGGCAGGGGCGAGAAAGAAATTTAGGTTGCCCAGCCAAGGCGTTTGTAAACGCCCTTTGTGAAGAGGGACAGCGGCCATAAAAATGTACGAGTTTCCATGTTCACCGTAGACCAGAGGCTAACGAGGGAGCTGTCATGTGGTGTTGTCCCTCTGCCTGCCGAGATTTTGGGAAGCCTCAGGATTTCGAAATCAATTTTAGAATGGAATGCAACATTTATGGCAGCTCTGAAATGGTTCATGTTGGGACACAAGAATTTCTCTTAGTTTAGCCACGTCCCCAGGTTAGACACACTGTAACCTTTAGGCCATCCACATAATGATCTCCATGATAAATATGTTGTTCACTTTAGATCTAACCAGAAACAAAACATGCTACCTAAAGTAGCCGCGGGAAAAAAACAAGGTCGCAGCACAACATCTCCTCTCTGCAAGAGAATTTATGAGTCAGGGAGTGGTAGCTCCTCCAGAAAGGAGAAGAACTTAACTTTGATTAGGACTGAAAGAGGGGGAACATGGAGCTCATGGAGTCTTGTAATTGGCAAGAAACCCTTGTGGGGGTGGTTGCATGAATGCGTTTTGGGAGTTCACCAAGGTTTGACGGAAGGTGAGGGGAGGAGAAACTTGGTGTCCTGATTCAGACTCCAGTCTGGAGAGGATTCTGGTCTTGACTCTTGTTACGAGTGGGTTGCACTTGGGACACTTGTCCTGAAAGTGACTTTGCACTAGCGTTGGCCTTGACTGGGGAGCCTGTGATAAGAACTTAGCTGATCGAGAGCTTAAACCTAAGTCATCTCATAAAACTCACTGTGCCAAGGGCAATCTTATTCATGTCAGGTCTGCCACCTTGACGTTTGATCTGCCTGTGCGTTCTGCCGTATAAGTAAGTCACATTGGTCCGTGGTATGATTGGCGAATGGAAGTGTTAAACACTGGAATCTGCCGATATTTCAGACCTCTTTTATCGAATAATTGTAATGCATCTAACAGCTAGCCAGCCACTACTTTGCATATTTCATGCCAGAGATAGTCAATTACAGGAGCCACACGTCGCTGGTCTGCAGATTCTTGAATCAAGAAAGTGGTATGGTATAGCTGCTTCAGCTCATTGGGGCAAAAAGCCTTAGCTGCACCAACATAGTGTAACTTTTGTGTAGCGTAAATTCATCAAAGTCTATTACCGTTAGATAATTTCAGTTTGCATTATTCATGTTTTGAGCCAGAGTAAATAGTTTAAACAAATGAACCATGGTTTTTGCCAACCAATCACCACCCAGTGGGATGTTAACTATTTTTTGCATCTATGTGTGTTGCCAATAGATCATAACTTATTTGTTATCACACTTAACTTGTATTGTTTGTCCTATTTCATGATCAATAAACCTGATAACGCCCACTAAATCCGCAGGGCAGAACAGGTGATCAGGATTGTGGAAAGGGTCAAATAAGGTGGCGGTCAGTTTCACTTCAAAATTCTAATTGATTGTAATTTAATAACACATTTAAACCAAAACGTTTACAACTACGAGTTTCAAAATCCAATTCTTTCACAGCTGAAGGCCTCCAAACAAGTAATCTTAAAAAAAAAATCAACAAGATAAATTTCAAGTGACTGAAGACACATAGTTAAAATTGCAAATAAAATAATTAAAATACATTTGTATATATCACAGCCAGGCTGAAAGCCTCAAAGCAAAAGTGGATAGAATAAACATAAACAAGGTACAATACCAACGGCTGAAGGCCACAATTAAATTTCAAAATTTTAAAATATATTACCATAATCGTTTAAGTCAGAAGGCCACAATGTTTTCGCTTAAGGGGAAATTTTAAGAAAAATGCTTTAAGCAGCTGAAGGCCCACCGTTGATTTTACAAAAATTCAAAAACTAGCTTAGACCTTTAAGTTTTAAGTAGCTGAAAGCACACTAAATGAAAAGGCAACGCAACGACAGTAACTAGATTTAAGAATAAGGTTTTAAGCGGCTGAAGGCTCAAAATTAATTTTCCAAAAGTTCAAAATACCTTAAACCTCTATGTTTTAAGTGGCTCACAGCGCACTAAATGAAAAGACAGCACAACAACAGTAACTTTCAGCAAAATATCCATTTGCCAGAATTCAGACTTACTTATACACGCTTAAGGCCCTTGATTTACATAAACCGCAATAATTTTTTTTTCCTTTAAAGCATTGGCTATAATAGATTACCAACAGACCATTAAACACTCATGAAAAGGACAGTACAGATAACGCCAATCAAGCGCCTCCAGGGGGAGGGGGAGGGGGAGGGGGAGGGGGATGGCCATTGGAACATTAACGTTCACTTAGGTGAGACAGATGGTGGCCCAACTGCAGTTGATCCGTCGGTAACCCAACCAAGAGACAGTCATGGACCGACCGACCAAACGACTTGCTAGACACCAATCGGTAGATGAAAGCTCAAAGACCAACCTGTTATGGACCTGATTATTTACAACGAAATATGTATTAAGCTGCCAAAACTACACAGTGTGTTGGACAGCGACAACAGGTGAGGAAAGGACACTGCCTGAAATTACGTAATTGGCCAGGGCAGGTAACCAGAACCCTAACGGCCACAAGGCAGAAAATTCCGCTGGTACACTTGAATTTGAAATAAGGTAATATAGTTAACTCCTCCAAAAAGAACAATGTCTGAATTTACGTCAGTGGCCATAGCAGGTAACCAGAACACTAACTGCCATAAGGCGGAAAATGCCGCTGGTGCACTTGAAATGTAGTGAACCGATGTAGTTAATTCCACCACACGGCAGCTCGATTTCACTAATACGAACACCCGGTGTTGCTCTCAGGAAAAGCTCCCCAAAAGCGAACCACCGAAACGAAAGAGACAACATGAACAGACGTGGCTTGGGTACTTAAGACACCACTCAACTTTGACGTCCTGGGTCGGTGAGACACGAAGCTCGTAGCGATCGGACAGCTCCACACACGCTCCGACACTGCGCAGGGACCACCAGCGGACTGCGCCACACGGAGATATCCTCCCTGGTCCGCACCACCAGAATGACTGACCGCACACCCCCTAGCCGGAAACTATATGCACAAGACCAAAGATGGTACACGGTGCAAATATCGACACACATCGCTGCTGCCAAATGTAGAAGGAGGAAAAACCATGGCAGAACCACAACAATGGCGGGAAACCAAACACAGATAGACAGCCAAGTTCAAGGAAATGCATAGTTCGGAGTGAGTATGGCTCAAAACCTATGCCATAATTTTTATGAAATATCAATCCTGTGTTGAGATATTAATCACCCATCAACAATTGACTACAATAATGACATTGCCTCCATTTCATTAAATTATTTCTGCATTCTAGTTAATTTACATATTAATAAATGTGATAAACTAATGCAGGCTATGAACAACCACAGTGAAAGGGTAAAATCAATTTGGCAGATGCATGGGCCACGTAGACAAGTGGAAGGCTTACTGGTTCTTGTGATTACTATCAATGTGTTAACGCATTGTCGCCTGTAACCTTTCAAATCATGCCGCAAGTCCACCATAGTCTTGCAATGTTTCCACGGAAAACCTTTAGTTTGTTTCCAAAAGTTATGTTTTGAAAAGCTATGTCTCATGTCGGTAAGTTTCAGGCATTAGAAATAACCCGCTTTTACACTGTTTCATTGTGGGTACAGATGTTCTCAAAGGTAGCACAATTAAAAGTTTTAAAAGTATTTTTAGCTTTCCGTTCCTCAATCGACAGAAACGGAAACCTTATAGCATAACTTTGTTGTACGTCTTTCGGTCTGCCCGGCTATTAAGAACCTTTTCTCAAGAACGGGTAGAAGCATGAAGTTACAATTTATGTAACATATTAAGGCCTACTGGCCGTTTGCGGTGTAAAAACTTTAAGCTTCTACGTCAGTGCGCTCAAAAGTACGCCCATTTCTGTCGAGTACTTTGATACTCGAAAATTCACTCATCAAAACCTGTAGGGTATTTCCCGTCGATCTAGGATCATTAAATTTGACAAGAAGCTAAGTTTTACAGCACAAGTAAAGGAAAAAAATATGAAAATTGTTAATTATCAACCATACGAGAAAACTATTTTGTTGTCATGTTATCCGTCTGTCTGCCTGCCCATTTGTTAAGACTCCTCTTTCTCAGGCTCGGGTAGACTTGTCAAGTTGAAATATATCACATCTTAAAGACTACGGTCCACAGGAGGTGTAAAAAATTTTAGCTTCTGTGGTAATGAAATCAAAATACACGGCCGTTTACACTGATGTGCCAAAACATTATGACCAGTGGCCAGTGCGACAATGTGCCTGGTGCCGCTGGGGGCACAACACGCGGTGACAAACGTATGTAAGCGGAACAGATACGGACGGGATATCACCCTACCGAAGATATGGGCTCGCATGTGGGGAAACCCCTTGAGATAAGCGACTTTGATAAAGGGTAGATTATTATTACGCAGAGCCTGCGAACGAGTGTCTCGAAAATGGCGAAGCTAATCGAATTTATTTTTGCTACTGTCTTGATCACCTACGGAAAGAGGTAGGAGGGCAGTGAAACTACCACTATGTATTAACTGACTGGACGTCCACGACTATTCACAGACTACTACTGCTACTAGTCTTTCTGTTAAGTAGGGTAGATGATGATCTGCGGCATCTCTGCCGAAAGACTACAGTGCTGGTGCTTAAACACGTGTTCCGGATCACACCGCTCATCGTATATTGTTGAACATGGAGCTCCGCAGCAGAACTAGGCGTTCATACACTACTGGCCATTGAAGTTGCTACACCACGAAGATGACGTGCTACAGACGCGAAATGTAACCGATCAGGAAGAAAATGCTGTGATACACAAATGATTAGCTTTTCAGAGTGTTCACACAAGGTTGGCGCCGATGGCGACACCTACAACGTGCTGACATGAGAAAAGTTTCCAACCGATTTCTCATACACAAACAGCAGTTGACCGGCGTTGGCTGGTGAAACGTTGTTCTGATGACTCGTGTAAGGAGCAGAAATGCGTACCATCACGTTTCCGACTTTGATAAACGTCGGATTGTAGCCTATCGCGATTCTGGTTTATCGTATCGCTATACTGCTGCTCGCGTTGGTCAAGATCCAATGACTGTTAGCAGAATATGGATTCGGTGGGTTCAGGAGGGTAATACGGAACGCCGTGCTGAATCCCAACTTGGCCCTCGTATCACTAGCAGTCGAGATGACAGGCATCTTATCCGCATGGCTGTAACGGATCGTGTAGCCACGTTTCGATCCCTGAGTCAACAGATGGGGACGTTTGCAAGACAACAACCATCTGCACGAACAGTTCGACGACGTTTGCAGCAGCATGGACTATCAGCTCGGAGACCATGGCTGCGGATACCCTTGACGCTGCATCATAGACAGGAGCGCCTGCGATGGTGTACTCAACGACGAACCTGGGTGCACGAATGGCAAAGCGTCATTCTTTCGGATGAATCCAGGTTCTGTTTATAGCATCATGATGGTCGCATCCGTGTTTGGCGACATCGCGGTGAACGCACATTGGAAGCGTGTATTCGTCATCGCCATACTGGCGTATCACCCGGCGTGATCGTAGGGGGTGCCATTAGTTACACGTCTCGCTCACCTCTTGGTCGCATTGACGGCACTTTGAACAGTGGACGTTACGTTTCAGATGTGTTACGACCCTTGGATCTACCCTTCATTCGATTCCAGCGAAATCGTACATTTCAGCGGGATAATGCACGACCGCATGTTGCAGGTCCTGTACCGGCCTTTCTGGATACAGAAAATGTTCGACTGCTGCCCTAGCCAGCACATTCTCCAGATCTCTCACCAATTGAAAACGCCTGGTCAATGGTGGCCGAGCAACTGGCTCGTCACAATACGCCAGTCACTACTCTTGATGAATTGTGGTATCATGTTGAAGCTGCATGGGCAGCTGTACCTGTACACGCCATCCAAGCTCTGTTTGACTCAATGCCCAGGCGTATCAAGGCCGTTATTACAGACAGAGTTGGTTGTTATAGGTACTGATTTCTCAGGATCTATGCATCCAAATTGCGTGAAACTGTAATCACATGTCAGTTCTAGTATAATATATTTGTCCAATGAATACCCGTTTATCATCTGAATGTCTTCTTGGTGTAGCAATTTTAATGGCCAGTAGTGTATATTGAATCAACGACATCGTCGGTGGGCACAGAACCATCGAAATTCGACTGTCGATAAATGTAAACGTGACCTCTCTTCGGGTGAATCACATTTGTTTGCTTCACTAGTTCGATGATCATCTTCACAAACGCCTTCATCGAGCTGAACGGCGGCTCGAAACGTGCAGCGCCGCAAGGACGCAGGCTGTTGGGAGCAGTATTATGCTATGGGAGACATTCTGCTGCGCTTGCATGGGATGTGTGGTAGTAATCGAAGACACGCTGAAAGCTGCGAACCACCTGCGCCCTTTCGAGCTTGATGTTTCCCCCGACGGTGATGTCATCTTTCATCAGTGCAACTGTCCGTGTTTCAGTAGTTTGAGGAACATTATAGTGAAGTCACGTTGATGTCTCGGCGACCAAAATCGCCTGATGTTAATCCCATGTATCCCATTTGGGTCGTTATCGGGCGCCATCACCGCATAAACAAATTGGCGGCCCGTTATTTTCGCGAATTACATGACGTATGCGTAGACATCTAATGCCGCTTATCTCCACAAACTTGCCAACAAACTGTCGGATCCTTTATACGCAGAATCAGTGATGTATTTCGTCGAAGACGGACAAACAAGATTAAGCAGGTAGTCACAATGTTTTGGCTCATCAGTGTATGTCACACATTTTGACATTTTGCCAGTATCGGTATCGATAAAAGGCCAAAATCCTTGAAATACTTGTTTCTCGAGATGGATGGACTATCTGTACCATAATTAAGTTTTTACGGTATCCTCGGTGCCTAAGTCCTAGTCGCAGTTATCCGTATTTCCTTACACACCTGGTGATTCAGCTGAGATGTGCACTTTAGATATTTTCTGAACCGTGTAATACGCCGTAATTCTGCTTACATCCAGATGAAGTGTGAGAAAGTCCTCACTAAATGTCGTATGTCTGTTTTCATAGACAAATTATTTACAGAGATATCAGTATCAGCTACGCTTTGTAATACGAAATAGCAATTGCTGTATTATTAAAAATTACGATGCAGGCATGTTCGAAGGAACACTTCATCATATCTGTTCATAAATCAGACACTGCTGTTATCTGCCAGTACCAGGCTATCGACTATCACTAAATCTGTCGTTCCTGTACAGGAATATTTGTAACGTACGAGTGCAGTTTGTGACCCAAGGACGACGTCATACGGGAGTTTAGATCTGGCCGTGATTTGTGCACAGCTAACCGCGGCGGCACAGTAGCTCAGCGTGTTCGGTCAGAGGGTTAGCTGCCCTCTGTAATAAAAAAAAAAACTGAGTTAATAGATCAACGACGAACTGAAACGGGTGTCTTGCGACGTCCGCCCCGAGCAGATGAAACGAACGAAAACAAACAAACTGAGATTTAAAAAAAAGGTTAGCTGCGCTCTGTAATAAAAAAACTGAGTGAACGGATCACCGATGAACTTTATAGGTGTCATGGGAAGTCCGCCCCGAACATATCCGACGAACAATTACGAACAAAATGAGATCAGCCGAAAAAAAGTAGTCAAGGCAACCGCTCTCGTAAAACGGGATATCTGGGTTCGAGTCCTGACCCGGCACAAATTTTCATTATATTAGGAAGAATTCAGCTAACAGCTGGTAAAATTGTTGTTTATTTAAAAAGAACCAGTTTTGCGGCCTAATGCCGCCTCATCAGGTGCAAACTACATGGTGAAATGCAAGGTATAGTGCCACCACATTCTGTGAATATTAAAATTAATAAAGGAAACTATAATATAATCACAAAGTTAAAGGTCGTAGGCGTATCCATCACTCCTAGTCAAAATTTATTTTTCAGTGAATATTGTCAATACTGTGGCGAGCGAAAAGTAACGAAGACGTGCCGCGCTCATTTAGGACAAATTGGTGATAGGTGAAACTTGCGATTCGGGCCATACTTTAAGATCTGCCTGCACCTAAATAAAAAAATTTAAAAAAAATATTGTGAGAGAACGCTAAAGATTTTGTAGGGCCGGACTGGCGATAAGAAATCGTCACTGTTAGCATGATTAATCGCAACACTCTGCAGGTTGCTATGTGGAATGCATTTGGTGGCAGTGTCTTACTGAAGGGACAGCAGGACAACCAGGTGTTGGACAAAGTAAAAGCGGCCCGGACTTTATCCAACACCTGGTTGCCCTTCCGACACATCTGTGATACACTGCTACCTGGTACATTCCATATAGTAATTTGCATAGTGCGCGACTAATCATGTTAACAGTGACAATGTTTATCCCCCAATCCAACCCATTTAAAAACATTTAGCATCCTCTCTATACAAAATAATTTTCTCTTTTCGTTTTAGATGCAGGCAATTTAAAATAAATGGCTCTGTAACCGCAAGTTTCACCCATCAGCAATTTTTCCTAAATAATGCAGCACATCTTTGTTACTTTTAGCTCACGATAGTACTGAAAAATATTCACTGAATGATACGTGGTAGTTAGTGGTATTAAGGAAAACGTGAAAGGCAGGACCCACTAATGTAACTTTCTTTTCACACAACCAGTTTATTTAACAATATATAATCATAAATTTGTTTTCTTTATAAATTAACAAATTTGTGAAATGAATAAGCTTTTACAAGAGAAATGAACACACGAACATGACAATAATTACAAGGGTCCGGACCTGCAGCCCGTCCGTTATCGGGTGAAACAGCGGTGTTTACTACCTCACTGGACACAGTTTTCTTATTAACTGACATTCTGCAACACATGAAAACATATAAGTATTATTAATGACAAGAATGTTTTAATTACTCAAACAGATGACGTAAATTTTTAAAAAAATTTGGAAACTATGTCGATAGATTCGGGGTTAAGATGCTCTCCGATGCTTGAAGATCAAACAAATTGGGAAACAATTATGACAGTGACAAGGCTTGCTTCAAAGCGAGCAACCTTTTCATTTCAATCAGCAACCAACGTGCGACTCGATCTCAACCCGTCCCTTTAGACAAGCTTATTCTGACTACAGCCCTGGTGACAGTTGGCTGTTAATATGTCAAAGGCTAAACTGCTTGTCAGTTATGAAGGCCGCTCTAAAGGAACGTTTTAAAACATTACGTATGAGCACTTATTACAAGAGGAACTCACTCGGCGGAACCATAAGATCCAGTTAAAAATACACCAAAGACAGCAACACACAGTTTAGTACAACAGGTAGTTTAGATTATCTGAAATACAATTAAAATCAAGGAATTGAACTGGTTAACATCTAAATCTAGTCACAAGACCCCTGTTTGTTTAACGGCAACCTATGCCTTGGTACAGTTGTTCCAGCTGTATTTCCGACCAGGAGCTGATTCATTAAAACATTAATGATCGGGTATAAACTAGAAAGGAAGGGCAATATAATATCAGAACAAATTTTCAAACGACAATTGGTGTCTAATACAATACTACGGTCTATATTTACGACCAAAGAGCCAACCGAGTAAAGCTCTTAGGGTCGGGTACAAACCAGAAAATAATTAGGAGGTCAGGTAGACAATGACACCAATCACCACGAGGATTACAGAATGTTACTCTCCTTTATCAGCAAGCAGCTCAATCGATCCACTGTGCGTTGCGGTGGTTACTGAACGGTGCCGATGACAGCCACGTAGAAGGGGCAGCCAGGTCACGAGCGGTCACCCGACACGAATGTCGCCAACCAAACGACGGGATATCGGCCTGCTGCTCGTAGTCGACGCTGACTCCGGTGAAGTGCTCCGGTATCTTCGCTCTGCGCAGACACTCCTTGCGCAGCTCGTGGCTTCGGCTGCTCGGACCGCGTGACCGCTTCTTGTCGCGACGCTACCGCCAATACCCAAACATTGTGCCTCCTCACTCGGGCCAGCTAACCCGTATATATATCGGCAAGCAAAGAGTTTCTGTGGACACAACCCACAGATACCAACTCTTCATCATAGATATTGGCAAGAGGGATAGTCGATACTACCCTTGAGCTAGTGGCGCCAGACAGAACAGTCTACAAACTTAATTACGCCACGGCTCAACGAATAATAAATTTTGACTAGAGGCGATGGGTGTTGTTGAGTTGTGAGTATATTTTAGACATTCCTTTATTAATTTTAATATGCACCAAATGCGGTGGCACTTTACTTTGCTTTATACCATGTGGGTTGTACCTGATAATGCGGCATCAGGCCACGAAACCAGTTGCGTTTTATTAAACGACAATTAAACTGGTAAAGCTGTTGTTTACTAAAACACTACCGGTTTCGCGTTACCAGATATTAGTGGAACTCTTCCTAACATCATGTCTTTCAAGAGCTGCGGATGCCCAGAATATAAAACAGTTCTAACAAATTTTCATTGTCGTCAGTCCAACATGCAGTTGGTGGTGGTTCATGATGGCAACTGCCAAATCATTTCCAGTGAGCTTTTAAAATGGAACTATAACAATTTCTGCTGTTAATAACGTAGTTCCAAGGAGGTGAATTTAGTGGTCTTTCACTATGCAAATCTAGTTACTAGTTTTGGAGAAATTACAACACAATCGCAAAATACGGCCAACGCTCGCCTGACCGGTCCAGAGGCACTCGAAATTTGTCTGGAGCGAACGTGTGGATTATAAGCAACAGCTGCCAGAAGACCTACTTCGTCCTCCCCGGTGTTACAGACTTGATTCTTATCCGCTGTGTAACATTGCAGTGGCCTTCCAACCATTTTTTACATGTTCACCGAATTGTCATTCTTGTTTGACACTGTCCGCAGGGATCCATTTAAGTGAACAACTGAGTTGTTCTGTTCATGTTATTTCCGCATTCTCTGTAAATAAGTACAGATTTAGAGCATCTAGCATATTAAACCAGCACTCCATCTGCGATGTAGTTGCTAGTCTGAGGATCCTTCACCTCGACCTCAAAGAATGCGTCCTCAGTTTTTCAGGGGAAAGTTTACACCAGAGCCCGTTAAGCGTCTAAACGAACATATCACGCTAAAGTACAGAGTTCTGTTGAATAACTAAACTTCGTGGAATTACATTCAAGAGTCACCCTATTTTTCTCAGACGGCTTCTCGGGGTTCTGGACCTGACATATTGCATATTAAATATATTATTTTGACAAGTCGAAGTCGCTCCTAACCCTATACTCTCAACCAGCCCTCCCGTACCTTCAAACCTCACTTTCCCCTCCCCCTCCTCCTCTGTCTCTTATGACGTCCCCAACTCTCTATACATTTTCCTTCTATATCACCAAAATTATTTTCGTTTCAGATTTCCTTTTAATTGTCGTTCATTCCTTTATGTATAACTGAACTTAATATTGTTATGAATACTGAACTAGTAACAGTTGTATACTGTCCCTCCTTCCTTTCCCCCTTCTTACCCTTTCCTTCTCATTTTTAATCTCTTGACTGCTTATCTTTTCCGGTCAATGTTAATATTGTCGTCTATAATCTCTTTTTAGCAATATTGTTTTATTTACCATGAATCATCATGCTTGTACAGATACTGCATTAGTACCATTAATTTTTATGTATGTTTTCCTAATGTCTTTCTAAAGCCGGTTTTACAAATGTTATTTTTCTACCAAGCGTTATTATATTTGCGTTCATACGGCATTAGTCATATTAATTTATTGCCAATTTAGTAGTATGCAGTTCTATTGCCCGTTTAGCACTATTAATACCTTTTGTGCTATCAATCACTTCATTTTGGCACTATGGATTATCTGTCTTTTATAATCTTCTGTATTTTCAGCCTCATATCAATTTTAGTTTTTAGTTTTAATTATTTGTGAGCGTGCGGGCTAGTCAGCTGTCGTAGGTCTTCATTTCCCTCAACCACCACCTGGTTGCTCTTCTTTCCGGGTACTCATATCGGTCTCCAGTGTACTTTTTACGGCACGCTGCCCGCTCGTACCACTCCGTACCACACAGTTGCGTCCGTCTGCTCCACAGGGCAGTCTGGTGTGTATGGCACGCGACCACGTTGCAGCTGGCAACGCGAGTTCTTCGCCCTACTGTTCCGAGCTAGTGAGTTCAACTTTTACTCGGGTTTTCACTCACATAGATCGAGGCCTCCAATACAATTCATGACCCTTTCCGTATTGCTTCTTTTCTAAACTGACTAACCCGATCGCACTTTTTCTGTTGTGCTTGTAAATAAATTACCATCAGCAGATACTTTTTTTACAATTACGTGTATACTAAATGGACTTATACTATATTTCTTTCCTTGTTTCAGTAAATTTGTTCGCCTGAAGATGGGAATACAATTTTCCCAAAACCGGTCGTGTTTATACGAAAACAAACTCACAACTCAAGAGGGTATTTTCAACCTCACTACTTTCTCTTTGCTTGTGAAAAACGCATAGTTCTGAAACTACCGATCGAGGTGGCGCAGTGGTTACCTCACCGGACTCTGATTCGGCAGGACAACGGTTCAAATTCCTGTCCGGCCACCCAGATTATTTCCCCAAATTGCTTAAGGTCGATGCGGGGATGATTCCTTTAAAAAGGCGAGACCGATTTCCTTCCCCATCCTCAACCAATCAGAGCTTGTAAACCGCTTCAGATGACCTCGCCGGCCTGTGTGGCCAAGCGGTTCTAGGCGCTTCTCTTTGGAACCGCCCGACGGCTACGGTCGCAGGTTCGAATTCTGCCTCGGGCATCGATGTGTGTGATGTCGTTAGATTAGTTAGGTTTAAGTAGTTCTAAGTCTAGGGGTCTGATGATCTCAGCTGTTAAGTCCCATAGTGCTCATAGCCATTTGAACCATTTTCTAATGACCTCGTTGTTGAGGGGACGTTAAATAATCCTCCTCCTCCTTCCTTCCTTTTTCAGACTAACGAGCACTTGACACATGTGTGCGACACAGAGGGAATAGAACGGACAACCGATAGAGGTACTCAAGGTACCCTCCGCCACATACCGTGAGGTGGCTTGCGGAGTATGGCTGTAGATGTAGATGAATGGTAGCTGCATTTCTTATGCCCCCTTTAAACTGGTATCGCGACATTGCAACACTTGTTTCTCCTTAGTCAACGTGACGTATTTGATCATACAATGTAAGCTTTCACGGCCGGCATTGTCATCACTTAAAACTTCCGGGCTGATAGGCCGTGGTCGAAGTGTAAAACTCTCCCCTGACGTTTCGTCTCCGACTGCGGGAGACATCCTCGGAGGTACAGGGGCAAACTGCTAAGAGAACTCGAGGAAGCGCTAATTATATAGGCAGTAAACAGGGCGTCACTGTCGATCACGTGGCGTCGGCTATGAGATTGTCTCTGGTAATGCCAACATTCTCAATTGAAAGTAATCGATCGTCACGCTTGCGGTGCAACGCTGACATCCAAATTTTATCCAGTTTAACACCTTCGTCTTTCCTGTTAAAATTGTCACGGTGTTTATCAATCTCGATAGCCTCTCTATACATGCGGGACGGAACGTTGGGCCATAAGATGTATAGAAAGGCCACACATACTGATCGTTATCTACATAAAGATTCAAACCACCACCCTAGACAAAAAAGAGGTGTAATGAAAACCCTGGTAGACAGGACGTACAAAATTTATGAACCTGTTTATTTAAAAGACGAGACTGAATATCTACGGTCAACTTTCGTGAAGAATGGCTATTCTAGCAAGGATATAGATCGAGCACTTCCCCCTAGGCAGAGAATCAGGAGCAACGACGAACAACAGTCGCCCAAGGGCAAAGTTTTTCTTCCGTTCATTAGTAAGGTCACAAATCGCATTGGTAAAGTTTTAAGCAAGTATGAGGTGGAAACTATTTTCAGACCCACCAGGAAAATAAAAGAATATTTAAGATCGGCAAAAGATGCACGACACCCTTTGGCTACACCAGGGGTATATAAAATTCCTTGTAGTTGTTGACAGGTTTATATCGGTACCACAAAGAGAAGTGCGAACACCCTTATTGTTGAACATAACAGGAATTGCCGCCTGGGTCACACGGATAAATCGGCCGTAGCGGAACATACCAGGAAGGTGACCATGAAATAAAATTCAGTGAGACGAGCGTCATATCAAAAACCTCGCATTATTATGAACGCATGTATAGAGGGGCTATCGAGATTGATAAACACCGTGATAATTTCAACAGGAAAGACGAAGGTGTTAAACTGGATAAAATTTGGATGTCAGCGTTGCACCGCAAGCGTGACGATCGATTACTTTCAATCGAGAATGTTGGCATTACCAGAGACAATCTCATAGCCGACGCCACGTGATCGACAGTGGCGCCCTCTTTACTGCGTATATAGTCAGCGCTTCCTCGAGTTCTCTTCGCAGTTCGCCCCTGTACCTCCGAGGATGTCTCCCGCAGTCGGAGACGAAACGACAGGGGAGAGTTTTATACTTCGACCATGGCCTATGAGCCCGAAAGTTTTAAGTGACGTATTTCCTTATTTTGGTACACACTGAGGTAACGAAAGTCATGGCATACCTCCTAATATCGTGTCGGACCTCCTTCAGCCCGGCGTAGTGCAGCAGGCAGATGTGGCATGGACTTCACAAGTCGTTGGAAGTCCCGCGCAGAAATACTGAGCCATGTTGTCTCTGTAACCGTCCATACCTGCGAAAGTATTGCCGGTATGGGATTTTGTGCACGAACTGATCTCTGAACTATGTCCCATAAATGTTTGATGGAGTTCATCTCGGGCAATCTGGGTGGCGAAATCATTCGTTCGAATTGCTCAGAATGCTCTTCAAACCAACAGCGAACAATTGTGCCAGGTGACATGTTTGGTAACATCAAGCTCACGAATGGCTGCGAATGGTCTCCAAGTAGCCGAAAATAACCGTTTCCAGTAAATGATCGATTCAGTTGGACGAAGGATGCAGTCCATTCCATGTAAACACGTCCCAAACTATCATGGAGCCACCACCAGCTTGCACAGTGCCTGTTGACAATTAGGATCCATGGCTTCGTCGGGTCTGAGCCACACTTGAATCCTACAATCAGCTCTTAGCAACCGAAATCGGGACTGATATAACCAGGTCACGGTTTTCCAGTCGTCTAGGGTCACGACCGACATGATTAGGAGCCCGGCAGGGGCGCTCCAGGTGATGTGCTGTAATGGCATTAATGTCGGTGGTCTGCTGCCACAGCCCATTAACGCCAAATTTCGCCACACTGTCCTAATGGATACGTTCGTCGTACCGTCGCACATTGGATTCTGTGGTTATTTCACGCATTGTTGCTTGGTCGTTAGCACTGACAACTCTAAGCACGCGCAACTGCTCTCGGACGTTAAGTGGAAGCCGCCAGTCACTGCGTTGTCCGTGGTGAGGGGTACTTCTCCTATTCTCAGCACGCTCTTGCGCTCTGGATCTCGGAATACTGAATTATCTAAGATTTCCGAAGTGGACTGTCCAATGCGTCTAGCTCCAACTGCGATTCCGCTGTCAAAATCTGTTAATTATCGTCGTGTGGGCTTAATCTCGTCCGGAAGTCTTTTCACATGAATCACCTGAGTACAAATGACAGTTCCGCCAATTCACTAACTTTTTATATCTTGTGTACTACCATCTGTATATGTGCATACCGCTGTCCCATGACTTTTGTCACCTCAGTATTTTTGTGGCGGCGTTCGTAGCGACAAACACTTCGCTGTAGAAATGGCTTACGAAGTCACCGCCACACTTTTAATAGCGGGCCGACCGGTCCACTGGAACAGTGAACAGAAAGATGAAAACCCAAACACTCTGATTAAATAAAAGTCGGTACTTATCTTTATTAACGAAGATACAGAAACACAGTAGTGAACTCCGTGTCTACAGAAATCTGTCTAGTTCGAGTCGGAGCGGCTAGGTCAGCGTCGGCTGACGACAAACAACAACTCTGCTGCGATGAACACACAACTGACTAGCAAGTACAAAAATCGGTGGCGAGTATGCCACTGAGCGGCGAATACAGAACTGTCCTAGCGCTCGCGACTCCAGCGCTTAAGAAGCCAGAAGCCAGCGGTGGCGCGCGCAGACTTGCGGCGATTTCCTGTATCGCTGGCGCTGCTTATGCGGACAGCGTCCGGACTTTGATGCTGCCAACCTTTTGGCAGCGGGCTCGGTTGGCATTACTGGCTAGGATATAACAAGTATAAAGTCATCATCTTAAGCGAAGTACAGCAAACGGTTTAGATTTCAGAACAAATAAAACTTAAGCTGTAAATGTTGCAATTAAGTTATTAAAAAAAGTTCTCCTTCGAAAATACGTTTTTCTACAAGCCGCTCTGTAACCAAATAAACTGTCGCATTTAGAAAAATAATATTTAAAGTGATTAGGCATGTTTAACTTAACTACAAAAAATGTAACCCAAACCATTAACCGCATTTTTGTCGTAGTCTTACTTTTCACATTGGCGGGAAATGTAACCCGAGAACGGTACGAACGATTTTGATTGGAATATAATGCCGACATTGAATTTCATGTCAGCGTACGTGGCCGTTTTGAGATATCTTCAAAAGACGTTTTTCTGTGCGCGCTTTTGTATCGATCTTTTGGGCAAGAAAATGACATGTGATTTCAACATATCACAATTTTCTTAGAAAATATTTTGCAGTTATCCTACGTATGCCGATATAAAATGTATTGAAAATGTCTTATGCGAAATTATTTTGTTACAAGTCAATAGGAAGGCTTCGGAAATTCCCGGCTGCAAGGAGTCCTTTCATCAGGTACAACTGTTACCCAGGGAGCGTGCGACGTGGACAGGAAAATTATTTCTTGGTGACAAAACTACAAGGAATAAAACTATATGATCAGATTTAGCATTACTTTTTATTTTACTTGAAAAAATCACGAAAATCTCCTGCTGTTCAAACTGCGTCACTACTGCCAGCTTAATAATGTTCAAAAGTCATTATATATATATATATATATATATATATATATATATATATATATATATATATATATATATCAGTCATGACATCCAGTCTTACAAATTTACTCTCTCTGATGGACACACATCCAGATCATCCGCTCTCAAAACTCCGCTGTCTCACTCCCCACATCCACCACTGCTGGCGGCTCACCTCCAACTGCGCAACGCCTACGCGCTGTTCACATCCAACTGCCCAACACTACAATAGCAAACAACAATGCAAATCAGCCACAGACTGCACAGTGCACACAGCACAGCCAGTGATTTTCATACAGAGCGCTACATGGCGTTACCAATACAAAAACCTAAACAGCCTACTTACAAAACGTTCAAAGATGGATACCCACCTGACGTAACATTAACACGTTGCGGAGTGCCATTGTCAGGTGCACGGATAATGCTGTAAGGTTTTGGTCGCGCAGCTGCTTCGTTGGAATCGTTCGAACTTTGTCCGATGTCATAGAACTTTCGAGTAAGAGTCGTATGCAAAGTTTCACAGTGTGTTAACCACTACACCACATGACTTGCAACGACCATTCAACCGCCGCCAAGAACTCAACGGGACTGTTCGGACCATGGTTCAAGATGCGCACGGTTCTCTCAGTGTCGTGTTAGAAGCTCCAACTACGATTCCGCGTTCAAAGTCTGTTAATTCCCGTCGTGCGCCCATAATGTCGTCGCAAACCTCTTGAAATTAATCACCTGAATACAAATGACAGCTCCACCCATGCCGCCCCCTTTTATACCTTTGTAGGCAATATTACCGCCATCTGTATATGTGTATACTTCTATCCTGTGACTTTGATCACCTCAGTGCGAAATCATGAACTTTCGCGTAGTACAGCAAACGGTTTCGATTTCAAAACAAATAGAACTTAAGCTATAAATATTGTAATTCTGCTATCAAAAAAAATTCTCCTTCGAAAATACCTTTTTGCGCAAGCCACTATGTATCTACGTAAACTGCCGCATTTAGAAAAATAATATTTAAACGCAGCAGTTCGTCGTCAGCACTGCTTTTACGATTAATATTTCGAGTGATTAAGGTAGTATGAAATGGAAGCGGCATACAAATCTAATTTCGAAAGTGAAACAATTACTTGGCTAAATGAATACAGGATTACCACTATTTTTCTAAGGGACGGGGGGGGGGCAGCATGAAACCCATAAAATCTGTTTTCAGCGTGTGCTTTCCCTGTCATATTAGTGCGATGCGGCAGAGAACAGGATTCTAGCAAGATACGTGATTGGTTTATTCAGTATTTGATGTGAATTTATAACGATCTAAAAAGTTGGCGAAACGTTGAAAAGACAGCGTTTTTTTCTCACAAAGCGACGAACGAAATACGACGAAATTCTGTGGGCACCAATAAACGGGAAATGTTCTTTAGATATATCTCTTGCAAAATACGTCGGTTCGAAGAGAGGCAGAACTGTAAAATATTTCACAAATTTTCTTTGATCATCAGTCATGCAAATAAAAGGGTTTCAGGTCAGAGGAAATTCTTTACTGGCGGCTTCGAGACGAAGAGTTATTCTGGATCCCTGAACTAAGTTCACAGTTCGTATCTAGGAAGGGTGAAGCATTTAAACAGTGACCTTATTCGAAAAGTGTCTACGTTGACTTCTCAAGCGAATGGACATGTCTTGTGTTGTGCTGTCTAACTTAATGTACGGCTGTTGCAGAATAGCCTTAGTAAACATCTGTGGCTGGTTTCTGGCAGATTCAGATTTTACTCTGGTCAGGAACTAAACCCAGATCCTTGCCTTTGGGCAGTACTTTACTAAATTGGGATGTCCAGACACGAGAAACAGCCCGTCCTCAAAGATTTCATTCTGCTACAGCTCTGAAGAGCTCACTGGATAAGAACATAGTCCTCAAAAGTGCTGCCAAGGTGTTTCAAAATAGCGCGTAGCGCACATTCCGCTGCAAAGTGAATTATTTATTCTAGAGATGTATATATAATGTGATAATCGGTTTATATGGACTCTTTTACAACAACTTTATTTGGTTCTTCAAATTACTGCGGTCTGAAAGACCAGGGAACCCTAGGATAAGCAAACTACTCGTAAAAGCGCAGAAACAATCTAGCAATTGATTGAGCTACCCGGTTCTGGAAGTTCATCATTCAATCATATAAGGCGCATTTTGTCTAAGGTTTAGTACATTTGCAGAGGCTGCTGTGAAAAATTAGAAAGAGTTTACTTGCAAAAATATCCACGCTACAGCTGACATTATGGACCTAAGGTGTAAATGATTGTAGCTGAGGAAAGCCAAGCAATGGACTACACAGAAACTCCTGAGTAATTTGCTTCAGATTGACTCGAGAACTGTCCCGGGCAGTGTAACGTTGACTCGAGAACTATCGTGGGTAGTGCAGCGTTATCTCTAGAAAGTGTTAATCTTGGTTTTAGAATATTGCCTCGGGGTCACTACTAATCACGTGTCTCCATTTTAAATGTGCCACCATCATCAGGTGGGGGAAAACCTAGCTGGTCCACTCACAGCGGCTTCTCACAAACTCCCGAAACTGGTTGCTATGAATAAGGACAGAAAAACCAATGCCATTGCAGTAGAACCTGAAATACCATTACGGCACAGTTAAAGCCTAATCCGAGGATGTATCTTTCGAAAGGAAATACCTTTGTTCCCAGTCATTTAATCTGTGCTCATGTCTATCTCCTATGACCACGTCGCTATGTCTTTCTTTTCCTGTTTTTTAGTTTTGAGTCATCAGTCTTCTGATTGGTTTGTTGCGGCGAGCTACGAATTTCTCTCTTGTGCCAAACCATTTCATGTCCGATTAGAGCTTGCACGCCGGCCGGAGTGGCCGAGCGGTTCTAGGCGCTACCGTCTGGAACCGCGCGACCGCTACGGTCGCAGGTTCGAATCCTGCCTCGGGCATGGATGTGTGTGATGTCCTTAGTTTAGTTAGGTTTAAGTAGTTCTAAGTTCTAGGGGACTGATGACCTCAGAAGTCCCATAGTGCTCAGAGCCATTTAGAACTTGCACCTTACGTCCTTCGTTATTTGTTGGATGTACTGTAACCTCTGTCGTCCCCTACAATTTTTACCTACAGCTTCCTCTAGTACCACGGAAGTTATTCTCTGATGTCTTAACACATGTCCTGTCATCCGGTCCTTTCTTCTTCTCAGTGTTTTCCACATGTTCCTTTCTTCACTAATTGTGCGGGGAGTCTCCTCATTCCTTATCTTATTAGTCTACTTAATTTTCAACTTCTTACTGTAACAGCAAGTGTAAAACGGTTCTACTCTCTTCCTGTGGTCCCACAGTCCATCATTCACTACCATACAACGCCATAGTGCTCCAGGCGTATATTATCAGGAATTTCTTCGTCAAACTAAGGCCTATGTTTCATACAACGAGTAGCAGACTTCTTTTGGCCAGGTATGCCCTCTTTGCCTCTGCTGCTCTACTTTTTACGCCGGGCTTGTTTCGTCCGTTAAGTGTTATTTTGTTTCCGAAGTAGCAGACTTCCTTAATTTCGTGTAACTCATGGTCAGCAATTTTGATGTCAAGCTTGTCGCTACCTTGTATCTCCTACTCTTCCTTACTTTTATCTTTCTTCGATGAACTTTACATTCATATTTTATCCTCATTTGACCGGTCATCCCATTCACCATAGCATCTGCGAATCTTACCACTGATATCCTTTCACTTTCAATTTTAATCCTGTTTCTTTCACTCTTCCTTCGATGTACAGACTGAATAGCAGGGGAAATGATTGCTACCTTAACTAGCATCCTTTTTAATCCGAGCACTTCGTTCTCGGTTTTCCATTTATATTTTTCCCTCATGGTTCTTGTACGTAATGCATATTACCCCTTTCCCTACGGATTACTTCTATTTTTCTCAGAGTTTCAAACATCTTGCAAAATTTACATCGCCGAACGAACGTGTCTTGATTTTTCTTAACTTCTGCATCGATTATCAAGCGTAACTTCAGAACTACCATTCTGATCGCTTCATCAACAAAAGCAAAACGAGGATAATGGAATGTCGTCGAATTAAGTCGGATGATGTTGAGGGTATTAGATTAGGAAATGAGACACTTAAAGTAGTAAAGGAGTTTTGCTATTTGGGGAGCAAAATAACTGATGATGGTCGAAGTGGAGAGGATATAAAATGTAGACTGGCAACGGCAAGGAAAGCGTTTCTGAAGAAGAGAAATTTGTTAACATAGAGTATAGATTTAAGTGTCAGGAAGTCATTTCTCAAAGTATTTGTATGGAGTGTAGCAATGTATGGAAGTGAAACATGGACGGTAAATAGTTTAGACAAGAAAAGAATAGAAGTTTTCGAAATGTGGTGCTACAGAAGAATGCTGAAGATTAGATGGGTAGATCACATAACTAATGAGGAAGTATTGAACAGGATTGGGGAGAAGAGGAGTTTGTGGCACAACCTGACCAGAAGAAGGGATCGGTTGGTAGGACATGTTCTGAGGCATCAAGGGATCACCAATTTAGTATTGGAGGGCAGCGTGGAGGGTAAAAATCGTAGGGGGAGACCAAGAGATGAATACACTAAGCAGATTCAGAAGGATGTAGGTTGCAGTAGGTACTGGGAGATGAAGAAGCTTGCACAGGATAGAGTAGCATGGAGAGCTGCATCAAACCAGTCTCAGGACTGAAGACCACAACAACAACAACAACTTACCTTTCCTAATGGGAAACTGATGGTCATCTAAGAGCTGCTCGATTTTCTTTTCTTATGGAATCGTAAACCAAAATCCTCCTCCCTCCCACACTTCCAGCAAAAATTCATTCTAACACTTCACAACTATGGCCATACAAGAAATACTACCTTATCCCCCGAAAACATATGACGGGTAGTCATAAGGTTTTGGTTATCACCTCTAAAACGTTGAATAATTTAGTTTGTTTGCAGATAAAAGTGTGCAGCCTTGGCGCTGCAATACTGTAGTAATCCACTAGAGAAACCAAAACAAAACGACCTAGTCTGCTGATAAAGTGTAGTATAGTGCGGTAATCTATTTTAGGATGAAAAACCAACGAAAATGTTGCAGATGTGTAAAGGCAATTCAGAGGACTTTTTTAGCCAGCTGGAGGCGGTGTGATGAACTGCTGGTAGTTAAAATGTTCCAGTACGGCGGTTGGGTACGGATTCTTTGTGAAGAACAGAGTATTTATTATTGAGATAGGAAAAGCCACGAATTTAGCCGTGATTCACTGGCGTGGGAAGAGTGATGTCTTGTATTCCGAACAATATACATGATCCAATAACGTTAATGTGACCACTGTCTATGATTGACGTCAACATGTAATAAGCACTCACAGGCGGCAGGTGGCAGCACTGGCAGTAGAGCGTACGCAGAGTGAATCACCTAAAACTTGCACCACAAATATTGCGGAAACAGAAAGTGCTATTGTCCGGTTTTCACAGAATGGACTGGTAGTAAGGGACTCTTACTGTTAGACAGTAAACATATTCTAATAATACTTAGAAAGGATATTTTTTGTGCAGACACCCTTCTGAAATGGAAGAATGCCCACTGACATCAACAAACTAAAACTAGGGTAAATTAGATTATTAGTGGTGTTTGTTGCAGGAGTTTAGCTCGAGTCGTTTACAAGATGTATTTTGAAAAGTTTCCACACCGACACTTATACAACACTTGTCGTTGCACACACTAAAAACCAACACAAGTGCGTACAATAGCTATGTGGATTGAGACCAGTAAAGAGACAATTGGCCACCACAAATTGTGTTCAAAATGACCACCGTTAGCGGCAATACATGCTTACAGTCTGGTATGGAATGACTGCTGCATACATACTAGCTTTTCAGCGGAGATGCCCGATCTGGCTGCAGTAATGTTATTGTTGAATATCGTCGGGCGTTGTTGGTATGTCCTTGTAGACAGCGTCTTTCATCTTTCACAACAACAAAAAAGTCTACATGCGTCGAATCCGGGGATCGGACCGGTCAAGGTACAGGCCCTTTGCATCCAATCCAACGATTTGGAAACAATTCGTGAAGACACGTTATAGTACTTCGTGCACTATAGTCAGGACAGCCATCATGTTGGTACACAGGTTCCTCATAGTCTGCAGACGAACGCCTTCCAGCATCCAGGGAAGATGTTCTATTAGAAAGTTGCGATTCCTATGCGCGTTCAGTTTCCCGTCAGTGAAAAACGTGCCTATGAGCTGATGGTTCACTATCCCACACCACATGTTTAGACTCCATGGACGCTGACGTTCTACGTGGCGAAGCCTATGATGATTGTGAACAGACGAACAGTGCCTGTTTCGGCGGTTTACCTGGCCATGATTGGTAAATGTAGCTTCATCGTTAAACAAGATACATGATTCATCTGGAGTATCCTGTCTTAATGCCCATGCAGAGAAGTTAACACGACGATTCTCGTAATCATGTCCATGCAGTTTTTGGTGGAGAGGGATGTGATAGGGATGGAACCTATGTCGATGGAAAATGCGTGGGACACTAGTCTGACTCATAGCACTTCCTCGTGCGATTGCGCTGGAGCTAACGTGCGGATAAACCGCAGCAGCAGCAAGGACATTAATTTCCCCCTCTTCTGTCGTCACTTGTTTCCTTCTGTTACGTTGTCTAGGTGTTACACTACCACTTGCAAGTAACTGGTTTAAGAGGTTTATAAATAACTGCCGAGACGATTGACGTCTATTGGGATATCTTGACGCATACTCTGTACAAGAAAGAACTGCATCATTCCTACATTCTGCATACACCATGAGCATGTCGTTCTTTTCTGCATTGATAAATCCACTCACGACGTACTGCCTGGACTACCCCAACACTGACTACCAAGTCCCAATGCATTCAAGGAACACACAAGCACACTGTAAGCGAACATAACATCGTATCTAGCATCTATGTAGGATGAATGTCACAAACCAGTGTCGATGTATAAACTTTGCACAATACGATATCTCGTAAATAACTCGCACTAGACTCCTGCAACATGCACCATTGACATTTTACACACATCAAAAAAAGTTTCGGATCACCCCGGTTCCCAGAACTCCTGAAGATAGACGTTGACTGTGGATTCTGTATCACAGGCACAGTCCCTCTGACTGTTCAGAAATGTCACTAAACCCGCCCATTAGGCAGAGTTCCCCCCATTAGACAGAGGGATCTGACAGCTGATCAGTTCCAGTCATTCCACCAGGAAGGAGAGACACGGCTCGTCTTGTCTGTAGTTCAACCATGCCTAGACTGTCAATACCGCGGTTCGATAGCGTCCGCATTGTTACTTTGTGCCAGGAAGAGCCTTAACAAGGGAAGTGTCTAGGCGTCTCGGAGTAAACCAAAGCGATGTTGTTCGGACATGGAGGAGATACAGAGAGACAGGAACTGTCGATGGCATGCTTCGTGCAGGCTGCCCAAGGGCTACTACTGCAGTGGTTAACCGCTACCTACGGATTATGGCTCGGAGAAACCCTGACAGCAAAGCCACCATGTTGAATAATGCTTTTCCTACAGCCACAGGGCGTCGTGTTACGACTCAGGCTGCATGATACGCAACTTCACTCCCGACGTCCATGGCTAGGTCCATCTTTGCAACCACGACACCATGCAGCGCGGTACAGATGGGCCCAACTACATGCCGCATGGACCGCTCATGATTAACATCACGGCCTCTTCACCGATGAGTGTCGCGTATGCCTTACACCAGACGATCGTCGGAGACGTGTTTGGAGGCAACCCGGTCAGGCTGAACACCTTAGACACACTGTCCAGCGAGTGCAGCAAAGCGGGGGTTCCCTGCAGTTTTGGGGTGGCATTATGTGGAGACGATTGGTGGTCATGGACGATATGTGAATGCCATCCAAGTACTGCTAGTGCAACCATATCGGCAGCATATTGGCGAGGCATTCGTCTTCATGGACAATTCGTGCCCCCATCGTGCACATCTTGTGAATGACTCCCTTCTAGATAACGACATCACTCGACTACAGTGGCCAGCATGTACTCAAGACATGAACCCTATCGAACAAACCTGGGATAGACTTAAAAGGGCTGTTTATGGATGACGTGACCCACCAACCACTCTGAGGGATCTAAACCTAATCGCCGTTGAGAAGTGGGACAATCTGGACATACAATGCCTCGATGAACTTCTGGATAGTATGCCACGACGAATACAGGCATGCATCACTGCAAGAGGACGTGCTACTGGGTATTAGAGGTAACGGTGTGTACAGCAATCTGGACCACCACCTCTGAAGATCTCGCTGTATGGTGGTACAACATGCAATAGTGGTTTTCATGAGCAAAAAAAAGTGCGAAAATGAATTTTATGTTGATCTCTATTCCAATTTTCTGTACGGGTTCCAGAACTCCCGGAAAACTTTTTTTTACGTGTAATTTATCCTACTTTTAGGCTGTTAATGTCAATAGGTATTGTTCCATTTAAAAAAAAGTGTATCTTTGTACAAAAATAAACTTTATAAGTATTGTTACAATATGTTGATTGGCTAACAATACTAGGCCATGACTGCAGTCCATTCTCCGAAAACCAAAAATCAATAGCTCTTTCCATTTCCGGAAGATTTGTGGTGCACGTTTTAGGTGATTCACCGGTAATTGGGTGGGGGGGGGGGGGGGGGAGGTGAAGCCAAAGCAGTGCAGTCGTTTTCGCGCAAGGGTGGAAACATTTCCGAAACGGCTGAGCATATAAATCGTTTGCGTGCCGCCTTGTTTGATGTTTACCGTGCACGTCAAAATGGCGCTATCCAGAACCGGCACCTAAGCTGCTGTGGTGCAGCACTGGTTATAGATGACAGGGCTGAACGACGGCTGTAGAAATGTGTAAGGGCGAATAGATGTGTAACTTAAGGCCCAAATGAGCCAGTGGGCGGGGCTACCACCAGCGAACATTGCTCCTTATGGGCCTCCGCAGGAAGTGCCTTGTTGATACACCAATGCTGACTGCCACTCTTCGGCGACGAAAACTAGAATTTGAAGTCTAGTAACGCAACTGGACGTCTGCTGGTGTTGACAGATGGCCTTTTCATATGAATTACCTTTTATGCTCTACAGGACACATGGTTGTTGGCGTGTAAGCCGTGAAACATCTGAAAGGAAACACCTTGCAACGATAGTCGGAAAGATCCACGTCGGAAGAGAGAACGTTTCGTGGCATTCCCTCGATGATTTCGTCATTATGGAAGGTACAATAGGTCAACACAAGTATGCATCTACCGTAGAGCGCAATTTCCACCGCTATATGTAGTTCGTTTTCCTCGGCACGATGGTATCTACCAACAGGACAATGTAACGTGTTAAACAGCTCGCAGTGTACGTGAATGGTTCGCAGAGCACCACGACGAATTTACCGTATTTCTCAGGCTACCAAACTCCGGATGCAAACCCAATCGAGAATCTGTGGGACTATTCGCGGCATGGGTCCTCAGCCGAGAAACCTAGCGCAGCTGGCCACTAAACTGCAGTCGGCATGGCTCCACATCCCTGTCGGTACCTCCAGAACTTCACTGACACTCTTCTTGCACGTCTTGCAGTGGTTCGCGCGGCAAACGACGGTTATTCACGCTTTTTACAGGTTTTCACATTAATGTGACCAGACTGTAATGTGCAACAGTGGGAGGATCAATACGGGTCTGCCAATAAGCATTTCTGAATATATTTACGGAGCATTACGCAGTGCAGTACGTCTCACACGCCGCACATCGCTAAAGGAGCGATTCCTGTGTGGCGATGCAAAAATCAGGGTAGTACCCATGTGGCTGCGCAGTGACATTCGTTTAAGGGGGTAATCCTCTTTGAAAATTCCAGCTGGGATAGCTACTTTGTTTTAGGGCTTATCCTAAGGTCGCCAGCAAATCCTTTGTGGAGTTACGCGACGGTTTATGAAAAAGTATCACCAAAAATTTTTTGCATATTGCAGCCCCGTCAACAACTGTGATAGATTAATATATTGAAAAACCCGCCTACGTTGCCGCTGCCAACCGAACGCGTGGTGAAGTGATGCCGGGGCTGGACTTCACTTAAGTAGTTTTAGTTAGATATGGTACCACGGTACTATTGGTTTTAATTTTTAATTTGGACTGTGCCTTGCTCTGGCATGTTATAGTAATTTTATGCTTCTGGAGAAGGCTAGATTATTCTAGCCGAAACCTGGGTAAAGACCAGAAAGTTTTCGCAACTAAGGTGGATTTTTTCAGTATATTTATCACCAGAAACCATCCAAAACGGGAAATAAGGCAGCATGCGATTTAAACGGTGGCCTAAAAGGCATTATGGAAATTATGAACATACTGTAACTTGAGAACGTACCAGTCCGTTACAGTGTCTGCACAAAAGCCGACGAAAAGCGCATCAAAAAATGTTGAAATGTGTGTGAAATGTTATGGGACTTAAGTGCTAAGGTCATCAGTCCCTAAGCTTACACACTACTTAACCTAAATTACCCTAAGGACAAACACACACACCCACGCCTGCGGGAGGACTCGAACCTCCGCCGGGACCAGCCGCACAGTCCATGACTGCAGCGCCTGAGACCGCTCGGCTAATCCCGCGCGGCGAAAATCGCATCGAGCGAACGGAACAGCGGATGACAAAGCTACCAAAGACGGCTGCAGGACCGCCATGGAAACAAACAAGATAGAGGAGGACCACTTTTTGGATCTGGAAGGATTGCTGTATTGAAACTTCCTGGCAGATTAAAACTGTGTGCCCGACCGAGACTCGAACTCGGGACCTCGAGTCTCGGTCGGGCACACAGTTTTAATCTGCCAGGAAGTTTCATATCAGCGCACACTCCGCTGCAGAGTGCAAATCTCATTCTGGATTGCTGTATTGTCCAACGACCGCTGACTTGGTATGTTTAACTTGACTACAAAACGTATACCTCAAACCATTAACCGCATTTCTCAAACTGGCCAGAAACGTAACCTGAGAACGGAAGGAACGATTTTGATTTGAATTTAATACCGGAATTGTAAATTGAATTTCTATCAGCGTACGTAGCCGTTTCGAGATACCTTCAAAAGACTTTTCGGTGCACGCTTTTGCATCGACTTTTTGGGCAAAAAGATGTCATATGTTTCAACATGTCACTATCTTCTTACAGCTTAATATTTTGCAGTCGTACTATATATGCCGATAGAAAATGTGTCGGAAATGTCTTACCCGGAATTATTCTGTTGACGGTTCAATAGGAGAGCTTAGTGAATTCCAGCCGACGCCCAGTATTCCGTCCTCTCTTCTGGTACAGCAGTTACAGGGAGAGACCGATGTGGACAGAAAAATTATTTCTTGATGACAAAAGTATTAAGGAATAAAACTATGTCATCAGATTTAGTATTAAATTTTATTTTACTGTAAACGAATCACGAAAATCTCCTATTTTTCAAGCGTTCAAAGCGGACTTCCGACATAATGTAACTTCAACAAGTTGCGCAGTGTCATTGCCAGGTGCACGGGTAACGCTGCACGGTTTCTGTCGCCTCAGCTGCTTAGTTGGAATCGTTCGAATTTCGCCCGACGTCATAGAAGCTCCGAGTAAGAGGGGTATGCAACGTTTCACAGTTTGTTAACCACTACACCACATGACTTGCAATGGCCGCTCAACGTTCGACAAAAGCTCAACGGGATTGTTCGGAGTATGGTTTAAGGTGCGCATGGCTCCCTCGATATCGTGTCAGATGTTTTGAATACTTGGATTCTCAGCCACATCGCGCAGTGAATGGCTAGAGTATGAAAAATGAACTCTTTGTTGCTTTGTGCAAACTTAACACAAGTTACTTTCTGCCCCTAATGATTGTTAAATGGCTCTTGACCCACATCTACAACTTCTGGGAACCATTCTTCCTATTGCACCACGTATTATCATATATTTCCTTTCCATTCGCGTTTAGAACGAGGGAAAAATGACTGCGTAACAAGTTCAGGCCGACGTGTACCACCGATGGCATACGCTAGACCCGGCATGGGCCACGTCTCGCGACCTGCAGGCCTGATTAACATCGTTACTTCAGCTCGCGGTCCACCATGTCAGGTGACGCTATAGCAGCGCTCTTAGGGCATAAATTCAAAGCTATAGCCTCCGTGACGTTAATATTTATGGGGTAAGGGACCGATATGAATGGCGCTTCTCTCACGACACACCACGCATACAAATTATTCCTCGAAACACGAGCTTTTGAGAATACGTTAAAAGCGGTGGCTCGATTTTTTTTTTCAAGTTACTATTCCTTGCGGTAGGGGCTGTGATTTTTTGATATTTTTTGTCTAAACCAGCAAGGCAAAACAGAGGCCTCTACTTCCACCATATCAAGTGGATTTAGTGCTCACGTACTCACACTGAGCCGTGAACACTTCCCAGTTTATCAATGGGGAATAGTTGAACATGATTACTACTGTTATCGGCGCCATGCGTGCAGTGGTAGTGCCAGGCGCGAGATATGGAATCTTCGTACTATCGTTAGTGGCGCGAGACCTGCACGACCTTATAGCAACCGTTATAGTTCCGCATTATTCTGTTACACTAGGGGTGAGTTCACGTAAGGAAAGAGAGACAATGTAAGATTTACGGACTTATTTATTAAACAGCTGAGAATCGAACAATAATACAACAAAATGGGGGTGGGGGGAAGAAAGATTCGAGTTCAGCAGCCTGCCCTAACGTACGTTCATAACACGCCATGATAGCAGGAGGAAAGGAATTTTAGTAACGATCGCCGTATTATCAAATAGAATCCCATTTAGTAAAGGAAGGGGTTGCAGGCGTGCAACGACCACCATCATGAAACAGCCAAAGACCAAGACAGATGCTACTGTGCGTGAATCGCTAGGTAGCCTCCCGTACTGAAGGGATACAACCCACAAGACACGAAACTATTCACAATGACCTATGAGGTTCCCTCTGGGCCGCAGGGCGCGAATCTACAGCGCACGTCGGCGCTCATGCTTACCGAACTTCATCTCCTGGAAGCGGCACCTCCGGTCTCCGGTACGGTCACACTAGAACTGAACTATTACCCCTTTGTCCACTATCCATCCGCGGAGGGCGGTCGGCGCCCGCCAGCGAAAAACGGGCGCGCACCTGAACTGGCCAAGCATAGGGCCGGAATTTGGCAGGGAGGCGACCTCGCGACGTTAAAACTGAGAAGAAATATCAGTTACAACATTGGTAAGGCAGGTTGGGGAACTGAGAACAGGAGAAACTTTGGCCACTACTGAACTTTCAAACGCCACCACGTGCTACCCTGGCGATCGGAAAAAGGATAGGAAACGGGGAGCCATCATGGCTGCTAGGAAGACTGCTGCCCTCGCCCATAAATAAAGAAAATTCCTGGCGCCAATCTCCTCTCACAGATCAGTGTGAGACAAGCTGTAAAAATCGTCAAATAAATCAGGCAACCCATAGAATTTATGAATATTACCTGAATTATTATTTTACCGAATACCAGAATGCGTGGTTTAGAAATATGAAATGCGAGCACTGAATGGTGAATGAAGTGCACGTCTTTCAACGTTCCATTTATGTTCCCCCCATTTTCAGATGTTTACATTTATTTACTTGTCGTGAATATAGTTCCGTTACTTACGACTTTGAACAACAGCTGTCTTCAAGATTTCCATTACAGAGTTCTACAATGTCATTAGTAAAGAAACAATGCTTAGGATGCGTATATAAATGTCAAAATGTGAAAACGGAGTGACAGGTATATGGAAATGCCATAATGGAAAAGTAACGCCTTTAAAAGCAACTGGTTGCAGCTAATTCGTTACAATCTACCTACTGTTTCACCAGTTTAAGAGTTTAATACGTCTACAACAGACAAGAATTATTTCACTAATGTCATTAAAAAGAATGCAAAAAACCGAAATTTCGGTTCGAAAAAGCGTTTAGGAGGAAGTTTTCGCTTGTTGGCCACAGGCATGACATTAGAGAACTTGAAATTTGGTATGTCAATGTCCACAAAGACTAGTAACAAATATTTTTTTAAAAAAATTGTCAAAAAATACTTGTGATAACCGATAGCATAGGTGTATGTTGTTTCTACATCTACATCTACATCCATACTCCGCAAGCCACCTGACGGTGTGTGGCGGAGGGTACCTTGAGTACGTCTATCGGTTCTCCCTTCTATTCCAGTCTCGTATTGTTCGTGGAAAGGATTATCGGTAAGCCTCTGTGTGGGCTCTAATCTCTCTGATTTTATCCTCATGGTCTCTTCGCGAGATATACGTAGGAGGGAGCAATATACTGCTTGACTCTTCGGTGAAGGTATGTTCTCGAAACTTTGACAAAAGCCCGTACCGAGCTACTGAGCGTCTCTCCTGCAGAGTCTTCCACTGGAGTTTATCTATCATCTCCGTAACGCTTTCGCGATTACTAAATGATCCTGTAACGAAGCGCGCTGCTCTCCGTTGGATCTTCTCTATATCTTCTATCAACCCTATCTGGTACTGATCCCACACTGCTGAGCAGTATTCAAGCAGTGGGCGAACAAGCGTACTGTAACCTACTTCCTTTGTTTTCGGATTGCATTTCCTTAGGATTCTTCCAATGAATCTCAGTCTGTCATCTGCTTTACCAACGATCAACATTATATGATCATTCCATTTCAAATCACTCCCAATGCGTACTCCCAGGTAATTTATAGTATTAACTGCTTCCAGTTGCTGACCTGCTATTTTGTAGCTAACTGATAATGGATCTATCTTTCTGTGTATTCGCATCACATTACACTTGTCTACATTGAGATTCAGTTGCCATTCCCTGCACCAAGCGTCAATTCGCTGCAGATCCTCCTGCATCTCAGTACAATTTTCCATTGTTACAACCTCTCGATACACCACAGCATCATCTGCAAAAAGCCTCAGTGAACTTCCGATGTCATCCACCAGGTCATTTATGTATATTGTGAATAACAACGGTCCTATGACACTCCCCTGCGGCACACCTGAAATCACTCTTACTTCGGAAGACTTCTCTCCATTGAGAATGACATGCTGCGTCCTGTTATCTAGGAACTCCTCAATCCAATCACACAATTGGTCTGATAGTCCATATGCTCTTACTTTGTTCATTAAACGACTGTGGGGAACTGTATCGAACGCCTTGCGGAAGTCAAGAAACACGGCATCTTCTGTAGCACTACATAACTTAACTTGCACTGGTGTGCGTCATGATCTACAAGCGCGAGGAGAGTCAAGCGTATCTTCCGTGGGCCGGACTGAAACCCATCATGGACCAAATCCGACACGAGGGCCGCGTGTAGACCACGCGCACGCTATGTTTCCCATCAGGCGGCGTGCTCACGCTCGACTGTACCAATTGTGGTACCAGAAATACACTAACGTATCAGCACGGTGCAACGAACAGCTGTGGATACAGTTTCGTGTGAACCTTCTACGAGAGAACTTTGTGAACAAAAGAAACATCACATAATTTCTGATTAAGTTAGTGTAAACTTATTTTATGGAATCTGTCGTTGTTTGAAAAGAACGTACTTCCAAAATAAGAGGTCAGTGTATATAATTAGCAGCCCAGAGCGTTTGAATACGACCGCCGTCCCACTGGAAAAGCAGTGCCGCCAGATTCTGGAGAGCATGAATACGCGTGCACTCCACTGCGAGAACCCAATTCTCAGCGCCGGCGTGAACGTGTAAAATATCATCGAACTGGCAAGACGAATGGTCGAGGACATCAAAGGCAGTCACTACGCACTAATTTATTCCGCTATTCCAAGAGTACCATGGTATAATAAGACACAAACATCGAGGAGCTTCACGACAGGTAAGGCACGACTGAAATTTAATTGTTGCAAGTTCAAAAACACTTCTATCAGCTGGACTTAGGCGCCGCTCTTCTGAGTGTTTGCGGATAGGAAGAAGATCCAAACTATATATTCCGACAATGCCGTCGGAACATGTATCACATAAACGTCCTTGCAAGTAATCTTCGGGTTCTTGATCATCATTCCAAGCAGCCTCCAAACCTTTTTAGAATCCAGCTATATAGACATATAAAATACTGCACAAGTTCGTTAACATTGCCAATATCCCGAAATAGTTCCCTGCAGTGCTAATTTAATGCTCTTAGAAATTAGAATTCCAGGGTAACCCCAAAGCACAGTTAACTGATTATATTTCCACGTGCTACTCAGCAGGATATTGAACGCTTAGCCCATAAATATGTGTTTGAATACTGATTCAACTATATGTATGGTTGTAATACCCAAATCTGGTTCTTGTAAATTGTTCTCACGTTATCTCTACGTTGTATTTATAGACCTGCAGATATATTCAATTCTCTGCCCGCAGCTTTTGAAAAAGGTCTTACAGGACATACAAAAGAACATTTTAGTGCTGATTTAGATTCATAGTCATAATAATGGAATGAACTGGAAGTATCCAAGATGTGTACCAAAGGCAATTTATCATTTTTTATTGTATAAATTATTTAGCTAATTAGTTACATATTCCATAAATGAATTGAACCATTCGCTTATCGAAATGCTGTGGAAAGAGTCAGTTTACACGATATGTATACACGATGAGTGTTAAGATTAATGGACGTATCATTTCATTCCTACTCATGCAACAACACTTTTTTTTCCTGGCTGCCAGTTTTTAAGTAGAAATTTATCAAAGGAGTAGAAGGTGTTGTCCTGGAGAAATGATTTTAAACTAGATTTATAACTAGCTTTACTACCTGTCGGACATAATATGTTTTTGGGCAAATGAACGAAACTTTTTATTGCCGCATACTGAATTCTGAGCAACTGACAGGTTTAATAATGGGTAATAAAGGTCATTTTTTCTTTTTGTTGTAGGTATGTACATCACTTTTATTCTCAAATTGTGATGAATCATTTACGACGAATCTCATTGGCGTAAAAATGTATTGTGACGGTGCAGTTAAAGAGCCTAGCTCCTTGAAGAGGTGCCTGTATGAGGTCCGTGGACGAACACCATACATTACTCTTACTGCTCGCTCTTGTACAAGCCTAGCTCCTTGAAGAGGTGCTGTATGAGGTCCGTGGGCGAACACCATGTATTACTCTCACTTCTCGCTCTTGTACAATCGATACTTTCTTTCTCATTGAGTAGTTACCCAAGAAAATTATTCCGTACTACATTATTGAGTGGAAATATACAAAATACGTCAGGAGGCTGATATGTCCGTTTTCAAGATTACCAATTATACGAAGTAGTTGAATTTAATTGTTTTAGAAGCTTATTAATATGTTTCTCCCATTTCAAATTTTCATCAATATGTACAACTAAAAATTTGAAGCTTTTTACCCTACTTAATGACTCCTGCTCATGTACCACATCAGCTGTTGGTATGAATGTTGTGCAGAACTGGATGTAGTGTGTTTTTTCTAAATTAAGTCCATTTTCAGAGAACAATTTGATTAACCTTTGGAAAATATCATTTACTAACTCTTCTGTTGCTTTCTCTCTAATGGGATTCATTATAACACTTGTATTGTCTGCAAGAAGTATCACATTCGAGTGTTGCCCGTTAAGTGGAAGGTCAAGTACACAAATAAGAAATAGAAGTGGGCCCAAAATTTAACCCTGTGGGACTCCCCTTGTGGTTTTGTACCGATCACTAAAATTTTCTACCTTACGGACATTGTATGAATTAATCAGCACAACATTTTGCATTCTGTTTTTAAAGTATGATTCAGACCAGCTGTGGGTAAAGCTAACATTTCCATAAAAGTTCAGTTTTTCTAAGAGAGTATCACGTTCTACACAGTCAAAAACCTTGGAGGGGTCACAAGAAGTACCAACAGGCGATATATTACTATCTGAGGCTTGTGCAATTTGATGAGTGAATGCATAAGTAGCATTCTCAGTCGAGCAACCTTTTTGAAATCCAAATGTGATATGCTAAGCACATTTTTCCCACTTAAGTGTGCGACTGATCTTGAGTGCATTACTTTTTCGAACATTTTGGAAATAGATGTCAGTAAGGAAACTAGACGATAATTGTTTAAGTGTGTCTTGTCACCTTTCTTATGAAGTGGTTTAATATTTGTATACACTCCTGGAAATTGAAATAAGAACACCGTGAATTCATCGTCCCAGGAAGGGGAAACTTTATTGACACATTCCTGGGGTCAGATACATCACATGATCACACTGACAGAACCACAGGCACATAGACACAGGCAACAGAGCATGCACAATGTCGGCACTAGTACAGTGTATATCCACCTTTCGCAGCAATGCAGGCTGCTGTTCTCCCATGGAGACGATCGTAGAGATGCTGGATGTAGTCCTGTGGAACGGCTTGCCATGCCATTTCCACCTGGCGCCTCAGTTGGACCAGCGTTGGTGCTGGACGTGCAGACCGCGTGAGACGACGCTTCATCCAGTCCCAAACATGCTCAATGGGGGACAGATCCGGAGATCTTGCTGGCCAGGGTAGTTGACTTACACCTTCTAGAGCACGTTGGGTGGCACGGGATACATGCGGACGTGCATTGTCCTGTTGGAACAGCAAGTTCCCTTGCCTGTCTAGGAATGGTAGAACGATGGGTTCGATGACGGTTTGGATGTACCGTGCACTATTCAGTGTCCCCTCGACGATCACCAGTGGTGTACGGCCAGTGTAGGAGATCGCTCCCCACACCATGATGCCGGGTGTTGGCCCTGTGTGCCTCGGTCGTATGCAGTCCTGATTGTGGCGCTCACCTGCACGGCGCCAAACACGCATACGACCATCATTGGCACCAAGGCAGAAGCGACTCTCATCGCTGAAGACGACACGTCTCCATTCGTCCCTCCATTCACGCCTGTCGCGACACCACTGGAGGCGGGCTGCACGATGTTGGTGCGTGAGCGGAAGACGGCCTAACGGTGTGCGGGACCGTAGCCCAGCTTCATGGAGACGGTTGCGAATGGTCGTCGCCGATACCCCAGGAGCAAAACAGTGTCCCTAATTTGCTGGGAAGTGGCGGTGCGGTCCCCTACGGCACTGCGAAGGATCCTACGCTGCGGTCCGGTCCCAGGTCGACGGGCACGTGCACCTTCCGCCGACCACTGGCGACAACATCGATGTACTGTGGAGACCTCACGCCCCACGTGTTGAGCAATTCGGCGGTACGTCCACCCGGCCTCCCGCATGCCCACTATATGCCCTCGCTCAAAGTCCGTCAACTGCACATACGGTTCACGTCCACGCTGTCGCGGCATGCTACCAGTGTTAAAGACTGCGATGGAGCTCCGTATGCCACGGCAAACTGGCTGACACTGACGGCGGCGGTGCACAAATGCTGCGCAGCTAGCGCCATTCGACGGCCAACACCGTGGTTCCTGGTGTGTCCGCTGTGCCGTGCGTGTGATCATTGCTTGTACAGCCCTCTCGCAGTGTCCGGAGCAAGTATGGTGGGTCTGACACACCGGTGTCAATGTGTTCTTTTTTCCATTTCCAGGAGTGTATTTTAACCTGTCTGAAAAAGTTCCCTGTGCCAGTGATGCATTGTATATGTCACTTATTAAGGTGGAACAACTTTTCAGATCTCTGTTCGAAATATGTCAACCTGAAAAGAGCTTTCGTTTTTTAGAATTTTTAGAACTGTGTTATGCCAGTAGGATTCTAATAGCATACCACCTCTGTATAACCTGTCTTACATTTTCGCCTTGTTTACTTGTTTCAGTATAATGTGGATGGATAATTTGTTTTATGTCGGAATCAGTCCTTTGGTAAGCCTTTCTAACTTCGTACCTGAATACAAAAACTTAAACTCGTTTATTCTCTGATTTTTCAAAACAGACTGTAGTATAATTTTTACAGTGTTGAGATGCCTGTAAGGACACTTTCTGAAAGCCAGCAAAAAGTGTTAAATTCCTCCGTGCGTGCTGTAATCAATCTTGTCTTCGCCGTCCCTACGGGAACGATCCGTAGAATGCTGTACTATACTAATAGATTACTAAGTGTTGGGTCTTCAATTAGTGCTTAGGTTTTCTCTGGATAATTGTCGTATATCTTCCAGCTGCCACGTAAAGTTTTCCTTCATTTCCGTGACTCCCTGCGGTAGGCCAACAAATTAGCGACTATTTGCGCTGCCCTTGTTTCTCTGCAGTGAACATCCCGTTAGTCGTATTTAGTGTGAGTCATACACACTAGAGCAACATACTAGGGCGGGACAGGCGAGTGTTTTGTAAGCATTTCCGCTGTACACTGATAGCATTTTCCCAATACACCGTCCGCAGCTCGTGGTCGTGCGGTAGCGTTCTCGCTTCCCACGCCCGGGTTCCCGGGTTCGATTCCCGGCGGGGTCAGGGATTTTCTCTGCCTCGTGATGACTGGGTGTTGTGTGCTGTCCTTAGGTTTGTTAGGTTTAAGTAGTTCTAAGTTCTAGGGGACTGATGACCATAGCTGTTAAGTCCCATAGTGCTCAGAGCCATTTGAACCCAATACACTGACGTTGAACGGAAGTATGACATCTGCATTATCTAAGAATGAGTCTATGTGATTGTTCCATTTTATACCCTGACAAAGTCTTGGAATTTGTTGGAATTCGTACGATTTTATTTATTCCACTTGTATTTTACTGATAATGTGGCCACAGGATATTCGTTTCATTTTCTTTTGTTTCATTTTGTGAAGTGCACAGCTTTACGTTTCCGAAAATTTGGAGAAATTTTACAATATATGCTCCAATTTGAAGTCTCATCCATATGTGACTGAATATCTGCGCAGTTTTGATCAGTTTAACTGTAGGTAATTTGATCATCTGCAGTGTTCTTAGGTTACTGTTAATATTGTCAGACAAAGTACAATATTCAACACGTAAAAGTGTCTTAATTCACTCACATGCTGGTTATCTAAATCAGAAACTTGGTTCTGAGAACCTGACCTTTTATTCATTCGCTCGGTGAAACTGAATGTACTGGTGTACAGTGACTGTCTTTCGTAGATGGAATGCTGTGCGTATAAAACGAGTTCTCCAGATAATACGCCGATCTATATCCAAGGTGACGCCTATGAGTGACTGGACAAAGTCAGCTGACTATTATAAAAAGCCGTGGGGAAGTCCGTTAGAAAATCCCGGCTGTCACAACACGCCCGCTCTATAAAACGAGGCGTGGCTGTCGTTACGTGAGTAGTAATAGACTGCAGTCCTGGACAGCGATCCGACGCCATGTGGAGACCCAGGGTGAGCCACGGATGATTTCGAGATTTTATCCGTTTCTCTCTTAGTTTATTGAATACTGAAGCACAGTGGAACTCTGTAGAGAGCAATGGGTTTGTTTATAAATAACTTATCTTCTACCAGTCACGATATTCTATTATTTATGTTTTACAAGACGCATTTCAGGAAATGATTCCCATTTTCAAGTGCCTTTCTCTCTGTCTACCACGCACTTGAAAATACGAATCGTTTCCAGAAATGCGTCTTGTAAAGTAGAGATTAGAGAAAATGGTGACTGGTAAAGACAAATTATTTATACATGAACCATTTGTTTTCACAGTCACAGGCTTTCACAAACCATTTCTAATGGATCAACTCATAGAGAGCCTTTGGGTATATATAAATTGATACAGCTGCCCCTACTTCAAAACCTACATGTGAGACTTTCATATTATCTCTCTTTCGCTACACGCAAACAGTTAGTCCTACAGAAGAAATGAACAGGACGTTTCTGTAACAAATTTAACGTAGGAAAATTAATTCTGTATTGGAATAAATTTTCGCTGAAGTTATGCAAGAAAAACGTACAAATGTGACAAAGTGAGCTTCCGATGCAACCTCTCCCACATTCAGCCCCAGTCTCCTTCCACTATGCAAACATTTGCAAACTGAACGAGTTATTTCCCATATTCGATCTTTCTGTTCTTCATTGGCTGGCCTTATTACGCCACCGGCTTAGTCGAGCTGTTACAATTTGTGATAGTAACGTCTGTGTAAATTTTATCTGACAGTTTTGTGAATTTGAACAGCATAAAAGACCAGTTATGTCGTAATCAGGGCTTCTGACCACGAAACTACTGTGCTTGTAAGCCTTAAGTTTGAATAGAACTGACAACGTAGTTAGTTCTAGCGTAACGTTTACAAAAGTAGTTTTTGTTTCATTACAATCAAGGGCACGTTTGAGGTGATAATGTTAACGAAACAGCTAACCTTTTATTGGCGTAAGAGCCCAATCAAACGAGACCAAGAAAGATCAAAGATTGGGAATAGCTCAAGTAGTTGGAAGTTTTTGTTCCGTGGTAGGAGGGAGTGCCACGAACAACACACTGAAAATCTTGACTGATGAGGTGTGGGTGTGGGGCTCGATGTGCGTTTGAAGGTCACTTTTTGAATTTTTTTATTTTTTTTATTTTAGATCTCAGTGGTCGATAATAAGTATGGATCTTTATAGTAATAGAAACATTACATATTCTAGACATAGGGTGTCATTTGCAACAGCTGACCATATACTTCAGAAATATTTTAGTCTACAATCGCAATTTGCTATTTGACACTCTTATTTGGGAAGTGAGGGTGATGACTGCGTGCCAGTGTTTGGCCTGAGGATGGTACTGTTCACCGAAACCAGTAGCAAGTAGGCGAAATAAAAAATTACGGCTGTAGATTAAGAAACATTACTTTTAATAGAAATATGTGCAAGTAACGATTTGTTTTGTCTTAGTTTCTGGTCTATAGGCCATAAATAAATATTATTGTTATTTATAAGCGCTCATGCAAGCGATAAAATTACAATAATAGGACTGTACAACCGTTTTCAATAATCATACCAACCATCTTCAGATAAAACTCAACTGATTTTGACGCCATGTATGGTTGTATATGCTGTATTTTGTTAATGTACGGCCACAGCGGTAATATGATCTCAAGATCGTTGTTGTGACAACTGAAAGTGCGATAACTGTGATTTTATTTATTATAAGAATCTATAAAAATACCAAATCATTGTAAGTGTCTGCATTAAGACACTATGTCGTGCTTAATATAAACATAAACATTTGTGTTTCAAAATACAGGTTACTCTGCACTCCTCGTTTCCTAAATACTCCTGTAACATTTTGGAAAAGAATATTCGTGAAATCGAACCCGCATCATGCTCCGCCAATGAGCCAAACAATGAATATGAATTCTGACTGGGGAGAAATCATGTCTGGTGTTCCCCAAGATTGAATCTTAGGTCCGCTACTGTACAAGTAGAATTAATTCTCTTTGCACATGACACTAGTATTGCAATCAATCCAAGCATATGTACAGAAACAGAAGAAATGGTAAACAAAGTTCTTAAAAGTATCATTGGTTTCCTGCAAATGGGTTGACCCTCAATTTTAAAAGACGCAGCATATTCAGTTGTGCATATCTAGGGGTACTACACAAATTATAAGTGCAACATATGACGAGAAAGTAATAAATAGAGTGGAAGCTTACTTCAAAATTCCATATTGATGGGAATTTAAATTAAAAAAAAAAAAAAAACGTATCTTCGAGCTCCTAAAACAACTTAGTTCAGCCACATTTGAGCTCAGAATCATTGCAAATCTCGGGGAGAGACAAATCAGTATGTTGACATATATTGCATATTTTCATTCAGTAATTTGACGTGAAATAATGTTCTGGGGTAACTTATCTTTAAGAAAGAAAAGTATTCATTGCACAAACACATGCTGTAGGAATAATATGTAGTATTCACTCATGAGTATCTTGTAGCCAACAGTTTCAGGAGTTGTACATTCTGGGTACTGCTTTACAGCGTATTTATTCCCTCATGAAGTTTGTTGTACGTAATAGACTACAGTTCACAAGGAACAATTCTATACATAAAACTATTACTACAACCAAAATAAAAAAATTAATTATGTCACATTAAGATTGTCTTTAGCACAATGCTGCAACAAAAATTTTTGTTCACTTACCCAGCGTGTGACAGACAGCAAAGCAAAATTTGAAAACACACTGAGAAAGTTTCTCTTGACAGCTCCTTCCATTCCGCAGAATAATTTCTGTTACTATAGTGGGTAAGAGGTGGTGGGTAGGAATTACTAATTCACATCTATTCCTTTTTTGCAATACAAAATAATAGAACTTAGAAATGTTCAGAATGTAACTGTATATACAAATTAATTTGCTCTGTGAATGTAAAATGACTTTTTCCACAGCATTACGATGTACGTGCAAAATGTTCCATGGAACATGGAACTGACTAACTAACAAAAACTTTCTCAAGCACGATTGCGTAGCCTATCAGCTGTAGACGTGCAAAGGCATTACTTGAAATTAATGGGTTCAGATTCTACTTTGAAAGCTTTTGTTAGCAAGGCAAGAAAAGTGTCGAAATAATATTTCTATCCAACAGAGAAATTGTTCGTACATGTTCTTAAGAACTGTAGGAATTTTCATGACTTTATTGGTAGTATATATCCCTTCCTAATTGCGTATAAATTTAAGTTCTCCTTTTCATTAACATACATACAGATTCGACTTTTTTTATCAATTTTCAGTTACTTTCATGGAACGTTTTGTAAAAATGGATCACTTAGTTAGTTAGTTTGTTGGTTGCGTGTTCCATTGATCAGTCGCACGGTACAGTAACCGTTATGAGGTGGAATGTGTCAAGTGCACAAGAAATGCACATATGAAACAAGATATTTTAATATGTATACATTACAATACGGAGTTAAGGATTAATATTCCTATTATTTATCCCTTTACCTTAAATGACACAAAATGCATATACTATATTTATAGATTTATTTATTCCTATTCAAGAATTCATCTATGGTATAGATGGAGTTGTAAAGGAGATATGATTTCAATTTATTTTTGAAGCTATTACTGCTGTCTGTAGACATTTTATTTCATCTGGCAATTTGTCGAAAATTTTTATAGCAGCACATTTTACCCCTTTCTGTGTCAAAGATAGGTTGAGTAAAGGATAGTGTAAGTCTTTCTTTTTTCTGGTATTATAGTCACGAATGTCACTGTCGTTTTTAAACTGGTCCATGTTGTCGAAAACAAATTTCATTAGTGAGTAAATGTACTGTGAGGCTGTTGTAAGAATTCCCAATCTTTCAAAAAGATGACTACAAGATGTGCGACTATGAAACCCACACATTATTCTAACCACTTTCTTTTGAGCAGTGAATTCTTTTTGTCTAAATGCTGAGTTACCCCAAAATATTATTCCGTATGACATCAGAGAGTGAAAGTATGCAAAGTATGTCAGCTTACTAATTTCTATATCCTCAAAATTGACAATTATTCTGTTTGCAAAAGCTGCTGAACCTAGTCGCTTTTAGAAGATCCAAAATATGAATTTTCCAATTAAGATTCTTATCTATGTGTACACCCAAAAACTTAGTATGCTCTGCCCAGTCTACTGACTTCTGTTGATGTGTTGTATTTATTGAAGGAACTGTACTTTTTGCAGCAGAAAATTGGATTAATAATGTCTCAGCAAACAGTGTCAGTTCAGCCTCCTGTTTCAGATAGGAAGGGAGGTCGTTCACATATATCAAGAACAGAAGGGGACCCATGATTGAACCCTGGCGAGTTTTCTTCCTGTTTAACACATAGCTTATGCAACTGAACAATGTCTCACGTTTAACCTGTGAATATATAAAGATCCATTACTAAACTAAAAAATAAGAAAAATTTTATATTTTAATTTTTTGCACTCAGTTTAATAGATAGCACAATGAAATAGGTCTAGTCCACACCGTTTAAAGACCTCAGGAATATCTATGCAGTGCTTACTTTAAAGGAAAAAATACGAACAGTAGACTCAGGACTATTTTTGTCTTACCGAGAGCTCAAGGAAAGGCAATGAATGTCAGAGGGGATGGGGCGCCAAGTGCTATGTCGCTATATATCTAACCGTAATAATTGGTTTGTGTGGTGATCGGCACTGCTTTCCCAGGCGCAGCCGCTGGTGGTGGTGCTGGTGCTGGCGGCGGTGATGGTGGCGGTGGTGACGTGCCGGCCGGCAGAGGGGGAGGAGGAGGCGCTGCAGCCGCAGGAGACGTTCTACTTCCGCCTCCGCCGCCCCCCACACTTCCGAAGGCCGTTCTTCCGCTGGGGCGTCTGGGTGGGCGTCGGCTACGGATACGGACACCCCTGGTGGGCGCCCTGGTGGCTGTGACAGGGTGGCCGGTCGACACGACGGAAAGTCGCTGGGCGTCACCTGCCACTGGCATCTTCTGGATGCCGTCTTGTTGCAGCCGTGCAGGAGCCAGCCACAGTGCAATCCAGTAATTTATTACCAACTATCTTGAGCCATTTCAAACTGGGTTCCTCACCGTCTTCAAACGTGTAAATTAATAAATAGTCCAAACAGTCGTAGCTGCGTACGATGATAGTTATTTGACTTCTTCAAAATATCAATTACTCCCTGAGAATGTGTTTTTATTTCGCTAGACACAAATGACAGTATACTGAAAATTTTAGCTTAATTTTGTGACAAATAAAAACAACTGCAATGAACAAACTTAGTAGTCACAATCTACCGTTGAAAGGCAACCAATGTGTAATACATAAACAACTTACACCTGGTGTAACAGAATTATTTTATATACACTACCACATCTGTCTAGTTGAATACGGTTTCAATTAATGTTTCCTTTTCCAGAAAAACGGCACAACTGCAAAAAGTGTGAGCGATAAGGAAATTTTTATGAAACTATCTCGTAATAGAAGGAAAAATAACGATTAAACATTTGAACATAGTGGCTCTTGTGAAATTATTTCATTATGTGCATCAAGCCTGCCGGTATGGCCGCGCGGTTCTAGGCGCTTCAGTCTGCAACCGCGCCACCTCTACGGTCGCAGGTTCGAATCCTGCCTCAGGCATGGATGTGTGTGGTGTCCTTAGGTTAGTTAGGTTTAAGTTGTTCTAAGTTCTAGTGGACTGATGACCTCAGATGTTAAGTCCCATAGTGCTCAGAGCCATTTGAGCCATTATGTGCATCAACATGCTAAGGGCATTCAGTGTCTTGAAAATGATCCTCAAATACTGAAATTACTAAATACAGATTAAACGTTATTAAATTTACTGTAATGAGTCGTGCATTGCAACATAAAAAGATAATAATATTTGTTCTGTTATAGTTGTACTACAGTCGCCTAGTAAGTTTGCAGGCTACAGACGTTGGAAAATAAAAAAAAGGAAACTCACTATTGTGACGGTGATTTAAATTGCACAGTTTTATTTCATTTCTAAAACAACGTGAAGGTCATATTACTATCAGTATCGTGTAGTTGTATGTTTGTCAGGAAGAACAGTTAAAAGTATTTGTCCTTAATATCTAACACTATGAAAAATTACGCAGTTTCTTCTGTGTGGCTGAACATGTAATATTAATTAATAAGCAAAATATCAATTCTAGTTCATAATCAATGGTTAACGCAGATATTCACTAACTGCTATCGATCCCAAGTCACCGCAAGCAATCATTAAGAAAACTGTGAAGAAAAAAAAATTGCTGTCAGCTGCTATGCAGGACGTCCAGTGGTACAGCCGCAAAAAGTATCTGATTTGATGTCTCACTTCTGTACACAGTACTGAGTTTATGGCGTCAAATATCCCTAAAAATCAACGTAACGCTGTTAAAACCATAGCTAGCAATTATCTCTAAGTAGCTTTCATATAAAACAAAAAAGTGAAATTATTTGCTGTCTTTTTTTACGTAACCTGTGAAAGCCCACATCGATTGTGGTGAGAAACAATCATACAGAGGCTCGCATCCACAGCCACCGTTACCTCGACACAAATTGTGTAGAAGTCAAAGAGCTGCGTGCCAGTCCGATTCAGCTTGCTGGCACTGCAGAAATCTTAGTTGTTGTTGTTGTTGTCGTGGTCTTCAGTCCTGAGACTGGTTAGATGCAGCTCTCCATGCTACTCTATCCTGTGCAAGCTTCTTCATCTCCCAGTACCTACTGCAACCTACATCCTTCTGAATCTGCTTGGTGTATTCATCTCTTGGTCTCCCTCTACGATTTTTACCCTCCACGCTGCCCTCCAATACTAAATTGGTGATCCCTTGATGCCTCAGAACATGTCCTACCAACCGATCCCCTCTTCTGGTCAAGTTGTGCCACAAACTTTTCTTCTCCCCAATCCCATTCAACATCTCCTCATTAGTTATGTGATCCACCCATCTAATCTTGAGCATTCTTCTGTAGCACCACATTTCGAAAGCTTCTATTCTCTTCTTGCCTAAACTATTTATCGTCCATGTTTCACTTCCATACATGGCTACACTCCATAAAAATACTTTCAGAAACGACTTCCTAACACTTAAATCAATACTCGATGTTAACAAATTTCTCTTCTTCAGAAACGCTTTCCTTGCCATTGTCAGTCTACATTTTATATCCTCTCTACTTCGACCATCATCAGTTATTTTGCTCCCCAAATAGCAAAACTCCTTTACTACTTTAAGTGTCTCATTTCTTAATCTAATTCCCTCAGCATCACCCGACATAATTCGACTACATTCAATTATCCTCGTTTTGCTTTTGTTGATGTTCATCTTATATCCTCCCTTCAAGACACCATCCATTCCGTTCAACTGCTCTACCAAGTCCTTTGCTATCTCTGACAGAATTACAATGTCATCGGCGAACCTCAAAGTTTTTATTTCTTCTCCTTGGATTCTAATACCTACACCGAATTTTTCTTTTGTTTACTTCACTGCTTGCTCAATATACAGATTGAATAACATCGGGGAGAGGCTACAACACTGTCTCACTCCCTTCCCAACCACTGCTTCCCTTTCATGCCCCTCAACTCTTATAACTGCCATTTGGTTTCTATACAAATTGTAAATAGCCTTTCGCTCCGTATATTTTACCCCTGCCACCTTCAGAATTGTAAAGAGAGTATTCCAGTCAACATTGTCAAAAGCTCTCTCTAAGTCTACAAATGCTAGAAACGTAGGTTTGCCTTTCCTTAATCTTTCTTCTAAGATAAGTCGTAAGGTCAGTATTGCCTCACGTGTTCCAGTATTTCTACGGAATCCAAACTGATCTTCCCCAAGGTCGTCTTCTACTAGTTTTTCAATTCGTCTGTAAGGAATTCGCGTTAGTGTTTTGCAGCCGTGACTTATTAAACTGATAGTTCGATAATTTTCACATCTGTCAACACCTGCTTTCTTTGGGATTGGGATTATTATATTCTTCTTGAAGTCTGAGGGTATTTCGCCTGTCTCATACATCTCGCTCAGCAGATGGTATGGTTTTGACAGGACTGGCTCTCCCAAGGCCGTCAGTAGTTCTAATGGAATGTTGTCTACTCCCGGGGCCTTGTTTCGACTCAGGTCTTTCAGTGCTCTGTCGAACTCTTCACGCAGTATCATATCTCCCATTTCATCTTCATCTACATCCTCTTCCATTTCCATAATATTGTCCTCAATTACATCGCTCTTGTATAGACCCTCTATATACTCCTTCCACCTTTCTGCTTTCCCTTCTTTGCCTAGAACTGGGTTTCCAACTGAGCTCTTGATGTTCATACAAGGGGTCTCTTTTCTCCAAAGGTCTCATTAATTTTCCTGTAGGCAGTATCTATCTTACCCCTAGTGAGATAAGCCTCTACATCCTTACATTTATCCTCTAGCCATCCCTGCTTAGCCGGCCGGCCGCGGTGGTCTCGCGGTTCTAGGCGCGCAGTCCGGAACCACGCGACTGCTACGGTCGCAGGTTCGAATCCTACCTCGGGCATGAATGTGTATGATGTCCTTAGGTTAGTTAGGTTTAAGTAGTTCTAAGTTCTAGGGGACTGATGACCACAGCTGTTAAGTCCCATAGTCCTCAGAGCCTGTTTAGCAATTTTGCACTTTCAGTCGATCTCATTTTTGAGACGTTTGTATTCCTTTTTGCCTGCTTCATTTACTGCATTTTTATATTTTCTCCTTTCATCAATTAAATTCAATATTTCTTCTGCCACCCAAGGATTTCTACTAGCCCTCGTCTTTTTACATACTTGATTCTCTGCTGCCTTCACTACTTCGTCCCTCAAAGCTACCCATTCTTCTTCTACTGTATTTCTTTCCCCCACTCATGCCATTTGTTCCCTTACGCTCTCTTTGAAACTCTGTACAACTTCTGGCATAGTCAGTTTATCCAGGTGCCATCTCCTTAAATTCCCACCTTTTTGCAGTTTCTTCAGTTTTAATCTACAGTTCATAACCAATAGATTGTGGTCAGAGTTCACATCTGCCTCTGGAAATGTCTTACAATTTAAAACCTGGTTCCTAAATCTCTATCTTACCATTACATAATCTATCTGATACATTTTAGTATCTCCAGGGTTTTTCCATGTGTACAACCTTCTTTCATGGTTCTTGAAGCAAGTGTTAGCTATGATTAAGTTATGCTCTGCACTAAATTCTACCAGACGGCTTCCTCTTTCATTTCTTACCCCAAATCGATATTCACCTACTACGTTTCCTTCTCTCCCTTTTCCTACTACCGAATTCCAGTCACCCATGACTATTAAATTTTCGTCTCCCTTCACTATCTGAATAATTTCTTTTATTTCATCATACATTTCTTCAATTTCTTCGTCAACTGCAGAGCTAGTTGGCATATAAACTTGTACTACTGTAGTAGGTGTGTTCTTCATGTCTATCGTGGCCACAATAATGCGTTCACTATGCTGTTTGTAGTAGCTTACCTGCATTCCTATTTTTTTATTCATTATTAAACCTACTCCTGCATTACCCCTATTTGACTTTGTATTTATAACCCTGTATTCGCCTGGCCAAAAGTCTTGTTCCTCCTGCCACCGAACTTCACTAATTCCCACTACATCTAACTTTAACCTATCCATTTCCCTTTTTAAATTTTCTAACCTACCTGCCCGATTTAGGGATCTGACATTCCACACTCCGATCCGTACAACGCCAGTTTTCTTTCTCCTGATAACGACGTCCTTTTGAGTAGTCCCCGCCCGGAGATCCGATTGGGGGACTATTTTACCTCCGGAATATTTTACCCAAGAGGACGCCATCATCATTAACCATACAGTAAAGCTGCATGCCCTCGGGAAAAATTACGGCTGTGTTTCCCCTTGCTTTCAACCGTTCGCAGTACCGTACCAGCACAGCAAGGCCGTTTTGGTTAGTGTTACAAGGCCAGATCAGTCAATCATCCAGACTGTTGCCCCTGCAACTGCTGAAAAGGCTGCTGCCCCTCTTCAGGAACCACGTGTGTGTCTGGCCTCCCAACAGATACCCCTCCGTTGTGGTTGCACCTACGGTACGGCTATCTGTATCGCTGAGGCACGCAAGCCTCCCCACCAACGGCAGGGTCCATGGTTCATGGGGTGGGAAATCTTAGCATGTAGCGATTATTGTGATTCCGAGAAATTATTGTGGCGAAAATAGATGGCCGCAAATCGACCAGCTGCTTCATCTCTCTCTCTCTCTCTCTCTCTCTCTCTCTCTCTCTCTCTCTGTCTTCCCCACTTATTTCTAACTTAGATTCGCCCGATTTTTTCCAACGACAACTGAAAGTATTTCATTTGCCGTATCCTCACATAGTCAAGACAATCTCTGCTTGCAAGAAACTTGCACATATTTATGTACTGCTGCACTTGCAACTATGACGCCGAAACTTTCGTGCCATTTCTGTTTTAATGCGGTCGCGAGTTTGGACCCACTAAAAGACTTCATAATTTTTAAATCAGTAGTTTAACACTCGAAAAGAAAGATGTATAGAATATAACTGAAAGTTTGCATATTTACGAGCACTCCACTTGCGATAGGGGTATAGTGCATTGTATAGGAGGACGGTGAACCGTGAACTGAATAAACATCGTTACTGTGTTTACTGTTACTGCACCAACTATCACGTAGAAACAACCACTCTACGCCTCAGGCTCGCTAGTTTCGCAGTATATTCTCTCGGCTGCAATATATGATAATGGAGAAGCGATAACTGGCAGAATATGCACCGCTAGCTGAGTGCGAGTTGGAAATTTCTATCAGGGTAACTCATGCATTACGATGACTTCCAAACAGTTATGCAATTCATTATCATGGAACATTTCCATACCTGGGACGACCTGTAGTTTATTTAGTCTCGAATTGGCTGGAGGTTCGAAGCAAAAATAAACTGTAGATACTTTCTAGTTAATTTATCATATTCCCCCTATTGATCCTTGGGTTTAATTATTTCACTGTTTGTGTCATCCAACAACCCAGTTATGAGCATGAGTGCAAACAGAAACTGTGAATGTTCTGCAATACTGAATAACATATATTGAGTGTATTTTCATTAGCAAACGTGAAACTGCTCAGTGAAGCAGTGCCAGAAGATTTCATGAAAATGATTCGAACTATGTCAAACGATTTTTGTGATTCACTTTTGATTCACGTGGTCGGTGTTGATAAGCTTTTCAGGTTACTTAGTTAGTTACATATTCCATGGATCAATCTGTGCGATATACCATACTAACGAGGAACGAATCAGTTTACAGAATTTTAACCTCACTCTTATTTAAATATGGCTGCATGCTAACCATTTCAGATGAGTTGACATAACAAAAAGCGATCTTTGATAACACAAATAAGTACCGGTATGTAACAATATTCCGATAAATAAGTCACTAATTTCTAAATAAAAATTCTCCTGTGCAATAGGAGTTTTACAGAAATAACCTTCTTAGCCAATTTTAAAATTTATCTTTGCTGTCTATTTGGCATTTAATATCTTTGGATAGGTAGTCAAAGATTCTGGTAAGCACATCATACATCCCTTTCTGAGGTAAAGTCTGTTTTAATGAAGAGCAATAAAGACCATTCTTCTTCTGATATTGCAATTATGGTTGTCATTATTTCTTCCGAACTATAAAGGATCACTTAAAACAAAATTCTTGAGAGATAGTGAATCTAACTTAAAAGAGTTCAGTACTCAGTATGTAACCATCAGTTGTCAATTGTGCGCCATATGTACCCTATATCTTTCATGCGTACGTTATCTCATTATCCAGTGCTAAGAAACAAGGAAACGAATCAATACGTCGCAAAACTACACATATTGTCAACCATTTAAATATCTGTATTGTCCTGCAATATAACAAACCTTAAAGTTTCTACACCACTAGCCATCAGCGAACATTCGTTGTCAAACATAAAACTCTTCCATGAATATCTCACGTTGGCGCACAATACTTTCACAAGGCTCAGGTGTAAACTAATAGCAGATAACTTCACATGCCAAAGATAGTACTGTCCTATAACGCATACCGAGTGTCACTCCTAAGAGTCGTCTGGCTCATTTTCTCTGGTGTTTCAGCAGAAATTTGCAATTCTCTTTTTGCAACGTGTATCTGGTGTCAGCCCAAAGAAATGCCGCTCATCACATTTTTCATGCGTTTCTCAGCGTCGACGGAATGGCGTCAGTTTGTTTCTCGTTTCAAACACAGTGATCGGAATTTTACGTGTCCCTACGATAGAGCGCTGCCAGAAAAGTCTAGTGCAATATTCGTTTTACCGATATTTATTAACAGGAACAGTAAAACACGGAGAATAAACAGACTCCTCCCTCCCCCCCCCCCTCCAAGATTTAGTGGTAATATGGCCCGTGGATAGCCCGTCAAAAACTGAACACAGAACAAGAATTAAAACGAAAGGAGGTGTACTGAATTGTAAAAAAAATTTAAAAAAATTAAAAAAAATAAAAAATCTGTAACGGTTGAAGAGTGAGACAGGCATCATCGAGTAATGTTGAACACCTACTACTTCGTGGCTCTGTGCTCATGGTGTTAGACTACCTCGCGAGAAATCCGTGTTCAAATCTCCATCCTGCTCCATATTTTATTCATAAAAAAATATGTCTATTCGGTCATTGATGAGTCCGTTTGCTATATTCAAATTTGTGTCTTTGTCGTGATGTAACGTCCGTTTGCAACACTAACGTGGAAGGAGGGAATCTCAATACGTACGTGCTTCCTATATGTATGACACAAGTACCACATTTCATTACTGAAACTACCTGGCAGATTAAAACTGTGTGCCGGACCGAGACTCGAACTCGGGACCTTTGCCTTACGCGGGCAAGTGCTCTACAATCTGAGCTACCCAAGCACGACCCACGCCCCGTCCCCACACCTTTACTTCAGTCAGTACCTCGTGAGGACGGGGCGTGAGGTCGAGTCTCGGTCCGGCACACAGTTTTAATCTGCCAGGTAGTTTCATATCAGTGCACACTCCGCTGCAGAGTGAAAATCTCATTCTACATTTTATTACTCTTGCATCCAGTCTCGGAAATTTTGTTGTAACACAGTTCGCGACCGTTTGTTTGTTGTTTTCATTTCTATGAGAGGTCTATGCAGCATCTCACCTACTCTCACTATTCATCACATTTACTTGCGACGCTAATGTATTCTTACCACAAGCCTCATATTCTGTAACCACTGTATCGTATGAGGATGTCCGCTTGTTTGCTTGTCTCCCATGCAGCGGGCCCGGGTTCGCTTCTCGGCCAGGGTGGAGATTTTCTCCGCTCGTGGACTGCGTGTTGTGTTGTCCTCATCATCATTTCATCCTCTTCACCGGCACACGAGTCGCCCAATGTGGGGTCGACTGCCTCCCGGCCGGCAGTGCCATACGATAACTTTTTCTCGGTATTACAATTGCCAAGACTACAGAAGAGGAGCAGACACGTCAATGACCGGAAGGAAAGTTCATAATTTTGTGAAAAAAATATGTATCGGGTAATAGTTAGTTTCGAACAAGGATCTCCCATTTTGTAGCCCAACACCGTGACCACCCAACCACGACGGAGTGCCTGTTTAGTTTCCCTCAATATTCCACATCTTGACCTTCGACTTAAATTGATTCTATTTTGCTTCCTTCTCCACAGTTCGGTACACCACCTTCCGGTTTTCATGCTTGATACGTGTTGAGTTTTCGACGGGCTATCCACCGGGCAATTTCACTGCTGAATCTGAGGGTGGTGCGATGGCGAGTTGCCCTTGTGCGAAGCAGGTTTCTGCGTGGCGGTAGCAGTCAGCGCGGGCCGGGGCGGTGCTGGAGTACTCATTATTCCTCGTGTTTTACTGCCCTGTTAACACACATCACTGAAACTAATATCAAACTTTTTGAACATTGTTTTCCAAAGAAAATTACTACATGTAATACCACACACTTTTCAAAGAAACCTTGGATTACTACAGGTTTTTAAGTGTCTTCAGAAGGGAAAAGAAAACTGTATGAGACAGCAAGAACTAGTAAAGAACCAGAAGTAGTTTTACGCTACAAAAATTATTGTAGCATACTGAGAAAAGTTGTAAGGAAATCAAGAAATATGTATGTTATAGAAGAAAATAACAACTCCGGCAATAAAATCAAATCAATATGGAATGTTGTTAGGAGGAAGACGGGAAAAGTAACCACTGGGATAGGTAGTATTACTATTAAAGAGAACGAAACCATCTTAACCAGCAGTATACAAGAGCTAATGTATTTAACAACCATTTCTGAAGTGTAGGAGAAGAAATTGGTGAGAACACTTCAAAAGAAAACGCCAAGGCAATACATGGAAGAGTCTGTTTTGAAAAAAATTAGTCAGGTTAACTTTCACCTAACAACCCCATGTGAAACAAGTAGAATTATTAAATCTTTGAAAAATAAATGTTCTGTTGGAGTAGATGACATCTCTAATAAGATATTAAAACAATGTGGAGCAATTACAGCTGATGTTCTGAGTCACATATGTAATGCATCACTAAATCCAGGTATTTTCCCAAACAGGTTAAAATATGCCATTGTCAGGCCTCTCTACAAAAGGGGGACACCACAGATGTCAATATTTATCAGCCAGTATCATTACTTACAGAATTTTCTAAAATCTTCGAGAAAGTAATGTACTCAAGAGTGGATAGCCATCTCAACAGTAATGGGATACTTAATAAATCACAGTTCTGATTTAAAAAATTCGAGACAGCAATATACTAATTCAATGTCCACATAATAGAGTCTTTAAATAGTAAAACGTCATGAATAGGAATTTTCTGTGACTTGACCAAAGCGTTTGATTGTGTGAACCATGACAATATGTTACAGAAATTACAATTCTATGGTATAAATGGAATAACCTATGAGTGGTTTAAGTCATACCTACAGAACAGGAAGCAAAAAATTTTCTTATATGGGTCATGCAATTTAAATAAGTTTGCCACTTCATTTAACTGGAGTGAAATTACATTAGGTGTTCAACAGGGTTCAATCATGGATCCCCTTCTGTTCTTGATATATCTGAACTACCTCTCTTCCTGTCTGAAGAAGGAAGCTAAACTGACACTGTTTGCTGATGATACAAGCATAATTATTAATCCAGTAAAAGAAACTCCAACTGAAAATGATACATATAAGGTCTTTGGAAAAATAATTAAGTGATTTTCTGCAAATGGGCTCGCTCTAAACTTTGTAAGAAACACAATACATCCAATTTTCTCCTGCAAAAAATACAGTTCCTTCAATAAATATAACACATCAACAGAAGTCAGTAGACAGGGTAGAGCATACTAAGTTTTTGAGTGTACATATAGATGAGAGTCTTAACTGGAAAATTCATATTTTGTATCTTCTAAAGCGACTAGGTTCAGAAACTTTTGCAATCAGAATAATTGCCAATTCTGAGGATACAAAAATTAGTAAGCTAACATACTTTGCATACTTTCACTCTCTGATGTCGCATGGAATAATATTTTGGGGTAACTCAACATTTACATAAAAAGTATTCACTGCTCAAAAGAAAGTGGTTAGAATAATGTGTGGGTTTCATAGTCGCACATCTTGTAGACATCTTTTTTAAAAATTGGGATATTCTGACAACAGCCTCACAGTACATTTACTCACTAACGAAATTTGTTCTCAACAACATGGACCAGTTTACAAACAACAGTGACATTCATGATTATAATACCAGAGAAAATAAAGACTTACACTATCCTTTACTCAACCTATCTTTGGCACAGGAAGGGGTAAAATATGCTGCTATAAAAAATTTCGACAAGTTACCAGATGAAATAAAATGTCTGACAGACATACATTAAAAAATTTTGTTTCACATGTGCATTGCTTGTGCACTTGACATGTTCCACATCATAACGGCTACCGTACCGTGCAATTGATCAATGGAACACGCAATCAACTAACTAATATGGTAACTTAATAGTAACTTAAAATTCTACTTTAAAAATCATTTTGTTTGTAATGGCCAGCAAAACGATACTTTCCATAGACACTGAGCACAGCATAAAAGTCATGATGAGCAGCACCTATTTGGGCTGACACCAGAACCACTTTGCAGAAAGAAGAAATATCTGCCGAAACACCGTAGAAAATGCGCCTGACGACTCTTAGGAGAGACACCCTGTACATCACAGGCCCCAACGATGCTGCTGCCTATCGTAAAATCATTAAACAATGTACACTATGTGATCACAAGTATCCGGACACCTGGCTGAAAATGACTTGGCGCCCTCCAGCGGTAATGCTGGAATTCAATATGGCGTTGGCCCACCCTTAACTTTGATGACAGCTTCCACTCTCGCACGCATACGTTCCATCACTTCACTGAGTGCTGCACTGAAGAGAGATATCGATGTCGGTCGTTGAGGCCTGGCACGAAGTCGCCGTTCCAAAGCATCCCAAAGGTGTTATATAGGATTCAGGTCAGGATTCTGTGCAGTACAGTCCATTACAGGGATGTTATTGTCGTGTAACCACTCCGCCACAGGCGGTGCATTATGAACAGGTGCTCGGTCGTGTTGAAAGATGCAATCGCCATTCCCCAATTGATCTTCAACAGTGGGAAGCAACAGGGAGTTTAAAACATCAATGTAGGCCTGTGCTGTGAGAGTGCCACCCAAAACAACAAGGGGTGCAAGCCCCCTCCATGAAAAAGACGACCGCACCGTAACACCACCGCCTCCGAATTTTACTGTTGTCACTAACCACGCTGGCAGTTGACGTTCATTGGGCATTCGCCATACCCACACCCTGCCATCGGACCGCCACATTGTGTACCGTGACTCGTCACTCCACACAACGTTTTTCCACTGCTCAATCGTCCAGCGTTTACGCCCCTTACAGCAAGCGAGGCGTCGTTTGGCATTTACCGGCGTCGCGTGTGGCTTATGAGCAGCCGCTCGACCATGTAATCCAAGTTTTCTCACCCGTCGCCTAACTGTCATAGTACCTGCAGTGGATCCTGAAGCAGTTTGGAATACCTGTGTGATGGTATGGATAGATGTATGCCTATTACACATTACGACGCTTTTCAACTGTCGGCGGCCTCTGTCAGTCAACAGACGAGGTTGGCCTGTACGCTTTAGTGCTGTATGTCTCCCTTCACGTTTCCACTTCGCCATCACATCGGAAACAGTGGACCTAGGGATGCTTAAGAGTGTGAAAATTTCGCGTACAGACGTATGACACAAGAGACACCCAATCACCTGACCACCTTCTAAGTCCCTGAGTTCTGCGGAGCTCCACATTCTGCTCTCTCACCATGTCTAATGACTACTGAGGTCGCTGATGTGGAGTACCTGGCAGTAGGTGACAATGCACCTAATATGATAAACGTACCTTTTTTGGGGTGTCATGATGCTTTTGATCACATAGTGTATCAGGTCCTAGCAAAACTGCACTTTTGTTGCAAATTGCACATCCATATAAAATGACCAATAGGACACGCTAAAACCTAACACTGTTAAGCAGAATAACCTTTTGGCTGCATCTCAAGGACGACATCGCTAAAATGGGCTCAGAAGTGCTCCTTGGACCTTCTGTCTTCTCATTTAAGATGCTGACGCAGTTCTCTCTTAAACCACAAAAAATCTAATCTTCCTTTCTATGCACAGTGTTTTTGAAGAATGCTGTTTTATTTAAAAGTCCTTGTTGCTGGTGCTCTAATATAAACGCTGTATTCTAAAGCATCTTTTTAAGGTCACTCGCCAATTCATTTATTTCTTCCTCGGATCCTTGATACTTTATAATTATATCGTCAACCTACCTTCTGTACATATATAATAATTAATCTTTTACTTACAAAAGCTGTATCGTACGCATTCAAGAAGTTGTCCGCCATCTGCCCTGCTAATGCGCAACAGATTGCTGAGTAATTCTCCCGTACGTAAAACTTACCATTAAACTTAAAGTAATTTGACGATAAAATGACTTCGTAGGATTATTAAATTCTTCTATTTCTCTGTCAGACATCTAAGCATGATCCCGCTAGTGATTTTTTAAAATGTCTATCGCGTCCTCAAATGGCACTGCTGAATACAAAGCTAAACTTGCACCCTTATTTAATTTGCTCTCTTCTATCAGTTGTGCCATGTCACTACTGTTTTTAACCGAAAAGGTTTCATTATAAGCATACCATTTAAGAAGCATCTCAGTTAATCGTTCGATTAATTTTGATGCTGGTCTCCTTCTCCCACTGACGACGGGCCTCACCCATTCCTCGGCTTCACTGCTATTGGTCTTTTTCTCACCGTCCAGGTGTGGAACCTCTGGATTACTTGCAGTATGATTTTCTATTTCTCTTTCAGTAAACAAAAACTGCGTTTCTTTCAAACTAATGTAGTCACATTTCGCTTCTACAATTTCGTGCTCGTGAAAGAAACTATTGACATTATCCACGTAATCGACTTGTTTCATAATGATGGTTCTGTTCCCTTTGTCTAGTTTCACCACCAACGCTTCATTTTCTTTCAGTTTCAGATTTACTTGTTTTAACACTCTCGCTCACCCTCCTGGTTGAAAATTCATTTTCAATTATTTTATTTGCCTTATGTACTAAATTACACTGTACCTCTCCCGTCATTTTTAAACTATATGCAATCGCTTTGGTTGTCGCCTCTAGTTTATGGATGTCTTTCTATGGGCGGAACATTGTATTTCAAGCCTATAGGTAGAGAGGCAAATTCCTGAGTTGAGAACTCAATTTTAGTATAGTTTCTAACCCTTGAGTAAAAGGTTTTATTGCTCACGTAACACTTACCCGCCACACTTTTAACACAACCTTCCTGTTTTACTAAATCTGGTAACTCCTTTTCATGTTTTAATTACGATCTGTTTCTTTTTAAGAACTAAACCAATGATATCCATACATATTTCGTCAAACTGTAGAGCCTACGCCAGAAAGTGCCTTTGATAAACGTAAATATACCTAATACATCACCTAACATGGACTACTTCTAGTACAGTTCTCTAATTTCACTATCTATCCACATCTTTCAATACCTTTTATTTAACCTACTCATTAAATTGTTCTTCACTTTCATTTTAAAGCCCTTCGTCACACAATTGGGAGTCACATCTCCTTCTACACATCGTTTGTTAAAACTGAAGAGCCGTATACCTTTCACAATTTTAATTCTAAGACAGCGGTACCAGTGGATGCTTTCAAGTACGTACAATAACCTCTGTGTTTAGTTACAAATTTTTTGAATAATCGTCCTTGCTTACTGCCTCTTGCCCGTGCTTTGTACTTACAAGTAATGACGCAGCTGTTGTTGTGCAGAATAGAACATGCTGCTTCTTCTTACAATTAAGTGAGAGTCTGCTTGTAGGGGACCCGTCAATAATCTTTCAAAATACGCTATTTACAATTTCCTCTGCTTGCTCTGATGAGGTACAAGCTGCACCAGAACTCAACCAACAAAATTTCGAACATTGTTCAGGGATAATTTCTGACAAAGAAACTCTTGAGTGTGAGGTCGCAAATTCAAACTTGCTCAGGCTCATTTGATGTGTTGTGTTAACAATTACGACAGAAAAAGTATTAGCTGATAATGATTCAACATGTACATCAGGAGGGCGAGAAAAATGAGTGTCTGGGAGTTGCAGAGATCAACCGTATGTGGGATGCATGTATTACACCTCACAAAATTGATATTTCCGTCATTCAAGAAATACCGAAAACAAACCATTAACTTGCACCAAGAACATGGAATGAAAAATGAGACGCCACAATGATTACAAAGGCTCGCACCATCAAGATCTACGTTGAACATCTTGGGTGTCTCAAACCGTTCAGGACGCCCAGTTGGGTATCCATTATGAGAGAAAGGATGTAGAATCGTGTTGGTGTAAGGGAGTGGTGAGAACTGTGATGGAATGTGATGATATGCAACTGAACGCGAAACTGTCGTGGAGTTTATCGTGAAAATGGCTATTCTGTACGGGGTAGCTGCAGATAATGCGACAACGTATTTTCTCTGTACGGAAGAAAACAAACATTCAGAGGCTGAATTTGTCCATTGGTTCCAGGTGGCATGAATTACAATCTCACACTCTTTCAAGGAGGGATAGTTTGCACTAAGGGAGATGATTTTTATACCCACTCCAGGAATGAAGTAAAAGCAAGTTATTTTGAGCAGCTATTAGCCAAAAGATGTGCTCATGCCATAGTTGTCGTTCTCTTATGCCCATGTTCCCACTCTTGATTACCGTGACGTAAATATTCCCTACTGCCCTTACAAGATCACACACATGAGAAAGAATCGTAGGGGGTAGAGCATCTCCAACTTCTCGCAGCACAATAAATAACTTTCCAGCCAATTCACCATCCAGATTAACATTCGGCATAATTGATACGATTGGGTCAAAGCATTGATGTTAATTGATATTGATACAACTCTCTTGGTGCCTCTAATTTCCATTGTTCCTTTCATGTACACTTCCTCTTCAAATCTCGATCGGTCGGAGTTGAAAACAAATTTCTTGCTGAACGCTGGGATAAGCTTTTTACCTGATATACAAGTTCTCGGGCCTAGTCCGCAGTTTGTTGTGCACCGTCAAGTTGTCGCGTTGTTTGCAATTTCGTTACCTTACGTCTTTCAGCCCTGTAGCACTGAAGTCATGGAACCATCCACTGCTTCCTCTGAAATCACTGTAATCTATGTCGCTGGCAATCTGATGTGCTTAACGTAGTATATCACTATCAAGCACTTCCAGTAAATTTTGTCGAGCACCCTTGAAACGAGCAAACACCAATGTTTGTACCAAGTACGCCTTGTCCTCTCTCGAGTATCCGTAGTGTTTCTTATGCACTGCACGATCCCATTGTTGCGGTCTTATTCGAAACCTGTTCACAATTGTTTTTTTTATTATGCTGCGGATGATCTTCCATGAACGTAATTATGTTTAGTAGCCGAATATAGGACGATGATTGGCCTTTACTACATTTCACTGGAGACGGGATTTGTGGCTCCCTGTACGACAAGAATGGTGAACTACATGGTTCGACACCTGTTTCAGTATCGCTTTCACTTGTTAAGCACGTGTAGTCATCATTGTACTCCACTTTGTACTCCTCAAATGTCGACTTAGTCGAGCATATACTACACCACATGTTTCACTGACTCATCTTGCGGAAACACTAATACCTCAGCTGTCACTTCTGTGGCACTCTGCGAAATTCTTTGGCTTCCTTTCTGAAGAAATGTCAACTTCGGCAACTGTTGTTGTAGATATAACGCAATGTTTGCTTCGTTTATCCAACACCACTAGCGCTGGAGCTCTTTTTTTTTGTTTATTTGGCCTTTGAGTGTGCACTCAATTGAGCCATCGGCAACACATAGTGACAATGTACACATAATTGAATAAACAAATACAGAAATGCATATTTACAAGAATAAAATGCTTAACTGTTACAGTTTTGTACATAATGTTTTAAAAATTGAATTGAATTGCATTGGAAAATAATTAAAAGTGTCTTGGCTTACAATTCACACCAATTCTGAAATATCTTCATCAGCAAGACATATTTATAATTTACGTACACCATTAAAACCTACAGATTGTAACCAGTATTCTTGATGAAGTTAACTACCACTTTATATAGACGAACGTCTTTAGTACACAAAAGAGAAGAAGCTGATTGAGGAAGATGGTAGCCCATACTCAGCAATGTCTTCAGAAACACCAACCGTTCACGGTCAAATTTGGGGCACATAAATAAGATGTGGTTGACATCAGCTTCCGACTCAGGATCACACTCACATGCTGGTGAACTGTAAACGTTGATCCGATGTAGATGTTGTGGGAAAGAGGCATGATTGAAGCGGAGTCTTATGATGGAAGAAATCGTGGATCGGCCCAGATGTGTCCTCATGAACCACGGCTGTGAAGGAATCCGAGGCTGTAGCACTGCTTTATAACCGCCTTTTGTCTGTTGAGAAACGTTCCACATTTCCTGCCATTGTTGTCTTGCGTGATCCTTGACTTCACGTAAGTAGTCTGTATAAGGAAGGTGCAGATCCAGGACGGTGCCTAAGGTTGCCGCTTGTTTGGCTAATGCATCAACTTCATCATTATAGAGGAGACCAGAGTGGGAAGGTACCCATAACAAATGGATCGTCCGGCCCGTGCGTGTGCTGTGAATATATCCAGATATCACATCCAAGATATAACTGTTGGTTGTTTTGTTCCATCGACTGTACTGAATGTTTTTAAGAACGCTTTGCGAGTCAGATACTATCAATATCTTGGGGAAGGAAGTGCTAGAGACAAACCTAAGTGCTTCCAAAACTGCCACTGTCTCCGCCGTAAAAATAGAAGTGCTCGTAGGCAGTTTGAAGGTTTTGCGGATCTGGATCTGAGGGCAGAAAAAAGCGCATCCTGTACACTCTTCTTGCGGAATTTTGGAGCCATAGGTATATACACAGAGAAAACCCGGCCATTGTGCTTGAACGAGACGATTGAAGCCAACGTTGACATTTATACTGTCCAGCCAGGTCGTACTTAAATAATGGACTGGGAGCAGAGCGTTTGAAGATCATATTCAAAAACAGGTAGATGCGCTGAACGCCGTGTAGAATGTATGACAGGTTGACCAAGTGTCAAAGCTGGTACAAACGGCTGGCACAGAAATCGAACGTGAGATTTTATTTGGAAGGTGTACTTGCCACAGGTAATGTGATCTTCAGTGCGAGCTGTCGTCGACTTGGAGAAGGGAACGACTGCTGATTTCTCAGCCGAGATCTCCACCCCATTGATAGAGAGCCACTCATCGATGTGTGCGATGGTTGTGGTTAATGCCGTTTTGGCCTGAAGATATGAAGTAGCAGTAGAATAAACACATATATCATCAGCATACTGTAGGATTTTTGTTTGGGGAGTAAGTATGCGTTCTAGGTCGTGCGTATATAGAGTATACAGGAGAGGACTTAAAATTGCACCTTGCGGCAAGCCCTGAGAGACATAAAAAGGTCCGATCATGGTACCTATGAAACGGACGTAGATCGTTCTTTGAGTAATCAGGGTACTGATATCGTAGATCATCTGTGAAGGAATTCCAAATCCTGCCAGCTTGTCCAAGAGTGTCGGTATTTGTATGTGATCATATGCACCCTTAACGTCAAGAAAAGCTGCCACTACTGTCTCTTTCGTTTGAAAGGCTGACGTGATATCCATATTAAGCAAAAACAGGTTATCCATGGTCCCTTTGCCTTTTCTGAAGCCGTATTGACTCCGGGCAACAAATTACTTTTTTCAAGCCACCATTCTAGTCTCCTTTTTACCATTCGTTCCAGTGTTTTTGCAACACACGACGACAAGGCAATAGGTCTATAATTAGTACCGACATTTGGATCTTTACCACTTTTGAGAATTGGAATTATTACTTGCGTCTTCCATGTTGATACGAGATCTTTCTTCATCCAGTACTGATTAAAAATGTTCAAGAGAAAGCCTTTCGCTTCTATAGGCAGGTGTGCAAGCATAGAGTAGTGTATATCATCAATGCCAGGTCAACTGTCGCTCGATACTTTAATAGCTTCGTTGAGTTCTTCTTTAGAGAAAGGACGAAGGAGAACATGATAGCGGTCTTCCTCAGCAGGGAACCGATGGTCTAAATATGGCACCGTGGGAGGAGCGATTGTATCTATGAATTCCTCTAACCAGGCCGTGGTAGCAGGGGGGGAGGAAGACAGTCTTCTTGTTCTAAAAGCTTTTATTTTATGCCAGATGCTTGCCGTACTGGTTTCATTATTTAGTGACAGGCAAAATTTTTTCCAACTGTCCTTCTTGGTTTTTTTCAGGAATTTGTTAACTCGCGCATTCACTTTTTGCAGAGCCAAGAAGTTGTCCAATGAAGGATTCTGACGATAGGTTTTCATGGCGAGTCGTCGCTTCTCAATTTCCCGAGAGCATTCAGAATTCCACCAAGGAGGAGAACGGTGCTTCATTACTGTAAACTCTTTTTCTTAGGGATGCTGATGCCAGCTGCGACGTTCATAGCATTGAGTAAAACTGGGTATGCATCTTCGTCCCGTAAGTCACGTCTCGTATTTGCGAGTGCCCGCCGAACCGTTTCCTGATAAGAGGTCCAATTGGCTTCCTTGATTTTCCATGTACTATTAGAATAACAGATGTGCGTAGTATCGACGTTGATGTTAATGGGAAACTCTATTGGGAGATGATCGGATCCCATTGAATCCTTTTTAACGCACCAATTAGATATTTCAGTAAAGCAGGGGGTGCAAAGAGTTACATCAACTGCGGAGGGTCTACGGAGAGGTGAAGTTATCATAGTAGGAGAGCCATCGTTGAGTATCACTAGGTTATTATCTTCGATAACGCTTATCAAGGTCCTGCCGTTCCCGTCTGTCACATCTCCTCCCCACGCTACATGGTGGGCATTCACGCCTCCAGCTACGATAAAGGGAGGACGAAGCTGACTTATTGTCTCCAGTCATCTTCCACGATACTGTGGTGGGGAGCGTTATACAACGAGACAACTGTAAAGGTTTTGTGGGCAGTTCGTATCTCCACAGCAACTAATTCAAGGTTGGTGACAGGTACGTGTAACGGGTGTGGTCGATGCGGCAGCGAAGTTTTTACCAGTATAGTTACGCCGCCCCACCCATCGAGACGGTCTTCCCTTACTATAGAATAATTTTGAAAGCGAACAGTTCGTTCGAATTTGAACCAAGTTTCACATAACAGAACGATATCAGGCTGACTTACGAACAGTTCTCGCCGGCCGTGGTGGCCAAGCGGTTAAAGGCGCTACAGTCTGGAACCGCGCGGCCGCTGCGGTCGCAGGTTCGAATCCTGCTTCGGGCATGGATGTGTGTGATGTCCTTAGGTTAGTTAGGTTTAAGTAGTTCTAAGTTCTAGGGGACTGATGACCTTAGAAGTTAAGTCCCATAGTGCTCAGAGCCATTTGAACGAACAGTTCTCGTTGCAAGCTTTCTCTATTAGAATTAGCCGATCTCGCATTCCACTGCAATACTTTTAAAGCCGCCATAATTTAGGGAGAGAGAGACTGAAATATGCCAGTAACGAGGTGCCGGATATCGGAATTGTTCATAGCACTATTTTGTCTCATGTTTTGCATGCAATATCAATCACATTTATTATCGTATCTATAAGTTCAGCATGAGCTTGAGGCTGTCGTTGATTCGGCGCTTGTGGGGTTGCTAATCTGTGAGCAGCAGGCTGGTATGGATTTTGGCTAATAGGAGTGAATGAATGTTGCATGAGATATAACAGGCTGCTGTACTGAGACCACTCAAGAACGTTACTTTGGTTGTTTACTTGCGCCTGCCGCCGGGGAGGCCGGTAAGCGACGTGCCTGCTGGGGCACAGTTGCACACTGAGTTGTGTCCCCACTTCCGCGTTGTTGACTCTGCGTGCTTGCGGCGGGCAGCGGCGGGAAGAGTTGTGGGTTTTGAAAGTCCGGAGAGCTCAAATTTGTTGGAGCAGGAATGATCGGAGCCGGTAAGTGATGTTGTTGAACCCCGGTGACGGATGCATAGGTTGGCATGCGAGCAATAGACAACGCATCCCTGAAGTCAATGTTGTTGAACGTAGCTAATTCTTGTGCTCGTCGCCGTATATGGTATTCCGGGCAGGAACGGTCCGTGGATGCATGTTGTCCCCCGCAATGAGAGCAAATAGTGATAGGTGAGACACAGGATTCAACATTATGAGGACCACTACATTTAATGCATCTCATCTGAGATCGACATTGTTTGCTGATGTGCCCGTAACGAAGACAATTAAAGCACTGCCTGACAGTTGGTACATAAAGGTCTACGGGACATATTGTTCCATGAATAGACACGGCTTCCGGTAAGGTTTGAGAGTCGAAGGTTAACGAACAGGTCTGCAATTTAACGATTTGGTCTTTACCATATCTCTTCGTAAACCTCCGAACGCCTTCAACATGGAAGGGAGATTGTACGACTTCCAAAATCTCCGATTCTTCAAGGTTGGTGTCTACTTTCCTGATTGCTCCCAGCTTATGGACTACAAAGGAAGGAATGTAAGCTTCTACATTTTTTGACTTTAATACCCCACTGGTAACTGGGAAATTAGCCTTGTCTGGGGTTTTCAGTTCCACCTTAACTTTTGTTTTTCCTGCTGAAGAGATGTTAAGTATAGAATTCTTCACTTCTGTCAAGGAAATATGCAATAATTTCCCTAGTGCCATAGGGTGCAAGCGGCCTAAGTTTTTGTCCAAAGCCGGCCGGTGTGGCCGTGCGGTTAAAGGCGATTCAGTCTGGAACCGCGTGACCGCTACGGTCGCAGGTTCGAATCCTGCCTCGGGCATGGATGTGTGTGATGTCCTTAGGTTAGTTAGGTTTAATTAGTTCTAAGTTCTAGGCGACTGATGACCTCAGAAGTTAAGTCGCATAGTGCTCAGAACCATTTGAACCATTTTTTTGTCCAAACATTCCATGTAAACTACGAATAGTCCCCTATCTGTACATTTGTAAAAGTTGAGAGACCTCGGAGTAGGTGCTGGTCCCACAGGAGGGGTGTTAGTTGCAGCATGTTGGTTAGGAGTGAGCCCAGAAGCAGTTGCTACAGGGGTGTCAGCTACATTTGAAACGTCAGTTACAGGTAAGAGTTGATTAGAGTCTGCTATGAAGGTTTTGGAATTTCTTGAATCCAGACTGACGTCACTTTGTCGCTTGTTTCTCGTAGCGGAGAAGCTGGAGGAATCCTATTCCGGTAAATCCATATGATCTTCTGCCGGCTGTATTCCAGATTTTCCCCGAACAACTGCTAACGAGTGGCTGATCACAGCCGTCGTGTTGTCCAATGTAGTTCCTGGAGGAGCTGGTAAAGGTGCTGCATCTGGATGTAGCCGCTGGGCAGGTGGTTGTTGTTGATGTTGTCCCACCATAGGGGCGTCGAAGTTCAAAATGGCTCTGAGCACTATGGGACTCAACATCTTAGGTCATAAGTCCCCTACAACTTAGAACTACTTAAACCTAACTAACCTAAGGACATCACACACACCCATGCCCGAGGCAGGATTCGAACCTGCGACCGTAGCAGTCCCGCGGTTCCGGACTGCAGCGCCAGAACCGCTAGACCACCGCGGCCGGCGGGCGTCGAAGTCACCACCCCCTTCTCCATACACCCCACCATACATGGCGGGGCTTGCCGTCTCCGATAGTAATGTCAGGTGTTAATGTGCCTAACAGAAAACCGTACCAAACGAAAGCTGTTACGCGCGTGCACCAGTAGGTAAACACAAGCGTCGCACGGAAGAGCGACCGCGTAGCACGTCTTAACACTTCCGCGTCTGCAAGCGAACTGCGCGCTGGAGCTCTATTACGAGTTTCTCGTCAGTAAGCAGGTCAACTGCGCTCCGTAGCCTCATGCTGTGCTCATCACTGAACAGCTCCAGTCTCGCCCCCTGTTGCCATTAGCAGTCAATATTGTGGTTGCGTGGCAGGCAATGGGTGGAAACCCGTAAACATCGTTGGCATTTTGCGACCTAGCACTAAAGAGATCCCTTGTGAGTATTTTGGTATAAAAGACTCGCGGTCTCTAGGAAGTCGTTCTAGAGTAACCGCATTTCGTTTCATATCTTACCCCATGTATCCGAATTCTACTGAAAAGATCTACACATTAGTATGAATGCCGAGAGTTCAAAATGGTTGAAATGGCTCTGAGCACTATGGGACTTAACATCTGAGGTCATCAGTCCCCTAGAACTTAGGACCTAACTAACCTAAGGATATTACACACATCCATGCCCGAGGATTCGAACCTACGACCGTAGCGGTCGCGTGGTTCCAGACTGAAGCGCCTAGAACCTCTCGGTCACACCGGCCGGCAATGCCGAGAGTATAAACCGTGTTTTTTTGCTGGAGTCAAACTAGGTCCATTCGCTCACGATACTTGCTGTTGACAAAAGATTTTCTAGGTTTTCGAAAAGCGTTTGACACGGTGCTTCCACTCCAGGCTGTTAACGAAGATACGAGCATGCGGAATAGGTTCCGAGGTATGTGAGTGGTTCGAAGATTTCTTTAGTAATAGAATCCAGAAAGTTATCCTCTAAGGCGATTGTTCATCAGAGACAAGACTAGCGTCAGGGTAGCCCCAAGGATGTGTGATAAGACCGATTTTATTCTCTACATACATAAAAGATCTGGGAACAAAGTAAGCAGCTGTCTACGGCTGTTTGTTGATGATGCTGTGGTGTATGGGCAAGTGTCGTCGTTGAATGATGATAGCAGGGTACGACTTAGAAAAAAATTCTGTTTGGTGTGATGAATGGCAGATTGCTCTAAATGTAGAAAAATGTAAGTCAGTGTTGGAGAGTCGGAAAAACAGTCCTGTAAAGTTCGAATCATTAGTAGGAGTATGGTCCCTGACACAGTAAGGTAGATTAAATATCTGGGCGTAATGCTGCAAAGCGATATGAAATGGAACGAGCGTGTGAGGATTGTAGTGGTCAAGGCAAATGGTCGTCACCGGTTTATTGGGAGAGTTTTAGGAAAGAGTGGTTCATCTGTAAAGCAGGTTTTGTATGGAAACTTAGTGCGAGCCATTCTTGTGTACTGCTCGAGTGTTTGGGATCCGTACCAGGTCGGATTAAAGGAAGACATCGAAGCATTTCAGAGACGGGCTGCTAGATTTGTTACCGGTAGGCTCGAGCAGTACGCTAATACGAGGGCTGTTCAGAAAGTAAGCTCCGATTGATCGCGAAATGGAAACGACTATGATAATCCGATAAAGCTTTGCACAGATGTGTTGGGCAGTGTCTCTAGAGTGACCCTAGATAGCATCACGTCACTCCTCTCATTTCTGAGCTCACAGTGATCGCGTAAAGTTGTCTAGAGAATAGTGTCTACCGCCAACTACGAGGACCTGGTGAGAAATTTCGCCTGAAGCTATACAGCCAACATTACATAACTGTCGTGCAGTTTCTTCTACAAGGCAATATTCTCAGCCGCATTCTGAAGGGGCAATGGAGATGCTCCTGCATCGTTTTCAATTGGAAATGTTTGACTACCCACAATACAGCCCGTAATTGACTCCCCCTGCGTTTCATTTCTGCTCACATGAACCGCTGGCTATGAATACAACATTTTGGCACAGAAAATGAGCTGTAGGCCAGCGTAGAGAATTGGCGGAAAGCACTGGCGGCTGTCTTTTATGATGAGGGTATTGGAAAGTTGGTACAACGCTACGACAAATGTCTTAGTCAGAACGGCAACTACGTAGAGAAGTAGCTGGATGGTGTAGCTAACTGTTAAAAATAAAACATTTCTAATTTTCACTGTGGTTCCCATTTCGCGATCAATCGGAGCTTACTTTCTGAACAGCCCTCGTATTACGGAGATGCTTCGGAAACTCAAATCAGAATCCCTGAGGAGGGGGGGGGGGAGGGGGAAGCGATGTTCTTTTCGCCAAGCATGTTGTATAAATTTAGAAAACGGGCATTTGAAGCTGATTTCAGAACGATTCTACTGCCGCCAACGTACATTTCGCGAAAGGGCCAGGAAGATAAGATACGAGAATTTACGGCTCGAACGGAGGCATACGGACAATCATTTTTTCCTTGCTCTATTTGCAAGTGGAATAGCAACGCAAAAACTTCAAAAGCTTACATTTGAGGCTGAGTGCAGCACGATTCTTCTAACGCCAACGTACATTTCGCTTAAGGGCCACGAGGTAAGACACGAGAAGTTGAGATGCGAAAGGAGACATCTGAACAATTGTTTTTTCCACGCTCTGTTTTCATGCGGGAGAACAAAGCAAACGACCAGTAGTGTTACAAGGTAGCCTCTGCCACGCAGAATATGGTGGCTTGCGGAGTAGGCAAACAGTAGAAAAATATAAACAGGAGTCTGCACATCACTACTGCGGAATGAGAGTCCAATGCCATAACCTCTGCGCCATTTCATTTGAACATCAGGCCGGCCGGTGTGGCCGAGCGGTTCTAGGCGCTTCAGTCTGGAGCCGCGCGACCGCTGCGGTCGCAGGTTCGAATCCTGCCTCGGTCATGGATGTTTGTGATGTCCTTAGGTTAGTTAGGTTTAAGTAGTTCTAAGTTCTAGGGTACTGATGACCTCAGATGTTGAGTCCCATAGTGCTCAGAGCCATTTGAACTATTTTTTGAATTTACATGTTGTATCCAGTGTCGCAAACAATCACATTCGACGTTAATCCACTATGCTGCTCAACAGTGTGTGCTATCAGAGAGATTAACAACCATTATACCATTATAGGGACAATCGTCACGATGTAAGACAAGAAGGTCATGAAAGGGGAGGGTAACGTGGTGGCGACACGAAGAGCATCCGACCACTCTATGAACTAACCATGCCAAATGACAAAGCCGCCTGCGCCAGGGCGGGAGACGGCACAGGAAAAAGAAGAATATTTTGTTAGCTAAGGTAGCTGCCCGGAGTGTCAGTCACACAATTATCCAAAAAATATACAAAATAAAATAGCAAAGAGTCGCCATCATGACTAATTTCATCTTTGTAACAAAGTAGCACGAAAATTTTCAATATACAGGGTGATTCAAAAAGAATACCACAACTTTAAAAATGTGTATTTAATGAAAGAAACATAATATAACCTTCTGTTATACATCATTACAAAGAGTATTTAAAAAGGTTTTTTTTTTCACTCAAAAACAAGTTCAGAGATGTTCAATATGGCCCCCTCCAGACACTCGAGCAATATCAACCCGATACTCCAACTCGTTCCACACTCTCTGTAGCATATCAGGCGTAACAGTTTGGATAGCTGCTGTTATTTCTAGTTTCAAATCGTCAATGGTGGCTGGGAGAGGTGGCCGAAACACCATATCCTTAACATACCCCCATAAGAAAAAATCGCAGGGGGTACGATCAGGGCTTCTTGGAGGCCAGTGATGAAGTTCTCTGTCACGGGCTGCCTGGCGGCCGATCCATCGCCTCGAGTAGTTGACGTTCAGGTAGTTACGGACAGATAAGTGCCAATGTGGTGGCGCTCCATCCTGCTGAAATATGAATTGTTGTGCTTCTTGTTCGAGCTGAGGGAACAGCCTATTCTCTAACATCTCCAGATACTGTAGTCCAGTTACAGTAGCACCTTCGAAGAAAAAGGGACCAAAAACTTTATTGGCTGAAATGGCACAGAAAACGTTCACCTTAGGCGAGTCACGTTCATACTGAGTTGTTTCCCGCGGATTCTCAGTGCACGCTGAACAACTGTCGTCGATTCACTTCTGCCGTACTCAATAACACAAAAAGCTTTCTGTTGAGCGGTCGCCATCTTAGCATGAACTGACGCTGACGCCTAGTCAACAGCGCCTCAAGCGAACAAATGTACAACTAAATGAAACTTTATAGCTCCCTTAATTCGCCGACAGATAGTGATTAGCTCTGCCTTTTGTCGTTGCAGAGTATTAAATTCCTAAAGTTGTGGTACTCTTTTTGAATCACCCTGTATTTTATCAGTTCAAGGTCTTAACTGAAAATAAAATTTTGTGTATTTAGCGTAATGTGAAAAAATTTCTAGCTCTTCCCCGATATCTGTATACAGTTACCCTCGCTTGCAAGAATTCGCGCTGTTAACGATACTTTGTTTCATTTCTCTCTTCTGATGCTTCGCAACAACAGACTCTACCATTTCCCACTGGGGAAGCAAAGAAAATAACTAGGAGACGACTGTGGAAAATTATTAACTTGGCGCCACGACTCTTTCCTATCCCTAAATTAATTTGACCTGCTACAGGAAAGTGAATCAGCTGTTGATACGCGGACATGAAATGAATATGGCCAGACACCAGACACCGTCAGTCCTCGCACCCCTCTACCCACAAGTACTTTTGAGCAGAGAGACACTAATAAATGAATCGCAGTCTGATCCTATTTTAATTCTCAGAAGCAGATCAAGAGCGGTCGAAATTAAACAACTGAATGCTTATGATAATACCACCCATCTAATTCGAGAAAATACGGAATAATTTTCTCTAGAAATATAGAAATGTAATAGGGTGTTGCAAGAAACACAAATGAACAAATTCAGAGCACTTAACCTCGTACTGACAACGGTCTTTTCCACACGATGCCCAGAGAGCTGTAATTAAAATGAACACAGTTACTCACTCACACTTAATAGCACCTTCACACCACATTCGTACATATGCATACAAGTAATGATAATCATTTCTATGAAAATAATTTAGATTTATACACAGAATGCCACTTCGGGGACGTAAATAATAGTACTCAAGTTGCTTCTGTACACCACAGAAACAATTTGAATAAGATTACCGACAATAAATTTGAATAAGATTACCGATAATACTGAACACAACTGGTACTGACAATAACTGCAAACTTTATAGACAAGTAGTTGTGACTATTTTTATCATTTGACGACTCAGAGCAGAAAAAAGAAATTGTAATTCTGAGCAAATAAAACGTCTTGTCCACATAATAAGTAGAACCGAATTTATTCGAGATATTCGAACTTGGACAATCTAATACGACCATTGTAGCAGGAATACTAACGTCGAGGTTTTACCAGGATGAATGTGCTGCGTATTTGCAGTCATTGCGGTCCTTCCCCGCGTTAATATGGAGCGCACGTTCTATCAGTAATCCTAAGCACATTTACATCGGCGTGGACTTAATTACAGACCAATGAGCGAGGATATTAGGTTACCCGTTGCTTCCAATCCCACCCCTACGACATAAACGCGTCAAGTTTATAGATAAACAACACCCACCCTTAAAAACTGTTGAAAAGGATACACTGATCATGATTTATGATTAACAAGATAGGTCCTAACTGCCATAATTTTGGTATTTAAAACTTAGTCCGTAATTGGGTGATTACTGTGTTTATCGGAAATGCAACATTCATCTGTTATGAATACAGACGGAAAAATCGAGGCCAACCAACCGCCGTGTCATCCTCAGCCAATGGCGTTATTTCTATAGGTAATGCAAGGACGTGGAGTCAACACACTGCTCTTCTGATCGAAGTCGGTCTTGTAAATCTTTGAGCCACTGCTTCTCATTCATTCTTCAATTGGCATCGCGTGGTCGAGTGGACGCCGTTCCAGCCCTCTCACCAACGAAAAATCCTGGAAGTGCCGGGAATTGAACCCGCGTCTTCTGGCTGGAAGTCATCTATACTCAGCCACGGAGACGAACCACTGTGTTTACATTATTGTATATACTGAATACATTGGTTATTCCAGAAACTTCACTATTGTATTGTATTAAATAGGGGCCTAGAAACGACGGAGAGGCTTCGTTCCCGCCGTAGCCCTCAATGGTTCACAACTCAATAACAGGCCACAGCAGTCCACCCACCCTTCCGCCGCCCCACACCGAACGCAGGGTTATTGTTCAGTTCGGCCCATAGTGGACCCCGCCCCCCTGACGCCCTTCCCCCCACACACCCCGGGAACTTCTCATACCAGACGAGTGTAACCCCAAATGGTTGAGTGGTAGAGTAATTATGGTGTGCGCGTACGTGCAAATCCTGTTTGCGCAGCAACCGCCGACACAGTGTAACTGAGGCGGAATAAGGGGAATTCGCCCGCATTCGCCGAGGCCGGTGGAAAACCACCTTAACAAGTATCCACAGACTGGCCAGCACACCGGACCTCGACACCAGTCCTCCAGGCGGAGTCGTTCCTGGGACCGGCACATCTTCCCGCTCGGGAAGCAGCGCGTCAGACCGTGCGGCTAGCTGGGAGTGTGGGTTCACTATTACTTACAATTTAAATCCAATGAAACACGAGAAACATTAAGCACATATCATTTCCTTTGCTAGTGCACTAATTTTCGTGATGTGGCAACTTTGTTAGGCTATAGCCTTATTCCCTGATGCTCTTCACGTGGCTACAGTTGTTATTTAATGTAAGTGAGGTACACTTTTGAGTCCAAAACATGACCACTGCCCACAGCGAGACTGAATGTTGCCTGGTGGCACTGCAAGCACATGCCGTGGTAAGGAAAGTATTCTATCGGAACAGAAACGAATGAGGAAACGTTCTAGCAACGATGTGGGCTGGTAATGGGGAAATCCACTGACATAAGCGACTCTGTCAAAGAGCAGGTTGTTATAGATCGGCCCCTGTGTGAGATTACGGCTGAACCGTCAACATACCCTTGTGGATCCGTATTAGGTGGCCTTGCCGATAAGCAGATCGCTCCCCATAAGATCGCCTGAATTTAATTACAGATGTCACACAATGGATAAATTATTAAAAATACAGTAAGTGTTGCGTGCATGGCAGTTTTGTCAGAAAACAATACCCTTGAACTAGTGAAGGAAAGGAGAACTACATCCCATCTTTCCTACTAAACTGGTGCTTCTGAAATTAATGTCAAATAAATGTTATTACAATAAAATAATAACGCAGGAGGCACAGGTAAACATTATGCTTCTTTCGTTTAACATTAACTGTATCTAGGAGGGTAGTGCGAAGGCTAAAAATTTATTTTGTCCTTTTCCTCAAACCGCCAAACAATGTGAATGCCTCAAACACACTGTTGGGCTGGCGATATCCTGCCATTCGCTCATTTGCATACCACAGCATCTTCTTCCTGTCGGTTAAATTTCGCGTCTGCAGCGCGTCATCTTCGTAGTGCAGCAATTTTAATGGCCAGTAGTGTATTACATGTTGTTACGTTAATAACCGGAGTAAAAGCCAGTATGCCGAAAGGAAGCACGCAGACGTGCATGCATTGTTTTGTACAGTGCCAGATGTCAGTTTATGGGATGGAGTTCTATGCGTGTTGCACTTGGATGGTTTATACAGGGATGGTTAATACTGTTTGGGTATGACGCTCGAGATGTCATCCGATGATGTCCTATATGTGCTCGATTGAAGACAGATCTGGTAATCGAGCAGGTTCAAGGCAACACGTCGACACTCTGTAGAGCATGTGGCGTTACAACAGCGGTATGTGGGCGATTGTTATCCTGTTGCCAAACACGCTCTGGAATGCTGGTCATGAATGGCAGCACGAAAGATCTAATCAACAGACTGACGAACAAATTTGTAGTTAGGGTGCGTAGAATAACCACGGGAGTGCTTCTGCTGTCATACGAAATCTCACCCCAGACCATAACACCAGGTGTAGGTCCAGTGTGTCTAGCAAGCAGAGAGGTCGGTTGAAGTCCCTCAACTGACCTCCTTCTAACCAACTAACGACCACCACTGGCACCGAGGCAGAGCCAGCTTTCTTCAGAAAACGCAACAGACCTCCACTCTGCCCTCCAATAATCTCTCGCTTGATACCACCGAAGTCGCAATGAGGTTGGTGCAATGCACGCTAAAGGGCGTCTGGTTGGGAGGTATCCTTGAAGTGACAGTTCGTTGTGTCACTATAGCGCCAACTGCTGCTCAGATTGCTGCTGCAGATGTTGTAGGACGTGCTACAGCCACACGCCGAACACGATGGCCATTCCTCTCGGCAGTGCCACGTAGCCGTCTGGAGCCCTGTCTACTTGTGACCGTATATTCCCGTGGCCGCCGCTGTCAGCACTCATCTACAATGGCTACGTTCCTGCCACGTCCTTCTGCAATTACGCAAAATGAACATCCATCTTCTGGTAGCGCTGTTACACGACCTGCTTCAAACTCAATTAGGTGGGGAGAACGGTGTCTTTGTCGCCTTAAAGGCATTCTTGACTAACTCAGCTCAGCATTTCCAGTCTCAAAGGTCAACGCTCACGACCGTTACAACGTGTATTTATAGCAAATCTGATTCGCTACCTCATAGTGGGGTTACTAGAGCCACCCTTATGCGACTGGCGTATCTTCTAAACATAGAAAAACGCCTGCCAACTCTCATGTAAGTTGCACAGCTCCTTCTTGGCGTTGTGATTGTTTTTCTTCCATCACTAGTGTCACTACTTCTCCACAGACAACAGCACTGTTCAGAGAAAAAACTGTGCAGTGGCCACTTTTCCCATCCTGGCCACTTTACCACAGCTCCCCCTACTGAAGTTATTATTAACTGGTAACCTACATAAATTATTACATTGATTAATTAATAACAGTACTTGCAGTGTTAGACACAAATGGCTCTGAGCACTATGGGACTTAACATCTTAGGTCATCAGTCCCCTAGAACTTAGAACTACTTAAACCTAACTAACCTAAGGACATCACACACATCCATGCCCGAGGCAGGATTCGAACCTGCGACCGTAGCGGTCCCGCGGTTCCGGACTGCAGCGCCTAGAACCGCTTGGGCACCGAGACCGGCTGTTAGACACAATCACAAATATTTGGTAAATGTTTTGAATGTCATTTTTCGTTTGCTCATTGCACTGTATGACTGCCGCCTTAATTTGCTTTCGTATTACTTCCTTCAAAGATGTACCACATCTGAAGACCACTGTCTTTATAATGGGCATTCACTTCCGTTTGACATTTATACCATAGCATCTGGTCGGTGCGAGCTGCGCCCTCTCCTTTGTTGTCAACACTGGTAGGGATACAGTGAAGTATTCTCTTAACCTCTTAAGCCAGCAGTTGCCATGGTAGTTACCATCCTGCACCTGAAGTAAGTGGCAAACTTATTTAGCTCACGGCCGAATTCATCAACTCAATTAAAATAAAGCACATTTTAAAATATCACTTTCTGTGAAGTACCGGGTACCCGGGAAGTAAGGACGAATTTGAAATTTGTGCCGTTTTGTCATATGACGGTCGGCAGCCGTGGTTTTTTCATGTTTGTTATTTTCAATCCTTCCTGTTAGTACCCTGATAACTTTCGTGTTTGATATTTATTTCCCTCATGAAGCATATGACAACGGAGCAACGTATTCAAGTGACAAAAAGTTATTACAGAAACAGTATCCTCCCGTGGTAGCTGAATGGTCAGCGTGACGGATTGTCAATCCTCTGGGCACGGGTTCGATTCCCGGCTGGGTCGGAGAATTTTCTCCGCCCACGGTGTTGTGCTGTCCTCATCATCATACTATCATCCTCACCGACTGCAGGTCGCCGAAGTGGCGTCAAATTGAACGACCGGCACCAGGTGAATGGCGTGCCCGACGGGGGGCCCTAGCCATACGAATAAATAAATAAATTACAAAAACAGTGAAAGTCCCACGGCAGCCGGTCGTGAATAGCGTGTGACACTCTGACGTAATGCTGCTCCAACCGAATCATCAGTTCGGGAGTTAATCCAGAACTTTGAGACCACGGTTTCTGTTTCAAAAGTTAAGAAGCAGGACGTTCGCATACTGTTGGAAAATAAGTAAACATTGCTGTCGGGCGTGACAATGTGACCGTAAGCCCCAGAAAATCGGTTCGCGAACGAGATCAACGACTCAATTTATCACCAAGTTCAGTGCATGGATTCCTTTTAAAAGATCTGAAAATCGATGCATACAAGAGACATCGATTTTCACAAACAGAATAATTTTCTCAAATGAGGCGCTCTTCCACTTCAGTGGGTACATGAGTAAGCAGAACTGTAGAATTTGGTGTAACGAAAATTCGCGAGTGACTGTGGAAGATGAGATGTATCCACAACGCACGACTGTGTAGTGGCGGTTCTGGGCAGGAGGAGCCACCGCCCCGTACTTTTTTGAAAATGATGAGAAAGCTGTCGTCACTGTGAACGTCAGCGGTTACCGAAACATGCATTCCGATTGGTTTTTCCCTCTTATTAATGAAAATGATTATATTTGGTTTCAATAAGATGGTGCGACACGTCACACATCCCGTGAAACGATTGCTATGCTGAATGAAAAGTTTCCTCAAAAATTTTCTCTTTGCGTGAAAGCCAAGAACGGCCTGCCAGATCATGCGATCTTACGCCTTGTGAATTTTTTTGTGAAATCGAAAGTGTAACCTCAAACAATACACCAACTGAAGGCTGAAAATAGTGATACCTCACCTGGCTCCAGCATTGCGTCATTGTCGGCCAATCGTCAGTGAAGTGATAAAAGATTCTCCTAAGATATATTGATTTTGTCCATTACAATAAAAGCGAGAACAGTTATTCACCTTTATACTAAAACTTCTTACATAACAGTTAATGTGTGAACAAAAACATCGTGAACCATGGTGCTGGTTGCGTGAGCGTTGGCTCGCATTTACAGGTGACAGGAAGATTGATAGAGGGATAGAGAAACAATTAAAATCGCTCAAAAGAGGAAAGGCCTCTGGACCTGATGGGATACCAGTTCAATTTTACACAGAGTACGCGAAGGAACTTGCCCCCCTTCTTGCAGCGGTGTACCGTAGGTCTCTAGAAGAGCGTAGCGTTCCAAAGGATTGGAAAAGGGCACAGGTCATCCCCGTTTTCAAGAAGGGACGTCGAACAGATGTGCAGAACTATAGACCTATATCTCTAACGTCGATCAGTTGTAGAATTTTGGAACACGTATTGTGTTCGAGTATAATGACTTTTCTGGAGACTAGAAATCTACTCTGTAGGAATCAGCATGGATTCGAAAAAGACGGTCATGTGAAACCCAGCTCGCGCTATTCGTCCACGAGACTCAGAGGGCCATAGACACGGGTTCACAGGTAGATGCCGTGTTTCTTGCCTTCCGCAAGGCGTTCGATACAGTTCCCCACAGTCGTTTATTGAACAAAGTAAGAGCATATGGACTATCAGACCAATTGTGTGATTGGATTGAGGAGTTCCTAGATAACAGGACGCAGCATGTTATTCTCAATGGAGAGAAGTCTTCCGAAGTAAGAGTAATTTCAGGTGTGCCGCAGGGGAGTGTCATAGGACCGTTGCTATTCACAATATACATAAATGACCTGGTGGATGACATCGGAAGTTCACTGAGGCTTTTTGCAGATAATGCTGTGGTGTATCGAGAGGTTGTAACAATGGAAAATTGTACTGAAATGCAGGAGGATCTGCAGCGAATTGACGCATGGTGCAGGGAATGGCAACTGAATCTCAATGTAGACAAGTGTAATGTGCTGCGAATACACAGAAAGATAGATCCTTTATCATTTAGCTACAAAATAGCAGGTCAGCAACTGGAAGCCGTCAATACCATAAATTATCTGGGAGTACGCATTAGGAGTGATTTAAAATGGAATGATCATATAATGTTGATTGTCGGTAAAGCAGATGCCAGACTGAGATTCATTGGAAGAATCCTAAGGAAATGCAATCCGAAAACAAAGGAAGTAGGTTACAGTACGTTTGTTCGCCCACTGCTTGAATACTGCTCAGCAGTGTGGGATCCGTACCAGATAGGGTTGATACAAGACATAGAGAAGATCCAACGGAGAGCAGCGCGCTTCGTTACAGGATCATTTAGTAATCGCGAAAGCGTTACGGAGATGATAGATAAACTCCAGTGGAAGACTCTGCAGGAGAGACGCTCAGTAGCTCGGTACGGGCTTTTGTCAAAGTTTCGAGAACATACCTTCACCGAAGAGTCAAGCAGTATATTGCTCCCTCCTACGTATATCTCGCGAAGAGACCATGAGGATAAAATCAGAGAGATTAGAGCCCACACAGAGGCATACCGACAATCCTTCTTTCCACGAACAATACGAGACTGGAATAGAAGGGAGAACCGATAGAGGTACTGAAGGTACCCTCCGCCACACACCGTCAGGTGGCTTGCGGAGTATGGATGTAGATGTAGATGTAGATTGTGGGACGCCAGGTTGGTAGCTAAAACAATGACACAGAAAATATTTAATGCTCCCATCCTACAGCGTAGTGGTAGAGTTGTGTCCGGACATATACCAACGTCTTTGTTGTTCACAAAGTAGCTGAAGTGACGTCAGCTAGGAGAGATTAAGTGGCCCACTTGCGGGCAGTGTTTGAGGCATGATGAAAAATGAACCGAAACTACATGTTGTATGACAAGGATTGGAAGTACCCTTCCCGAAAGAAAGTTCGCTTGGCTAGAACACAGTCTCTCATAACCTGAGGTGCGCAAAGAACATCTGGAAACATGGTACATATGGGTAAATATTCATCTGGTGCGACGTCAGCTACACGATATTCAGTAGAAAAGTAGTGTCATTCGCTACTAGCGTCTATTTTCTGCTTAATTAATAAGCCACTGACACTGAGAACGATGATCAGTGTCCAGGAGAGCTCTGTATTTTTATGCACGTGTCGGTGCTCGTGTGTCAAAAATTTAGTATTTTCAAACACAACAGTACATATAATCAATGGATTCTTTTGAGAATCGGCTCGCTAGTTGTGGTTCGCATAGCATACGTCTGCACATATTTCGAAAAGGTGTAATATAATATCACACACTTTACCCCTGTTCTGCTCTTTGATAGTGGTCCTGCTACATCAATTGCAACGACTTCCCACTTTTCAGTAGCTAAGATCAGATAGAGTTCTCCTTTCCTAGATGGATTCAAGGGTTTTTCTTTCTGACAAAGCAGACATACGTGTATCACTTGCTGTACTTTATATCTCACATTGTTAAACTAACAAGACTTGTCGATTTTGCAAGCACAATTCACTGTGCCACAATGGCCCCTAGCATGATGGTATACCGAATGAGCTTCTCAGCTGTTTCGTCATTTATGTGCACAGTCCATGCATCTCAGGCAGGCTGCCTCTGGTAAAGTAGCACTCTGGTGAGTAATCGTTAATGCTCGCATAGCTGTGCAGGTGGGTTGTCGAGAAAAAGTTGCTTAATCTGTAAGTAGTTTGCCTCTGCTTTCTGAATTTGTGACATTTTTCTGCACAGATAAAGGAATGTATCCTTTAACTTCATCTGTCAGTAGATGAATGTTAATAACGCATCCCTGATCGTTGACCAGGTATATCATCTCAACCTTCATGTAACCGAGACAAGGCGCCAACCACAATATTGTCTTGGTCCCTGGCATGGCTATGGAAACTGTGCTCTTGCAAGGACAAGGACCATCTTGCAAGTCTTGTGTTCAACAGCTTGTAACTTTGCAGGAAACTGAGTGCCTGGTGGTCAGAATAAGCTTTCGTGTGGTAGCCATATAAACAATAATGGAAACATTTAAACGCCCATACCACAGCCAGAGTCTCACAACTCGTGAGTACCTGCTTGCAAACCCAATGTAACGCACTGGTTCACTATCTATGTTGTACACCTGGAAAAGAACCACCCCCATATCAAAATTAGAGGCAACTGTAGACAAACAGAACTAATGAACTTAATTTCAATGTGTGCGGTTTGATCGCATCTCGTGTGATTATATGGCAAAGAAACTTGAGGCTTCTTCATCCAAACTTGGATTTTTGTAGGCTATCTGTTACCCCAGCATCTTTAAACATTTGCAGCACTTACTGTACGGTGTGGCGATCAACAAACCATCCACAAACAGAATCATTCAGTGTAGTAATTTCGGTCGTAGTACCACATCCTGGGCAGAAACGAACACTCCAGAGCTCACGTTAAGGCCGAAAGGTAACACTGTGACCTGATAGCTGACCCACAAATATACATGCGATATACTTGCGCGATTGACCCTATGAAAGCACTGGATTTTCTCTTTTATGTTTTCCTATCGGAGTGCTGACCGGGGCTAGTACTCTATTTATGTCCCTGTCATAGAATACTATCTGCACATTTCCTCCTGGTTTCATGATAGCTACTAATTTACTGCTGTAACGAATATTTTAGGATGCAGTTATTCTCTAGTCAAGAATTTTCCGTAATTTCTTTATAGACTGCCGGTCGCTTGGCCCAGGGGACACGGTTCGAGTTGTGGCAGTACATTTTATGTGGATGTTCATCTGGTATTTATTCATAGCCTTAGATAATTCCGGACGCTCATCAGAGACTGTAAAGTTAATTGTCATTCCAGAATTCTGGGAACATCCCTCAGGCTGTGGCTAAGCCATGTCTCCGCAATATCCTTTCTTTCAGGAGTGCTAGTTCTTCAAGGTTCGCAGGAGAGCTTCTGTAAAGTTTGGAAAGTAGGAGACGAGGTACTGGCAGAAGTAAAGCTGTGAGGGGGGGCGTGAGCCGTGCTTGGGTAGCTCAGATGGTAGAGCACTTGCCCGCAAAAGGCAAAGTTACCGAGTTCGAGTCTCGGTCCGGCACACAGTTTTAATCTGCTAGGAAGTTTCATATCAGTGCACACTCCGCTGCAGAGTGAAAATATAATTCTGGAAACATCCCCCAGGTTGTGGCTAAGCCCTGACTCCGCAATATCCTTTCTTTCAGGGGTGCTAGTTCTGCAAGGTTCGCAGGAGAGCTTCTGTAAAGTTTGGAAAGTAGGAGACGAAGTACTGGCAGAAGTAAAGCTGTGAGGACGGGGCGCGAGCCGTGTTTGGGTAGCTCAGATGGTAGAGCACTTGCCCGCGAAAGGCAAAGGTCCCGAGTTGGAGCTCGGTGCAGCACACAGTTTTAATCTGCCAGGAAGTTTCTTAGTTGTCATTATTCGTTCTGTCAGCTTGTTGGCAAGCATGAAGATACTCCGACTCTTACATTATTCTACATATGAGTTTTCATGCGAGGGCACATTGATTGTCATTTTCTCATTGCAGCGCAGGCCTGACTGATGAACTCCCCAACAAATCGAATTTTTATTCCTTGACAGTATTTATCAGGTCCAAGGTAACGTAATCACAACCTGCTCTTACATGCTGTTTGCGACGGAGAGGTCTATTATGGCCCTATCGACCAAAAAATCACTGCCTGCTTTGTATTCGATTGTTAAACCGTCTACAACGACGAACGCGTGTGCAGATTACATTTCCCCTAACTTGACCTGCAGCAATGCCTCGAGCTTGATGGGCTAAGATCTTGGGCTTAAGGCTCCAAGAATTTTGCGTCCACTTACTCTAAGTTTTGAAACTGGTTCCTGCTCACTAATTCTACGAAATAATCGGGCCAATACGGCACTCAGATGTACGCAAGTATTCAAAACAACGATAACCGGTAAATCATTTACCGTGGTGCGAATGGCGGCTTATACGTCGCGTTTCGCACATTTACTGCGCCCGTTGCACTCTTGGCACAATTCTCCTGTCTTCTTATCACCTCATTAACACTTAATAGATTTCCATGGTGTTCTAAGACTGTAGCAGTCTACCAAGACCGAGCCAGCGGGGTCATGTAGGTGTCATCTGCTGACTTGTAGTGAACATCTGTGGAGTGAACATCAGTGATAGTCACTCCACGCTCACGACTACGTGATCTTTTATCTCGCCTGTCCGAAAAGCGATCATGCCACGATTGGGCTAGCCGTCTCCATTTTGTTTCGCGATAACGCTGTTTTGTCGTTTGGGACATGTTGATATATGTAGCCGAAAATAGGCACGTATTCCGAAGATCTGTCATACTAGAAGAACCCAGGGCGTATATCCTTTCAATGGATGGTATACAGAATCGCTCTTAAATACTGTTGTTGGTAAGATGATCAAGCACAGGCATATTTACTATGGAAGAGAGGATATGATCTTGCAGAGAAAGACATTTCGCTGAGTGGTTACTTTTGTACGTCGGGTGCCATATTATGTAAAGATCGTGTATCTGGCATTTGTCTGTCACACAACACGAAGCTGAGTTTACATCATCGCAACCATTCTGCTACTACTCTAGTTCTTTCGTTACTCCTGATGCTGTAATCACTTCGTAGTTGCAACCCGAAGTATCAGAATGTCTCTACCTTCTGTAAATTTCGGCTGTTGATATGCAGCATTGCAGCTGTGGGAACTGTCCCAAGTAAGTTCCTGTGATATTCAGATGAGGTCCAAACTGCATAACGCAGTCTCTCGTTGCCTGGAGTAATCGCTGCAATTCATCACTTACGGAGGCATCTGCGATTTTCCCACATATTATATGATGGACAACAGAGTAACCGTATTTTGTGCTGTCTTCTTCATTATTTACCAATTTTGTCAATTTGTTATTTCCAATAGATCAGCTATTTACTTTCTTGGCCTCCCCTTACACTTCTTACCAAAAATTTCTCCTTCGAATATGTGTGCTATAAAATTACTGTGCCGAAATTATTGTTCAAATAGTTTTATTTTCCTTTCTTTGATAGTTGCTATGGCATTTCTCTGCTCCTTGATCTCTGTCAAAGATCTTTATTTGATTATCTTTCTGTTCTGCTGGTTCCCATTAGCCTTCTCCAGAGCCACATTTCCATCCGTTTTTACCGCTGTCTGTCATCAACAGCGTCTAGCTTGCACAGACGTTGCACACTTCACTTGAACATCTTGACAAATTCTTACCTTTTTATTGGATGCTAACTACATTTACACCATTTTACGCCACCATTTCCAGCCATTAGGCCTGTTCAACTACACTCCTGGAAATGGAAAAAAGAACACATTGACACCGGTGTGTCAGACCCACCATACTTGCTCCGGACACTGCGAGAGGGCTGTACAAGCAATGATCACACGCACGGCACAGCGGACACACCAGGAACCGCGGTGTTGGCCGTCGAATGGCGCTAGCTGCGCAGCATTTGTGCACCGCCGCCGTCAGTGTCAGCCAGTTTGCCGTGGCATACGGAGCTCCATCGCAGTCTTTAACACTGGTAGCATGCCGCGACAGCGTGGACGTGAACCGTATGTGCAGTTGACGGACTTTGAGCGAGGGCGTATAGTGGGCATGCGGGAGGCCGGGTGGACGTACCGCCGAATTGCTCAACACGTGGGGCGTGAGGTCTCCACAGTACATCGATGTTGTCGCCAGTGGTCGGCGGAAGGTGCACGTGCCCGTCGACCTGGGACCGGACCGCAGCGACGCACGGATGCACGCCAAGACCGTAGGATCCTACGCAGTGCCGTAGGGGACCGCACCGCCACTTCCCAGCAAATTAGGGACACTGTTGCTCCTGGGGTATCGGCGAGGACCATTCGCAACCGTCTCCATGAAGCTGGGCTACGGTCCCGCACACCGTTAGGCCGTCTTCCGCTCACGCCCCAACATCGTGCAGCCCGCCTCCAGTGGTGTCGCGACAGGCGTGAATGGAGGGACGAATGGAGACGTGTCGTCTTCAGCGATGAGAGTCGCTTCTGCCTTGGTGCCAATGATAGTCGTATGCGTGTTTGGCGCCGTGCAGGTGAGCGCCACAATCAGGACTGCATACGACCGAGGCACACAGGGCCAACACCCGGCATCATGGTGTGGGGAGCGATCTCCTACACTGGCCGTACACCACTGGTGATCGTCGAGGGGACACTGAATAGTGCACGGTACATCCAAACCGTCATCGAACCCATCGTTCTACCATTCCTAGACCGGCAAGGGAACTTGCTGTTCCAACAGGACAATGCACGTCCGCATGTATCCCGTGCCACCCAACGTGCTCTAAAAGGTGTAAGTCAACTACCCTGGCCAGCAAGATCTCCGGATCTGTCCCCCATTGAGCATGTTTGGGACTGGATGAAGCGTCGTCTCACGCGGTCTGCACGTCCAGCACGAACGCTGGTCCAACTGAGGCGCCAGGTGGAAATGGCATTGCAAGCCGTTCCACAGGACTACATCCAGCATCTCTACGATCGTCTCCATGGGAGAATAGCAGCCTGCATTGCTGCGAAAGGTGGATATACACTGTACTAGTGCCGACATTGTGCATGCTCTGTTGCCTGTGTCTATGTGCCTGTGGTTCTGTCAGTGTGATCATGTGATGTATCTGACCCCAGGAATGTGTCAATAAAGTTTCCCCTTCCTGGGACAATGAATTCACGGTGTTCTTATTTCAATTTCCAGGAGTGTATATATAATGAGTTTTGAACACTATTAAGGTAAATAAATTGTTCTCTATCAAAATCTTTCATTTGCTAACTATATTCCTATCAGTAGTTAGTGCCGGCACGGTAGCTCAGCGTGTTCGGTCAGAGGGTTAGCAGCCCTCTGTAATAAAAAAAAAAAAAACTGAGCTATTCGATCAACAATGAACTTAAACGGATGTCTTACGCCGTTCGCCCCGAGCATATTCAACGAACGAAAACGAACAAAATGAGATTTAAAAAAAAAAAGAAAAAAAGGGGGTAGCGTCTTTGATTCATAATCAAAACGTTTTCGGTCCTGGGTTCGATCCCCGCCACTGCCTAAATTTTGATAAATAATCAGCATTGGTGGCCGAAGACTTCCGGCGTAAGAAGTCAGCCTCATTCTGCCAACGGCCTTGTCAAAGAGGGCGGAGGAGCGGATAGAGGTTCAGGGCACTCTCTTGTCCTAGGGGTGGGGAATTCCCCTAAAGGCGGAAGAATCAGCAATGATCAACGACATGAGGATGCAGAAGGCAATGGAAACCACTGCATTAAAGACACGTAACGTGTATCCATCGGAAATGTGGCCTGTAATTGAAGAAGTGTCATGATGATCTCTCCATTGGCAAAAGATTCCGGAATAGTCCCCCATTCGCATCTCCGGGAGGGGACTGCCAAGGGGGAGGTTACCATGAGAAAAAGATTGAATAATCTACGAAAGGATAACGTTCTACGAGTCGGGGCGTGGAATGTCAGAAGCTTGAACGTGGTAGGGAAACTAGAAAATCTGAAAAGGGAAATGCAAAGGCTCAATCTAGATATAGTAGGGGTCAGTGAAGTGAAGTGGAAAGAAGATAAGGATTCAGATGAGGATCGGGTAATATCAACAGCAGCAGAAAATGGTATAACAGGTGTAGGATTCGATATGAATAGGAAGGTAGGGCAGAGGGTGTGTTACTGTGAACAGTTCAGTGACCGGGTTGTTCTAATCAGAATCGACAGCAGACCAACACCGACAACGATAGTTCAGGTATACATGCCGACGTCGCAAGCTGAAGATGAAAAGATAGAGAAAATGTATGAGGATATTGAAAGGGTAATGCAGTATGTAAAGGGGGACGAAAATCTAATAGTCATGGGCGACTGGAATGCAGTTGTAGTGGAAGGAGTAGAAGAAAAGGATATAGGAGAATATGGGCTTGGGACAAGGAATGAAAGAGGGGAAAGACCAATTGAGTTCTGTAACAAGTTTCAGCTAGTAATAGCGAATACCCTGTTCAAGAATCACAAGAGGAGGAGGTATACTTGGAAAAGGCCAGGAGATACGGGAAGATTTCAATTAAATTACATCATGGTCAGACAGAGATTCCGAAATCAGATGCTGGATTGCAAGGCGTACCCAGGAGCAGATATAGACTCAGATCACAATATAGTAGTGATGAAGAGTAGGCTGAAGTTCAAGACATTAGTCAGGAAGAATCAATACGCAAAGAAGTGGGATACGGAAGTACTAAGGAATGACGAGAAACGTTTGAAGTTCTCTAACGCTATAGATACAGCAATAAGGAATAGCGCAGTAGGCAGTACAGTTGAAGAGGAATGGACGTCTCTAAAAAGGGCCATCACAGAAGTTGGGAAGGAAAACATAGGTACAAAGAAGGTAGCTGCGAAGAAACCATGGGTAACAGAAGAAATACTTCAGTTGATTGATGAAAGGAGGAAGTACAAACATGTTCCGGGAAAATCAGGAATACAGAAATACAAGTCGCTGAGGAATGAAATAAATAGGAAGTGCAGGGAAGCTGAGACGAAATGGCTGCAGGAAAAATGTGAAGACATAGAAAAAGATATGATTGTCGGAAGGACAGACTCAGCATACAGGAAAGTAAAAAAAACCGGTGGTGACATTAAAAGCAACGGTGGTAACATTAAGAGTGCAACGGGAATTCCACTGTTAAATGCAGAGGAGAGAGCAGATAGGTGGGAAGAATACATTGAAAGCCTCTATGAGGGTGAAGATTTGTCTGATGTGATAGAAGAAGAAACAGGACTCGATTTAGAAGAGATAGGGGATCCAGTATTAGAATCGGAATTTAAAAGAGCTTTGTAGGACTTACGGTCAAATAAGGCAGAAGGGATAGATAGCATTCCACCAGAATTTCTAAAATCATTGGGGGAAGTGGCAACAAAACGACTATTCACGTTGGTGTGTAGAATATATGAGTCTGGCGATATACCATCTGACTTCCGGAAAAGCATCATCCACACAATTCCGAAGACGGCAAGAGCTGACAAGTGCGAGAATTATCGCACAATCAGCTTAACAGCTCATGCATCGAAGCTGCTTACAAGAATAATATACAGAAGAGTGGAAAAGAAAATTGAGAATGCGCTAGGTGACGATCAGTTTGGCTTTAGGAAAAGTAAAGGGACGAGAGAGGCAATTCTGACGTTACGGCTAATAATGGAAGCAAGGCTAAAGAAAAATAAAGACACTTTCATAGGATTTGTCGACCTGGAAAAAGCGTTTGACAATATAAAATGGTGCAAGCTGTTCGAGATTCTGAAAAAAAGTAGGGGTAAGCTATAGGGAGAGACGGGTCATATACAATATGTACAACAACCAAGAGGGAATAATAAGAGTGGACGATCAAGAACGAAGTGCTCGTATTAAGAAGGGTGTAAGACAAGGCTGTAGCCTTTCGCCCCTACTCTTCAATCTGTACATCGAGGAAGCAGTGATGGAAATAAAAGAAAGGTTCAGTAGTGGAATTAAAATACAAGGTGAAAGGATATCAATTATACGATTCGCTGATGACATTGCTATCATGAGTGAAAGTGGAGAAGAATTAAATGATCTGCTGAACGGAATGAACAGTCTAATGAGTACACAGTACGGTTTGAGAGTAAATCGGAGAAAGACGTAGGTAATGAGAAGTAGTAGAAATGAGAACAGCGAGAAACTTAACATCAGGATTGATGGTCACGAAGTCAATGAAGTTAAGGAATTCTGCTACCTAGGCAGTAAAATAACCAATCACGGACGGAGCAAGGAGGACATCAAAAGCAGACTCACCATGGTAAAAAAGGCATTTCTGGCCAAGAGAAGTCTACTAATATCAAATACCGGCCTTAATTTGAGGAAGAAATTTCTGAGGATGTACGTCTGGAGTACAGCATTGTATGGTAGTGAAACATGGACTGTGGGAAAACCGGAACAGAAGAGAATCGAAGCATTTGAGATGTGGTGCTATAGACGAATGTTGAAAATTAGGTGGACTCATAAGGTAAAGAATGAGGAGGTTCTACGCAGAATCGGAGAGGAAAGGACAGGATGGTAGGACATCTGCTAAGACATGAGGGAATGACTTCCATGGTACTAGAGGGAGCTGTAGAGGGCAAAAACTGTAGAGGAAGACACGAATACGTCAAGCAAATAATTGAGGACGTAGGTTGCAAGTGCTACTCTGAGATGAAGAGGTTAGCACAGGAAAGGAATTCGTGGCGGGCAGCATCAAACCAGTCAGTAGACTGATGACAAAAAAAAAAAAAAAGTTAGTGCCTTCAGTAGTTAGAATGTTTTATTTAGCTGGCAGTATTGGCGCTCGCTGTATTGCAGTAGTTCGACTAACGAAGATTTTTGTGAGGTATGTGATTCATGAAGGGTATAGGTTACTGTTAGTCAGGGCTATTCTTTTTTAGGGATTATTAAAAGTCAGATTGCGTTGCGCTAAAATATAGTGTGTCAGCTTAGAAATGAAGTAAAGAGAAAACTGTCTGAGTACGTTCAGTTTTGCTCAGCTGTTTCTGTATCAAATAACGTAGAAGTATACCAGCACAGTCTTTCTTTACATTCAAAGGGGAAGCTTCAAATGGTTGTCATGCCGGATACACATAACCGTACTTTGGTTCACGCCATGTTGGTGGGCCACTTGCCTGGAGCTTGTAGTAGAGTTTGTCTCAATATCTGTAGAAACCGCTCCTCCAAATCTGACTTAAGCACAATCCGCCGCCTCCCTGAAAGTTCGTCTGTCTGAAAGGACCCACGATCACACAAACGCCCAAAAAGGATTGAAATGTTGTGTGATGTGGGTGATGTCAGTGAGGGTACTTGTTTTGGTATGGCCTTGCTGCCTATCGACTGTTTCCATCTGTTTGCCCGTACACAAACACTATCTTTGCTCGTTCCAGACATGAATATCGGATCATCCTGCGGCTCACTGTACGCTGCGTCAAGCACACAGCCTGCAACACATGGCGCGCGGTCAGAAGAGCTGTCGTTCGTCAGCGCCGTCTGCTGTGGCAACGATGCACTTCTGGACACACGTTTCTAGGACCTTTGTGCCTCCATATCCAGTCACTGCAGTTTGTCGGTTTTATTAACGTTCATCCTGTATTTATGTATGTGTGTGTATATGTGCGTGCTTGCGTGTGTCTGTGTGCGTGCTTGCGTGTGTATGTGTGCGTGCTTGCTTGTGAATGTGTGCGTGCGTACGTGTGTATGTGTGCGTGCGTGTGTGTTTATGTGTGCGTGCGTGCGTGTGTATGTGTGTGTGCGTGCGTGTGTATGTGTGCGTGCTTGTGTGTGTATGTGTGTGTGCTTGCATGTTTATATTTGCGTGCATAGGAGTGTATGTGTGCGTGCATACGTGTGTATGTGTGCGTGCTTGCGTGTGTATGTGTGTATGTGTGCGTGCATATGTGTGTATGTGTGCGTGTGTGTTTATGTGTGCATGCGTGCGTGTGTATGTGTGCGTGTGTGCGTGTGTATATGTGCGTCCTTGCATGTGTATGTGTGCGTGCATGCGTGTGTATGTGTGCGTGCTTGCATGTGTATGTGTGCGTGCGTGCGTGTGTATATGTGCGTGCTTGCGTGTGTATGTGTGGGTGCGTACATGTGTATGTGTGCGTACGTGCGTGTGTATGTGTGCGTGCTTGCGTGTGCATGTGTCCATGCATGCGTGTGTATGTGTGCGTGGTAGCGTGTGTATGTGTGCGTGCTTGCGTATGTATGTGTGCGTGCGTATGTGAGTATGTGTGCGTGCGTGCGCGTTTATGTGTGCATGCGCGCTTGTGTATGTGTGCGTTCATACATGTGTATGTGTGCGTGCGTGCGTGTATATGTGTGCATGCTTGCGTGTGTATGTGTCCGTGCGTGTGTATGTGCGCGTGCGCGCGCTCGCGCGTGTGTGTGTGTGTGTGTGTGTGTGTGCGCGCGTATATGTATGTGTGTGTGTGTGTGTGTGTGTGTGTGTGTGTGTGTGTGTGTGCACGTTTTCCTCGGTTTATCTATGCTGCTTGACGCAGAAGTCTTTCACGAATGCTCGGTCAATGGCGAAGAGATATGAAAAAGAAAAAAGAAGACTTTAAGCCCCTAACACCTCTCCAATGTGTATAACGTGGTGATCATGACTGTCAGGTAATTCTTGTGGCAAAACAAGAGTTACCAATGAGAAATGCATTGCTAAGACTATAGGTTCTAGACACTGTAAAATAACCACATCCTTTTCAGCGACTACTTAAAAATTACTCTTTATTTTTTAAAATACAAAAAAGGTTCACATAGTTTGTGCAGAATTTGTATCTACAAAGCGGTAAAAGTATTTTAGCTTGGTGTGATACATCAACACAAAGAAATAATTTGTTACAGAGTTATTCAAAGAAACGTCATGTATTATCCAGGTTGTAAAATTCTTATATAGGAAGTAGCTGTCTATTGTTGCAAGTTGACGACTTACAGATACAGTTTCCAGTAATATGTGAATAATTACACTGTCTTTAAAAAAATCAGCTCTACCGCAAATTAGACAGTTTCATTCTGACATTCTGGTAGCGATCGAACGTAACAAGGAATATAATTACTCTTCATTGTACAAGACGACTTGATTTCAGAAATGTGTTCGTTATATTTTTTGTTGGAGAGCCACAGATATGAGCTATGACTGAGTTCTCAAACTCATCAATATTCTCTTTTTATCATGTGGGAAACTATATACCCACATTCCGAAGAATATTTCTGTTCTCTGCTCGAATGTTTATGTTAAATATGCGTTCCGGTAAGGTATTTTCAGCTTGCATCATTATATTACGAACTACTATTCGTCTTAATCGGCTTTTTACTAAAGGAGAAAGTACAGTATTTACAAAACATAATCCCATCAAGAAAGATTATGAAAGAATATGAAATGTCCTACGTGAATACTATCGGAACATTCATGTATCTCGAAACAGATTCACTGATGAGCCAGATTCACTAATGAGCTGGTCAGCTATTCATATGGGTGTTGAGCATCTGATCAGAGTAGGAGAAATTTAGGGACAAATTGAAAAATAAGTGCCACAAGATGATTACACGATAACATCAGGGGGATGATTAAGGAATCTGGTGCACAACACTAATGTATTACAGAATTTCACGTTTGAATTTCAAAAGACGGATAATAACCAGTCACCAGAGGATCGGGATGCAGTCACCCTGGTAGGGAGAATAATCTTTGTATAATTGCAGTAAAAAGTAGTAAACAATAAGTTAGGCTTATTAGTATGTGCTACAAGTGGTCACTAAGATGTGACGATAGAGCCTTGGAAAGATGTAAGTCAATAATAAACAAAGGAGATAATAATAAAATAATATTATTTCAGTTGGTGTAAATACTTTGGAAGTGGACCTAATTAGCGAAACTATGGTGGATAAAATTTTATTGCCAGGTACTGTAAGAGGACATTTTGCGTTCAAGTGTAACTCAGGCCCTTTCGTGTCTAGCAGAATATTCGTTGACACCTGCACCGTAGGGGGCATTGTCGTAGGGATAGTAGGGAGGATAACCCGTCTGGTAATAGTTATTTGTGGGATAGTTCACAGGAGGGTAGTTAACTGTAGGGTAGTTAACTGTAGGGTAGTTAACTGTAGGGTAGTTGGGATAGTAATTGTTGGGATATGAAGGGTAATATCTCGGGTAGCCCGGAGGGTAGTAGAAATCGGGGCTGTACTCCGGGTAGTAGCGATTGTAGCCGATCATGGCGGCGGGGAAGCGGCTGCGCGGGGAGGCCTTCGCCCCCAGTCGACTCTCCTTGACCAGCTCCTCCCCCACCGCCTCCGCCGCCCCCAGCGTGGCCCCAGGGTCCTCCACGGCGTCATCCGCCACCTCAGGGTCGAGAGCTGAGCAGCGTCCCACTATCAGCAGCATCGCCACGTACACAACTGCCGTCGCCTGCAACAGGTGGCAGCACCGATCCGTCAAATTTAGTCCACGACCACACAATGCGCTGGATAACTCGAATCAACAAGTTTAAATTTCGTAGTGTGGCTAACAGACGTGTTACAGCGCTCCAACGTCAACTTAGCCGTCGTACTGACGGTGGTCAGAACATTGAGAGCAGCCAGTATGTCGTTTATCTGCGTGGACAGTAAACTGCTTTATTTGATGATTCATTTTTCTTTGCAATTTCACTAGCGAAATATGTATTAAATATGCCTAAAGTGTGTTTAGTGTTCAGTTGCACGAAACGACGTGACAGGAGCTAAACAGAAATGGGCAACAAATATGAAACGGGATAAACGGCTCGAACTACGACGAGCCAAGAGGTCTTTTACGTCACCTGGGCTTGGTGTTAAGTTCATACAATGAAGTGCTGTCAAAAGAAACACAAATGCGAAACCAAGAATCAATTTACTTCCTCGACGGACCACTTCATGCATTTGATCTACATGAAATCGATTGCTTCACATCGAATCGTAATCTTTCTCGTAATAAAAGGTGATTCCGGCTGGTGGACGGGGAAGGGGGTGGCGTAAAAGTTGTAAGTAGACTGTATAGGTTCTTATATTGGTAACGCCGCCGCCACGTAGCGCTCTCTGTATGAAAATCACTGGCTGTGCTTTGTGCAGTCTGTGGCTAGTTTGCGTTGTTGTCTGCCATTGTAGTGTTGGGCAGCGGCAGCTGGATGTGAACAGCGCGTAGCGTTGCGCAGTTGGAGGTGAGCCTCCAGCAGTGGTGGATGTGGGGAGAGAGATGGCGGAGTTTTGAAATTTGTAATACTGGATATTATGAACTGCTATGTATATTATGATTTTTCAACTCTATTAAGGTAAATACATTGTTTTTTCTCTATCAAAATCTTTCATTTGCTAACTATGCCCATCAGTAGTTAGTGCCTTCCGTAGTTTGAATCTTTTATTTAGCTGGCAGTAGTGGCGCTCGCTATATTGCAGTAGTTCGAGCAATGAAGATTTTTGTGAGGTAAGTGATTTGTGAAAGGTATAGGTTAATGTTAGTCAGGGCCATTCTTTTGTAGGGCTTTTTGAAAGTCAGATTGCGTTGCGCTAAAAATACTGTGTATCAGTTTAAGCACTGACTTTCAGAAATCCCTACAAAGGAATGGCCCTGACTAACATTAACCTGTACCTTTCACAAATCACTTACCTCACCAAAAATCTTCATTACTCGAACTACTGCAATACAGCGAGCGCCACTACTGCCAGCTAAATAAAAGATTCAAACTACTGAAGGCACTAACTACTGATAGGCATAGTTAGAAAATGAAAGATTTTGATAGAAAACAAACAATTTATTTACCTTAATAATCATAATATATATGCCATCCAGTCTTACAAATTTCAAGTCTCCGCCATTTCTCTCCCCACATCCACCACTGCTGGCGGCTCACCTTATGTATATTACGATTTTTCAACACTGTTAAGGTAAATACATTGTTTTTTCTCTATCAAAATCTTTCATTTGCTAACTATGCCCATCAGTAGTTAGTGCCTTCCGTAGCTTGAATCTTTTATTTAGCTGGCAGTAGTGACGCTCGCTGTATTGCAGTAGTTCGAGCAATGAAGATTTTTGTGAGGTAAGTGATTTGTGAAAGGTATAGGTTAATGTTAGTCAGGGCCATTCTTTTGTAGGGATTTCTGAAAGTCAGATTGCGTTGCGCTAAAAATATTGTGTGTCAGTTTAAGCACAGTCATGTATAATTTTTCAAAGGGGATGTTTCATAAAGTATGTTGGCTCTGAGCGCTATGGGACTTAACTTCTGAGGTCATCAGTCCCCTAGAACTTAGAACTACTTAAACCTAACTAACCTAAGGACATCACACACATCCATGCCCGAAGCAGGATTCGAACCTGCGACCGTAGCGGTCGCGCGGTTCCAGACTGTAGCGCCTAGAACCGCTCGGCCACTTCGGCCAAAAGTATGTGTAGTGCAAAGTACACACACGCTTTCTGGTCCTTGAAGCAGGATTTCACCACCCCCTCACCAGGCAGCGCATACGTCGTCGTCTTCTCAGCTCTGTACTGGAACTTACTGGAACTTCACGGCAGTAGGGCGCTTACAGCTGGAGAAAATGTGGTAAATCACTTTTGTACATTATCGATGTAAAATTTGTATAGTTTCGACTGAGTGTCGGGCGACCGTATATCTGTTTAAAAATTAGATAAATTCCATACAAGAGCTGGCGGCTAAATGTTTCTAATATCCTCATCTATCACCATGTCTTCAGTTGTATGTGTTATCTGTAGATTGCTGAAAAAGGGAACAGTGGAATGGGCGAAAATACGCATGTCTGATGGGGTAGAAGTTCACATTGCATACTTTTACTCCATCAAGACAATATTTGCGAACTTTACCCCGTAACCTGTACTTTGACTTGTATAGTCGCTTCTAGCGTACTGAAGCCCTTTTGTTGGCGTTTATTTACAGTAGATGCCCATTGTTCACCTTAGAGAACACGAACTAATTTTTATTTTCTGTAGATTTTTTTTCGTTGGTTAGTGGTTTTTTCAAACACACTTCGAATATAGTTGCGTCTCACGTAGTGCCATTTTTCCTCAGAAAGCGATGAAGAACATCAACTCGACAGCCTAAAATAGCCGCTCTACTATCAAGATCTTGTGCTTACCGAAAATGGGATCTCAACATGGCAAACATTCAAAGCTATCTGGTTTTCAGAGGCTGCCTTAAGAGAACGTCTTAAAACCATCAAAACTAGTGAGCAACTTGGCCGACTGACAGAAACTTTTTCTATCACAGGAAGAATAAACAACAGTGCAGCACAGAATTTCCCACAACAAGCTTTTTTCGGTATACTCTCACATCGTTACGATATTTACTTTTTGAATTCGTTGTGAAATAAAGAATCCCTAATTTGTTTTTCCATGTTTTTCCTTTTTATTTTCTTCAATATGCACTGCGTACTCTTGCCCCAGGCCTACATACTCTTACCCTACAGCATGAAGTAAGAGCAAGCGAAATTATTTTTTTGGGAAATATTTATTACTCCTCTAATAATAATTGAACGATAATCATGATTTTACACAATGTTATTAAGTTGTCAAACTAGGTGTTGCACGCTTAACTGATATAATGTTATAAATTTAAAAAAAATAGTAAAATCAAAAAATTTTGCCCCATTCTCGGGTACAACAAGAAATTGCTCGAAACTGTCCGTCTTTTTCTCATATAAATCATTGTACTTACATTTACTGTCAGCTCTAATTGCGTGATTCAAGTTTCTGCTTTTAGTTTCGTTTTTAGAATTCATGTCTAACATTACCATTCTCCTGAAAGTCAGAACCACCTTCCATTACCTGTGACATAAATGGTATTGTGGGGCCTACCTTTCATGAGCTAATTCCATGAACCCTGACATGAGAGCACTGCTGAACTTATTTTTTTACACCTTCTGAAAAATCATTTAGAAGCAACTGAATTATCTCATCCAGAGCTGGACGTCGAAACTGATAGATTCAATTAAATAGTTTCACCTAGAAGAGGATGTTTCGAATAATGTTAACTAACTGAAACATTTATAAAAATCCATCAACAGCTTTAAAATACATTGCCGTGACAAAATCCGGTTTCAGTTTTGTACTCCTCCAACCAAAGACAATCATTTGATGTACACAATAACAATATTTTGTTTAACTTTCATTTTTCATTTTTGTAATGGTTTATGTTACATACGTTTTAGCACCTCTGACCAGGTGCACTTAACATATTATAAACATGATCCGCATGCCCGCATCTCGTGGTCGTGCGGTAGCGTTCTCGCTTCCCACGCCCGGGTTCCCGGGTTCGATTCCCGGCGGGGTCAGGGATTTTCTCTGCCTCGTGATGGCTGTGTGTTGTGTGCTGTCCTTAGGTTAGTTCGGTTTAAGTAGTTCTAAGTTCTAGGGGACTTATGACCACAGCAGTTGAGTCCCATAGTGCTCAGAGCCAATTGATCCATTTTTTTGATCCGCATACTAACAGCACTGGGAATTTGTGTAGGACTCATATTTTTATTATGCTGCCCAGAATCATTCAGAAAATTGGCCTTTAGCGTAGTTTATTTATTTATATTTTGAGTCGTCAAAATAGTGACTGGTTTGATGTGGTCTCCTCGAATTCCTCCCCAGTACTTGTACCCTACGTCATCAATTATTTGTTGGAAGTATTCCAGTCTTTGTCTTCCTGTAGCGTTTTTATCATCTAAAGCTCCCTGTTGCACCTAATGCCTTAAGAAATGCCCTACCTTCCTGTTCCTTCTTCTTCTCCATGTATTTCTTTTTTCGCCGATTCTGGGAGAACTTCCTCATTCCTTAATTAATCTGTTCATCAGATTTTCAACATCACATCTCAACCGCTTCGATTTTCTTCTGTTCCATTGTTGCCACAGTCTATCATTTACTACCGTACAATCCTATTCTCCAAATGTACATTCTCAGAAATTTCTTTGTCAAATTTAGACCTATGTCTGATGCTAGTAGACTTATTTTCCTCAGGAATGTCCCTTTTGGCTGGTCTAGTTTGCTTTTTATGTGCTATATGCTTCGTCCGTAGTGTGTTGTTCTGCTTCCAAGTCAGCAGAACACATTAACTTCGTCTACCAGAAATGGTCCGCAGTTTTGATCTCATATCTGTTACTCCTCATTACATTCGTCTATCTTCGATTTACTCTCAGTCTGTATTCCGTTCAATACGTCCTGCAATTCTTCCTTAGTTTCATAGAGTACAGCAACGTCATCAGCGAATCTTATCATTCATATTTTTTCACGCTGAATTTTAAATCCACTCTTAAATTTTTCCGTCATTGCTACTTCGATGTACAGATTGAAGAGTAGAGGCGAAAGACTACATCCTTGTCTTACATTCTTTGTAATCCGAGCACTTCGATCTTGGTCTTCCAGTCTTAATGTACCCTTTTCGTTCTTGTGCATGCTGAATATTGCATAATATAGTTTACTTCCATTCTCTCAAATTACGAATGTCTTGTACCATTTGACAATGTCGAACTCTTACTTCCAGTATAAAATATTCTCGGTATTCTTGCCGCGCCAGTTCTAGATAAAATCTCGAGCTTTCGACGATTACCTCCCTCGTCATCGTCAGGAGCTGACTGTCTCCACTGCTGCTATGGTAGCCTCTATATAGCCCGAAGACGGCTTCTGATTGGTCGGCTTATGATTGGTCGGCGATTACGTGCTGCCGTCTTCGGGCTATATAGAGGCTACCATAGCAGCAGTGGAGACAGTCAGCTCCTGACGATGACGATGGAGGTAGTCGTCGAAAGCTCGAGATTTTATCTAGAAGTGACGTGGCAAGAATACCGAGAATATTTTATACATAAGTGCCGCCGCGAAAAACTTCGTTCCCATCTTACTTCCAGGTCGACAATCCTACGAACGAATCTTGATCTTCTCTTAAGTCTTACTTCCCTTATTACTTGAAAAGTCAGAACTGCTTCTCTGGTGCTGTCACATATCCCAACAATATCACCTAGAAATCGAAAGAGTCCCTGGTCCTGATAAAACGACGTTGATAAATCGACATCGATAACATTGATACGAAGGCTATTCGGAAAGAAAGTTCCGGTCGTTCGCCAAATGGAGGCCACTGTGAAAATAAAAAAAAATGTATTATTTACAACAGTTAGCTACACCTTCCAGCTACTTCTCTTCATAGACGCCGCTCCGACTTAGACATCTGTCGTACCATTGTGCCGACATTCCCATCCCCTCGTGATAGAAGGCTTTCCGCCAATACTCTACGCTGGTCTACAGCTCGTTGACTGTACCAAAATATTGTCTTCAAAGCCAGCGGTTCATGTGAGCAGAGACGAAACTCGGGGACACACAATTACTGGCCGTTTGAGAGTGATCAGAGTCTTCCTACCGAAAACGCTGCAAGAGCAACTTCACTTCCGCTGCAGAGTGTGGCCGAATACTGTCATGAAAAAGGAACCGCATGACAGTTGTGTTATGTGGGCTGCATAACATCAGGCGAAATCTCTGACCAGGCCGTCATACCTGGCGGGAAACGCTATTTCCTAGGCATCTTTACGTGCTCATTTTTGTGCAGTCAGAACTCAGAAGAGCGACGTGACGCGATCGTCGGGCGTACTAGAGACACTGCCCAACACACCGGTGCAAAGCTTCATCGGATTTTCACAGGGGTTTCCATATTACTTTAGATCGGAACTTACATTACGAAAAGCACTCGTAAGAGTTGTTGATTGGGGTATCTACTAACTGGAGCTCGATTAAATGCCAGAAAACAAACATATTTGTGAATGCAAAGTGTACAATATCAGCAGATGTGACGGTTCAAACAGAGCTGAATAATCGGTGTCAGTGAAGCAGTGTGTCACTTCGTGATGGCTTGTACAGGGCATGTTGCTGAAACGGTGATGCGTGTATTGGGCCAGTGTTTAGAAGAGGGCCGTACGTATTCAAGAATGGAAAATCGGTGCTTAAGTCCCATCGACGATAAGGTCATCCGAGACGGAGCTCGAGCTCTGACTGTGGAAGGAAAGTAACTGTAATAATGCAGTATTCGCATTAAAGTATGTACGGAAAGCACAGAAAATCTAAATCTCGATGGCCCATCTGGGGAATATAAGTCCAGAATGCTTTGGTACATGGTGCTGAACACTTAGTGGGTGATGCTATTTAACTACTGGACAGAATCACTGCCTTATTGTACTTATGGCCCTTAGGAGCCAGAAAGTTTCATCCACGTTGTCAATTAGAAGCACTCTGACACGTAGTCCTGACTGTCGTCCACAGCTAGAATCTACCGCGGGCAGGTCTGGTGGAACACGTCCCGTTGCGTCGGTTTCCACTGTGGAGAAATCACGAACGTTTCAGTATCGGCGTCGCTGTCTTGTGAAGTGGCAAAACGTAGTGTTTTCGGACGAGTCCTACTTCAGCCTGCTGTACGGTGATGGCCGTGTGGAAGTCAGGTGTTGGCACAGTGACTGCACGTTGGAACAGTTTGCCAAACTCAGAGCATGTCAGGCATCCAAAACGTTCAGAGACTGATTTTATTCCTGGCGTTTAGGCGACGTCAAAGCAGTACTAGCTCTCAACGATAGATGTGCATTCGATCAGTCAGCTGTGAGCAGGTTGTGTTAAGTAGTGGATTGCTGGCGAAGTGTGTTTTTGGGTCAGAAACTACAATGGAGGAACGTCTCTAAGTCAGATGTTCAAGAAACTCATTAGAATCCTTTGAAGAAGAGGAAAGGGTGTGCAAAGTTTGTGCAGCACACCGTAACTCCCGAACAAAAACGACGACTCTTAGGCACGGATCACGACTTGACTCAAAACGAAACACGAACAGATTTTTCACTGGGTAATATCATCAAGGGTGGGGAGATCTAGTATTACAGGCACAAACTACGGAAAATGAGAAAGTACAGTAATTGATATGAAATGACAACGCTTTGACGACATTAACGACATTTGATCCTATGTGAAATGTGAGCTGAACATCCCACAGAATGACATTTATGATTGTTTTATATGGTTTAATAAACGATTTCTGCATTGTAATCAGTTGAGACGAGGCTATATAGAACACTTGAAGCATTAAAAAAAACACCACCTTAACGTCCCCTCTATTTTTCATTGATGCAGAATGGAAAAATTTTGACTGACGCGGTATTCTGGTTTGGGGTGGCAGTGGATAAAAAGTCACCAGGTGGTTATAATTAAACTTTCACTATTTAACGTGTTATAACACGGAAACTAATTACCGTACGAGCACCAAACTTGGTAACATTAATGTCCAGAGTACAGTGTGCATGAGTTCCATGCGTCACAGCGTAACCATCCAGTTCCAACTATGGCCACCAGGTGCCGTGATCAATCATCGTGAGCCGGCCGCGGTGGTCTAGCGGTTCTGGCGCTGCAGTCCGGAACCGCGGGACTGCTACGGTCGCAGGTTCGAATCCTGCCTCGGGCATGGGTGTGTGTGATGTCCTTAGGTTAGTTAGGTTTAAGTAGTTCTAAGTTCTAGGGGACTTATGACCTAAGATGTTGAGTCCCATAGTGCTCAGAGCCATTTGAACCATCAATCATCGTGATTCATAGTCTCACCCACCTGAACAGGCGCAGTGCACTTGCTGACGTGTCAACATGAGCTGGGACAAAAGGAACAGGCATTGTTCATGAAGCTCTATTATCAAAACAACAATAATGCTGCAGCTGCACTTCGAGAATATCGCCAGCTGAAAAGACTAGGGGAGGGTCCTCTTTCTCCACCTACTGTGCTGTTCATGATGACAAAGCTCGAATCAACTGGGGAACAGCAAGTCGCTCCGGCAAGAGGCCGACGACCGGTTACACCACAGGTGGTTCATGAAATCGCCATTGCTATGGCAGAAAATGCTGCGCGCAATTCCCGATCGTCAGGCAGTGCGCTTGCTGTGTCACGACAGTTGAACAGCCCGTTGTCCACCGTAAGGAAGGAGCTTCGGATTATTCTCAAATGGTATCCGTACAAGATTCATATCGTACAGCAGTTTGCACCGCAGGACGCACAACGACATCTTGACTTCGCTCTCCATTTTCTCGCAAGGATTGAAGTTGAAGAGGGCTCGGCCTGGACCATCCTGTGGACAGCCGAAGCTCATATTTCTCTGAAGGGTGAGGTAATGGAAATGAGCGTTTGGCGTCATTAGCCGGGAGGCTCCTTGCGGGGCAGGTCCGACTGCCTTGGTGAGGTCTTATTACATTCGAAGCCACATTGGGCGACCTGCGTGCCGGATGTGGGTGAAATGATGATGAAGACAAGACGACAGCCAGTCCATGAGCGGAGAAAATCCCCGACCCAACCGGGAATCGAAACCGGGCCGCCAGCCGTGGTGGCCGATCGGTTCTAGGCGCTTTAGTCCGGAACCGCGCGACTGCTACGGTGGCAGGTTCCAATCCTGCCTCGGGCATGGATATGTGTGATGTCCTTAGGTTAGTTAGGTTTACGTAGTTCTAAGTTCTAGGGGCTGATGAGCTCAGATGTTAAGACTCCTACTGTTCAGAGCCATTTGAACCATTTTTGAACCCGGGCCCGTAAGACGGCAATCCGTCACGCTGACCAGTCAGCAGTAGGGGCGGACGAAGGGTGAGGTGAACAAACAGAACTGCAGAGTGTGGGGATCTTCACCTCCAGTCACTGTGCATGAAGTTCCTCTGTATGGTGAACGTATCACCGTATGGTGTGGCTTCACGGCTACGTTCATCACTGGCCCACTCTTTTTTGAACAGGTTGGCGCTCAAGGACCAAAGACGTTCGTTGTGTCTGGCCAGCGTTACTGCGATATGCTTCGTCAGTATGTTTTACCCGCCATATGGGAAGCAGACACATTGAGCTCAACACTTTTCATTTAAGATGGGCCCCCACCGTACATCGCTCGTGAAGTTCACCTACTTCTCTGAAACACATTTGGAAACAATTGAATAATCAGCCGATCGTTTCCAAGTTCTTGGGCGGCACGACTATCTCATCTCACTCCCTATGATTTCTGATTTTGGGGCTTTGGGGCTTCCTGAAGGACAGGGCTTACCACTTGTACTGATCTGAAGTGCAGCTCAGACTATATATATATATATATATATATATATATATATATATATATATATATATATCATAATTCAGGAGAAATAACGTCATAAATAATGATATGCTTAAAAAATTGCCGTATAGTGCATGCTGTGCTACCAACTGTATCCGCAATAAATTTCGCAGGCAGTATGTACATACACCGCTAAATGCATCTACAAATGTATATCATAGTACTCCACACAGTTCTGGAGATATAAACATTGAGAGGCGTGAAAAAGTGCCGCATTATGTACAACGTTTGAATTTATTGTCGTTGGTCCATCATGGTCAGGGGACATCGGCTGGTAAATAATTGTAAAAGTCAATAAAATTCACCAACAGCCGTATACTTCAAGATATTATTTTATTTTATTCTGAAAGCAACCAGTTTCGGCATTTCATTATGTCATCTTAAGGCCTCATACGCTTCTATCCAAATATAAGAATTTGTCGTATACCACTATAAATCACTGGAATGCACGACATCCAGTGATTTACGGTGTTATACGGCAAGTTCGTTTACTTGGATAGAAGCGTATGGGACGTGAAGATTGCACAATGAAAGGCCGAAACTGGTTGCTTTCAGAATAAAATAAAATATAGTCTTCAAGTATACGGCTGTTGGTGAATTTTATTGACATTGACAATTTAAATTTATTTGTTTTAACTTTACTCGCAATATATTTCACTGACGATATACAATATGCTGCTGAAAGTACCTACTCAAATATATCACTACACAACACGCAGTTCAGGAGATATGACACACTAAACACTGAGATACGTGAAAATATTCCGCAACAAGCATGAAGTTTTATGGAATTTTCTCATTTTGAGAAGACAGAAGGAGCGATCGTACAAATTCTTCTTCATTTAAAACAACCTGTTTCGACAGACTTAGCTATTACCTCCAGGGCTTAAAGAATATTTTTTTCATCAAAAGTGTTCATTTTAAGCATTTTAAGTTGGACTTCACGCAAAGTCCTCATGTGGATGATAAGTAGAGCATTATAGAAGGTTCGTAATAACTAAGATATTTCAAAATATAAGACACCTTGTGCAAATGGTCACGTCCTTGTATATACTACTCACAGATGAATGTTACGTCACAAAAACAGTACGCAGTATCACACCTCTGTTCACATAACCTGGACATACGTGTTTTCTGAGCATCGAAAATCCATCTTAAACTCGTGTAAGGTATAGATGTGCAACTGTGTACTATGTTTTTGAGACGTAACAATCATCTTCAGCAATGTATATATGGACATGGTCGTTTGCACAAGGTGTTTTACATTTTTAAATATTTTAGATATGACAAACCTTTTGTAATGGGCTGTATTTTTATCTACTTGGCGTGAGCTCCAACTAATAATGGACACGTTTCATAACAGAAAGATTCTTTAAGACATGAGGGTGACAGCAAAGTCTGTCGAAACCGGTTGTCTTAAGTAGAAAAATACTTATGCGATCTTGGCTTTTGAATGTTCTTAGCATGAAATTTTAATACATTTATTCTTTACTGCTAAGATAGAGATACATTCGAATTCGAATCAAATCCCTGACAACTGGCAGCACTTTTGAGAGCTTTCAACTACGAAGCGCAAACGGCTGTAGGCGATAATAACATCCGTCTTTAGAGCAATGAAGAGGCTTTGCCGTAGGGACTGCGTTATAGACAAACGAAGCTGCTGCGTTCAGCTAACAGAAAATGTCCTGGATCAGCTTCCTTAATTTGGATACTGTATTTATTATGCACTTTTTTTTTTTTTGTACGACTGTGCCGGCCGGAGTGGCCGTGTGGTTCTAGGCGCTGCAGTCTGGAACCGGGCGACCGCTACGGTCGCAGGTTCGAATCCTGCCTCGAGCATGGATGTGTGTGATGTCCTTAGGTTAGTTAGGTTTAATTAGTTCTAAGTTCTAGGCGACTGATGACCTCAGAAGTTAAGTCGCATAGTGCTCAGAGCCATTTGAACCATTTGTACAACTGTTTCATAATTTCAATACATGAATAAATAAAAATGAAATTTTTTCTGTGCTTCATTGCAAACACAGTTCACTTTTTTGTTTTCTTGTGTGATAGAAAATTGGCAGAATGAATAGCCAGGCAATGCCGAATTTGTCAGCTAGTAAAATACAAAATACTTTAAAATATATAACTATGAAACAACAGTTTCGGCCGTATTACAACGGGATTCCGCAGGGAAAGGCCTGACGAAGGCCATTGTAATACGGCTGAAACTTCGGCTATACAGCGGTCAAGTAAACTGACATATCGCCGGGAGAGCGATGTGCTGGCCACATGCCCTCCATAACTGCCTCCGTTGACGCCTGTGGACTAAGGCCGACACGGCGGCCGGTCAGTACCGTTGGACCTTCATGGCCTGTTCGGGCGGAGTTTAGTTTTAGTCGGTTACATAGATTGTACGTTTTAAAATATTTTATGTTTTATACAGTGACGCGGTGCGACACTCAGAAGAATTTTATTCATAATGTTACTGTTGAGTAAGTGTTGACTTTCATTCTAAATCTCTAGGAGTGTGCTACGGACACTACCGCCTCTCAAAATGATAAATGCCATGTTCACAGGACATCACGTGTTTAAATGACTCGATCTTAACTCCAGAGAAAATATCTGGGTCTGTTTGTAACTCCAGATGAAATGTAGCAACCAGTATTTCTGCAGTTGGGTATTTCAACGGGATTTGATTTTCAACGTGTGGCTTTAGGAACTTGTCGGTTGTCCTCTTCCTTAAACTGACGCCATTATCAAGGCTAGAAGCGGTGTTCTGCACTACCAGAGTGGTGCGTCCTGGAGGTGCACCAACATTTTATGCGACGTGCTAGGCTTATACTGAGTGTGCACGATGTTTATAAAATCAGAATAACTATTATTTCAGTAGGATCTATCTATATATAAAGGGGCATTCAAATTAAACCCGGCCACTAGTGTAAAGTAATGGTAACGATTTTATTAACTCAAAAATGGATTTATACACAGTACACACTCTCTAATATAGTCACTAAAACTGTTGGCACATTTATCCCATTGCGACACTAGCCGGTCGATTCCATTCTTGAAGAAGCTAGCAGGCTGCTGTCGGATCCAGGTCTGGACCCAGTTACATACTTCGTCGTCCGTTGCGAATCGATATCCGCAAATAGCTTGTTTTAGAGGTCCAAACACCGATGGACCTCGTCCACGGTGATTCTGCGGTTGTCCAAAACTAAAGCATTCACTTCCGCAACCATTTACTGTGTGATGACACGATGAGCCTGTCCAGGACTAGCATCGTCCTCCAGTGACTCGCGCCCCTGAAGGAATCGTTTGCGCCAGTCCACGACACTCGAACGACTCGGACTGTACTCACCGTACACAGTCTTTTTTTCCGCCGAGACATTTCACGGCCTCCAACTCCCTCCGCCGTCAAAAATCGAATCACTGCTCATCGTTCCTGCTTACTCACCTGCATGATCGGTAGTGGACGATAACTTGTGTGCCCTCCTTCTCTTCGGCGTGAAACCACACCGGCGCTATGCAACATCAAACGGTGTGCACGCGTCAATTTCTCTACCAGTAGACGGCGCCGCCATACCCGCAGTTATAAGGTGCCATCTTACGTGTAACGCAAAGGTAGACACACTGGCCAAGTTTCATTTGAATGGACCTATACACGTACACCGACAGTCAGCAAGCCACCTTTTGGTGTTCAAGTAATTCAGCCAGGTGGCACCGTCAACAACCGCGGATATTTCGACAGGTGCACACCCTGTCATTTTCAAGGCCAAACTGCTTTGAGTTAGCCCTTCTTGCGGTCACCTTTCGTCAGAATAGTTATAGCGAAATCCAGACCACACGTGCGTTTCGCTAACGACCAACCGTGACCAGGATGAGGGATGATAATACGGAGCTGGTACCAAAGTCTACGACCCTTTTGCCTTACCCAGGAAGCATTTCCAAAACATTTGGTCGTATTTTTAGAAAATCAGATACGAAACGTGATTTCCGACCTCCACTTAAATTAGGGTCCTTTTAGGTTCCGTAAAGGATGACGCTGGTTTTCGTAAAGTCAGCGTCTACCGTATTCCTTACAGTTGTGGCATGCCATATAGCCTGTTGGTCTACCTGTCAGAACCGTGAAGCACCGGTGTACTGAATATAAGCGTTACACATACTTACAATAACAGAGCAACTCTGCCATTGCAGTAAATTGTCTGGGGACCGGTCATCCTGTGGAATATAACAACTCGCAGATTCTGGCCTGCTCTTCCACCTATTGATATAGTGTTACTAAGAAAGCAGTTGAAATTAAATTATTAAGTCACCTTGTAAATAAAGGTGCAGGTTTTTGCTTAAATTGTGCGAGGAATCCTCCTCTCTCGCTTGTCAAGAAAACAGAGGGACAGCGTTGAAGCTACTTCACACGTTGGTTATTAACTTCCACTGTCGATAACTTCTGACGTATGTCATTTCAAGTTTTTTGGTGGCGCTGGCGTTTACATCGTCTGCGTGTTATCTTCTCTAATATCTCTGAGAGGTATTAAATTTCATTGCACAGCACTTACTTGCTGCAGTTTTGCTTTGAAAATGACGGGGTTGAGAACCTGCCGAAATATCGGCGGTTTCCGACACGTCACCCGGCTACATTCCTGTAAGCTATTTGAACACTGTTTTCACCGGAGAAACTCAAGTCTCACAACTTATGGTGAGTGGCCTGTACCACTGCAAATTCCCTATTTCCTGTTTCAATTACGAATTGAGAGCGGGAAGAATGATTTTTTGCAGGCCTCCGTGTGAGCTCGAACCTCCAATCTCCCTACTTTTGTCATCCTGCTTTTTCGCGAGGTACACGTTAGAAGGAGCAATATATTCGTCGACTCTTCTAGGAGTGTTGAATCTCCAAATTTTAGCACTAAACCACACAATGGTGGTTCAAATGGTTCAAATGGCTCTGAGCACTATGCGACTTAACTTCTGAGGTCATCAGTCGCCTTGAACTTAGAACTAGTTAAACCTAACTAACCTAAGGACATCACACACATCCATGCCCGAGGCAGGATTCGAACCTGCAACCGTAGCGGTCGCTCGGTTCCAGACTGTAGCGCCTAGAACCGCACGACCACTCCGGCCGGTCACACAATGCTGTTATACACAATGTGACGCTTCCACACTTCCTAAACGAACCTATGGCGAAACGCACTACTCTGCTTTCGATTTTCTGAATTTTCTCGGTAAATCCTAAGTGATAATGATCCCAGAGTGACGAGAAATACTCAAATGTTGGTCGAGCGAGGGCTTTGTAAGCTACAACTTCAATGGGTAGACATAGCTTCCTGAGGCGTCTTCCAAAGAACCTCAACCTGCCATTTGCCTTTCCTGCGATTAATTACATGTTATCGTTCCACTTTAAATCGCTCCTTACGGGTATTCCCAGATATTCAATGGATGTGACTGTTCCCATTTACAGGAAATTATGCAATCATACGAATGTCAAATGCCAGTCCCTGCACCAAGCTTCCGTTATCTATATGTGCCCTGCATTTTGCTACAGTTTTTCAGCGTCGAGATTGCTCTATATACAACATAATTAGTATATACATCGCAATGGTGTTGGAAGATCGACGAAGAAAATATTGAGGAGTAACAGGTTCAGATGAACAACAGGAAAATAAAGGCAATAATAAACTGGCTAGAAGTACTTTTTTCCTGTCTTAGAATGACGTCCACTGGACTTCCCGCGGGCGCCACGTGCACAGAACAGCGAGTGCAACATTCAAGGACAGCTGATAAATCAGACCTCTTTTCCTTGCTGACGCAACCTGGACAGGTTACGAGTCGCAGTCGGCGGAGATAGGGAGCAAGGTCTCCGCGCGAGTTGGCCATAATTGGGTCGCTTTAGCACTGAAAGGGTCATTTCGATAATGAACCACTTGACAGTCATGCCTTAAAGTTCCACTAGCGCCTGCCATTACTCACAGATAAAAAACTACTAACAGACAGCTAGACAAAAGGAATCTACTGCTACAAAAGAAACAAATAAATGGGCTTTACATCATCGCCACCACCTATATTTCTAAGTATATCCCTCTGGTTTGAAATACATTTTTCAGTCGGTGGAAAATGACTGATATCAGTGAATTCGTGTATTCGTTTTCGTAATGTATTTTTTTAGAGCTCTGTGAACTGCTAGTCCACGTGCGGTGTAGCACAGTAAAAGAAAATAAATCGTACGCACTGTTAACTCAGCAACTACAGGGGCCAGCTTCAGACATTTAATGGGGGATATTGAACATTAATGTCTTGCGTCAAACAATTCGTTTCTTGTGCCCTTAAGAGCTCGTACAACTAGGTGTTTGTTGAGGTTCAATTTATTTGCTTTGTAGAACAGGGAAGGAAAATACACTTGGTAGCGTAATGATTTAATACTTAGAGAAAATTGAACGTACCTTACTCGTGTCAAAGTACAATTTCCTTTTCTGTGTCGCAGACTGTGATATAACAGTAGCAAAGTTACAAAGGAGAACACAATTTCCTTATACAGACAGACTGTTGCCACACTGGACCCACATTCTGGACGACGACGGTTCAAACCCGCGTCCGGCCGTCCTTGTTTAGGTTTTGCTTAATTTCCCTAAATCGCTTCAGGCAAATTCCGGGATGGTTCCTTTGAAAGGGCCCGGCCGATTTCCTTCTCCATACTTCCCTCAACTGATGTGACCGTTGACCTCGATTTTGGTTCCCTCCCCCAAATCAACCAACCAACACACACTGTAAACACTAACACAATCACAAACCAAGGATGACTGGCGTCAGAAGTTATCGATAGTGAAATTAATAATCGACAGGTGAGATAGCATAAAATCTGTCCCTCTGTTTTTTCACTAATGAGAGCAGGATTCCATGCAGAATTTGAACAAAAACCACCATCTCTATTTATAAGACTACCTGCTAATTTAATTCAACAGTTTTCTTAATATCACTATCCCAGTAGCTGGAAGTTTATGCCAGAATGGCAGGATGACCGATGTCAAGACAATGATCTGCAGTGGCAGGTTTGCTCGGCTGTTGTAAGTGCGTGTGCCGCTTATGCTCAGTACACCGGTGTTCCACAGCAGAGCTGATAGTCTGATACATATGTGACAGGTCACAACTGCAAGGAATACTGTAGACATCCGCCTAGCCGCGCGGGATTAGCCGAGCGGTCTCAGGCGCTGCAGTCATGGGCTGTGAGGCTGGTCCCGGCGGAGGTTCGAGTCCTCCCTCGGGCATTGGTGTATGTGTTTGTCCTTAGGATAATTTAGGTTAAATAGTGTGTAAGCTTAGGGACTGGTGACCTTAGCAGTTAAGTCCCATAAGGTTTCAAACACATTTGAACATTTTGAACACCCGCCTAACGCAAATCAAGATCATCCCGCTCTTATATGAGAGTCGAAAAAGACACTTGAAATCATATTTCCTCAAAATACTACCAATCCTGTTCGAAATGCTGCGTAAGGCAAAAGGTAGTAGACTGTGGAGCCATCTCGGTATTATCATCATTCACCCGGGGCACAGTTCTTCAGTAGCACAACTCACATCTAACCTGTATTTCACTATTAATCTTCTGACTAAAGGTGACTTTGACATGGGATAGCTCCGCTGACAAACTCACAGATGACAGGGCCCTTTGAACTAAGGTACAAGGTACGCCTTCACATTGAGCCGGATAGTGACAACTGTCAGCATGCAGATACAAGTCAGTATGAGCAGGCCTCCTACAAATAGTACCATCCACCTCCCTCCTGACTACCACATCGTGGAAGGGAAAGGAGTCATCCTTTTCGACCTTCATCATGAAACGATATTCGGGTGGATTGAATTCAGATGTAAAAAGTCGTTCATATTCTCACTGCTGTTATTTTGTCCATTACGAAACAGAAACCACCTTTCTACCAGAAATTGTGCAGAAATAGGGGACTGAAAACACTTTAACATTTAGGATATTAACTGTCATGGACCTAAGAACACGTTTCAGAGACACGCAGTTTTTTTCTGATTTTCATTCTTCACACTTTATTTTGTGTAATAAAATGATAGACGTGCACTGTTAAGAAAAGATTTTAAGTTGATCCTTTGGGGCAATTCTGTGCAATCACTAAGAATATTCTTAGCCCAGAAAAGGGCGGTCAGTCTAATTAACGATGTCAGTTCGTTCAGAGGTCCCGGAATTCTGAATCTGCCATCCCTATATGAACATCAAGAGATTTGATGTTAACAGTACTGACTCATTCAGAAAACACTGAAACATTCATTCTACATCTACATCTACATGGATACTCTGCAAATTTAAGTGCCTGGCAGAGTGTTCATCGAACCACCTTCACGATTATCTATTATTCCAATCTCTCCTAGCGAGCGGAAAGAACGAACACCTATGTCTTTTCGTGCGAGCTCTGATTTCCCTTATTTTATCAAAAATGGTTCAAATGACTCTCAGCACTATGGGACTTAACATCTGAGGTCATCAGTCCCCTAGAACGTAGAACTACTTAAACCTGACTAACCTAAGGACATCACACACATCCATGCCCGAGGCAGGATTCGAACCGCCGACCGTAGCGGTCGCGCGATTCCAGACTGAAGCGCCCAGAACCGTTCGGCCACAGAAGCCGGCCTTATTTTATCGTGGTGATCGTTTCTCGCTATGTAGGTAGGTGTTAACAAAATATTTTCGAATTCGGAGGAGAAAGTTGGTTATTGGAATTTCGTGAGAAGATTCCGTCGTTACGAGAAACACCTTTCTTTTAATGATGTCTAGCCCAAATCCTGTATCATTTCTGTGGCACTATCTCCCATATTTCACGATACAAAACGTGCTGCCATTCTTTGAACATTTTTGATGTACTTCGTCAGTCGTATCTGGTAAGGATCCCACACCACGCAGAAGCACTGTAAAAGAGGACGGACAAGTGTAGTGTAGGCAGTCTCCTTTGTAGATCTATTACATTTTCTAAGTATCCTGCCAATAAAACGCAATTTTTGGTTAGCCTTCCCCAGAACATTTTCTAAGTGTTTCTTCCAATGGAGTCCTTCAGTGGAGTCTAGACCGTAAACCGGTTCACATCGAGCGTTGTAAGGCAAGGTGTGTAATATTCAGAAGGTTTTATTTTCAGTAGGACTCCAGCAGGACTGAAAGAATTGAGGGATGAGCCCCCAGTATCCAAATGCAAGTTGAAAGATTTCCTTGTGGACCACCTCTTCTGTTCACTATAGAAACTCCTTGCAGTAAATGTTGTTTATTCGCATACTCTCTCACAATTTTCCTGTTTTATTACCTGCTAAACTCTTTTGGTGATAAATTTTCTGATAAGCAAAATATGTTTTGATTCGTTGCATGACCAAATAACTTCGGCTTGTATTGTTCGACGGAATGCGACAGATGAATAAAAAATAAAATAATACATGAGATTTGCCTATTTTTATGCAAGAGGATTGAAAAGTGACGATAAAAGATGAAAAATGTCAAAAATTACACATAAAGCCTGTTGTACGTTTGTAGATAAAAGGCTACTTTACTGTTGTAACAAAAATAAATTATGTGAAATTTATGTCCCAATAGAAAACGGAAATTTATTAATACTCTTTTTTTCTTGGAACAAATTTCAGTTGAGATTTATCGTGATTCCAGTGAGACAATTAACTGTAGATGACTTCTTCCTTCATATTTGCTATAGACTCTCCTTCTTAAAGTGTGAGCGACGTCAAATATCGTAAAATAAATCTCTCCTATGGCTGGGTGTATAGTGTGGAGCCTGAGAGAAGGGTAAGGAGTGAAACCTAGTGCAGGCCTCTTTCTCACTTGTCTTAAAATATTATTAAGATATTGCTCTCAATAAAAGCAACACTAGCCTTGACTCAATGGGACACTGTAAAGATGTTTGGAGAGTAATTCAGGATACCGAGACAACGGTCTTAACGCAGTCGTAACACCGGTTCCCGTTAGCGTAGTTAAGCACTGGCGGGCCTGGTTAGCACTTGGGTGGGTGACCATTACGGTCTGCCGAGCACTGTTGGCAAGCAGGGTGCACTCAGCTCTTGTGAGTCCAGTTGAGCAGCTACTTGGCTAGAAATAGGGATACCAGTCACGTAAACTGACAACGCCCGGAGAGTGGTGTGCTGACCACATGCCCTCCATGTATGTATCCAGTACGCCTATCGGTTTAGGATGACACGATGGTCGGTCAGTACGGTTGGGCTTTTCAAGACCTGTTCGGACGGAGAAAGTCGGAATCAGCATACATAATTTTGTATTTCGTGGTGATGTCTTCGGCTGAGGGAATTCTTGAGCTGAGTAGAGGTTACCACTGGGTCGAACGGGCACAGTTCTGATTTGGTAGGTGAGGGTGTCGCTTTACATTTGATAGATTAGGCAGGATGATATTGGTTCCAAGTATTTACGAGTGGGAGGGGTAGCGAGGTTGGGTCAGGGAGTGACGGCCATGGCAGTGGGGAAAGAGCAGAGGGTTTCTACAACTGCCTACGAAATTCTTCTTGTATACTAGGTTCTTCTGCCAGAAGTAGGATTGATTGGAAGAACGACAGCGCCGGAGGTGGTGGTTCAGGACTCATTCTGTGATTAGTTGATCAACTGTAGAGCCAAATTCTGTGAATGTGCGGACGAGAAAAGCTTGGCCAGTCGTTGTTTCTTCGGAGAGTCTTTCGGACAGGAATTTACACTCCTGGAAATTGAAATAAGAACACCGTGAATTCATTGTCCCAGGAAGGGGAAACTTTATTGACACATTCCTGGGGTCAGATACATCACATGATCACACTGACAGAACCACAGGCACATAGACACAGGCAACAGAGCATGCACAATGTCGGCACTAGTACAGTGTATATCCACCTTTCGCAGCAATGCAGGCTGCTATTCTCCCATGGAGACGATCGTAGAGATGCTGGATGTAGTCCTGTGGAACGGCTTGCCATGCCATTTCCACCTGGCGCCTCAGTTGGAGCAGCGTTCGTGCTGGACGTGCAGACCGCGTGAGACGACGCTTCATCCAGTCCCAAACATGCTCAATGGGGGACAGATCCGGAGATCTTGCTGGCCAGGGTAGTTGACGTACACCTTCTAGAGCACGTTGGGTGGCACGGGATACATGCGGACGTGCATTGTCCTGTTGGAACAGCAAGTTCCCTTGCCGGTCTAGGAATGGCAGAACGATGGGTTCGATGACGGTTTGGATGTACCGTGCACTATTCAGTGTCCCCTCGACGATCACCAGTGGTGTACGGCCAGTGTAGGAGATCGCTCCCCACACCATGATGCCGGGTGTTGGCCCTGTGTGCCTCGGTCGTATGCAGTCCTGATTGTGGCGCTCACCTGCACGGCGCCACACACGCATGCGACCTTCATTGGCACCAAGGCAGAAGCGACTCTCATCGCTGAAGACGACACGTCTCCATTCGTCCCTCCATTCACGCCTGTCGCGACACCACTGGAGGCGGGCTGCACGATGTTGGGGCGTGAGCGGAAGACGGCCTAACGGTGTGCGGGACCGTAGCCCAGCTTCATGGAGACGGTTGCGAATGGTCCTCGCCGATACCCCAGGAGCAACAGTGTCCCTAATTTGCTGGGAAGTGGCGGTGCGGTCCCCTACGGCATTGCGTAGGATCCTTCGGTCTTGGCGTGCATCCGTGCGTCGCTGCGGTCCGGTCCCAGGTCGACGGGCACGTGCACCTTCCGCCGACCACTGGCGACAACATCGATGTACTGTGGAGACCTCACGCCCCACGTGTTGAGCAATTCGGCGCTACGTCCACCCGGCCTCCCGCATGCCCACTATACGCCCTCGCTCAAAGTCCGTCAACTGCACATACGGTTCACGTCCACGCTGTCGCGGCATGCTACCAGTGTTAAAGACTGCGATGGAGCTCCGTATGCCACGGCAAACTGGCTGACACTGACGGCGGCGGTGCACAAATGCTGCGCAGCTAGCGCCATTCGACGGCCAACACCGCGGTTCCTGGTGTGTCCGCTGTGCCGTGCGTGTGATCATTGCTTGTACAGCCGTCTCGCAGTGTCCGGAGCAAGTATGGTGGGTCTGACACACCGGTGTCAATGTGTTCTTTTTTCCATTTCCAGGAGTGTAGTTCAGATTCCTCCTCTTATGCTGTGATCTCTGTATCAACGCGTTCATTGAATATCATAGCTATCGTGATGACTGGGTGTTGCGTGTTTCATCATCATTTCATCCCCATCGACACGCAAGTCGCCGAAGTGGCGTCAACTCGAAAGATTTGCACCAGGCGAACGGTCTACTCGACGGGAGGCCCTAGCCACACGGAATTTCCATAGCTATTGATGAACCATTAGATTAAATATGAAAAAAATAAAAGTTCGATTCCAAAGAAAAACAGTTAGGTCTGAGTCAGTTTCGTGCTGGCTCGATATCGAATGCGATAGCTCGATTATATTTTAGGTGTGCCGTCATTCGCCTAAAGTTGGCGGCGGCCGCTCTTTAGCACCGCCGTGGATTTTGGCGAGGCTTCTATTAGCGGTGAGGTGAGGTGCTCGCACCTAGTCGGCCCGGGAAGCGAAACAGTGAAGTTCTGCCCCACGACTGTGGCTCGTTGTCGACACCAGTCAATGTTTATCTGTGGATCTGCGTGTAGTGTCCGTAAACAGTGCAGGTGCAACCGTGGTAACGTGGATGCCAGAGTCTGGTAGGTGCAAGGGGCGAAACTCATTCTCTCTCGTCTATGGGCAGCCTGTGTCCCCTCATGCCCGACATCACTAGCGACTTACGTTACGCGGTGGGGTCTTCGTAGAGCTGAGTCATTAGTTGGAAGTCGAACGTACTTGGTTGTTTTGGGACGAGGTATGACACGGTAAACTCTGCAGAGTAGTGGCCGCAGGTGAGGGGGTCATTTGCGGCAACTGTTGACCCAAACCGCCGGAAGGGTCGTTTGGCTGGGCGCTGTTTGCGAAAGGTTGTTGAACACTAATCTAAGCACGAACTGTAAGCTGTGGAACTCGAATATCTTGTTCACCTCACTGTGAACACTTGTGCACTATCAGAAGTACGCAAGCTGTTTGCTATAAATCATTTGTCTGCTGTGGTGCAGCAAGAGAGTTATTCAGTCTGCTGTAAAGTTAAGCTTAGTTAAATTCATGAAGTTTTCCAGTAGGTCAGTTTTATATAAATGTTCTTAAAGAGTTCATTACCTACAGCTAAGATCATAAGTCTTAAGTTTTACTTGTTGCTTAGTTTATTTAAGATTTCTTGTTTTTATTATCTAGGTTTATTTATTTAAGAGCTTGTTGTTCAGTTGTTAAAATGGATCCTTAGAATTTCGCTATTTAGGTTATTTGTGGCCCTAAGATTTTTAGGGTACCTTTTCTCTGTTTCAGTTGTGGTTTCTTTGTCCAAGAGGCCAATCCCAGTGGATCTGAACTGCATAGTTGTGAAATTTGAAGTGTTCTTAATGTTATGAAACGCTAAATTTGGTAATGAGTGGTTACGCTATTTGTTCATGGATCCACTCGTGCTGGGTGTGTTAAATATTTTCATGGATCAATAAAGTGATTGTTTATTGTTGTTAAATATTTTCGTGGTCTTCAGGCTTACTGCCCAACCTAAATCCTCGCTACGCACTAAGGTCAGCTTACTCGAATGTTCCGTAAACACTCACTTAGCATTTCTCTGCGTTACAAGCTAACTGCCAGACTCAATGTTTAATTAAAATAAATGTAATTTTCATAGCATAAAGCTTTTGCAGAAACTGGTACTACCGACAAATTCGTCACTGTATACAGTGAACAACTTCGCTGGAGTACACACAATATTACTTCTGTGCAGAAGACTCTCCATTCAAAAGAATTGGGTGATTTCTTCCAACATGACGTTCTCAGTCGGTTGCAAAACCTAGCTGTATGTCCAATCCGAACATATTAACATGAGCCAATGTGACACAGAATCGAAAGTTTTCCGATAGTACAAACAGTGAATCGTCCTGTTTACCAATACCCAAGGTTCTTCTGGTATTATGCGTGAATATTGCAAGTTGGGTTCAATGTGGTCAATATTTTTCGAATCCATGGCCATTCCCGTGCAGAGAAGAGGCATGTTAATCACTTTGACTTTATTCTAGAAACCTGAGGCCGTCAGAAGTGTGTCAGGTAGAGTGGTGACTCTGGGTGTACGTTTTGCTGCCTTTTTGTCAGGGGGGGGGGGGGGAGGGTGTCACCAACGCTTTTCTGCAAGAGTAAAGAGTAGTTCTCTGCTTAACAAATCTTCTGTGAATTATAGTCGATAGCAGAGGTAATTCATACACAAATTCTGCATAGAACCTGGCAGGTGCTCCGTCGAGCTACGAGGTGTTGTTTAATTTCAGCAATTTACGCTGCTTTTGAGTAGCAGTATGTTTGACTGTTCGACTCTATAGCCGAGTGGGCTGCACGTCTAACTGACACGAGGACAGGGGTTCGATTACCGATACAGATCGAGATTCTCCTTGGTGGGAGGACAAAAATGGGGTCCACGAAGCCTTCTGATGCTTCCTGAGGAGCTACTTGAATGAGAATTAGCGGCTCCAACGTCTGGAAAGCCGATAACGATTGGCAGAGCACTGTACCGATCCCAAGCCCCTCCAAAGCGCACCCTAATGGCACCATATAGTAGAGGATATAGCGGGTCGGCATAGTGCTGTCGTGACTGCAGAGTTTTTTTTTTCCAACACGTTGGCTTACTACGTATCTCATGTCTGCAGCGGTATGTCACCACGGCGACATACCTTATTCTCCTTTGTGAAGAAACAGCCGAAGAAAATATTCATCAATTTAACTTTAGTTTTGTTATTTATCTTGATCTCATTGTCTGTAGTAAGTGTCACTAATTTGGGCTGTCTTAAGATATGACGTAAACTTCTTAACATTTTGCAAAAGATTTCGCAACAGTTTTTTTGTTACAGCTATTATTGGAGACTAAGTGGATTGCCGGTCAGGAAGCAAAGACCTTTTTATTCTGGCCTGCCTCTTCGGACTATTCGGTTCACTTTTTGCCTATATTGTGACAAGTGCCGTTTATTAAGACGCTGTCCGATACTGTTTGTATGCCAATCGGGGCCTCAGCCATTTTTCCTGCTAAGAATACATTTCTCAATATCCTGATCAACTATTCGCTTTCGCTTGTGCCAAAACAGCTTTTCCTTGCCAAAATCAATAAATTTTAGCTTTTTTGAGAGATAGTTACCACGTTCAAAGTTGCTGAACGTTTAGTCTCTTTTGCATTCAGTGCTTTGTAGGCTGTTGATCATTGTTACTTTAAACCAACTGATTCAAGTGTCTGAGAGAACAACGACAAATGTGTAAAGACTTGGCTGCCAAAGATCTAACATATTTCCGTAATTGATTGCAACAATGACATCCACGAGTGTAACTTCATAAGAGCACCATTACAAAAACCCTGTTGTTGCTTCCCTATTGCGAGGTATGCTATTATGTGTACTCGCAGCATGTGAAGAAGATGCAGATTCGTTCGCCGATATATTACGCATAAAATAGAAGTAACAACTAGACGTAACTCTCGGGTGCACACCATTAATCAGTCACTCCGAGAAAACCTGAGAGATCTCACCAAATACAAGAACAAGTCACGTCAAGAGACAGATTTCAGTATTCACGTTCTTCGTGAACAAAATACACCTCCTTAGGAAACTTCCAATAAATTACAGAGTTAGATCTACTTTACACACAGATAGAACTGTCTAATATTCTGTCCTTATACTGCTCCTGGTGGATGCCTTTATATGTGGGCGAAAGCTAGGCAAAAATAAACTGCTCTGCAAAACTTAAGGACGAGGTAGATGAAGTACCATAACGTATTACACTACTGGCCATTAAAATTGCTACACCTTCCGAAACCCTACATTTCCGCAGGATAATGCACGACCGCATGTTGCAGGTCCTGTACGGGCCTTTCTGGATACAGAAAATGTTCGACTGTTGCCCTGGCCAGCACATTCCAATTGAAACCGTCTGGTCAATGGTGACCGTGCAACTGGCTCGTCACAATACGCCAGTCACTACTCTTGATGAACTGTGGTATCGTGTTGAAGCTGCATGAGCAGTTGTATCTGTGCACGCCATCCAAGCTCTGTTTGACTCAATGCCCAGGCGTATCAAGGCCGTTATTACGGCCAGAGACGACTGTTCTGGGTACTGATTTCTCAGGATCTATGCACTGAAATGGCGTGAAAATGTAATCACATGTCAGTTCTAGTATAATATATTTGTCCAACGAATACCCGTTTATCATCTGCATTTCTTCATGGTGTAGCAATTTTAATGGCCAATAGTGTATATAGTGAATGTAGTAGTGCAAGTTGTAGACACATGCTTCACGACGTAAACTTTGGGTCTGGTCGTCGAGGGTGCTGTGATAGCCAAATGGTAAGGCGACCGCTCGCGATAAGCGGGAATCAGATTTCTAGTCCTGTCCCAGCAGAAATTTTCACTGCCGTCATTTCGTTGTACAGCCTATGGTTGTCCATATTCGCAACTGCAAATACATTTCCTGTGTTTCATAACGGCTGTAGTCAAATGGTTCAAATGACTCTAAGCATTACGGGACTTAACGTCTGAGGTCATCAGTCCCCTAGACTTAGAACTACTTAAACCTGACTAACCTAAGGACATTACACACAACCATGCCCGAGGGAGGATTCGAACCTGCGACCGTAGGAGCAGCGCGGTTCATGACTGAAGCGCCTAGAACCGCTCGGCCACAGCGGCCGGCTATGTTACTTGACAGTGACGCAACATGTGAATGTTATTTCCGCTCTTAATTTTCGAATATCAGGGTTTTAAATCCTTAGGTCTGCTTACCAACAGTATATTATATTTTATTACGTTAACAATCAGGTGTCATTGTTTGCACCGAACGTTGAAATCCCACAGATAGCTGCAAAATTTTAATAGTAGACCACCCACAAACAATGTCAAAGAGCTTTCAGTATTTACGTTACTTAATACTTACAGTTGTATCATATTGCTTTCAGTCTACTCGACGATACATCTCCTACGGATGAGAACAACCTACTGAGTTTTGATAAATAAAGTTGCGGGAATTCTGACGTGAGAAGACGAAGATTCACACACACATTTGTTCACGTAGTCGTTTGCGCATACACAGGGTGGTCAGAGACAAGTCTGAAAAGGTCTTAAGAGTGTTGCAAGGTAGGTTGTGCTGAGAAATAATTGTTACGAAAAAAATCGATACGTTGCACCGTTTCAGATTTATTTGGAATTGACCTTAGTGAGTCAGGTGGTTGCGCGCGGAAACTCACCTGTCCGCACTAAAATGCGGTAATGCACAGACGTCGGTCGGTCTGTGAGTTACCTCTTGTTGAAATGCTCATTACCAGCTACAATGTACCTTTGACCAAAAGCTACGTGTATTCGGTTTGAGGAAACCACACGAAGAACATTAAATGTTTTCTCAATTGCGAATATTGGCGACCATCAGCTGTAGAATGAAATTACTATGAACATTTGTGCCGGACTGGGACTCGAACCTGGATTTCCCGCTTATCGCGAGACGTCGCCTTACCGTTTGGCTACCCGTGCACGACTCACGGCTGGACTCAAACTTCCATATGTTGTCCACCACGCCTCGACAACCTACACTCGTACATCTATTATGTATATTCCCGGAAAAATGAGACATTTTGTTTGAAGGTCGCTTTCCCGGTGTGGCGGATAAATAGGATATTGCATTTCCTGTTTTATTCTGAATTACGACGCAAAGTACCTTTGCACATGCATGTACGAAGAACACGATTAATGACACTGTTTATGGCAGGCTGTCTTAATTTGCGCGTGCAACTACCTGATCTGGTAACGCCAATACTAATTAAGTCGGAAACGGCGCAATGTACCGTATTATTTTCCTAGCAGTTACTTCACAGCACAACCAACTTTGCAACATTTTTACAAGCTTTTCATACTGTTTATGAACACCCTGTATAATAGGTGACAGAGCAGGCCCATATCGAAGACATCAAGCACGCATCGTTTTTTACATTGCTAAAAAGCCGAGCTTCACCTTGTTGGTCCGCGAAATCTCTTCTGTCCCATGGGTCTAGCATCATCCAGTGAAACCTGTCCGTTTGAGTCTGAGAACATGCGCGGAAAATTGTTTCACTCAGTTCCTTTCCTCGATATTTCACCAAAGGAAGACGTTGTTTCAGGGGCTGTTAATGTAAAGTAGGTGGGCATTAAAATTTTTTATTCTGTTCTCAGTACCTATGAAAATAATAGCGAACATTTGTGTGCCAAAAGCGTGCACCTCTTTTCGTGCAGTTACCTGGTTTATAACTATCCTTCAAAAGCGTAATTATACTCTGGAGTGATCCTACAAAACCATCTTTATTTTACTTTATTTATTCAGTAATTCATTTTAGATGGTTGTTTCATTCGTACGTTCTTCGTTACCTTGTTCCTCTCCGACATCGGCTAACGTTTACTCCACGAGGCAGCGATGTATTTTATTACTCCTGTTTATTCAGGTCTCCACGATCATTAGCCTAATTTGGATATTGCCGCACTGGAGACCACTCACGCACCGTAGCTGCTAGTGGTTGAAATGCCAGATGTGTAGCAGGTGGACTGGTGAACACACTTCGGTGCTCGATGAAGATGACAACAAGTTCAGGCGTGAGTTTTGTAGGAACGAATATCCAACTTGTCGGAGGAAGCTCAGCGTGGGATGTCTTAAGTGCAAAGCGGTAGTCACTTGTTAAAACTAATCTCGATGTGTTAATATTTGGTTATTTCACTTGTGAACTCGGGTCAAGATTATTGCATTGTTTGTTTTAGGTTTATCTGTACAGTTTTGTGATGCATAAAGATGTGAATTACTTGTATAAAGCATGTACTGTTCTCCGAAAAATAAAATGCAAAATTGTAACTCTTCAGGCTTTCCCGGCGATCTAATGACATCTTGGGTTGTCGGGTGTTCTGCCGGATATCAGTGTCGTACTTGCACGATATTTCGGTCACGTAGCTCGTAACGTTCATCAGGTGCGACCTGAGACTGCTCCTCGAGTGGACCTGGTCCAGTATTAATGCCTATGGCCTTCCCCCTCCACCAACGACTGCAGGCGCTTCCTCTGTGGTCCGCGCCCATTCCCTGCGACCTGCTGGGGCGTTGCTGCTCTGTTTTCCGTCCGTTGCGGTTCTAGATGTTCCCTCTGCGGTCCGCGCCCACCAAACCCGCTGCTGGGGGTTTCATCTACGGTCTGGAGTACCAAGCGTTCCCCCTGCGGTCCGCGCCCGCTCACCACGACCTGTTGGAGCGTTGCCGCTCCGTTTTTCGTCCGCTGCGGCTCTGGATGTTCCCTCTGCGGTCCGCGCCCACCAGTCCCACTTCTGGGCGTTCCATATTCGGTCCGGTGCGCCTGCCAGTCCGTCAGGGGCTCGCTTTCCATCTCCATGTCTCTGGATCTTCTGTTTGTGTGGTGTTGCAGCTGGCCACGAGGAAGCGCCTGCAGCCGTTGGTGGAGGGGGAAGGCCATAGGCATAAATACTGGACCAGGTCCACTCGAGGAGCAGTCTCAGGTCGCACCTGATGAAGGTTACGAGCTACGTAACCGAAATATCGTGCAAGTACGACGCTGATATCCGGCAGAACACCCGACAACCCAAGATGTCAAACGCAAAATTAATTACCTACAGCTGTGAATAATAAAGCAGGGGAAAAATTATCTTTAGTGATATATTTAACCATCCTTTTTCTCTGTATTTTACTTTTAACTGAAAAAATTCTCATTGATTGCTAAGATAATGGAAATGCCTTGTGGCTAGGGCCTCCCATCGAGTTGATGCCATATTGGCGACTTGCGTGTCGATGGGGATGAAATGATGATGATAAGGACAACATAACACCCAGTCACTGAGCGGCGAAAATCTTCGACCCAGCCGGGAATCGAACCCAGGCCGTTAGGTACGACATTCCGTCGCGCTGACTATTCAGCTACCAGGGGCGTACATTGCTAAGATAGCGCGTGGTTATAATTGAAGTACAGCTACCTGCCAGAGTCCCAGTGTGGGTCATTATTATCGTGTAGCGACGAGACTTGTTAGGCATACTAACGCGTTAATGCGGAGCCGATGTGCACTGGAAAAAAATTAGTTCCAATTTTGGTCAGCAGGTGAAAATCTGGTGATATACAGCATCTCGTCGATGTGTCTGGTGCTCAGCTGCACATTTTGTGTAAGTGGCGGTTAATAATAAAATCGACATTATGGATTTTCATTTGTTTGATGTTTTGTGTCCACCTCCTGTGCCTAATCCAATGCAGACGGAAGCATTCCTCTAAGTTGTTCCTGCATTTACAGCGCCTGATATACAGCGGGTGACCAAAATCGGATCCATTTTTTTTTCCAGCGTAAATCAGTTCCGTATTAACGCATCACAATATCTAAGAAGTTTCGCTGTCATACAATAATTACAGCCAACGATGGACTTGTGTGAGCAGCTGCACCAAACGATACTTAAGAAAATAAATGCGTTACAGTTTCTGCATCCTTTGAAGATAATGAATTTTGACTATCATTATGCCCTGATCTCCATTACGCTTGTGGCTCCGTGAAAGTTCCTTGCTACCCTCCCTAAATAATTGAAACATTTCCTACAAACATGGTATGCTCCATTGTAGCAGCACTATGCAATGAACTGTTTCTAGGAGAGGAGCTTGATATTTCAGCTCCTTTGGATCCTTCACGAGCGAGAGAAATCAGTTACTTCCTAATTCCTTAATCGGTTGTACAGATTTTGCTAAGGAATTTGCAGTAGGTTTTCTGATTTAAGGGTGGCAAAGTAACTCTGAAAGGTAAGAAGTTTGAGGATAATACCAGCGCTGAGCAAAACCAAAAATTTCTTCTGTTGCGTGTAGATTTACGAATGTCATGACTAGAAACTGGGACGTATCTCACTGTAGAATTAACGTATGGTGCAAATCTGTTTTGTGTAAGTTTCAAAAGTTTATCTTGTATAGGATTTCATGCAGTCTTACGGATTACATAAGACCCTTTCACTGACTAGTGACACGAAATGTTGAATCACTGTAATAATATCCCATCAAGATTCTTAGATCATTGAACGGTGACACGATATAGTTGTATCTCTGTTATTCCAGAGATAATGTGTTAGCCATGAAGTATTCACTGACGATAATGTGATTAGAAAATTAAAGAGGATAAATGTTATCGGAATAAATCTCTGGTAAATGGAATACTGTCATACAAGAAAAGAGATCAAGTGAGGCTTTAAACACAGCTAATTAGTTCCCAATCGAATGACGATGGAACATTTCATTCGTGGGGTTTTCGTATTTACGTAATTTGTTTCCTGTTGAAGAGGTATGACGCGTAATTACTTCCCAATCGGATGACGAGTGAAAATCTCGTTCGTGCGATTTTCGCATTTACGTCATACGTATTGAGGAGGTATGACGTGAACCATTTTGCAGCAGTTCTGTGGCACTATAATATTATAATTTATAGAAAGTATATTATGGTTTACGCAGTGAAATGCTTCTGAAAAGAGACAGAAAATGTCGACAGCCTGTAGTTTATTATTTAATTAGTTACATACATTATAGCTGTTAGTTTAAGTAGCGTTCTATAAATCCAAAATTTGAAATGGAAAATATTTTTATGCACATAGAATTGAAAAGCTGCTTAAACATATTTTCTATGAATAGTTCTAAACGAGTTGGCAAAAGTGAAATTTTTATCCCCATTCTTGCACAGAGTCTTAAGTTTAGCTTGTTTCAGTCAATGGGGAAACGCTGTAGTCATAAATGATTAGCTGCGTAAATTACCTAAGATGTTACCAACCATACAAATCAATTCCATAATTGCTGTTTCACAAGATTTTAGTCTTGATGTTACGTATTCTGGTGAAGGGTGTTTCATATCAACGTTTCTGACGTGTGAAGACTGGCAGAGTTAATAGAGTGCAGCAGTAGTTAAACCTGACATCCTCATATCAGTAGCAACAGATATAAAAAATAATTGAAGAGATTTAACTCACTACACACCTCTGTTACCATTTCACTCAAACTTGTTTGCTCTTTTTCCTTTCTAGTTGAAGCAGCTCCCTCCTTGGCCATGTGCTATGTTTATATTTCGTTGCATGGTGTTGTCATGTTCTTCCCTCAATCTATTTTACTTTCTCCATTATTACGCTGTATTTAACACACTGACAGTAAAATGAAACTGGAGCTTACACAGATGCTTACCGGACATTGTTTTTTCCTTCCACCACTCGAAAATGAAACTGCATACAGCTGGGGACAATAATGGTACAAGAGCATGTACATACAATCCGCGTCACACAACAAGACGGCATGTGCCCTACAATTCTGACTAGAGCTGTTACTGATAGGCTTCGTACGTTCCTATTAGAAGTAGTTACATCTTTATTCCTTCCTATTAGAAAAGCGGAGAGAAGAAGAATAGTCCAATTACAACGAAAAAAAGAAAACGGCAAAGTCATTCTCACCTGCATACTGAGTGCTACACACTCCCAGCTTTCACGGTGGTGTTGAGCAAATATCCTTCCCCGACAGACCTGCGCTCTTTTAAGTGCCACCAGCTTATCAGCCAAGGCGAACCCCCAGCATACTCCTCACTGATAACACTGCAGGCAGGCAGTCATAAAGGGAACTTGCTCGACATTAATGGGCGGCGAAGGTTATTCCGAAGGTTACTCATTAGCAAACAACAATCACTTCTCTCCGATAGTACGCTAACCACGCGAACGTGAGTCGGTTCAGGAAAGTGGAATAATTTTTTACGTTTGAAGTTGATGATTACGGGGTCGAAAGTGGTGGAACAAAGCGAAGTTTTTGCATGAAGAACAGTGACGTGTTTACAGCGTGGCCGGAATACTCAAGGATCCCAAACTGCACAGCACAGACCAACGCAAATGCATTATTATGGAACTCCGACGTGAGGCGGTCATACTATTCAGTGCTACTCACAGAACTGAAATACGAGGAGTAGGCAATGATACGATGTAGGGAATACAGACAGACCACAACCTCATTTGGAAAAATCAGAAAATGGTTCATATGGCTCTGAGCACTATGGGACTTAACATCTGAGGTCATCAGTCCCCTAGATCGTAGAACTACTTAAACCTAATTAACCTAAAGACATCACACACATCCATGCCCGAGGCAGGATTTGAACCTGCGACCGTAGCAGCAGCACTGTTCCGGACTAAAGCGCCTAGAACAGCTCGGCCACAACGGCCAGCCCTTGGAAAAATAACACCTCAGAACTAATTAAGCAGCTTATTTCAGCTACGCTTGCAGTTCGCACTATTTCCGCTATAAGTGATGTAAACATCAAGAAACTAGTTTATTCTGCACGTTTCCCTAACGAGTTGTTGTTGTTGTTGTTGTTGTCTTCAGTCCTGAGACTGGTTTGATACAGCTCTCCATGCTACTCAATCCTGTGCAAGCTGCTTCATCTACCAGTACTTACTGCAACCTACATCCTTCTGAAATTCCTTAGTGTATTCAGCTCTTGGTCTCCCTCTACGATTTTTACCCTCCACGCTGCCCTCCAGTACTAAATTGGTGATCCCTTGATGCCTCAGAACATGTCCTACCAACCGATCCCTTCTTCTAGTCACGTTGTGCCACAAGCTCCTCATCTCCCCAAATCTACTTAATACCTCCTCATTAGTTATGTGATCTACCCATCTAATCATCAGCATTCTTCTGTAGCACCACATTTCGAAAGCTTCTATTCTCTTCTTGTCCAAACTATTCATCATCCACGTTTCACTTCCATACATGGCTACACTCCATACAAATACTTTCAGAAACGACTTCGATGTTAACAAATTTCTCTTCTTCAGAAACGCTTTCCTTGCCATTGCCAGTATACATTTTATATCCTCTCTACTTCGACCATCAACAGTTATTTTGCTCCCCAAATAGCAAAACTCCTTTACTACTTTAAATGTCTCATTTCCTAATCTAATTCCCTCAGCATCCCCCGACTTAATTCGACTACATTCCATTATCCTCGTTTTGATTTTGTTGATGTTCATCCTATATCCTCCTTTCAAGACACTGTCCATTCCGTTCAACTGCTCTTCCAAGTCCTTTGCTGTCTCTGAGAGAATTACAATGTCATCGGTGAACCTCAACGTTTTTATTTCTTTTTCATTGACTTTAATACCTACACCGAATTTTTCTTTAGTTTTCTTTACTGCTTGCTCAATATACAGATTAAATAACAGCGGGGACAGGCTACAACCCTGTCTCACTCCCTTCCCAACCGCTGCTTCCCTTTCATGCCCCTCGACTCTTATAACTGCCGTCTGCTTTCTGTACAAATTGTAAATAGCCTTTCGCTCCCGATATTTTACCCCTGCTACCTTTATAATTTGAAAGAGTGTATTCCAGACAACATTGTCAAAAGCTTTCTCTAAGTCTACAAATGCTAGAAATGTAGGTTTGCCTTTCCTTTAATCTATTTTCCAAGGTAAGTCTGAGGGTATTTCGCCTCTCTCATACATCTTGCTCACCAGATGGCAGAGTTTTGTCAGGACTGGCTCTCCCAAGGCTGTCAGTAGTTCTAATGGAATGTTGTCTACTCCTGGGGCCTTCTTTCGACTCAGGTCTTTCAGTGCTCTGTCAAACTCTACACGCAGTATTGTATCTCCCATTTCGCCTTCATTTACATTCTGTTGCATTTCCAGAATTTTATCCTCAAGTACATCGCTCTTGTAGAGACCCTCTATATACTCCTTCCATCATTCTGCTTTCCCTTCTTTGCTTAGAACTGGGTTTCCATCTGAGCTCTTGATATTCATACAAGTGGCTCTCTTTTCTCCAAAGGTCTCTTTAATTTTCCTGTAGGCAATATCTATCTTACCCCTAGTGAGATAAGCCCCTACATCCTTACATTTGTCCTCTAGCCATCCCTCCTTAGCCATTTTTCACTTCCTATCGATCTCATTTTTGAGACGTTTGTATTCCTTTTTGCCTGCTTCATTTTCTGCGTTTTTATATTTTCTCCTTTCATCAATTAAATTCAATATTTCTTCTGTTACCCGAGGATTTCTACTAGCCCTCGTCTTTTTACCTACTTGATCCTGTGCTGCCTTCAGTACTTCATCCCTCAGAGCTACCCATTCTTCTTCTACTGTATTTCTTTCCCCCATTCCTGTCAATTGTTCCCTTATGCTCTCCCTGAAACTCCCTACAACCTCTGGTTTAGTCAGTTTATCCAGGTCCCATCTCCTTAAATTCCCACCTTTTTGCAGTTTCTTCAGTTTTAATCTACAGTTCATAACCAACAGATTGTGGTCAGAGTCCACATCTGCCTCTGGAAATGTCTTACAATTTAAAACCTGGTTTCTAAATCTCTGTCTTACCATTATATAATCTATCTGATACCTTCTAGTATCTCCAGGATTCTTCCATGTATACAGCCTTCTTTTATGATTCTTGAACCAAGTGTTAGCTATGATTAAGTTATGCTCAGTGCAAAATTCTGCCAGGAAGCTTCCTCTTTGATTCCTTACCCCCAATCCATATTCACCCACTGTGTTTCCTTCTCTCCCTTTTCCTACTCTCTAATTCCAGTCACCCATGACTATTAAGTTTTCGTCACCCTTCACTACCTGAATAATTTCTTTTATCTCATCATACATTTCTTCAATTTCTTCCTCATCTGCAGAGCTAGTTGGCATATAAACTTGTACTATTGTAGTAGGCATGGGCTTCGTGTCTATCTTGGCCACAATAATGTGTTCACTATGCTGTTGGTAGTAGCTTACCCGTACTCCTATTTTTGTATTCATTATTAAACCAACTCCTGCATTACCCCTATTTGATTTTGTATTTATAACCCTGTATTCACCTGACCAAAAGTCTTGTTCCTCCTGCCACCGAACTTCACTAATTCCCACTATATCTAACTTCAACCTATCCATTTCCCTTTTTAAATTTTCTAACCTACCTGCCCGATTAAGGGATCTGACATTCCACGCTCCCATCCGTAGAACGCCAGTTTTCTTTCTCCTGATAACGACGTCCTCCTGAGTAGTCCCCGCCCGGAGATCCGAATGGGGGACTATTTTACCTCCGGAATATTTTACCCAAGAGGACGCCATCATGATTTAACCATACAGTAAAGCTGCATGCCCTCGGGAAAAATTACGGCTCTAGTTTCCCCTTGCTTTCAGCCGTTCGCAGTACCAGCACAGCAAGGCCGTTTTGGTTAGTGTTGCAAGGCCAGATCAGTCAATCATCCAGACTGTTGCCCCTGCAACTACTGAAAAGGCTGCTGCCTCTCTTCAGGAACCATACATTTGTCTGGCCTCTCAACAGATACCCCTCCGTTGTGGTTGCACCTACGGTACGGCCATCTGTATCGCTGAGGCATGCAAGCCTCCCCACCAATGGCAAGGTCCATGGTTCATGGGGGGAGGGTACGGAATCATTTTAGAAGTAAGCTTATTTGCAAAATACATTAGCATGCTATGAGAATTATGTCTGAAGTTGGGAGATCTCTACAGAAATTTAGTATTTAGGCAACTGTTTCTCTCTCACAGAACATCTTTGATGTTACCACTATATTTTTTCTCTAGACAGACTGTAATACATGAATATAGCATTCACATCGAAAGCAATTTCTGTGAAAATCTCATGCCTTAACATATGTATAGAACCGATGAGACACGCTGACACATATACATTTAGCACTCCTCATTTAATATTAAATGTCTTACCTGTAATAAATTTCTGTTAGGCATGTCCTACTTCATGAGTTAAATAATGAACTAGTGCATCAGTTACATATTTTTTCTTGCTTAGCACGACGTCTTTTGAAAATTTATTCTCATTATCAAGTGCATTTATTTGTATAAATATATTTCGTGATGTCTGCATGTGTGTTTTTATACCTCTCTTGGTATAGTCGCCTCTTTGAGATTACTCTACAATCGGAATATCTTGAGATGTTTTTATATGCTAATGTTGGAACTAGTTTTCACGTTTGCTTACTTTCAGGTAATGTGTCTCCTCCATTACACAGAATACCAGACACACGCAATTCATTATCCACACTCTTTTTTTTAAATCAAAATATGTTATAAATATTTTAGCAGAGAGGTTTAAAAAGGAGTTTAGATACAGTCAGAGGTGTTACTGGTACATTTTCTGTGGATTACGTTATATTATATTTATAAATTTATTTTACTGTTACTGACTATAACAGACTTTACTGATTATGACTTATAGTCTAGTTTGTTGTAAATATTGAGTAACGTCTATGACAAAAGTGAACAGATTTATGGAATTTACTAAACTTACAGTATAAACGAGAAACTTTTGAAAAAAATTAATTGATTAACTTCCTAGTTTATTACTGAGATTTTTTCCGCTTGCTTTTTGTGGTGTACAATAAAATCCAGCATCTCCATTAAATCCATCATACAATATTTCTTGATATGGTAGTGTATCTTCAGCACTTCTTTTTTTTTGAATGGGTGGCCAGAGTTTTTAAGTGTGTTGCTATTGTTGATTTTGTAAGTTGGTTTTGTGGATAACAGCTGATGTGTTCAGCGTATCCAGTACCAAAGTTCCTGCCAATTTATTCTATGTAGTAGCCTGAGCAAGTTTTACATGTGATTTTGTATATTCTTGAGTCTGACAATTTCTATTTTATTATTTAAGCTGTGCACTAATTTCTGTTGTAGTTTTTTGTTTGTGGAGGATGCTACTTTCAGTTTATGTGACCTATGTAGGTTTGATATTTTTTGACAAATTTTGCCTGCATTTAGGTGCTGGGCACACATCTCTTCCGTTATTGGTTCCTTTAAAAACGTCAGGAATTTATTTCTTTTTTGCTGCTTATTTCTTGCATTTTGTCTATCATTGAGCTAGGTAAGTTAGTAGCCATTGCAGTTTGCTTAATGATATCTAATTCCTTCTCCTTGTCCTAAGTTTGCTCTGTGTACAGTCGTTTGGTATGTAGCCTTCCTGTGTATATTTGAATGAGATGATGTGGCAAGAATTGTGTTGAGGATGTTGTCTTCCTTCTGTATAACTTGGAATTGTGCCTGTTGTTATGAAATTCTATGCAAAAATCTGCCAAAGTAATGTTATTACTGTTTTGGTATTCAGCTGCGAAACTTATTTTCGAATGAACTTTACTAAACAAACCTATGATGTTATGGGTGTCACTGGTTTCACCTTTGACTTCCTTAGTTTTAATAAAGGGTGACACCAAATAGACCAATAACATCATAAATTTTCTCCAGCTCATTGATGGACGAACAGACAGCAAACAGAAACAGACAGCAAACAGAAACAGACAGCAAAAAAGAAAGAAACTCCTGACATTTTAGAAGTAATCAGTAATAAAACAAAAACTGTGGGTATACTGGCCAGCACAGAGTTATGTTGGTAACATTTCTCAAAAAATAGCAAATCTACTTAGGTCACATAGGACATAGGGTAACAGTTGCTTTTACACAAACACACACACACACACACACACACACACACACAAAACAGAAATTAGCACACACCTTAAATAATGAAAAGAATAAATTTTCAGACTCAATAATATACAAAATCACATGTAAAACTCAGACGTCCACGTAGGACTGACTGACAGGATCTTTGATACTAGATGCACTGAACACCTTTGCTGTTATACACACTAACAACTCACAAAATCGACGATAGCAACATACATGAAAAAAACTGGCCATCTATTCCGAAATATAGACTTCCAGAAATCGCATGCAATGGAGAAACTGGAAATTTTTGTACACAGCAAAAGTAAGGGGTAATATTCTCAATGACTGACTAGAAAGATACCCTATTTAATTTTTTTCGAATGTTTATCCTTTGTGTAATAACTGTAATAAATTTCATAAAAGTGTTCATGTTTTCGTAGACCCTACTCAATATTTCCAACAAAATGGACTATAAAGCATAATCAGTAATTTAAAATTCAGCAATGGTAAAGCAAATTTGTAATGGACGAGTTTATGTAAATAATGTAATCTTCAGAAAATGTAACACCTGTGATTGTATCCAAATTCTCTGCAAATCCATATAGTCATAATATATCTATAACACATCTTAATTTAAAAACCAAACAGCGTGAGTGAATTGCATGTATTGGGTATTCTCTCTAATGGAAGAGAGACAGTACCTGGCTGTTGACAGAAAGAAAAAAAAACTACTTCAAACACTGGTGTATAAAAACATCCCAAAATTTATTTTGTACGATTTTCCGATTGCAGTATAACTTCAAAAAAGAGGACTGCAGTGCAAGAGATGAAGGAAAACACGCATGCAAAAATCACAGAAAATACTTATGTAAACAAATTTACTTGACAATAAGAATAAATTCTCAAAACGCACCCTGCTAAACATGAGAAAATACATAACTGGTTAGTCGCTCATAATTTAAATCATGAGTAACACAGTTGCGGCCTTTCCAAAAACATCGATTATGATGAATGAAATTAAATTATGTCCTAGTACGAATAAACCTTCACAGAAACGTTTGATATAATGATAAGGTCATTTTATAATTAATATTAGCTCTGTTATATAATAATATTTCAAAAAAATGGTTCAAATGGTTCTGAGCACTATGGGACTTAACATCTGTGGTCATCAGTCCCCTAGAACTTAGAACTAGTTAAACCTAACTAACCTAAGGACATCACAAACATCCATGCCCGAGGCAGGATTCGAACCTGCGACCGTAGTGGTCTTGCGGTTCCAGACTGCAGCGCCTTTAACCGCACGGCCACTTCGGCCGGCCAATAATATTTCAAAATTGTGTTGCATTAAGTAATAAGTATATCACTGATTTGTTTCTATAACTCAGAGACGACTCTTAGTAGGAATCCTTGCAAGAATGTAAAAAGTATGTAACCGATGTTCGGATTCCCGATGCATGATGTCGTGTGTTCTGAGTTCACATTACGTGTACTGGGACTCATCAGAAGGAATAAGAAACAGTGAGTGCACAATTGTTCTATTACCACTTAATGCAGAAACCAACATGTAAAGAACTGACTGCAGCTTTTAGCTATGCTCAATAGAAAGTTTGTAAGGATAAAGAGGCAAATCTTTTTTGATAATATTGTAACACGATGACCTTTTAATTTCCTGTAGCACAAGTCACCGGCGTTGTTGTTTTGTCAACCTTGGCTGCACTGAATGATTCCTGATGGTTGGTTCACTTTTCGATTGATTAGTTTTCTGTTTGAGTACGAAAAAAAGAAGGTGCAGTGAAAAGTAATGCTTCTTTTTGTATCCCGCCTGGAAGACGGCGCGTAGATCTGCTCCAGCGAACTGAAGGCTTGGCTGAATGAAGAAAGCGAGTAGGAGTAGGAGGGGACAAGCACTTCGGTACTGCGATTATGTTTACTATAGGCAAAAACAAGTTAATAAATGGTTACATAACTTTGTGCACATCTCGTCGTGAGTAGTAAAAAAATGTTCAAATGTGTGTGAAATCTTATGGGACTTAACTGCTAAGGTCATCAGTCCCTAAGCTTACACACTACTTAACGTAAATTATCCTAAGGACAAACACAAACACCCGTGCCCGAGGAAGGACTCGAACATCCGCCGAGACCAGCCGCACAGTCCGTGACTGCAGTGCCTTAGACCGCTTTTTTTTTTAATTCTTTGTGGATCTCATTTTGTTCTATTTTGTTCGTTGTATATGACCGGGGCGGACGTCTCATGACACCCGTTCAGATTGTGCGTTGAACCGTCCACTCAGTTTTTCTATTAGAGGGTAGCTAAACACTCTGACCGAACACGCTGTGCTACCGTGCCGGCTAATCGGCTAATCCGCGCGGCGGTGAGTAGTACAAGGTCTCAATAGCAAGTCAACACACACTGTAGTTTCAGCGATGTTCCAGGCCGTCTGCTCTCGATGGAATGAGAGAATCTGGAGCGGAGCTCGTAGAGCTCTCCCACTCCGGCTAGAGTGCGCTTTCGTCGGTGTCTGTTGTAGTGCCAACTTTTGAAATTGTATTTATGCCGTGGCATCGTGGCTATCGATACCACACTTCTGATTATTTTAGTATGATAACTCTGTAAGCTTCTTAAGTAAAACGACAGTTATTAACATCCTACACCTTCACTCTTAATGTCTACGTGTTTATTTCACAACTTAGTCACCCTGGCGACGAACACATTTCTCACAACGAGAGACCAGTTTGTTGACACCGTCTCCGTAGAATGTTTGAATTTGTTTACGGAGCCACAACCTCACCTCTGCTTGCAACGCTTCATCACTATCAGAGTGAAGTCGTCAAAGGTGCTCTTTACGTTTTGGGAACAGATGAAACTCGGATGGAATCAAGTCGGAACTGTATGGAAAATGATCGATGACTGTTGGAGATATCGCAGCGCTCGTGTGTGCTGCGGCATTGTCGTGAACTCTTAGGATCTGAAAGTCAAACACGCACCGGCTTCTACCATGTTACACGCTACATTTCGCAGCCCTCTGTCAGCAAAAGGCTACAAATACGCAGAAACGAAGAATAAAGATGTAGCATGCTAATAAAGTTTGTTTTATGTGAAAAGCTTAGAATTTTCACATAAAAAATTCCAAGGCATTACTTTTCAGCGCGCCTTCGACTCTCATGTTGTTTTATTTCGTCCATCCTTTATTTCTGTGCCACCCTATCATATATGGGACGCGTAATTTATATACTGTAATGGTGTGTTCTGTTTCCTACTGTCCTGAGATGGATCTCTCAGAAGGGATTCAAACACAAGGTGCTGAATCTGAGCGACCAACTGATAAGGGAGGTAAAGGCATTGGTAGACGTCTGTTCTCCTATTGCTACCGAATAACTGGCGGACGGACCTCGATCGAAAGGACTTGGTCGGGCTCAATAGGTCTCACAGAATTCTTGCCGCCTTTGTCACAGTTTCACATTTACTTATCCGTATTGGAAGTTGAATTGCTTACAACTCTTGTGAACGAGAATATGTGAACAAAGGATGTAAAAAAATGTGACTGTTTAAAAACTTGTTCTTTGCTGTTCACTGCCGTATTTCACAGACAGAATCAGTACAAAATCTTAATATGTATCATCTATTCCTGTAGAACACATAAAAATAATACCACATATTCGTACAGGAGGTAGCATTAGTCAAAACACCGAGCGAGGTGGCGCTGTGGTTAGCACACTGGACTCGCATTCTGGAGGCCAACGGTTCAAAACCGCGCGCGGCCATCCTGATTTAGGTTTCCCGTCATTTCCCTAAATCGCTTCAGGCAAATGCCAGGATGGTTTCTTTGAAAGGGCACGGCCGACTTCCTCCCTCATCTTTCCGTAAGCCGATGGCACCGATGACCTCGCTGTTCGGTTCCCTCCCCCGAATCAGCTAACCAACCATTAGTCAAACCAAAAAGAAAAGTAATAACAATAATGATTATTAAAACAGTCTTACATTACACATGAATAACATTTATTTACTGATGACCGGTTGCGGATTCTTTGTCCATCATAAAATCAGCCATAAATGTAAGACTTGCGTTGTATCAGTCACACAAGTGGACATTTGGATGGCTACTTTGATGATGGGCAAACAGTCCGAAACTGGTCATCAATAAATAAATTTTCTTCTTGTGCGACTTAAGACAGTTTTTGTAAAGATATTGTAATCACAAGAAAAGTTGCTGGTCCATTTCAAGCTCTGCGTGCTGGAGAAACAGTAGAAGAAAAGTTCCTGTGATGATGTTACTGAAACCTATACCCGTTGATATACGGGGCGCCTAAGATTTGCGGTCAACACATTTACATATGTTGCCGAGTACACACAACTTCACCCAGTAAATTACCACATTACACTCGTTTTGGTAGATGGAGATCCATGAGCAATCATGGAGGTGAGGCAACCGCATCGCTTCACAGTCGACATATGTGCAGGAAATGTCGCTGACTTACCGATTGGGCCATACGCTTTAACAAACGGATTGATGGGTGCCGTGTAACACCGATTCCTGCAGAGCTATTGTAGAAAGATGACTGTAGTTTATATACGAAGGGGCACCAACTTATTTTCTTCTCATCGTGCGACAGTACATCACTACAACGTTTCTCGCTCTGCGTACATTTAAAGGCATTTGTGTATGCCCAACCCATCGAGTACGCGGATGTTACAGGAACCATGAACCATAGACCTTGCCGTTGGTGGGGAGGCTTGCGTGCCTCAGCTTTACAGATGGTCGTACCGTAGGTGCAACCACAACGGAGGGATATCTGTTGAGAGGCCAGACAAACGTGTGGTTCCTGAAGAGGGACAGCAGCCTTTTCAGTAGTTGCAGGGGCAACAGTCTAGATGACTGACTGATCTGGCATTGTAACACTAACCAAAACGGCCTTGCTGTGCTGGTACAGCGAACGGCTGAAAGCAAGGGGAAACTACAGCCGTAATTTTTCCCAAGGGTATGCAGCTTTACTGTATGGTTAAATGATGATGGCGTCCTCTTGGGTAAAATATTCCGGAGGTAAAATAGTCCCGCATTCGGATCTCCGGGCGGACGTCGTTATCAGCAGAAAGAAAACTGGCGTTCTACGGAAAGGAGCGTGGAACGTCAGATCCCTTAATCGAGCAGGTAGGTTAGAAAATTTAAAAAGGGAAATGGATAGGTTAAAGTTAGATATAGTGGGAATTAGTGAAGTTCGGTAGCAGGAGCAACTACATTTTTGGTCAGGTGAATACAGGGTTATAAACACAAAATCAAATACGGGTAATGCAGGAGAAGGTTTAATAATGAATACAAAAATAGGAGTGCGGGTAAGGTACTACAAACAGCATAGTGAACGCATTATTGTGGCCAAGATAGACACGAAGCCCACGCCTACTACATTAGTACAAGTTTATATGCCAACTAGCTCTGCAGATGATAAAGAAATTGATGAAATGTATGATGAGATAAAAGAAATTATTCAGATAGTGAAGGGAGACGAAAATTTAATAGTCATGGGTGACTGGAATTCGGTAGTAGGAAAAGGGAGAGAAGGAAACGTAGTAGGTGAATATGGATTGGGAGTAAGAAATGAAAGAGGAAGCCGTCTGGTAGAATTTTGCACAGAGCATAACTTAATCATAGCTAACACTTGGTTCAAGAATCATAAAAGAAGGTTGTATACATGGAAGAATCCTGGAGATACTAGAAGGTATCAGATAGATTATATAATGGTAAGACAGAGATTTAGGAACCAGATTTTAAATTGTAAGACATTTCCAGGGGCAGATGTGGACTCTGACCACAATCTATTGATTATGAACTGTGGATTAAAACTGAAGAAACTGCAAAAAGGTGGAAAATTAAGGAGTTAGGACCTGGATAAACCGAAAGAACCAGAGGTTATACAGAGTTTCAGGGAGAGCATATGGGTACAATTGACAGGAATGGGGGAAAGAAATACAGTAGCAGAAGAATGGGTATCTCTGAGGGATGATGTAGTGAAGGCAACAGAGGATCAAGTAGGTAAAAAGACGAGGCTAGTAGAAATCCTTGGGTAACAGTAGAAATATTGAATTTAATTGATGAAAGGAGAAAATATAAAAATACAGTAAATGAAGCAGGCAAAAAGGAATACAAACGTCTCAAGAATGAGATTGACAGGAAGTGCAAAATGGCTAAGCAGGGATGGCTAGAGGACAAATGTAAAGATGTAGGGGCTTATCTCACTAGGGGTAAGATAGATACTGCCTACAGGAAAATTAAAGAGACCTTTGAAGAAAAGAAAACCACTTGTATGAATATCAAGAGCTCAGATGGAAACCCAGTTCTAAGCAAAGAAGGGAAAGCAGAAAGGTGGAAGGAGTATATAGAGGGTCTATACAGGGGCGATGTACTTGAGGACAATATCATGGAAATGGAAGAGAATGTAGATGAAGATGGAATGGGAGATACGGTACTGCGTGTAGAGTTTGACAAAGCACTAAAAGACCTGAGTCGAAACAAGGCCCCGGGAGTAGACAACATTCCATTAGAACTACTGACGGCCTTGGGAGAGCCAGTCCTGACAAAAGTCTACCATCTGGTGAACATGATGTATGAGACAGGCGAAATACCCTCAGGCTTCAAGAAGAATATAATAATTCCAATCCCAAAGAAAGCAGTTGTTGACAGATGTGAAAATCTCCGAACTATCAGTTTAATAAGTCACAGCTGCAAAACACTAACACAAATTCTTTACAGACGAATGGAAATACTGGTAGAAGCCGACCTCGGGGAAGATCAGTTTGCATTCTGCAGAAATATTGGAACACGTGAGGCAATACTGACCTTACGACTTATCTTAGAAGAAAGATTCGGGAAAGGCAAACCTACGTTTCTAGCATTTGTAGACTTAGAGAAAGCTTTTGACAATGTTGACTGGAATACTCTCTTTCAAATTCTATAGGTGGCAGGGGTAAAATACAGGGAGCGAAAGGCTATTTACAATTTGTACAGAAAGCAGATGGCAGTTATAAGAGTCGAGGGGCATGAAAGGGAAGCAGTGGTTCGGAAGGGAGTGAGACAGGGTTGTAGCCTCTCCCAGATGTTATTCAATCTGTATATTGAGCAAGCAGTAAAGGAAACAAAAGAAAAATTCCAAGCAGGTATTAAAATCCACGGAGAAGAAATAAAAACTTTGAGGTTCCGATGGCATTGTAATTCTGCCAGAGATAGCAAAGGACTTGGAAGAGCAGTTGAACGGAATGGCCAGTGTCTTGAAATGAGGATATAAGATGAACATCAACAAAAGCAAAACGAGGATAATGGAATGTAGTCGAATTAAGTCGGGTGATGCTGAGGGTATTAGATTAGGAAATGAGACACTTAAAGTAGTAAAGGAGTTTTGCTATTTGGGGAGCAAAACAACTGATGATGATCGAAGTAGAGAGGATATAAAATGTAGACTGGCAATGGGAAGGAAAGCGTTTCTGAAGAAGAGAAATTTGTTAACATGGAGTATAGATTTAAGTGTCAGGAAGTCGTTTCTGAAAGTAATGGTATGGAGTGTGAAGTGAAACGTGGACGATAAATAGTTTGGACAAGAGGAGAATAGAAGCTTTCGAAATGTGGTGCTACAGAAGAATGCTGAAGATTAAATGGGTAGATCACATAACTAATGAGGAGGTATTGAACAGAATTGAGGAGGAGTTTGTGGCACAACTTGACAAGAAGAAGGGACCGGTTGGTAGGACATGTTCTGAGGCATCACCGGGTCACCAATTTAGCATTGGAGGGCAGCGTGGAGGGTAAAAATCGTAGAGGGAGACCAAGAGCTGAATACACTAAGCAGATTCAGAAGGATGTAGGTTGCAGTAAGTACTGGAAGACGAAGGAGCTTGCACAGGATAGAGTAGATGGAGAGCTGCATCAAACCAGTCTCAAGACTGAAGACCACAACAACGACACCTCTTTAGGTATTACATTATGCTTGTGTTTTGAGTCGACATAGTGGTTGTTGTTGTTGTGGTGTTTAGTCCTGAGACTGGTTTGATGCAGCTCTCCATGCTACTCTATCTTGTGCAAGCTTCTTCATCTCCCAATAGGTACTGCAGCCTACATCCTTCTGAATCTGTTTAGTGTATTCATCTCTTGGTCTTCCTCTACGATTTTTACCCTCCACGTTGCCCTCCAATACTAAGTTGGTGATCCCCTGATGCCTCAGAACATGTCCTACAAACCGATTATCCATACAGTAAAGCTGCATGCCCTCGGGAAAAATTACGGCCGTAGTTTCCCCTTGCTTTCAGCCATTCTCAGTACCAGCACAGCGACACAGTGGTAAAAAGTCATATATCTCTGTACAACAATCTTTGTACAGCTATGAATTTGCACTGAAGTTGTGTTGACTGTCTCTTTAGTATTAAGTTATCAATCGATGGCCTAAGATGCTGAAAGCCGATTCACAACGAAAAATCAAAGAAATAATTAAGGAACATTAATACTATGTATTCCAGTTCGTAATATGTAAATTAATATTGTATATACACTGTAAAACCAAAAAATAAATAAATAAAATAAAACGACGAACCGAGATGCAATAATCCGAATGGGACGGAAATCGGTAGAAGTGATTTACAAGTACAAATGATTAACATTTCAGGAAAAGTGGATGACTGTAGGTTGCAAAAGCTATACTCAAATTAAAATGAATGAACCGTATAGACTAGTGGAGAGAGCTGCAGGTATCCAGTCTTTGGACCGAGCATCATTACAAAACCAACCCTTTCTAAAATTAATGGCAGACATTAGTTAATATTTACGATGGAGTCTAAATCCTCTCTCCATAGCTCAGTACGATGAAAACAGCTGCGAGTTACTTGAGCCCTAAGCCACGTGTTGTTTCGGATGGCCACACGTATCTAAATACGTACGCTGCGCGGACCATGTTGGAAGGCGCTGCCGCCAGGCGGCCATTGTGCCCTGTTAGAGTCGTTAACTAGGTGACTCAAACTAACGCCGTGTCGCGACTGTACAACTTGCTCTCCATCAAACTGGGTGCCGCGTGTAGTGGTCTCAAGGTCGGCCGCATATCACACACAGAGGACTTTCTCCAAGTGCAACAGGTATTCGCCCTTGTCTCGCGTCGCGATAGTAGCCACATACTACACGGCGCTTGCGATTGCACCATTCCACACCAGAGTGTCTCAAAATGTGCTTGGATGAGGAATCTAACGAGGGCGTTGCCTACAAGAAGTTTCTAGAAGATACTTTGTTTTACAGCACACCAGCAAATGTCCGATAACGCTTGGAATTCCGGATACAACTTCGTTTCTACTAGATGACTCATCGTCAGTTACTACGAACTGTGACCTGTCTGACAGGATATCACGAATCCAGGCGCACAGCTGAGACGATACTCTATAGGCACACAGTTTGATTAAAAGCCTCTTATGAGGAACGGTGTCAAAAGCCTTTTCGAAATCTAGATGCACGGAATCAATTTAGCACTCATTAGGTCGTGTGAATTAAGAGCAAGGTTTTTTTCACGACAACGATATTTTCTGAATCCTTTCTGGATGTAACTCACTAGGTCGTTTTGCCGGCCGGTGTGGACGAGCGGTTCTAGGCGCTTCAATCTGGAACCGCGCGACCGCTACGGTCGCAGGGTCGAATCCTGCCTCAGGCATGGATGTGTGTGATGTCCTTAGGTTAGTTAGGTTTAAGTAGTTCTATGTTCTAGGGGACTGATAACCTCAGATGTTAAGTGCCATAGTGTTCGGAGCCATTTGAACCACTAGGTCGTTTTCTTCGTGTTTCATAACGAAATACAACATATGCTCCAAAATCGTATTACAGATCGATATCAACGATAAACGGCCGAAATTAAGCAGATTACATCCATTTCCTTTCTTGCGTAACCGGTGTAACATGCCCAACTTTTCAGTCTTCAGGGACGGATCTTTCAACGAGTGAGCGGTCCATTGCGAAAAAAGTGGAGCTATTTCATCAGCACGTTCTGAAACGAAATAGTTGGTATACTGTCTGGATCGGAACACGAGACTTTATGAAGTGATATCGAAAATATCCACTTCCAAATTACTCACGTTGACTCCTGATTTTCATTCGAATTCTGGCATACTTACTGCATTTTCTTTGGTGGATTAATTTCGGGGTGCCGGCCGGCGTTGCCGAGCGGTTCTAGGCGCTACGGTCTGGAACCGCGTGACCGCTACGGGTGCAGGTTCGAATCCTGCCTTGGGCATGGACGTGTGTGGTGTTCTTAGTTTAGTTAGGTTTAAGTAGTTCTAAGTTCTAGGGGACTGATGACCTCAGATGTTTAAGTCCCATGATGCTCAGAGCCATTTGAACCATTTGAATTTCGGGAACCGTGTTTAGTAACTCTCCTGTCGCTGGTATCAGCCCCATGCTGTAGCGAGAGTATGAAGCTCACTGGGAATTACATAAGTGCGGATTCCTGTGATGAACAGTTTGTTATCACTAATCTCGGTGGGCCATAAATTGACGCAGTTGTAAAGGAGCCATCTGGTTGTTTTATGTATGCTACTACGACATCTAGTGGCAATCCCATTTTACGTAGTATCGTTAATTGCTATTATGCTATAGTTTTGTTGACGAATTAGGGCAGTGTTACTGTAGTTTTCTTGAATTATATTGTTTCCATATGAGTGTCGACGTCATCAACTCCACTCTTATTCTCTCACAGCACTATTGTAGTTTATTGATAACATTGCAAATTGCTGTATAGGGGACACGCGCGGGCTACTGCACCGTAATTACTTGCTATAATATGGTATTAAGAATACGTTCAATTTTCGCATACACTACCAGAACTGGAAAGTGCTGCACCATGAACAGCTTAACCGAACGCTAACAAACATACTACAGTATTTCATGCCTGTGTGATATCTGTGTAACAATTTCATTCTTGTGCGAGATTGCCCTGTGATTTCAGTGTAAGTGTGTTACCTATAGGAGTTAAGTGTGTTTATCGATGTTGGAACTTACGAAGTGGAGATCGCAAAACAGCAAGCCCAGAGTACGTGCGTTTGCAGCTTATCGCCACGTTTCAGACTTTGACAAATGTAGAAACTTTGACACGGGAGACACAGGAGCATCATACCGACAAACCACACGGAGAACTAGTGCGATGACTGCAGAACGAATGGTGGAATGGAGTCAGGACAATGGAGTGGAAAGAAGAGTGGACGTGGATCCATCCGTAATAACTAAACCACGAGACCATTGCAGGATTATTCGACTGCCTTTGACAAACAGACGGATGACAATGACTGGAATCTGGGCAGTGTTTGCAGGCAGTCGCCAGGAACCTTTGGGAACAGATTATTGGAAGCTGAGTTCAGGCCACGAATTGCGATGTGTCGTTTACTGCTGACGTCATAACACAGACCACAGTCACGCACTGTGTATAGCCAGAATCAAGTGGAACGTTAGCAGTCTCAGATGTTCAGCGATGATTCTCGCTTACGTTTGTGGCCGTCAGATTGACTCCAGCGTGTCCATAGCCACATGGTGAAAGAGCACGGAAAGCAGCGTTACTTCAAATCCCTACCTCCACCTCCTGGCTCTGAGCACTATGCGACTTAACTTCTGAGGTCATCAGTCGCCTAGAACTTAGAACTAATTAAACCTAACTAACCTAAGGACATCACACACATCCATGCCCGAGGCAGGATTCGAACCTGCGACCGTAGCAATCACGCGGTTCCAGACTGAAGCGCCTTTAACCGCACGGCCACACCGGCCGGCTATCCAACTCCTGGAATCGTGATGTGAGGAGCTATTGGATATTACAACAGGACTAAATCAGTGCCTGTCGAAGGAACGCTGGATGCTCACCAGTAAGTGGCAGTAATGGTAAATTACATTGTTATCTCTTCCATGATTAGGGTACTAAATGACATATTCCATATGAAACAATATCAGCGCACACTCCGCTGCAGAGTGAAAATCTCATTCTGGAAACATCTCCCAGGCTGTGGCTAAGCCATGTCTTCGCAGTATCCTTTCTTTCAGGAGTGCTAGTTCTGCAAGGTTCGAAGGGGAGCTTCTGTAAAGTTTGGAAGGTAGGAGACGAGATACTGGCAGAAGTAAAGCTGTGAGGACCGGGCGCGAGTCGTGCTTCGGTAGCTCAGATGGTAGAGCACTTGCCCGCGAAAGGCAAAGGTCCCGAGTTCGAGTCTCGGTCGGGCACACAGTTTTAATCTGCCAGGAAGTTTCATATCAGAGCACACTCCGCCGCAGAGTGAAAATATAATTCTGGAAACATCCTCCAGGGTGTGGCTAAGCCATGTCTCCGCAGTATCCTTTCTTTCAGGAGTGCTAGTTCTGCAAGGTTCGCAGGAGAGCTTCTGTAAAGCTTGGAAGTGAAACGTCCCCTTTGAAAAATTATACACGACTATGCTTAAACTGACACACAATATTTTTAGCGCAACGCAATCTGACTTTCAAAAATCCCTACAAAAGAATGGCCCTGACTAACATTAACCTATACCTTTCACAAATCACATACCTCACAAAAATCGTCATTACTCTAACTACTGCAATACAGCGAGCGCAACTACTGCCAGCAAAATAAAAGATTCAAACTGCGGAAGGCACTAACTACTGATAGGCATAGTTAGCAAATGAAAGATATTAATAGAGAACAAACAATGTATTTACCTTAATAGTCATAATATATATGGCAGTTCATGACATCCAGTCTCACAAATTTCAAAACTCCGCCATTTCTCTCCCCACATCTACCACTGCTGGCGGCTCACCTCCAACTGCCCAACGCTACGCGCTGTTCACATGCAGCTGCCGCTGCCCAACACTACAATGGCAGACAACAATGCAAACTAGCCACAGACTGCACACAGCACAGCCAGTGATTTTCATTCAGAGAGCTACGTAACGTTGCCAATAAGAAAACATAAACAGCCTACTTACATAGCCCCCATGCTCCCCACAAAAAATTTTACAAAATGTTTTGGGCACTGGCCAATACAGATTTGAAAAAATTTTTCATAATTACAGTAAGAAAAATATCAAATGCACACACTTATTAATACAATGTTGGTCAAAAGCTAAAATTTTCTCACAGTCCATAAAGACAGTCCTGAACATTCAACACAGTGAAACTGCTGTTTCTTCTCTCAAAGTCTGAGCAGTAAAAGACACGGAAGTAGTGGATTTCCATTCAGTCTTAAAGAAGTAGTGTTGTCCTTCCAATGGAAAGACAGTGCTGACTCTTGACATGCTGACAGGTAATGGGCCACAACAGAGCAAACCCAACAGCAGAGTCAGTCAAAGTTTTGAAGAATATTGGTAGGTAGGTCATCACAGAGTAGACCCACTGTAGTCCTGGTAGAGATTACGGTATTGGTGGGCCACCAGAGGTGCAGACCCTCTGCAGTCCTTGTAGAAATAATGGTACTGGTGAGTCAGCAAAGGTGTAGACCCACTGTAGTCCTTGTGGAAATAATGGTATTGGTGGGTCATCAAAGGTGTAGACCCACTGTAGTCCTTGTAGAGATGGCCAGCAGCCATCTGCTGCGACTGTGCAGGTGCACAATCACCATCGAAGAGTCTTGCAGAGAAGATAGCAAGTCCATAAACCACCACTTGTGCATGCACAAAGTTTTTGGAATTGTCCTTAGAACCAGCAATGCTGTTATCCAGTCCCTTGCTGAATTAGTAACACATGTGCAAACACTATCACTCCCTACTTCTCACATATTGTCCATATACTATGACCAACAGAAACGTGTGCAGTGAAATGGAACATACAAGTTAATAATATGATGAACTGGTGTCAATTACATTTTTATAACATAAGAATACAATTACAAAGGTACAAAATACATCATTAAAGAACATAACAATACAGATAACATTTGTAGTACAGACTTTACAAAAGCATCGAAATAACATATACATCAGTGTTATAGGAATTATGACATGAGTACATACATAAAACATCAGAATAACTTTCGAAACATCAAATTCACACATGAGCATTAAAACAGAACAGAATAAATAATGTCTAAACATCTTTACAAAGAAAATAACATATTATCAGAAAAGTTCTACAACATAGCTCTCATCAGCTAAACACATAAAGACAGGAAAAAGACAAATAAACAATGGTACATAAACACATAATGGGATAACACAAGGAAAGGACAGGTTTTGTTTTATTGCAGTATTTCGCAAACAAAACTTTCTTTGTTTCTTGGAGATCTCCCTTCATTCATCATTATTCCCAAAAAGTCCTATCTATACCTCCTTCCTGTATTCTATTCATATTTCTTTCAAAATAATTATTTCTGATTGTACAATACTCATTCTGGCCCAAATCTTTTTCATATAACTTCGCAATGCATTCTTTACCTATTCTCCATAGTCAGTTTCTTATATAGTCTACCCCTCTTAAGCTAACTTAAATCTACTGAGCTCAGATGCTAAACTAAGGGACGAGGCAATGCAGCAGCACAAAACAATTAACACAAACATCAATGACAAAAAATTTAAATAGGCAAAGCAATTGCAATATTACAACTAATATAAGGCACTGTGCAGCAAACAAGAAAAGTAAATCAGTAGTAAAACTAGCTTAACAGAGTAATACAAAGTGAAATTTAGTAGCACTATGCCTGGCAAACAGCTGCAGCAAATGCAACAACTTATATCTAAACATGAGAAAGCTCAAGCAGAAAAAATATTATAGTAAAAATGGCCATGTTTAATACCTATGTCACATCTTAATACTAGAGTGATGCATCACAATTTATTCTACAAAAGAAATTACCAAGTACTTGAAAAGAAAATTCTGTACGCAATTCTTGTGAAGGGAAATGAGTTTTTGTGCTCCTTCGTTTTTTTGAAGTACATCAAAGGTATTCTTTACTGGGTCTGTAGGCATAAAATATTTATATTAGCACATCTATAAAATTTTATTTTAACCAATGCTGCAGGGCAGCTAGAAACTAGATATTAAACAAAATGAGCAATCTCTCAACTAGAAAGACAATAGATGTAAAATGTCTCTCATCATTTCATTAGGCATTTTAGTAAATATCATAAATTAAGAGCTCCACATTGTAATCATACGTTTCCAATTTGGACCTTGTCGTTTTTGCGATGCTTTCTATAAAGGAATGTCAATAGTGAGGATAATGGCCTCCTTTTTTTTCCACCTGTGCCTCTGAAAGGCACTCACTAATGACTTGTTCTCCAGGCGTCTGACACAGCTGGGTGCCCACGATGCATTACGTGCAGGTGGTCACTTAACTTTCTTACGGAAATATTTACGACAGCAGTTTCCGCTTGTAATATTAGTAATTTTCGCCTCACAAACATTAATATACGCTCAATAGTAAACGCCTGATGGCCTAAAGTTATCGAACAATTGTAAAGTAAAAGAAATGAACCATCGCATAGCAGTGACAGAATCTATTATTCTTTATTTTTGCCGTTCTTGCGCGGTGCCAGTAAATCTCTATGTACATGTATCGATTAATGGTGTAAAAAAGAATTCTGTTGTTTCAAGACAAATGAGGTTTTTGGCGCCTCACCTTTTACTGTTTGTATTTCATGAGAGGCGGACGCGGACTTGCTGCGTTCCGCAACTGTATTTTATATTCTCTGTGAAAGTATTGAGTGAATATGCTAATTGTTATTTTTTCCAAACAGAAAACATGTAGTTTCTTGTAACTGATATCGAACAGACAGCGTCAAGAGGACATTTTTACTGTTATGTATAAAGTATCTAACCACAATGGTCATCTATTGTAATTTAATATGAAAAGGTACGTAGCATTAAAAAACGTGTGTTAAAGATAAGTGTGCTTATTTTAGTAAATTAACCTTGATGATTCCATCTCCTTATTTACCTGTATGATAATTATTTTTGTGTTACTTCATCACCAGAAATACGATCACGCTGATGGGCCGAATGCAGCATGAGGCAGAAGGAACATTATCGTTTTCCTATTATTTCTGAACCAACTCCTTTTTTTTTAATTGTGTAGTGTTGCATTTCTTTTAAAGTCTATAAATCTTCTGGTCACTTAGTGTTGATCCGGGAATGACTACATCGCGACTATAAAAATGCACAAAAATGATAATGTTTCTTCCGAACGATTTCAAATATATATACATCAATATGCTGCTCTTATTCAGGTATTTAATGCTCAACGTATGTTATTATAATAGTGTAATCAATCCCTGATTCTGTTGCCAAGTGGCCCACCAAAATATTCACTTTTTCGACATTAAAAAAAAAAGTAACAGTTCTTTTTATTTTCGTCCACCAAGAGCAACGCTACACTTGGCGCCCGAACAGGGACTTGATCAAAAATCATTTCATGTATGTGTTTAAAAATTTTTCAGTGCTTGTTCTAATAATTGTTTCATTTTTTTCGTGTGGATGCAATTCAACCGAGAAAGAGAAGAGGGAAAACCTTTTAATTAATTCAGAAGAACGATTGATGAAATTACCAAAAAACGCGAGTATTCATCTGTATCACCATCAAGACAGCAATAGTAAGTGAAATTTTTATACGCAGTAGCCAAGCTTTCGTAGTGACGTAGCATCTTTCGAGTTGATCAGAACGTAAACCTGTCTTTCCTTGCCTTGAAACAGCTTTACTTCAATTTGTCCATAGTCCATTCTTATGTAGTTAAATTCAGTGAAAGTGTACCATTGTTGTCAGTGCATAAAAAAATTACGATATGGCGGATAACAACGCTCAAAACTGGTAAAACGTGTGATATTTCATTTGTTTGTAATTAGTAGGAACCATCTTGTCTTCTTGGCGTAAATGAACGTCAGTTGTTACCCAGAGTTAAAATTTCAGCTTAGGTCCCAGTAAGCCATAGCACTACGTCACAGACAAACGACTGACGGCAGTGACAAACAATATCTGTAGCATTTTGACGTTTGACAAATAATTCATGAACATGGCTGACGGTAAACAGCGGACACAAACAAAACCAGACGACAGCGGTGATGCGAATGGACCTCACTATCCATTACGATCACGCGCGATAGGTACACGAGCGGAGGCAGAAACAGCCTCGACCGAAGTTTTAGAAGCTGGTCCTAGCGTGCAAACTATTCCCGCTTTTGAAAAAAATGACTTGGCTGCAATGATCGAAGCAATAATGGAACGCAAGTTCGAAAGTCAAAGACAGAGAGAGGCGCAAAGACAGGAACGAGAAAAGCAGGAAAAATTAGATGAAAAGGCCCGCGAAGAAAAAGAGAAGGCCGAAAGACGGCATAATAAAAATCAGGTCCTTACAAATCTGTGCAACTCAATAAAAGCAGACATAAATTCAGTAAAAACAGAAATAAATTCGGTAAAAACAGACATAAATTCAGTAAAAACAGATCTGCAAACGGAGATAAATGACTTAAATACACGGTTAAATTCGGTCAAGGCCGAACTAAAGGCAGACATAACAGCTGATTTAAATACCCTGTTGGGTAATGTTCAAAGCCAAATCAGTAGTCAGATCACGACCATGAGGCTAGAAATTGACACACAAGTAGAGTAAAAAATAGAGGATATTTCAAAACTGTTAGATGAAAAAATCGAAGCAGCCAAGGGAGAAATAAATTCAAATGTGATGGAATATCAAAAACAAGCTGCGACCTTAAAAGAAGATTATACTGCAATCTCTGATGAGGTCAAAGGAGTTAAAACCGCAGTAGACACGATCGAGAATGTTGTTGATGATCTTTCCAAACAGATCGAGACTCTTAATCTAGAGGATCAAATAAAGAATACTGTTAAGGCACATGCTGAAGCATTGTCTGACCACTACCAAGAGTGGATTAAAAATAAAGACAGATTCATAGAAAACAAGGTCAAGAACGAACTCAGGGAAACTGTCAAAAACGTGACATTTGAAATATTGGCGGCCCCTGGAAAAACAGGAGACACGGTGATGTCAGAATTAGGCCAGATAAGACGAACGTTAGCTCAAGATTTACCTGAATGGCGTCAACAGATAGTTGATGAAGTTCGTACACTAAAATGTCAAGTTGAAAATTCTCCACCTCCCGTGTCAGGAGACTGGAATAATTCACCACGAAGTAATGAACAACAGCAGGTACATTACCGTTCACCATTTGATAACGCTCAAACTCATAGTTCTATACAAGCACAAGTTAACCAGAGTACCAGTCCACCCACTTTCGTCAGTTTGATGCAGGAGGAAAGCGTGATCAAACATCGTATTTTTCCGACCTTTCACCCACAGAAAAGAGAAATTCATCCTATAGTGTTCCTCCGAAATTTTTCAGGAATTTTCCCGAATAGCTGGAGTGACCGCCAGCGAATTCAATTCGTTAGTGGATTTATTGTAGGCGATGCTGCCTTATGGGGAACAGAAATGGTCGACTCTTGTAAGAGTTACAAAGAGTTTGAACAGATGTTTTTAGCTAAATTCTGGAGTTCTGGTGTGCAGCAGCGCCTGAGAAAAGAGGTTTACAACGCCGAAGTGTTTAACAGCAAGCGCGGTAGTTTGAGAAGGTATTTTGAAAAGTATTTAGCGAAAATCAAGTTCTGGGATTCGCCGATCACCGCCAAAGACGTTATTATGATTCTAAAAACTAAGCTACCTATTGCGATTAGAGAAAAGTTAGTAAACGTGTCTGAGGACGATACGGACACTTTCCTATCTGTGTTAGACTCGTTAGATCTGATTTACGAGGACGCTAGAGTTGATGTTGGCAACGCTCACTTCAGTGCAGGCGGCGAGCACAATACAGAATATGCAGGCAACAATGGTGGCCGAGCGAAAGCGCGTCACAGCGACAGCCAGTACCAACCCCACAACGGTTTCAAAAATAAAAACACTACATACTCTAACAGCAAATACAAAAATAAGTACAATAACGGCCAGAGATACAATCCAATATATAATTCGTCACCACCTCAGTACGAAAATGCACATTATAACACACAGCCCCAGCAATATGGAAACACGCAACCGATCAACGGTAATTATCAAAACGATCAGTCTTACGATTCAAATCGTCAGTGGAAAAGAAATAAATGGCATAATCAAGGTGGAGACCAACGTACACCTTTCAGTAACGGTTACAATCAACACAAGCCACAGCAAAATACCTTTCAGCCACAAAATATAAACTTCACGCAACAAGCGAACGGACCTTCGGGAAGTCTGAAGCCTAAACGCCCGCATAATACGCAAATTTATTATGCGCAAGCGAATACGCCAGGACAACAAGATCCATTTCCAACCGAGTTCGTACCACAAAACCAACACCAGTTCCAGACGGAAGAAACTTTAAGAAATATAAATCAGCAGGAAAGTAAGCGTCGAGCGGAAAATTAAAAGCAGCACCTTTGAGCCTCCTAGAGGATGCTGCAGGTTTGAATGGGGGCACCCTGTCCCTTAGTCCACACGAAATTAAAGCAATTAGGTATGACAAAGAGACAAACTTACGGGATGATCTAGTAGCAGACACTGAGACGAAAGACAATGATGACGTATGGGACGAACAAGTTCAAGCTTCCATAAGAGTATCAATTGCCAACATACCAGTAACAGCCATTGTAGATACAGGAGTAATATAAATGTCTTATCTTTATGTTTATTTAAGCAAATATCCTCTGTATGCAAAGTTTTATCACTTCCAATTCAAGGTTGCACCGTATCGGGAGCAATTGGTCCACTAACACAACGTGTAAATCTTCAGACTCAGCTTCAAATCCAGATAGAGTCTATTTCAGTAACGTGCATTTTTCTTATTGTTAAAAACCTATCAGTGCCATGTATCCTGGGTATGGAATTCTTGAGGCAGACGAAAGCTAAAATTGACATCGAGTGTGGAATCTGTACTCTAGTAGCGAGCCAGCAACAAGTAACTGTAAATTTGCTAAGAAGTAAGGTGAAGACAAACTTTGGGGTGCTTCGGATAGCAGTACGGCCATGGACTAAAAGACAACAGTACAGTCAGACAGAAGACGTGACAGATCCTGAAAGTGTTAATGACGATGAGTGTAAAGACCTAATTCCCGGTCAGAATGAATTATACGGTAAAGCTAGTGAGCCCACTGAATTATCCAAACAACAGAAGAATGAGCTTTACAATTTGTTAACAGATTACGTTCAAGTATTTTCTAAGAACCTGGACTAATAAAAGGCTTTGAATATCGAATGGATGTCCTGCCCCATTCAACCTGCTGTAGAACAAGCTAATTCCATTCCATATGCGAGACGAGAAGCTGTCAAGTGCGAGATCAGGAAAATGTTACGCTGGAATGTGATAGAAGTATCTCATTCACCTTATTCGAGTCCTTTATTGTCTGTACTAAAATCAAATGGTAGCGTAAGGCTAGTCTTAGACGCAAAAATCAGGCAAGCTCTCATATCATTGACAACGTATGCTAACCTCCGAAAAAAGGCATTTGATAAGAAGGTAAACAGAGTTATAGATTTCAAAGAAGGAGAAAAGGTATTAGTCAGGACTCACTTTAAACCATCCCTGTTGTTAAAGAGGAATCGTAAGTGGCAACACATTTATGAAGGTCCCTTTGTGATAATGAGGAAACCACACATTGGTAGCTATTTGTTATCTGACCCTGCCACGAATAAAATCAAAGGATTGTTCCACCATCATGATTTAAGAAAATTTTATAACGCCAGGAATTAAGTTAATTTAAGCTGTAAGAAAATTCTAAGGTATTGGAGATCAGGATTAACCAATGAGTAACAAGAACTGAACTGAACTGACTACGGACGTTAAGCGGTGCTAAAAGGAAACCTTATGTATCAAAACAACGTGTCTGGAAAATGAAATACAGAATAAGTTGTAGACAAGTATTTACATGAATAATCTTTATGTAAACAGGAGGACATGTCCTAGAGGCGATTTTCAATTTTAGTTATAAGTTAGTATGTAAGAAAAATGATGTACTCGAGAGGTATTAATTAGCCCCGAGGTACTAAAATGAGGAAAGAGGAAGGAGCGAATTATGCACTTCTCTCGGTACATAGTAATTTGAGAATGAGCAGGAAGGAGCGAATAATGCACTTCTCTCACTAAATAGTAATATGAAAATGATGATTATATGTGCTTAGTATTAGTAAGTGAAATTTAATCGAGGACAAGTTAATGACCTGTTTTAAAAGGAAATACTTAAACGTCCAGACAAAAGAGGAAAGTTATGTGAAAAGATTCGATTCCATGAGGTTATTCCCTATTTTCAAATGTGACGTAAATAAGGCACCACCTGTTAGCGCAAAACAGTCGGTAGATTTAACTTGTAACTTCCAGCACAGTACTGTGCCAGCGATGAAATAACATCTCTTTGTAGTAAACAGATACCTAGGATTAAGCATGAACAAATTGATAACGCAGTGCAATTGTTCTAAAAAGGCCTGACGTTAACCTTAAGTAAAAGTGTGATGGAATAAAAAAGGAAGTTTATTATATAACGCAAAGCAAGATGAGTCCAGACTATAAACAAGCTGAGTAAAAGAACATATGAGTAGCATGGTTTATTATGCCAACTTCACGGTACTATTGAGCATTAGCGATACTGCAAATTCACAAGCTAGCAGCAAATAGAATAAGGATCTCGCCCAAGCTTCACAGGTCGCGACAGCAGCAAATAACAACACTCTAGTGAGAGGCTTATATATATACAAATGATAATTAATACCCAAATGCGTAATGCATAAACTTGACTTAGTCTAAGAAATGAGCAAAGAGTAGTAAGCAAGCTGCAGCAAGATACATATTAGATATACATGCTTGAAGTGATAGATTTTATTTTAAGTGCGCACTGCAATATTTATTGTTTTCTCTGTGATTATTGAATCCCTTTCCTAAGTGTAAATCCTTTAAGATCCTTGATCCTATCCACTCCTCAGGATCAACTTGTAAAGATGCACGTGTGCTTAGGAAGTGAGGCACTACATATAAAAATGAGTAGGTTCGCGACGCGCAAATTGCTTTTGTAATGCGCAATGTAAATTAAATTTTCGACCTAGTAGAGGAGTAATTTAAATTCTGTCGACGATCCGCGAGTAGGCCCGCTTTGCCCACTTTTCTTTTACGACTGTTTGTATTTCTACACGAAATCCCGAGGCGGAATTGCTATTTTCAAATCTGTCCTCGAACTTTCTTTAAAGACAAGCACATACGAGAGAAACTTTGACATAAATGAAGCTTCCCTCACAAGTCACTAAATAAGACGAGCAATTTAAAAAAAAAATGTATTGGGCCTACAAAATGAATAAGCAAGCGTGATAAATATTACTATGTATGAAATTAATTTGTAAAGGAGATTGGAATGGATTTGGTAAAAAAAAAAGGGACTTATAATAGCCTACCTGTGACCGTAGGCATAAATAAAAAAAAGACTAATTAAGGAACAATTGTTCTGATTCAAAGTGGTCAATTAGATTAATTCTCGATTTAAATGAACTCTTGTAAATATTAGTATGTAAATCAACTTGTAAACACCATGTGATGTTATGAAGCGAGAATTTCTTTTAATACACCGTTCACGCAGACGCTCACCACAGTGCAAGTGAAGTTTTAAAGTTCGACGATTTTCAGTGGCAGTATTCTACTGCACCATATGTGTAAAAAAAATTCATTGATGTGTGCAGTGTGTAATAATCAGTGTCATTCCACACGTGCAGTTGCAGCGGTAGCTGCCACTTACCTGTGAATCCGTAACTGGATAGTGGGCAGGAAGTGATATGAGGCAGTTTCGGTGGCAGAAGCTCCCTCCAGCAATCTAAAAAGCACAAAGCCACGATCCGCCGAACAAAAGCGACGCACGGCACCTCAAGCGCGAAATAAACGCTCTGCAAGGAAGCTCCGGTCACGTGCGCGCGCACAGACTGAATTTCAAGATTGCTCGCAACAGTGGAGGCGGACAGCCACCACGTGACGAAATAATGTAAACGTTCAACCGCCAACACAGCTGCTGTGCGCTACATTCTGTAGCAAAAACATTCACACCCAGTGCTGAAAGCATTTTGTATGTATCATAAACCTTCTGAGAGACTCTAAGATAGAGAAGTTAGCGTAATTAGTATAATGACTGATTGTACACAGAGACAAGTCACAAGGTCACCTCTGAACACTGTTGAAATGTAAACTTTAACGAAAGGTCACGATACGAATGAAAATAAGCACACGAAAAGACGTCAAAGGATCCGATCCTTCCTAAATCCCATCCCATATGTATATAAAATTAGTTTTGTAAGCTATTCTAATATAAGATATTTTATCTGTTTCATATGTGAAATAATTCGGAGAGCCACACTCGAGCCCTGAAAGTGAAAGATATGGACTTCCTTGTCGAAGCCATCACCAGTGGCCGCTCTACAATCCAAGTCTATCATAAATAGTGTATCTGCGACGAAAATAAATGTATAATTAAGTGCGACAACGGACAAGGCAATCAATCGACAAGACGATGACAATAAAATGAATACAGTCAAAACAGAAAGTTGTGTACCAGTAGTGATAGTCAAATTACTTTTGCAACGTTGAAAAATGAAGTGTGACTCTATTTGCTTATAAAGTTTGTAAATATGTGTACTTATAGCCTTAATTTTAAGAATCATCAAGAAAGACTGAATTCATGCAAACACTGATAGACACACAGAACAAATTCACAATGATCCATCGTCAGTAATTACAAACTGAAGCGTTAATTCTTTTATTATGAAGTGAATGTGAAATGAAATTTTTAATAACCTGTATGTTACACCCAAAAATTACAAATATTCCAATGGGCATGAGGATGAAAGTAATACCTTCGGTATTCCTTCCCTCCTCATGGGAGGCAGTGTAATATTAGTAATTTTCGCCCCACAAACATTAATATACGCTCAATAGTAAACGCCTGATGGCCTAAAGTTATCGAACAATTGTAAAGTAAAAGAAATGAACCATCGCATAGCAGTGACAGAATCTATTATTCTTTATTTTTGCCGTTCTTGCGCGGTGCCAGTAAATCTCTATGTACATGTATCGATTAATGGTGTAAAAAAGAATTCTGTTGTTTCAAGACAAATGAGGTTTTTGGCGCCTCACCTTTTACTGTTTGTATTTCATGAGAGGCGGACGCGGACTTGCTGCGTTCCGCAACTGTATTTTATATTCTCTGTGAAAGTATTGAGTGAATATGCTAATTGTTATTTTTTCCAAACAGAAAACATGTAGTTTCTTGTAACTGATATCGAACAGACAGCGTCAAGAGGACATTTTTACTGTTATGTATAAAGTATCTAACCACAATGGTCATCTATTGTAATTTAATATGGAAAGGTATGTAGCATTAAAAAACGTGTGTTAAAGATAAGTGTGCTTATTTTAGTAAATTAACCTTGATGATTCCATCTCCTTATTTACCTGTATGATAATTATTTTTGTGTTACTTCATCACCAGAAATACGATCACGCTGATGGGCCGAATGCAGCATGAGGCAGAAGGAACATTATCGTTTTCCTATTATTTCTGAACCAACTCCTTTTTTTTAATTGTGTAGTGTTGCATTTCTTTTAAAGTCTATAAATCTTCTGGTCCCTTAGTGTTGATCCGGGAATGACTACATCGCGACTATAAAAATGCACAAAAATGATAATGTTTCTTCCGAACGATTTCAAATATATATACATCAATATGCTGCTCTTATTCAGGTATTTAATGCTCAACGTATGTTATTATAATAGTGTAATCAATCCCTGATTCTGTTGCCAAGTGGCCCACCAAAATATTCACTTTTTCGACATTAAAAAAAAAGTAACAGTTCTTTTTATTTTCGTCCCCCAAGAGCAACGCTACATGCTACAGTGACAGTCTCATATAAAAATATTTCACAGGTCAAGAATTTGCTTAACAAATCTGTAGAAACAAAATGCTATTGATATAACAGTGTCCAAAAATTTTTCGTTGGCATTGTAATACATTCACGCATTTACATACATTTCATAACTCTTAAAGTACGATTCTTGGTTTCCAACAACCTTTATCACAAGTCAGAGTCCCTAACCACTACTCATTATTCCTTACCTTATTCGTCGACACTTCTTCAATATTTCATCATAACAGATACGTAGCATACTCAAATAACTCATATAGCATCAGCTTATTGATCATAAACATACCGCAACAGCATAATACACATCGTCATCGTAAAAATAACATCCAAACACCCTCAGTCAAATCTCAAAATCGTCGTAGCTTTTTGCAATAATTTCAAAACCTAAAAAAAATTATCTGCTCATTTCAGTAGTGTCATCTACCTCAAACGTACTTTAAAAATCATGATCCCATACCAAATACATCATTCCAAGCTCTCATAGTATCACAATGGTTCCCAGAAAATATGAACAGTTCACAAAGTACAGATAAAATACAATTTCGTAAGTGTGAAGTAATCCAACTCTGTAATGGCATAAACATGTGTCACTGACGCAGTAAAAAAAAAGTTTATCTCTCAGTTAAATGATCAGATAGCTGTGTAATTTATGTGTTAGAGGAATATGGTACCGATGTGTAAAGTTGTATAAGCAAATACCATATTAGCTAGGGCTCCTTGTGCTTGCCAAACACATGGTACACAAAGTAGGCGTGTACTCCCCTGAGGATTAATGTAATTATACCCTCAGGTGTTACAGATTACAGCAATGGAATGAAATGTATCACGGAAAACTTTCTTTGTAATTCAAAAATCTTGAAAAATAAATGGTTTAAGTACAAAATTAAGCACTGAAATGCGTGTCCTGTAGCGCTAAATGTGCGTCTTGCTGTAAGATAATTCTGTGGAAGTATCGTAGCTATTTTCCTCCGAAAGCTAAGTTCTGCAGAAGCCAATGTACTTACCTCATGATAAACAAAAGCGAAATGCTTTGCGTATAGATATCGTAGTTATTATGCTTATTGTCTTGATGAAGAAAGTACTGTACTGTAACGTATTATTCTGCTACGGAAAAGGCAGTCTCATTGTAGCTATACCACAAAAGTTACTACTAAAACATGTTTTACTTTCCAGAATAAAACAGAAAACTGTGCAGATATAAAACAGAAACACCGCAAAAGCAACAATGTAAATTGTGTCACATATTTCTATATTAACTGCAAGACTCTTCAGTGCTGATTGTGCACCCACACAGTCACAACAGATGGCTGCTGGCCATCTCTACAAGGACTACAGTGGGTCTGCACCTCTGGTGGCCCACCAATACCACAATCTCTACGAGGACTACAGTGGGTGTACTCTGTGATGACCTACCTACCAATATTCATCAACTTCGAATGACTCTGCTGTGGGTTTACTCTGTTGTGGCCCATTACCTGTCTGCATGTCATGAGTCAGCACTGTCTTTCCGTTGGAAGGACAACACTACTTCTTCAGAGCGTTTTTTGAGGGAAGAAGGTCGTTTACCTGCTACAGACATAATTGGAATACACCTGTCCATTGTAAGCAGTACAATGTACGTCAAGATGACCGATGAAGCTGCGTGTGAAAGAACTCTCTCCGCTGCTCAAAGAGGATTTAAATTTCGACACTCTGATGGCCATATCAGCGATGTAATAGTAGCTCCTTCAGGATTGGGTGTGAGGATCATTCGGATCTTTGAATTGCCGTTTGAGGTGCCAGAATCGATGGTTACTGAATCGCTGCGACCATATGGAACGGTACTTAGTCATACGCTTGAACGCTGGGCAAGTTTTAGTACCTATCCTGTGCTAAACGGCGTGCGACAGGTGCGGATCGTCCTTACTAAACATATCCCGTCTTATTTATACATTGGCGGGTGTCGAGCTATTGTGATCTACGATGGCCAGCCACGCACTTGTTCTGGCTGTGGTGGAGAAGGACATATCCACTCGGAGTGCATACAACGCCGCGTCGTGCAACTGCCACATGGAGACGCGTCACAGCGAGAAGTTCCCACGCAACTGCCGTTGACGTACGTGTCGGTGGCTCGCCGGGAGGTGTTGCCCAGTTCTGAGCGTGACAAGGACGTGTTTATGCAAGAGCCGACCGAATTACGGGAGCATGGAGGTGACTCGGAGAATGTGCCTACGCCCACGTCTCGTCAGTTGAGGGAGGAACCTTCCGACAACTCACATGAAGCACGCGACGTGGATGTAGAGGTCGAGACAGTGGCGCCGGCAACGGACCAACGAAGGATCGACGAACACAGTGAGGCAGCAGAGGGTAGGGCACGCAAACAGCGATCGCCGTAGCGTCGCAAAAAGCGTCGCCATAGTTCGGGTGACACGTCCCCCCCTAGCCTAGGGGACACGGAAGGTATCCTAGCCGAAGAACTGTCTGACACAGAACACGTGCCTTTAGAGGACGCTGACAGGATTCCGTCAGAAGGAGACCGGATGTCCTGCCTTTCAGATGGTCCCCCTTCATTGACACCGACTGACCCAGCGCTGCCGACGAAGGAGTCAGGGATACCAATGTCCCAGCAGCCTTGTCGAAATACATCAGAAGACGTTTCTCGGATGGATGACCACTGCGACTGGGCGGAACCAGTCGAGGACATACAGGAATTGCCACCCCCTAACGATGACCACTCACCTACAGGATGCACACCACGGAACGACAACAAAGGAGGGCAGCCCGTTGGCGGGCACCCCTCTGAGCACGAACAGTGGACTACAGCCCTTGGAGTACTCAACGACATGACACGAGCATGACAACGACAACGAACCAAGCATATATTGTGGGCACAGTGAACATTAACACCGCACGTTCGCTTGCAAAGATGGAACTTCTCTGGGACATGATTTACGCCACTGACGTTGATATTCTGCTGATGCAGGAAACATACAATGCTGCTTTTCCCGACGTGCACGGATTCAACACTTACCTAGCGCCGACTCCAGATGGAGGACGTGGCACAGCGATACTAGTCCGGGAAGGGATTCCGATGTGTGACCTCGATTACCTTCCTTCGGCTCGGGGTTTGGCTATGACCGTGAACGGCATTCGTATCGTCAACATCTATGCACCCTCCGGATCTGACAATCGACAGGCGCGTGCACGATTCTACTCGGAGGAGATTGCCCCCCTATTCCATGGGAGGTATGACCACATCTTGGTAGGGGGGGATTTTAACTATGTACTCACCCCGAAGGATCAAACTCCTAATTTCAGCTCCTGCCACGTATTGAACACGATCTGCCGGGACATGGCCCTTATGGACACGTGGGAAAAGATCCATGGGCAGCGAGAGGGCTACACGTATTTTACTAGCCACTCGGTGAGCAGGCTGGATCGGATTTATGTTTCTGACGGATTAAGAGATCACGTGTTGGCTGCTGAACGTTGGCCCACAGCTTTTACGGAACACCTTGCATGTTTATGCACGTTAACCCTCCCACGGCAGAGGGTCTGGCGGAGTCGTAGTTCCTGGAAACTCAATTCATCCTTATTGGTGGATCTCGAATGTCGCCAGCGGATCGAAGAAACATGGCAGACATGCACTCGCCGTCTGCCGCTGCACCGTACGGTTCTTTTGTGGTGGCTGCAGTGTGCAAAACCGGCGATACGAAGAGCTCTCATCACGTATGGCAAGGAAAAAGCGAAATGGCTCTGAGATACACTTGATTATTACTACATGGTGCTCCGCGACCTGTCCTCCATGGCCCCATCGCTCGAGCGTCAAGCGGAAGTCCATCGCAATCAGGCCTGCATTTTATCAATCACGAGACGTCGATTGGAGGGACTTTCGACCCGTGCTCGGTGCTTGGACAACGTCGATGGAGAACGTATTGGCATGCATCATGTGTCCAAGGGACATGCGCGTAATCGCCGATCCCTAACCACAGTCCTCCATGATGACGATGGTCGGCCCTTGACGTCACAACAGGACATTGCTGCTGAGTTTCTGGAGCATTACCGCCTCCTTTTCGTTGGGACGCCGATGGACAATCGGACAGGAGAAGAAATTTTGCGACAGATGCAAACGGAGGTGGATGGTCCGGATGCAGAGGCGCTATTGGAACCCCTAACGGAAGATGACATCCGGGGCGCACTCGCGAAGGGTGCGTTGCATAAATCCCCTGGGCCAGATGGGTTGACACTCGAATTTTACCGCGCATTTGCGGATTTAATGATGTCCCAGTTGGTATTGATGTATAATGAGTTATTGAGCCCTGACACGGACGTTCCGTCGCATTTCATGGCGGGACTGCTTATACCAATACCGAAATCGACAGCGAGTGTCAGCGCCCATCAATTTAGACCGCTCACGATGCTCAATACTGATTATAAGATCTTTGCGCGAATGTTGGCGGCAAGGCTCAAGACTGTAATATCCAAGACAATACCACCAGACCAGGCTTGTCTAGGGGTTCGGAGCAACATACATTCTATCCTCGGCGAATACCGTGACGTAATTTCCCTGACGGAAGCTTGTCGCATGCGAGCGGCGTTCGTATCGGTGGACTTTGATCGTGCCTTTGACAGGATCAACCATGATTTCCTTGACTCGACCATGCGACGCATGGCGATACCACAGGATTTTATTACCGTCCTCATGCGCCTCCTTCGCGGCGCTTCTTCGACGGTGAGAGTCAATGGCAGGGAGGTAGGAACGATTCCTGTTTGCAGCTCAGTTAGGCAAGTATGTCCCTTGTCGATGATACTGTTTACAATAGCACTCGAACCATTGATGCAGACTCTTAGACGGACTCTAACAGGCGTCCGACTCCGTGCGAGCTCCTTCACGTGTCGTGCATATGCCGACGACTTGATGATACTCGTCCGGTCGGAGAACGAAGTAAGTCAGGTGGTTACCCTTCTTACTACGTACGGAGTAGCTGCGGGAAGCAGGGTCAACATGAATAATACCAAGATCATGCACATCGGTCGAGGGCTGGACGCTCTGCACAGTCCGTTTACGACGGTGGACATCTTGAGATGCTTAGGTGTATTGTTCACCCGATCGCTACGGCAATCAGCGGCGGCGAGCTATCGACGTCTCCTCCAGAACGTCCGACTGCACATTCGCAACATTTCACTCCGAACGCACGACCTGCTCCAAAGGGTGGACTACACTAATGTTCACCTGGCCTCGCGACTGCCGCACCTGGCACAGGTACTGCCAATGCCACATGGTATTGCTGACAGATTAATGGCGGCCTATGGATATTATGTCAGCCAAGGAATGTTGTTTAAGGTCAAATACAAGACTTTAACTCTCCCACACCATGCTGGAGGACTTAACCTCACGGATGTGCGGAACAAAGCTCTAGCTCTATACCTGCGAGCGACGCTACGCACTTGAAACCAACGGCAACACGCCATCACGTCGGCCATTCTGGATGTGCTTCTTCCCACGTCCTTTGAACCACCGGTGGCGGTAGGCACAATCTCGCCCTCTTTTTCTCACGTCGCGCGATTTTTTGTTGATTTTAGCTATGTTCAGTTACAGATACCTTCTACAAGAATCCCCACTACCCGTGAGATATATCGATACTTGCGGCGTCACCATGGCAGCAATGTTGTCGAACTTAAATACCCAACACGAAACTGGCGACAGATTTGGCGAGCTGTCCATACACCTCTCCTCACCACAACAGCGCGATCGTCATGGTATACACTAATCAACCACAGGACAGTCAACCGCCAACGATTGTACGACATTCGCATGGTAGATTCCCCGCTCTGCCTTTTATGTGGCATGCAGGACACCGACGAACATTCTCTGCAGTGCGGTGAGGCAAAGGACGTTTGGCGGCTGACGCAACGCATCATGGCCCTCCTCAGACGCACCGACGAATCAACGATCACGACGGACGCTTTATTTTTCCCTGACGCTGTATTTTTCCCCTCACAAAAAACTTCGGCAATCCGATGGATTGGAGGACACGCATCGCACTACGTGCTCTCGCGGACATTGATATCAGGCATGGACTATTGGCATTATCTACTAGAACAACACGAAATCATCCGACGCCACTCCAAATATAAAACGAATTTTGCGAACATTCTAGGCAGCATGTTTCATAACCCCCCGAAGCGGTGGGGAGTCCCAGGTTTACGTTGTTTCGAGGGATAGGATGTACTCCCAGTGAAGTGACGAGGATGTCACTTCAGTCCTATATTTCTTTTCCTTCTTTTTTATATATGATATTTCTTTTGGGACATTAAAATTAAATGAAAAAAAAAAACAAAACAACTAAAAAACACATGAAGTCGCATGTTCGCGTCCACCTGTTGTTTTTTCTCGGTCAAAAAAAAAAAAAGATGGTAGAGCACTTGCCCGCGAATGGCAAGGGTCCCGAGTTCGAGTCTCGGTCAGGCACACAGTTTTAATCTGCCAGGTAGTTTCAACTTCATATAAGTTTACTCTAGTACAAATTTTTCGAGGAGGATAAGTTGTAACCTCCCCCTCACTTATCGACCTTAATGACGGTGAAAAATTAAACCGCGTGTACCTAATGGAAATTTGGGAAAAGCAATCGTCACCGAAGTTAATCTGTCGGTAAAGAGGCAGGAAAGGGTTACATCTAAATGAAAGGAAAAATGCTAATGAAACGGGTGGAAATTAATTTTGAAAAGGGGTAAAGTTAATAAAGAAAGTAAATGTGCAGCCGTTACATTAACAATTAACTAGTGGTAATTAGATATTTGAGATTTGGGGAAAATTACGGTCGCCAGTCCTAAGGACAATTACTATAGTAACTGAAAAAGAAAGGTTATTACACATATAATTAGCACTAGAAGCGTGGCAACTGAAGGTTGACACATGCAGTGCGAAAACTGAAAGTTTGTCGTAATAAATTTCGCTACACTCTGACTTAATTTAGCAAAAGAATTAATAAAACCGGAAAATCGAAAGTTAATTTAGTGACTGAAGTTAATAGTGAGCTTTCTTTCTGAAGCACATCGAAATTCAGTAAAATACGGTTAGTCTTGGACTACCTCAACAATCATTTCAAAAGCTACTTGAATCTACGCAATTTAGAAATAAGAGATTTAACTTTGAACTTGAATTAAATGATTCTGAACAATTAACAATAGTAAAATTTAGTAGTACCAAGCTGAGCTGCAGTCACAGGTAAGCTAAAATACGGTAACAAAACTCGCACTCTTAATTTGTGCTTGCGTAATCTAAATATTGTAGCCAGCTATGAATACCTTAACTGAACATTGAAACTAAAGCAGAGAAATCTAATGATGCTGGCGTTTGAATTTCAACGACACTCGGGTTCATTCCGGAAAAGGAAGGGACCCTGCTTGGTAATGCAATTGGGACAATGAGCAACAAACGTTCATGCTAAGTTGCTGTAATTTTGTGATGCAACAATTTTAAAAGTTTGAAAAGCTGAGGTCTGCTATACAGTTCTAAGACTTTACATGCTTCCAGTCTTCTTTGATGGTTGATTGAAGGTTTGAAGCCGTCGATCGAGGAAGTGGCGACAGTCACTCATTGTCGGCCGTCGCTGTTGCAGAAGCTGGATGTTGGCGCGCCTTCTTCTCGACACGGTCACCAGACGAAACGGGCTCTTGATGTGCGCCAGCTAATGCTTCCCGTCTGCGACACCGTGTCAGAAACTATCATAGCAAGTCGAGCGCAATTACATGCTGCCCAACCCCGAAAGCGCGGCAACTCACGGGAGCGTCACACAACACACCTGCTCCACTCGCTACTCCAGCCAGACCCTCTCTCTCTCAGCCCGTGCTCCACGTGGCAGAGTTAACACTACCAAAGATCCTATACACTTTTGTTCTCCACACGACCTATCGATGTATTCGTTCGATAGCATAGTTTTCCCTAGGCAAGACCCAGCGTAAAAATACAAATAATATTTACAAAACAACCAATTATACATCGACATAAATATATATATATATATATACACACAAACAGTAAAACAATTACAATATGTAAAGACACAGAAATGTCATATATCCAGGTAACAAAATTAAGGAAAACAAATTTATAGTACAATAGATGGAAATAGGAGGATATGCATTTCCGGCATTACATGTGGCCCACATTGTCTGAGGATGTTCGTGTAACCTAAACAGACTCAGAAAATGTCCCAAAAAAGAAACAGCAGAAATGCATATGCTCAAAACATCAACAAAATTTAGCATTTGTCTAATTAACCATAAACCAATTTTTAGACGATAATAATCGAGTGGAGACACTCCTAATCTTATTCCACTCTGTCATCTTGCACAAAATAAAACAGGTTGACAACATATTAAAATTCATAGAAAACATAGAAAATGGTTTAGCTATTCTAAAAATCAAAATTCCTAGCAGTATCAAGAAATGGAACACTATTCACAAAATTAATCAGAGTATATGGTCATAAAAACAGGTATATCAAAATACGAAAATTAATAATTAATGACATAGAATACACATTTTTATGTAACCTTTTCATAACTAATATTCTCGTCATGAGTGTCCACTTAAAGCTAAACAAGAAAATAATATACAGCAGATCGACAAAGACATAAATATTGACAGCAGAATTCTTTCACATCAGCTGTCCGGGAAGAAAAACAACTCCGCCTTCTGTACTCGCGAGTAGAAAGAATGCCGAAAGCGACACAAGAGCCGACAGCGGCTCGGTCTTTCCATTATTGTTGCGCCCGCCGGTGCGGCACGCTTGATCTCACTCCCCCTTGTAACGGCGTTTCCGGAACGTCCGTTTGACTGAATTCTTTCGGAAAAACTCACTCCCGAGTAATCTCAAGGAGTCCATTAATACTATCACAGTGGATAACTCAACACTGTCCATCATCACACGCATGTACTAGCCTGAAACTTAAAACAGCGTCTAAGTACATCGGCAATGACTAATAAAAACACACATTCATGAAATATTACAGAAAGTTACAAAATCATATTTACATTGCTTAATCTACTGTGACTCAGCTGAAAACTTAAACTAGCAGCTTGGATTTTTCAGATGATTACTAATCAGTTACTCTTAAATCATTTAGTCAAAATTAATTACTTATTAATTACAACTTCTTTAATGACCTCTAGGTCAGGCAAAAGCATCGTAACATGGCACATCCTTAAATCTTACACTCTATATTTACATACTGTACAAGTTACTCATTGTGTGGTATTAATCGATCCTAGGTTGGTACAATTTCAAGTCTACAATATTCCGTATACCTAATCGTTTTCCAGAGCTTGGATACTCTAAGCAATAAGAATTTGTGTGAGGTATACCAATGACTTTATATGGTCCATTATAAACAAACTTAAATTTAGAGATTTCATTGTCTATCTCGCTCGATTTCTCATGAGCTTTTACAAGTACTAAGTCTCCGATTGCAAACTTAGCAAAACGCGCTTTTGCGTCATGACGACGTATGCGAGCATCGGCTTTTAGCTTCATTACTTCTCGCAAACGATCTTTTTTCACACCAATACTAATGTCAATCCGTGGAGGGAATTTGATTATCTCTTCCAATTCACTTTCTACACTTTTGTCACTGCCGAAATTTCTCACGTTACGGCAGTTCAAATTCATTCCTACGTAAATGTCATCCGGCCAGTTAACAATGTGTATAGGCTGGTATTGCTTATGCACACCGTCTCCTGCCTCGTCAAAACTAACTACTATCGTTTTATCTTGTGACGTACATGTCAAAGTTTTGCTTTCGCAATTAATCACTGCACGGTACTTTAATAGCCAATCTAACCCGATAATTACTTCCGTAGTCAAGTCTGGCACGACGACAAACTCTTGTTCAAATCGTGCCCCACATATCTCGAAGTGGACAAAAATCTGTTTTGTGACCGGTTTACTGGCCTTCCCAGTAGCACCGATAATTTTCACTCCTGCTACTGGCATAACTACGATGCCGGGTCTGTCTTTCAGTAACTCAAATATTTTCCCAGATACAGCACTCAATTCTGCACTGGTGTCAATCAACTCGTTTAGTTGTAGGTCGTGCATATTAACAGACACTACTATCTGTCTACACTTGTCCTCGGCTGTCTCTTTATTGTCCCACAGTAAATCCTCGTCTATATCCAGGTCATTCCAGAAAAAACCATCCGGCTTTGACCCTAAATCCGGCTTATCTGGCGGCTTTTTCAGCCTCTGTTCACATACAGTTTTAATTTCAACACGTTTATCCTGAGGCTTAGTCTGTAGCTTCGCCTCCAATACCGAAACCTTTTCCTGTAACTCGTCAACTAGTGAGTGTTGCTTTGCTATCAATTCATTAATTGTCATCTTCATTGATTCCTCTTTGGTCAGATTGATCTCATCTGCCAATCTACCTGGAGAAATGTGCCCAGTAGTATCTGCAATTACTTCCTCTAGATCTGCGCAACCCACACTGCTATCGTCTGACCGTATAATGTCAGCTCTAACCTCATACACGTGGTAATCTATGTGCTTTTCTACCAATCGTGTCCGGCCATCACTAAAATTTTCGTAATCTTTCTCCTTAATACTCTCGCAATGTTTAAACTGGAGGTTTGCGTCGGATGGTTCGGCTACTTCTACCACTACGACTTTCGGTAAGGTCGGCCGGTTAGGGCCAGAACTTTCCGTTACTACTTCAACATCTAACTCCTGCGGGACGAAACACGACGAATCTTGCTCGTGCTCCCCATTAACATCAACTATTTCTAGTAAAGTCTGCCGGTTAGGGCCAGTACTTTCTATCATTTCACAAACACTATCTTCCTGCGGGACGAGACGCGAAAAATCCTGCACGCGCTCCCCATAAACACTTCTCCCATACAGGCCCCTATAATCTCTTAGTTCGTCGTATAAGCGACCGAACTGCCTTAACCAGACCTCATCCCTCTCTGCATCCCCTCGCTCGATGACGGACGTTATATCCGACATCTGATCTTCTCTCAACACTTGTGAATCATTATTAAACTTAATCTCCAGTTCCGCTGTGGGTATTACAGTTGCCACTTTATAATCGATTTCCGGAATACTACTTAAATTGTTCTCACTGACAGTGAATGTATTTTCTACTGCCGTGTATACAGCTGATCTACTACTTGTGGGCGCACTACTTTCTCTTAACACTGGCACACTCTCCCGCCGTTGATTATTCCATACGGAATATTCATAACGGCGACACCTGGGTTTTCTCTTGTTATTGGGCCTCCAAAATTTCTCCACGCCCGGTCGGCCCCTCACCGGCGCGGCTAATGGTTTCCCTGTCTCGTCCCAGCAGATACGCTCCCCGGATGCTGCTGAGGCGGCTGATCACACCCTCTGGCGTTATTATTATTCTGCGAAGCCCGTATCACGCTAGTATGATACTGGTTTCCCTCATTCCTGTTATTATTTGCATTGTACCGATAGTCATTACAGCCCGAACCACTATTGTTATTGCTGCCATGGTTGCAGTATGCATTACTCCCATGGTTATCGTTGTTGTGGTTCCTGTTGTTACCACGGCGTCTACCACTGTCGCGATTATTGCGCCAATTGTCCTCGTCCTCAACTCTTTCCAGGAAATCATTGATTGTCTTGTAGTTGCTTCCTACGTAGCGTTTTGTATCATCTGGAAGCTTCTTGTAGAGTTCCCAGACTATTTCGGATTCCGTGCGGCGATCACGCAAATATTCCAACTTGCTGATCCAGCCCTCACAAAACTCCTTCATCGAGCCGCGCGAACTCGCATCGAAAGGCCTCGATACGACAAATTCGCGCCAGACACTTTGCTGTTTTTCCTCTGACCAGTATTCAGCCAGAAACAAATTTTTAAATTCGTCAAAAGTCAGGTTCGTAAGCCCCAACGCTTGGCATCACCAGCCAGCACATCAATAACCGCATTAATTTTTCTCTCATTAGTCCATGATCTGGGTAAAACTCTTTCACAATTCTTAATGAAATCCATCGCGTGTATACCGCCTTTTATCAAGGAGTCGAACCGCTCCTCTTTCGTCAACAATTCCGAACTATGTGCACAGATTGGCACATAGCTCTCTTTTTTGTCAAGTTTCTTTTCTAATTCCGACACTCTCGTAATTACTTGGCAAGTGGTTGTCGCAAGCGTTTCTACTTCCCCTTTTTTCTCTTCGCAGGTATTAGCCTGCTTCGTCACTTTGGTATCTACTTCGGATACTAAAGCCTTTAAAGTTTCCACCTTCTTTTGATCCTCTTTTTTCACTAATTGAATTTGTTCCGTCACCTTATTCTCGATGATCGGAGCAACTGCTTCTCCTACACTTTTCTCGATTCTGCTAATTTCGGAATAAAAACGAGTATTTATGCTCGCAATTTCCGCCTGAACGCCTATCATTTCCTGTTTAAGATTACCGATTTCGGTATTAATTACAACAATATCTTCTTTGATTTTATCAACTTTTGTGTTAACAACTCCAACATTGTTGTTAACAACGTTAATAGCTTTGTTCTGATTGTCTAGCATCCGTTCAATTTTTTCAGACTGAGCTTCTTGCTTGGCAGCCTTAGCTTCTTGCTTGGCAGCCTGAGCTTCTTGCTTGGCAGCCTGATCTTCTAGCTTGGCAGCCTGAGCTTCTTGCTTGGCAGCCTGGTCTTCTTGCTTGGCAGACAGAGCTTTAATTTCTGCCGATTGACTCTTGATTTCGTTAATCAAAACATTCAATAAATCAGTTAAATTCCCGGAAACTACCGGTTTTACTTCCGTAGCGGCTTCCTCTTTAAATGTCCCCCCGTATTCGTCATCAAGGGATTCAGATTTTGATTTTCACTTCCGAATACGAAACATTTTCTAAAGTTTGGAATTCCATTTCTGCTCTTTGTTGCGTTTCGGCGGTCGCGTCTTTCATGCTAGCCGCCTGCCCCTGAACAATGGGTACTGCGGTGCGCGTTTCCCACTGTTCGACCGATTGTTCCGTATTCAAGTCTACCAAATTTTGGCAATTGTTGCCTTCACTCATTTTAATAATTTTCAGTATAAATGCCAAATCTCAAATCTACACACCTGGAAATTGAAATAAGAACACCGTGAATTCATTGTCCCAGGAAGGGGAAACTTTATTGACACATTCCTGGGGTCAGATACATCACATGATCACACTGACAGAACCACAGGCACATAGACACAGGCAACAGAGCATGCACAATGTCGGCACTAGTACAGTGTATATCCACCTTTCGCAGCAATGCAGGCTGCTATTCTCCCATGGAGACGATCGTAGAGATGCTGGATGTAGTCCTTTGGAACGGCTTGCCATGCCATTTCCACCTGGCGCCTCAGTTGGACCAGCGTTCGTGCTGGACGTGCAGACCGCGTGAGACGACGCTTCATCCAGTCCCAAACATGCTCAATGGGGGACAGATCCGGAGATCTTGCTGGCCAGGGTAGTTGACTTACACCTTCTAGAGCACGTTGGGTGGCACGGGATACATGCGGACGTGCATTGTCCTGTTGGAACAGCAAGTTCCCTTGCCGGTCTAGAAATGGTAGAACGATGGGTTCGATGACGGTTTGGATGTACCGTGCACTATTCAGTGTCCCCTCGACGATCACCAGTGGTGTACGGCCAGTGTAGGAGATCGCTCCCCACACCATGATGCCGGGTGTTGGTCCTGTGTGCCTCGGTCGTATGCGCTCACCTGCACGGCGCCAAACACGCATACGACCATCATTGGCACCAAGGCAGAAGCGAAGACGACACGTCTCCATTCGTCCCTCCATTCACGCCTGTCGCGACACCACTGGAGGCGGGCTGCACGATGTTGGGGCGTGAGCGGAAGACGGCCTAACGGTGTGCGGGACCGTAGCCCAGCTTCATGGAGACGGTTGCGAATGGTCCTCGCCGATACCCCAGGAGCAACAATGTCCCTAATTTGCTGGGAAGTGGCGGTGCGGTCCCCTACGGCACTGCGTAGGATCCTACGGTCTTGGCGTGCATCCGTGCGTTGCTGCGGTCCGGTCCCAGGTCGACGGGCACGTGCACCTTCCGCCGACCACTGGCGACAACATCGATGTACTGTGGAGACCTCACGCCCCACGTGTTGAGCAATTCGGCGGTACGTCCACCCGGCCTCCCGCATGCCCACTATACGCCCTCGCTCAAAGTCCGTCAACTGCATATACGGTTCACGTCCACGCTGTCGCGGCATGCTACCAGTGTTAAAGACTGCGATGGAGCTCCGTATGCCACGGCAAACTGGCTGACACTGACGGCGGCGGTGCACAAATGCTGCGCAGCTAGCGCCATTCGACGGCCAACACCGCGGTTCCTGGTGTGTCCGCTGTGCCGTGCGTGTGATCATTGCTTGTACAGCCCTCTCGCAGTGTCCGGAGCAAGTATGGTGGGTCTGACACACCGGTGTCAATGTGTTCTTTTTTCCATTTCCAGGAGTGTAATTAGGATTCCTCACACTAATATTCTCGCTGACGTATCGACCATTTCGTAACCAGTACTTTGTTACGAGATTTGCACAATGCAAAATTCGTGTCCAGAACAACCTCAAATTTGAAGATTGTCCTGTCACGGTCGCCACATGTAACCTCCCCCTCACTTATAGACCTTAATGACAGTGAAAAATTATACCGCGTGTACCTAATGGAAATTTGGGAAAAGCAATCGTCACCGAAGTTAATCTGTCGGTAAAGAGGCAGGAAAGGGTTACATCTAAATGAAAGGAAAAATGCTAATGAAACTGGTGGAAATTAATTTTGAAAAGGGGTAAAGTTAATAAAGAAAGTAAATGTGCGGCCGTTACATTAACAATTAACTAGCGGTAATTAGATATTTGAGATTTGGGGATAATTATGGTCGCCAGTCCTAAGGACAATTACTATAGTAACTGAAAAAGAAAGGTTATTACACATATAATTAGCACTAGAAGCGTGGCAACTGAAGGTTGACACGTGCAGTGTGAAAACTGAAAGTTTGTCGTAATAAATTTCGCTACACTCTGACTTAATTTAGCAAAAGAATTAATAAAACCGGAAAATCGAAAGTTAATTTAGTGACTGAAGTTAATAGTGAGCTTTCTTTCTGAAGCACATCGAAATTCAGTAAAATACGGTTAGTCTTGGACTACCTCAACAATCATTTCAAAAGCTACTTGAATCTACGCAATTTAGAAATAAGAGATTTAACTTTGAACTTGAATTAAATGATTCTGAACAATTAACAATAGTAAAATTTAGTAGTACCAAGCTGAGCTGCAGTCACAGGTAAGCTAAAATACGGTAACAAAACTCGCACTCTTAATTTGTGCTTGCGTAATCTAAATATTGTAGCCAGCTATGAATACCTTAACTGAACATTGAAACTAAAGCAGAGAAATCTAATGATGCTGGCGTTTGAATTTCAACGACACTCGGGTTCATTCCAGAAAAGGAAGGGACCCTGCTTGGTAATGCAATTGGGACAATGAGCAACAAAGGTTCTTGCTGAGTTGCTGTAATTTTGTGATGCAACAATTTTAAAAGTTTGAAAAGCTGAGGTCTGCCATACAGTTCTAAAACTTTACATGCTTCCAGTCTTCTTTGATGGTTGATTGAAGGTTTGAAGCCGTCGATCGAGGAAGTGGCGACAGTCACTCATTGTCGGCCGTCGCTGTTGCAGAAGCTGGATGTTGGCGCGCCTCCTTCTCGACACGGTCACCAGACGAAACGGGCTCTTGATGTGCGCCAGCTAATGCTTCCCGTCCGCGACACCGTGTCAGAAACTATCATAGAAAGTCGAGCGCAATTACATGCTGCCCAACCCCGAAAGCGCGGCAACTCACGGGAGCGTCACACAACACACCTGCTCCACTCGCTACTCCAGCCAGACCCTCTCTCTCTCAGCCCGCGCTCCACGCGGCAGAGTTAACACTACCAAAGGTCCTACACACTTTTGTTCTCCACACGACCTATCGATGTATTCGTTCGATAGCATAGTTTTCCCTAGGCAAGACCCAGCGTAAAAATACAAATAATATTTACAAAACAACCAATTATACATCGACATAAATGCATAAATATATATATATACAAACAGTAAAACAATTACAATATGTTAAGACACAGAAATGTCATACATCCAGGTAACAAAATTAAGGAAAACAAATTTATTGTACAATAGATGGAAATAGGAGGATATGCATTTCCGGCGTTACAAAGTGCTTACCAGATGTAAAACTTTCACTGCGTCGCTCGTCGCTAGTGCTGGAACACCAATCTCATATACATTTGCCACACTACAAGAACCAAATAAAGCCGAGCACATTGCAGACACTAGGACCTATAACTAGTTTCATAAGTTATCTCCGGAACGGTCCCGTCAGTGGGAAGTAAACGGCAGCTGCTTTGCTGAACGTGCAATCCATTCGTGGAACTGAGCGAAGCTAGCACTGCGACACTACGTACTCCACTAAGCTTGGCAGAATCCAGCCGGCAAATACAACCGCCCGTCCTCTCAGGACATCACGCACAGCTGCTCCGCTTGCGGCTGGCTGCGCTGTGGCGAGGTTCAGGCAGTATATTGTTTACTAACCGAGAGCTTTTAAAGAAAAAGTGTCGACTTTATAAATGAGTGACAATGAATCTAGAATTACAATAATCTTTCGGACAAAACTGTCCGGAGTTCGGCGGTGAATTGTATGTATATCGCTGGCCAACACTTGAGGCTCCAACAAACGAGAGACATTGTTAGCCGTAGGACGTAACGACGGCCGTATGGTAATATGGGACTTTTTGACTCGTGGAATAGTGAAAGTAAAAAGTGTCCATGTCTGTCCAGTTTGTTCCTTAAGTTCGTCACGGAATGGACATAAGCTGCTTAACGCTTCAGCAGACAATGATGCTTGCACCTGGGATGTTCTCTCAGGAGAATGTGACCAGAAGTACCGTTTTCTGTCACTATTCCTCAAGGTGCAATTCAGTCCACGTAATGAAAAAGTGTTCTTTGTGTGCCTCATGAGACGTGCAGCAGTACTTGATACTACAGATGGCTCTCATCGGAGATTCTCACATAAATATGGTGGCATCTTTTGACCGTCGTGGTCAACATGTGTGTACTGACAATGCACGTGGAAAGGTTCTGGTTCTTTCAACACCAGGACTGGAACTTAAACCTTCATTGAAGGTCGCTCAGGGTACAGCCATTGAGACTGCTGTTAAAAGTACTGAATTTACTTGACGTAGAGATTGTTTCCTGGTGATCACTGCCGATCGTGTCATCAGAGATCATGGACACCAAGGAAGTTTTTGAATGCGGGATAGATGGCGAATCAGCACTCATTCAGAAATTACAGGATCTGGTCAACAAAACCATGTAGAAAAAAATGTAGTTTCTGTGGCGTTGGGGTGTACATCTGCGCTGGTTCTGACGTCAACAAGCATTGTATGTGTATGCGAGATAAGCGTAGGAAATCTTGTGAAAATACTTCGTGATACTAAGGGAGAATTGCTACTAGATGTTGTGTGGCATTCAGTGCGTCCAGTCATTGCCTCGATATCAAGTGTTGTTGGTCTCTGCTTGGGCTCAGAACCAAGTAGAAAAATGGTCAGCGTTTGCTCCAGACTTCAAGGAATTTGATGAAAATGTCGAGTATGAAGATCGTGATTCTGAATTTGATCTCATAGATGAAGAGAAATTTGTTGAACGTGTTCCAGAGAAAAAAGAAAACAATCTCGAAAAATTCATCCACTTCTCAGTAATCGTGTCAAGGAAAGCAATTGGTTGAGCCAGACTGGAAGACAAGAATCGAACAAAATGAAATTGTGATGTTAAGGACGGTGAGCATTGTTTCCATAAACTTCCAGGTCATTGTCAACAAAATTTTTGCCCTGTGACCAAGCTGTGTGACGAGAACAGATGTAACAGTTGTTTTGCGGTCTCGCGGGGAAACAGTGAAAATGGCAGTCTTCGAGGCTGGAGAAGAAGATAGATGTCATGTGAAATCAGTGTGTTGAATTTTGCTCCAGGTAAGTTAGCATTATAGTATTATCATTTGTATACGCATGTTATATTGAGTATTCAAATGTTTTATCCGTCACTTTTCATCACACTCAACGTATAAAGATGTGGTTATAGTTACAGATGCATTTCAGTTACTAAACCCTACTCAGTCATATTAGACCCTTCGGTGAATGACTATCGGTACATCCAATGTTTTTTGACAGTTGTATGTTTTGTTATTTTTTTGTAACAGGTAACCAGAAGAAAGAAAGCAGCATATTGAAACCTTAGTAGCAACAGTCTTGATGTATACAGGGTGTTACAAAAAGGTACGGCCAAACTTTCAGGAAACATTCCTCACACACAAATAAAGAAAAAAAATGTTATGTGGACATGTGTTCGGAAACGCTTACTTTTCATGTTAGAGCTCATTTTAGTTTCGTCAGTATGTACTGTACTTCCTCGATTCACCGCCATGATTTCATACGGGATACTCTACCTGTGCTGCTAGAACATGTGCCTTTACAAGTACAACACAACATGTGGTTCATGCACGATGGAGCTCCTGCATATTTCAGTCGAAGTGTTCGTACGCTTCTCAACAAGAGATTCGGTGACCGATTGATTTATGGAGGCGGACCAATTCCATGGCGCCGGCCGGAGTGGCCATGTGGTTCTGGGCGCTACAGTCTGGAGCCGAGCGACCGCTACGGTCGCAGGTTCGAATCCTGCCTCGGGCATGGATGTATGTGATGTCCTTAGGTTAATTAGGTTTAATTATTTCTAAGTTCTAGGGGACTGATGACCTCAGAAGTTAAGTCGCATAGTGCTCAGAGCCATTTTGAACCAATTCCATGGCCTCCACGCTCTCCTGACCTCAACCCTCTTGACTTTCATTTATGGGGGCATTTGAAAGCTCTTGTCTACGCAACCCCGGTACCAAATGTAGAGACTCTTCGTGCTCGTATTGTGGACGGCTGTGATACAATACGCCATTCTGCAGGGCTGCATCAGCGCATCAGGGATTCCATGCGACGGAGGGTGGATGCATGTATCCTCGCTAACGGAAGACATTTTGAACATTTCCTGTAACAAAGTGTTTGAAGTCACGCTGGTACGTTCTGTTGGTGTGTGTTTCCATTCCATGATTAATATGATTTAAAGAGAAGTAATAAAATGAGCTCTAACATGGATAGTAAGCGTTTCCGGACACATGTCCACGTAACATATTTTCTTTCTTTGTGGGTGAGGAATGTTTCCTGAAAGTTTAGCCGTACCTTTTTGTAACACCCTGTATATACTGTGTATTCCATTATACTTTACTGCTGTATATAAAAAGAGAAGTCTCCATTGTTAGCTACAATAAAGTAAAAAATGGCTCCGATGTGTGTCTCTGTCTTCTTCCACTGTCTGTCTCCTCTCTAGAGTCACCGTGGGCGCCTTTCTTGACTAGGCGCGCCAGAGTTTCTCTGACATACGAACTGCGATTTAGGGCGAGATATCGAAACCCAATCGATGCTGGAGCAAAGTAGACCGCGCCACGAGCAAAGAATGTTAATGATTTTTCCTTCGACGGTCATAAATGATATATTTTTAGAATGAAACCGCTGCCGTCAGTTTGTAACGCCGGAAATGCATTTCTCCTATTTCCATCTATTGTACTATAAATCTTTTTCCTTGTTTTGTTACCTCAAGATATGACATTTCTGTGTCTTTATATATTGTAATTGTTTTACTATTTGTATATATATTTATACATTTATGTCAATGTATAATTGGTTTGTTTTGTAAATATTATTTGTATTTTTACGCTGGGTCTGGCCTAGGGAAAACTATGCTATCGAACGATTACATCCATAGGTCGTGTGAAGAACGAAAGTGTTTAGGATCTTTGGTAGTGTAACTCTGCTGCGTGGAGCGCGGGCAGAGCAGGGGAGTCTGGCTGGGGTGGTGCAGTGGAGCAGGTATGTTGTGTGAAGCTCCCGCGAGTTGCCACGCTTTCGGGGTTTGGCAGCATGTAATTGTGCTCGGCTTGCGATGATAGTTTCTGACATGGTGTCGCGGATGGGAAGCATTAGCTGGCGCACATCAGGAGCCCGTTTCGTCTGGTGACTGACCGTGTCGAGAAGAAGGCATGCCAACATCCAGCTTCTGCAACAGCGACGGCCGACAATGAGTGACTGTCGCCACTTCCTCTTTCGACTGCTTCAAACCTTCAATCAACCATCAAGGAAGACTGGAAACACGTAAAGTTTTAGAACTGTATGGCAGACCTCAGCTTTTCAAACTTTTAAAATTGTTGCATCACAAAATTACAGCAACTTAGCATGAACGTTTGTTGCTCATTGTCCCAACTGCATTACCAAGCAGGGTCCCTTCCTTTTCCGGAATGGACCCGAGTGTCATTGAAATTCAAACGCCAGCATCATTAGATTTCTCTGCTTTAGTTTCAATGTTCAGTTAAGTTATTCATAGCTGGCTACAATATTTAGATTACGCAAGCACAAATTAAGAGTGCGAGTTTTGTTACCGTATTTTAGCTTACCTGTGACTGCAGCTCAGCTTGGTACGTACTAAATTTTACTATTGTTAATTGTTCAGAATCATTTAATTCAAGTTCAAAGTTAAATCTCTTATTTCTAAATTGCGTAGATTCAAGTAGCTTTTGAAATGATTGTTGAGGTAGTCCAAGACTAACCGTATTTTACTGAATTTCGATGTGCTTCAGAAAGAAAGCTCACTATTAACTTCAGTCACTAAATTAACTTTCGATTTTCCGGTTTTATTAATTCTTTTGCTAAATTAAGTCAGAGTGCAGCGAAATTTATTACTTTTGACAAACTTTCAGTTTTCACACTACACGTGTCAACCTTCAGTTGCCACGCTTCTAGTGCTAATTATATGTGTAATAACCTTTCCTTTTCAGTTACTATAGTAATTGTCCTTAGGACTGACAACCGTCATTTACTCCAAATCTCAAATATCTCATTACCGCTAGTTAACTGTCAACGCAACGGCCGCACATTTACTTTCTTTATTAACTTTACCCCTTTTCAAAATTAATTTCCACCAGTTTCATTAGCATTTTTCCTTTCATTTAGATGTAACCCTTTCCTGCCTCTTTACCGACAAATTAACTTCGGTGACGATTGCTTTTCCCAAATTTCCATTAGGTACACGCGGTTTAATTTTTCAAAGTCATTAGGGTCGATAAGTGAGGGGGAGGTTACAAGTTGACTGTAAGATTTTATTATTGATTTATTTCACTATCGCAATTTCGGTTGTAGAACAATTTTAAAGTGCAAAGGTGAAGAAAAGTTGAAAGTTGCCTGTTCATTCGGCACTTTTGACTTTTAGTAGATTGCAACAGTTATCTTTGCAATAATTTACGCATACCTGCTATATTCCGCTTCGATAGATCAATGTAACCCCGTTGAGCAACCTCTTTGCATGGTCAATGAGGCGATTTCGTATCCGTAAGGAGTCAGCCTGTCCTTCGACCAGTGGGAAGTCTTCGATGGTTAGAAGGCACGAGTACGCCTTTGTTTGGGGTAAGATTCATTATTACGAGGATTGCCCAGAAAGTAATGCACTGCATTTTTTTTTCTCACCCGAAAACAACGCTACGGATCCTAAACGTTACGTACGTATTATCTGAAGTCTCCTGAGTGAGCGCGCCCAATTTCCGTCACCTCCGACAGATAGCGTAGTTGCAGGACAGTTTCAAAATGGCGTCTGTAGATCATGTACGTTACAAGCAACGTGCCGTCGTTAAATTTCTCACTGCAGAGAAAGAAGCTGTGGGGGATATTCACAAGCGCTGTTGCAAAGTCTGTGGAGCATCTGCTGTCGACAGAAGTACACTTAGTCGCTGGGCACGGAGGGTGAAGTCATCAGAAGATGGTTCGGCGTAGCTCCACGATCTGCAGCGGTCGGGGAGACCATCCACGGCTGTTACACCTGACACACCTGACCTAGCCCCCTCGGACTTCCAATTGTTTGGGGCATTAAAGGATGCCATTCGTGGAAGACATTTTGAGGACGATGCGGAGGTGATTCACATAGAGAAGCACTGGCTCCACCAGCAAGACAAGGATTGGTACCGACAGGGCATACACGCCCTTGTTTAGCGCTGGAGGATGGACGTAGAGCGGGGTGGAGATTACGTGGAATTACGTGGAAAAATAAGGTATGAAGATAAAACACCATTCTTTGTCATCACGTGCAATAGACAGTTGTGGAAGAAAAAATGCGGTGCATTACTTTCTGGGCAACCCCCGTACCTGTCCTGCGCTCTGACGTCTAGGAGTCCTGTTCTGTGTCCCGCCTTGGGAGGGAGACACCGTAGTGTAGATTGTACAGTGATGAAAGAATAGTGCGAAATCATTTCAATTATTTGTCACGGTGAAGCTCAGGTAAAGTGATTAGGTTGTTTCTGCATTGATTGTTCATGACCTCTCCTCAACTGGTAATGTGTCAGTATTATTTCACAGAGAGAGCTAGGTGGGGCAGTGGTCAGCACACTAGACTCGCGTTCGGGAGGACGACGGTTCAAATCTTCGTCCGGCCATCCTGATTTACGTTTTCCGTGATTTCGCTAAATCATTTCAGGCAGGTGCCGGGATGGTTCCTTTCCTACTGCAAGCTTATGCTCCGTCTCTAATGACTTCGTTATCGACGGTACGTTAAACACTAATTTTCTTCTCCTCCTTATTCTGAGTGGGAAAATGGAAATTTGTATTGTTCACTAACTAAATTGACTAGAACCCGATTATAGCGACGTATATATTCTCTTTTCAATCAGTCGTGGTGTAGATTCAAAGTTATCATCCCGTCGTTAATTATGAAACAGTCATTTTTTGTTTAAAGTCGTGTACTGGGAACGTAGTATTCCCAATACTCTTTGTGAAACTGAATTGTGTATCTGCTGCTTTTAGGATCTATGTTGACTTGTAAATCAGTTACCTGTAACAATATAAATGCTTATTAACCTATTGATTCTGGAATTATTCGATCTAAACCAAATCATTATTGTTAGTTCTGCGTAATATAGTGTCATGGTGCATGGCAGCCGTCTTGTTATACATCGTGGATTTTTCTCACGCCCCATGAATATTGTAGCATACCGAAAACCACACATTGAGTCGCAGCCATAAAACAGTAGCAGTAGTCACAAATAGGTTTACTTTGCATGCCGTCAGATTATATATGCAAACAAGGTAGGTCGATAGGCACTATTTCGATGAGTGCTGATTGTTAAATATTGTGCCGAGTAGTTTCGCACATTACAGTGACGTTAGGTGGGAAACAGACGTATTGTCTGTTGATTCTGATGGTTTAGTTATGTTTTGTATTTAGAGCCAATGATGACGAAATTGAGGGAGTATCCTCATTCAAGCTATAAGAAGAAAGCTAACACTTGTTCTAGATCACTTTTTTGACAAGCACGTTTTCTGTTGCGCTAGATTATGCAAGTGTGTATGTGTGTTACTATTTCTATTAATCATTTGGACCGGACTGAATTTCAAAATTAATTCTGAGGCATTGTTTAATGTTTAGAACTTTACTATCACTACTTGTGGAAGTAGTCCACTGTTCTTCAATACGTGTACACTTTACAGTTTTTATGACCCTGATAGGATATTATCCTGACTGGATATTTCTTTCCTGTGAATCTTTTGATTCACTGTTGTTACAAATCATTGTATTTAACGGTTCTTATATCAGTGTAGTACAAGCTTACAATTTTGGCGAACCTGCGTCCATGGACATTTCCTGAAATTTTCTGAGAATGGTCACCATCACTGTACACTTTGCTTCATGTTCAAGGTTGTTAGCGTAAACTTCATACGTTTGTATTATCATCACAGTGTCTCTCTTTGTTGTGGGTTTCTGGTTGTTTTTCAACTACAGCTATTTCATTTAATTGCATTGTTTATCAATTGTTTGACTAATTTTTCCACTTGATGGTACTGATACTTGTGATGACAATACGTATCTTCACGTTTACATTTATGTGTTGCAAGCAACTAACTATCAATGATTGTCATACACTGAATTCAAATTGAAAGCTATGTCTTAAAGGGAGCTTAGAGTGTTAGAATATTCTGTGTGATAGATTATCTATATTCTAACACTAATTGCTTTGTGGCAGCTTAAATGTTGTTCTGAGAAGAATATTTAGTGAAGGTAACAGTATTAAGTTTTCTTTTCTACTGTAGGGTATGAAGATTGAGTGGACAGGTTATGATGTGTTGAAGAAGTACTGTGCAGCGCAACTAATTTTCAAATACGATTTAGAAAAAGAGTGCAGGCTGTGTGTGATCATTTATTGATATTATACTGAGTATCGAGGCAATCTAGTGCGGAGAATTGGTGAAATACTTTGGAGTTAGAGTGCCGTTAAGATACTTGTTCAAACTGATATGTACAATGGAGGCTCGCCTTTCATTTGAAAATACACAGTAATATAGCGTTGAAAGAGTAGCAGATTACTACCAAATGACTGCAGAATGAAATTATGCAACTTTCGCATTGAATGTCTTCATGTCTATGTGATAAAATGTTGCGAATTGTGGGAACAATAATTTTGTACTTTGCAGATAGGAGTTTCTCGCAGTGTTGAATTTACCATTAATGTATCTTGATGCACGTGACGTATATTTTCAAACGTGAATGTTTCTTCATCATAAACGTATTTTGTTGATGGAGGAAAATCATCGAATTTGTTTATTTTGTTCAGTGTCGCAAGCCCACTCGTGGGTGATATATTTTGTATGTTCTAATACTAATAGTTTTGTGGCATCTTAAATGGTGTTCTGGGAAGAATATTCAGTGAAGGTAACGGAATTACGTTTTCTGCTCCACTTTGTGGTATGAAGATTGTGTAAGTTGAATCGTGAGTAGAAACCTGTTGATTTTCTGCAGAAATTATTAGTGCTATCAGATGGTATAATGATTCTTGGAGAATTAATTCTTGTAATTTGAGGTACAGATCTGTGAGAAAATCCTCTCGCTCCCCCCCTCTCCTAAATGTTTCTTCTCATGCACATTTTCAAAAGATAAATGGTGTTAAAATGATTCAGTATAATGTAGTTTATCCAAGTTATTTATTGGGCTTGGAGGAAGGTACGTGAGCAATAGAAAATTTTCTGAGTGAAACAAGTGTTGAATTTACTGGGGACAGAATAAGGCGATCAGGAGGTTTGCAGTCATTCAGGCGGTACTTTAGATCCATATTCGCAGAGTTCTTTTAAATATTTGATGTCTTTAATGGTATTACATTGTAACCTCCCCACAAAGAAAAATGAAAATGAGCCAAGTGTACAATTATTAAATTAAATGAATTTTTAAATATTGTAACCTCTGAACAAAATTGATTTTAATGTAACCTCTGAACAAAATTCTGTCATGCCTCGCCCATCGCTGGCAATGTATACATCTTACAACATGCAGGATGTTACAAAAAGGTACGGCCAAACTTTCAGGAAACCTCACACACAAAGAAAGAAAATATGTTATGTGGACATGTCCGGAAACGCCTACTTTCCATGTTAGAGCTCATTTTATTACTTCTCTTCAAATCACATTAATCATGGAATGGAAGCACACAGCAAGAGAACGTACCAGCGTGACTTCAAACAATTTGTTACAGGAAATGTTCAAAATGTCCTCCGTTAGCGAGGATACATGCATCCACCCTCTGTCGCATGGAATCCCTGATGCGCTGATGCAGCCCTGGAGAATGGCGTATTGTATCACAGCCGTCCACAATACGAGCACGAAGAGTCTCCACATTTGGTACCGGGGTTGCGTAGACAAGAGCTTTCACATGCCCCCATAACTGAAAGTCAAGAGGGTTCAGCGTGGAGGCCACGGAATTGGTCCGCCTCTACCAATCCGTCGGTCACCGAATCTGTTGTTGAGAAGCGTACGAACACTTATACCGAAATGTGCAGGAGCTCCATCGTGCATGAACCACATGTTGTGTCGTACTTGTAAAGGCACATGTTCTAGCAGCACAGGTAGAGTATCCCGTATGAAATCATGGTAACGCGCTCCATTGAGCGTACGTGGAAGAACATGGGGCCCGATCAAGACATCACCAACAATGCCTGCCCAAACGTTCACAGAAAATCTGTGTTGACGACGTGATTGCACAATTGCGTGCGGATTCTCATCAGCCCACACATGTTGATTGTGAAAATTTACCATTTGACCACGTTGGAATTAAGGCTCATCCGTAAAGAGAACATTTGCACTGAAATGAGGAATGATACATTGTTGGATGAACCATTCGCAGAAGTGTACCCGTGGAGGCCAATCAGCTGCTGATAGTGCCTGCACACGCTGTACATGGTACGGAAACAACTGGTTCGCCCGTAGCACTCTCTATACAGTGACGTGGTCAACGTTACCTTGTACAGCAGCAACTTCTCTGACGCTGACATTAGGGTTATAGTCAACTGCACGAAGAATTGCCTCGTCCATTGCAGGTGTCCTCGTCGTTCTAGGTCTTCCCCAGTCGCGAGTCATAGGCTGGAATGTTCCGTGCTCCCTAAGACGCCGATCAATTGCTTCGAACGTCTTCCTGTCGGGACACCTTCGTTCTGGAAATCTGTTTCGATACAAACATACCGCGCCACGGCTATTGCCCCGTGCTGATCCATACATCAAATGGGCATCTATCAACTCCGCATTTGTAAACATTGCACTGACTGCAAAACCACGTTCGTGATGAACACTAACCTGTTGATGCTACGTACTGATGTGCTTGATGCTAGTACTGTACAGCAATGAGTCGCATGTCAACACAAGCACCGAAGTCAACATTACCTTCTTTCAATTGGGCCAACTGGCGGTGAATCGAGGAAGTGCAGTACATACTGACGAAAGTAAAATGAGCTCTAACATGGAAATTAAGCGTTTCCGGACACATGTCCACATAACATCTTTCCTTTATTTGTGTGTGAGGAATGCTTCCTGAAAGTTTGGCCATACCTTTTTGTAACACCCTGTATATATGTATATATCCATTCTTTGACTGAATTTCTTGTTTTAGAGCTGAGAAGGAAGTCTGACCAGTAGTACTCGTCATATTGATAAGCAGGCACTATGTAAAGAGATGTTGGAGGTTTAGTAGCTGATTTCCCGATTGAACCATGGACCTTGCCGTTGGTGGGGAGGCTTGCGTGACTCAGCGTTACAGATAGCCGTACCGTAGATGCAACCGCAACGGAACGGTATCTGTTGAGAGACCAGACAAACATGTGATTCCTGAAGAGGGGCAGCAGATTTTTCAGTAGTTGCAGGGGCAACAGTCTGGATGATTGACTGATCTGGCCTTGCAACACTAACCAAAACGGCCTTGCTGTGCTGGTACTGAGAACGGCTGAAAGCAAGGGGAAACTAGAGCCGTAATTTTTCCCGAGGGCATGCAGCTTTACTGTATGGTTAAATCATGATGGCGTCCTCTTGGGTAAAATATTCCGGAGGTAAAATAGTCCCCCATTCGGATCTCCGGCCGGGGACTACTCAGGAGGACGTCGTTATCAGGAGAAAGAAAACTGACGTTCTACGGGTCGGAGCGTGGAATGTCAGGTTCCTTAATCGGGAAGGTAGGTTACAAAATTTAAAAAGGGAAATGGATAGATTAAAGTTTGATATAGTGGGAATTAGTGAAGGTCGGTTGCAGGAGCAACAAGACCTCTTGCCAGGTAAATACAGGGTTATAAATACAAAATCAAGTAGGGCTAATACAGGAGTAGGTTTAGTAATGAATAAAAAAAAATAGGAGCGCGGATAAGCTACTACGAACAGCAAAGGGAACGCAATATTTGTTGCCAAGATAGACACGAAGCTCACGCCTACCACAGTAGTACAAGTTTACATGCCAATTAGCTCCGCATATTACGAAGAGATAGAAGAAATGTATGATGAGATAAAAGAAATTATTCACATAGTGAAGGGAGACGAAAATTTAATAGTCATGGGGGACTGGAGTTCGGCAGTAGGAAAAGGAGGAGTAGGAAAAGTAGTAGGTGAATATGGAATGGGGATAAGGAATGAAAGAGGAAGCTTCCTGGCAGAATTTTGCACTGAGCATAACTTAATCATAGCTAAAACTTGGTTTCAGAATCATGAAATAAGAGTGTATACATGGTACAGGCCTGGAGACACTGGGAGGTTTCAGACAGATTATATAATGGCAAGACAGAGATTTAGCAACCGGATTTTAAATTGTAATACATTTTCAGGGGCAGATGTGGACTCTGACCACAATGTATTGGTTATGAACTACAGATTAAAACTGAAGAAATTGCAAAAGGGCGCGAATTTAAGAAGATGGGACCTGGATAAACTGAAAGGATCATGGGTTGTAGAGACTTTCAGAGAGAGGATTAGGGACCGATTGACAAGAACAGGGGAACGAAATACAGGAGAAGAAGAATGGGTAGCGTTGAGGAATGAAATAGTGAAGGCAACAGAGGATCAAGTAGGTAAAAAGACGAGGGCTAGTAGAAATCATTGGGGTAATATAAGAGATATTGAATTTAATTTATGAAAGGAGAAAATATAAAAATTCAGTAAATGAAGCAGGCAAAAAGGAATACAAACGTCTCAAAAATGAGATCGACAGGAAGTGCAAAATGGCTAATCAGGGAACTCTAGAGGATAACTGTAAGTATGTTGAGGTATATATCATTAAGGTTAAGATAGATACTGCCTACAGGAGACCTTTGGAGAAAAGAGAACCACTTGTATGAACATCAAGAGCTCAGATGGAAAACCAGTACTAAGCAAAGAAGGGAAAGCAGAAAAGTGGAAGGAGTATATAGATGGTCTATACAAGGGCGAGGTTCTTGAGGACAGTATTACGGAAATGGAAGAGGAAGTAGATGAAGATGAAATGGGAGATACGATACTGCGTGAAGAGTTTGACAGAGCACTGAAAGACCCAAGTCGAAACAAAGCTCTGGGAGTAGACAACATTCCATTAGAACTACTGATAGCCTTGTTAGAGCCAGCCATGGTGAGCATGGTGTAGGAGACACGCGAAATACCCTCAGACTTCAAGAAGAATATAATAATTCCAATCCCAAATAAAGCAGGTGTTGACAGGTGTGAAAATTACCGAGCTATCAGTTTAATAAGTCACAGCTGCAAAATACTAACACGAATTCTTTACAGACAAATGGAAAAACTGGTAGAAGCCGACCTCGGGGAAGATCAGTTTGGATTCCGTAGAAATGTTGGAATACCTGAGGCAATACTGACCCTACGGCTTATCTTAGAAGTTAGATTAAGGAGTCAAACCTACGTTTCTGGCAATTGTAGTGTTAGAGAAAGCTTTTGACAATGTTGGCTGGAATACTCTCTTTTAAATTCTGAAGGTGGCAGGGGTCAATTACAGGGATCAAATGACTATTTACAATTTGTACAGAAACCAGATGGCAGTTATAAGAGTCGAGGGGCGTGAAACGGAAGCAGTGGTTGGGAAGGGAGTGAGACAGGGTTGTAGCCTATCCCCGATGTTATTCAATCTATGTATTGAGCAAGCAGTAAAGGAAACAAAAGAAAAATTGGGGGTAGGAATTAAGATCCACAGAGAAGAAATAAAAACTTTGAGGTTCGCCGATGGCATTGTAATTCTGTCAGAGACAGCAAAGGACCTGGAAGAGCAGTTGAACGTAATGGACATTGTGTTCAAAGGAGGGTATAAGACGAACACCAACAAAAGAAAAACGACGATAATAGAATCTAGCCGACTGGAATACTCTGAGGGTATTAGATTAGGAAATGAGACACTTAAAGTAGTAAAGGAGTTTTGCTATTTGGGGAGCAAAAAACTGATGATTGTCGAAGTAGAGAGGAAGTAAAATGTAGACTGGCAATGGCAAGGTAAGCGTTTCTGAAGAAGAGAAGTTTGTTAAGTGTCAAGAAGTCGTTTCTGAAAGTATTTGTATGCAGTGTAGCGTGGCACAACTTGACTAGAAGAAGGGATCAGTTGGTAGGACAAGTTCTGAGCCATCAACGGATCACCAATTTAGTACTGGAGGGAAGTGTGGACGGTAAAAATCGTAGAGAGAGACCAAGAGATGAATATACTAAGCAGATTCAGAAGGATGTAAGTTGCAGTAGGTACTTGGAGATGAAGAAGCTTGCACAGGATAGAGCAGAATGGAGAGCTGCATCAAACCAGTCTCTGGACTGAAGACTACAACAGTACTTGTGAAATATTTTTTTTGATTTGCGTATTGAGGTGTCACTTTGAGGTAGTTGTGGTTGTTGTTTGGTCCCATTACTCACTGTATGATAGAGAAGCTTACAGTTAGTCAGAAAGTGACGATGAGAGGTCGATTTGGAAGACGTCAGGAGAGAATAGAGAAACACAAGATGATGGAACATTGTGATTAAGGTATTTTTCTTACTAATGCCACCTTGAGAGATGAAGTAGAGTCTTGTAGCTGTTCATTTAGCAAGTCAGTAAGTCAGGTGGAGAGTAGCCAGTGACTTCAATGTTGTAAATAAGAGGGCAGTAATATGGTCAGGAATGAGGGACAGTTGTTTCTGATGAGGTTCAGCTACTTGAGCTGACTAGTAGTTGTGGTGTATTAGCAGCAACTTCTGTGGTAGTTACAGCTAAGTTTGTTGAAACCGAATCACAAAATGCTAGTTCAGTATCTAAAACTGTTAGCGAAATGAGTAGTATGCATATGTTTCAAGCAATATGAGAGAAATTGGAATCACATATGAAACCCTCTTTGAGAAGTTAAAGGTGAGTGTACAGGGAAAAAATGAATTGGGGTTAATGCAAGAGAATTTAGTGAAGCATTGGAGACCAGTGTGAAGGAAGCTGATGAGAAACTAGATAGTAATAATAACAGAAATTTGAGTAAGGAATTAGGAGAGAGAGGGTAGAGGCCAGCGCCAGTGAGTTAATTGAGGGGTTAGAAGGAAATGCAAGGGAACAGGAAGCTAAAATTTTTACTTTACAGCGACAGATCCACTTGCAGAGATGCTGCAGAGAAATATAATTTGCTTGGTACGAAATTAAGTGAAGGGTTGCACTCAGACTTTCATTAGAGGATTTCTACTGTTGAACATAATTTTGTTACTGGTAAAGAACGACAGATTAAATTTCAGGAGGCTGTTAGTGAACAGAAAAAGTAAATTACAGGGATATTTTCAGACTTTGAGGGAAGGGAAATGGTTGAAATAGCTCTGAGCACTATGGGGCTTAACTTCTGAGGTCATCAGTCCCCTATAACTTAGAACTACTTAAACCTAAATGACCTAAGGACATCACACATACCCATGCCAGAGGCAGTATTCGAACCTGCGACGTAGCGCTTAGAACCACTCGGTCACCCCGGCCGGCCTCTGAGGGAAGAACACGAGATGAACAAGAGTGATTTATCAGGGTGGGACGAGGTGCTGCCTAGTCAGGAAGTTACTACAGAGCTTCAAGTACAAATTTCAAATTGTACTGCAGTACTAAAGGGTTCTGTAAAGAAATTTGAGAAGCTGAATATTAACTGTGAGAAGGATATATGAGAAAGTAGGGAAGAAATTAAGCAAATAATTAATAAGATGGATGCTTTTGAAACTGCTGTTGCACAATTTATTGTTAATGTTGAACAAAGTTCAAGTGGTTCTGTACCTTGTGTGTTGGTGAATCCAAATAGGTGAGATTATTATTAAAATTTATAGGTCAGAAGAAGCGAATTAGGTCAAGAATTAAACGAGAGAATATGTAAGATTGAGGAAAAGTTATGTGAAGGTGTTACTGAGGGATATTATTACAACAGTGCTCATATGCCTGATTACGATATGGATGCAGCTCAAGAAGATGAGCTAGATCCTCTGTCTCATTATGAAAGGAAGAGAACCCACGTGAGAATGTAAATTGTGATAATCATCTGGTAAGGGTTCAGGTGTCCAGAAATGTGTCAAATGGTGTTCGTTCTCATGCTTAGTTATTCGCAAAAACTTGGCCTGCTGATCATAAGATTAAATTTATATTTGATTCTTTTGAAGGTGAGCCTGTTGTGCACATTTGCATCTTGGTTAAGACTTGTAAATCTTGTGTGCATACTGGTCTGCAGCAACACAAGACAAACATGGTATTTAAATGATGCAAAATTTTAATCATTCTGCTTTTAGCAATCCTGCTCAATTATTTAAATATATTTTGTTTAAAAATCAATTTCTGTACAATCCTTGAAGTCCTGTTGACTTGATTTGGATATGTCTTACAACACCTCTTTCACGTTTACATCAGATTAGTCTTATTGGTCATGTTAAAAATGATTTAAAAGTTTTTCAAGTTTTTCCATAGGAGTTGGAAGTGATGAAAGTGGTCATGGCCAAAGTGATAACTTCTCTTCAGCTGATCCAAGCCCACAGAGCACTCAAAATTATAATTGTGGGCAATGTGGAAGGTGTAGGTTTATGGCCAGTTGTTCCTTTACGGTGGACCAACGTGAAAGGGACAGTTACTGGAAAAAGTGTAGTGGTGAAGAGGTAAGTGGGTACTGAATTTATTTGTCAGGGTAATAGATTTTCAGAAAATCTCGTGGTTTTGTTGAGGTTGGCGACTGATTAGATTTTGCGGTTGCATTGCTATTCTTGTCAATGCACTAAGCAGTGATCGGCTTGTCCTGTCACATCCTGATTTTAAATAAAGATTTTTGCCCAAGATCAGACAGCTTTAAAGTGAGTCTTGGTGCTGAGCCTTTCCAAGAATTTGAGGTAGATAGTGTCATGAGGCATCATACTACTGAATTTGTGCGATGAGTGCTCACTAAGTGTGAATGCAGCTATTCAGTCACTTAATTGGAAACTATTACTGATGTGCAGGGTTTTGTGAAGCACAAATTTTATTTATTTGATTGCTTGATCACAGTTTACACAGGTCATTGAACTGCAGAATTTTCAATGAGTGCAAAGTTGACACATGGTCATTTAGCCAGATTGGAATTATATTTACAAGACCTCAACTTCATGATTTTGCTGCAGTTGATGCTCTTTCAAGATCTCTTCTAGAGTTGAGGAAAGTAATTTCAGTGTAATGTATTTGCAGAATGTAGCATTTGATGAATTAATTATGTGATCATCTGAGAATGTTGCATAAATAGCTGTCAAGGAAAGAGGAGAAGGGGTAGAGAAGAAGTGAAGTCAAAGTTCAGTTAGACAATTTTACTTAGTCAAAGATGATATTTTGTTTACAAAAACATATGGAGCTCATTAAAACTGGGTAGTTTGGACTTCTGTCGATTAATCAACAAATTGATTTGGCGTCCTCATTTCAGTTATGCACATTTTGAGGTAAGGAAATGTTTTCGCAAACTTTGTCAGAATGTTATTTACCGAATATGAAGAAATGCATTCACATGGTCTTGGCTTCATGCAAGCCTTGTCAAAAGATGGAACAGCTAATGATGTCTCATCTTGCACCTTTGTTTCTGTACATTCCATCGAGATCGAGGTAACCTGCTGCAGCTGATATGTTTGATGCTCTTCCGAGAACAATTAAAGGTCAATCTTATTTTTTTTTTTTTTTTTTTTTTGCTGTTGAGTCAACTTCCAAGTATGTATCACTTACACCATTTAGGAGACTTACTGGTCAGTCTGTTGTGTATCACTTTATACATCAAGTTGGTGATGTTAATAAAGCAATCTCAGATAATGACCCACAATTCAGATCAGTACCTTGAAACTTGCTTCTCATAATAGAAGAATAAAGACAATTTACATTTCAACATATCGCCCAGTCTCTAAGTCATCTTATCATGTCATGAAAGAGTTTGTAAATTTAGTTGTTATGAGTGATGTCGCAAATAGTCTGGGTCATATACATTTGTTTGAATAAATCATAAATGAAGTGTCAAACAATTTGATATCTTTACTGACAGTTTTAATTATGAAAAATCATACTGAAATTGATAAAATATAGGAGTGTGTACCATTGTCAGCTTCCGCTAGGTTGAGTTGTGGTGACTAGTGATGTCAGAATGGGAAAATATAAGGAAAGCTGCTGAGAGATATAGGAAAAATGACAAGGCAACGAGATCAGTGAAGTCGTTCAAGATAGGAAACAAACTATTAATACTGTTACATAAATGATCCAACAAAAGAACTCACTTATGCACAATGTTCTTCCTGTGTACTTAGGGTTATATAGAGCATAAAATGTGTAGTAATCCAGCTTTCGTTGTAGCTGAAATACTGATGACAGAAATTCGTTAATTTAAGATTAAAAGGAAAGTCTGTGAAATTCTAGCTGGATATTACACATTTCTGTCATGATGTATTGTTTGAGTAAGACAAGTTATTCCAGAGACAAAGAAGGATTCATAGGGGAAGAGTGCCCAACGAATTAGAACAAGAAAGTTGTAGCTAGTGATGTAATCAGACTGCAGCAGCCGAATTAGTACACTGGTGTGCAAAATTTAAGGACGAAAGTAACTTTCCCATGATGTGTCACTGTCAACTACCATAACCTGTTGGTGGGTGCATTAAGTACCCTCACACAGCGAGAGGTGAGAACGTAATGGACCCAGGAATGTAATGGAATTGTAGCTGGAGACTTGTTGAGTCTCATCTTTATCTTCGATAATGATAGAAGCTTACCTAAAGAATTAAATTTTGTACGAAGGCTGCTTATTAAGCAGATGTACTCTCCAGTGCACCTCGCTGGCACTGTGCCTAACACAGCTGGGTGGAATACCCTAGTCTAATGCCCTCCCTAACACAAACTTCAATTCATACCTCAGCCCATTTAGTGTTACAGAAGGCGTTGGTCTAGGGAATCCCGTGGAGCTGTGTTAGCCACAATACTAGGGTGTTGTAGCGGGTAGGCCACCCACTTAGTAAGTAGGGTACCTCGCTGCATTTTAATTCATTTCTTCTGCTTCTACCCTTATCGAAAAACACTCTAGAATATTTCGAACATGATCGTTTTGGTGGTCCAGGTGTTATAATGAGGGGAGGCATCATACTGCTTATCATTACTGACCTCCAAACTTTTGAACACGGTACACTCACTGGTCAGTGTTATTGTGAGACTATTTCTTCCTCACATGCATCGTATCAGGGGTGCTTTCGGCCTGACTTCATTTTTATGGATGGCAAAGCGCCATTACATCGAACTCTGCAGGTGGAGGACCTGTTACAACGAGACGATATTTATTTCTAACAATGTCTGAAGAAACAGACATTGGTGATGATCTTGCAGCTGTACTAAATTCACGAAACTTATTCGTAACTGTGGAATCATTCTGACATTAGCTGCAGCAGGTAAGAAGATATCACCTATTGGTGACACATAAAAATTTGAACCGTGCCGCTACTCGAATCCTGACTTCTCGCTTTTTACGAGATCACCTACAGTGATTCAGCTATCCAAGGACGCTTCCAAGACTCACCCAATTTTCCATATATCATACTGTCTACGATCCCATCGCTCGCGACTTTATTTAGATTCCTCCCAAAGCGTTACAACGAGATCGTGATTCTATGAGACAGCAAGTGTTTCAGTCTTCGGAAAAAATTACTCATGATGGCAATCCGAGCCTGTTTGATTTCCTGCCACAACGATTTCTTTTGGTCATAGGTATTACTCTAGGGCACCAACCTTTTCGTCTCAGAACAGCAACTGAAACATACGTCCCCGATTATTTGCTGTATGTATTCCAAACTCTGTCATCCTCTACAGTTCCCTCTCGTACAATGGAAGTTATTCCCTGATGTCTTATCATCCTATCCCTTCTTTTTGTCAGTGTTTTAAATGTATTTCTTTCCTTCCCGATTCTCCAGCGGAACTCCTCATTCCTAATCTTATCAGTCCACCCAATTTTCAACATTCCTCTGTAGCACCATATCTCCAGTTATTTGATTTTCTTCTCTTCCTATTTTCCCGAAGTTCATATTTCACTACTATGCAATGCTGTGCTCCAAACGTACATTCTTGGAGTTTTTTTTCCTCAGAGAATGTTTTGTCCGCTGATGTGTTGGCAGAAGAGCCAACACCGTGTTGCTAGAGGAGGCCGAAATGCACGCTTTTAAGCTCACGCAGGCTGGCGTGAGGTCTGGAACAGTTATAAGAGTTGAGTCTAGTAAAAAAAGGAGGTAACTGGTAGAATACTTAACTTTAATCCATAATTGGAGAACATCGCTCTTGTTGATAGATTATATAATCTCAATATAAACTGGTAATGGCGCCTTGCTAGGTCGTAGCAAATGACGTAGCTGAAGGCTATGCTAACTATCGTCTCGGCAAATGAGAGCGTAGTTGTCAGTGTAGCTTCGCTAGCAAAGTCGTCCGTACAACTGGGACGAGTGCTAGGACGTCTCACTAGACCTGCCGTGTGGTGGCGCTCGGTCTGCAATCACTGACAGTGGCGACACGCGGGTCCGACGTATACTAATGGACCGCGGCCGATTTAAAGGCTACCACCTAGCAAGTGTGGTGTCTGGCGGTGACACCACATCCGCAGCTCGTGGTCTAGTGGCTAGCGCTGCTACCTCTGGATCACGGGGTCCCAGGTTCGATTTCTGGCCGGGTTGGGGATTTACTGTGCCCGAGAACTGGGTGTTTGTGTTGTTCTCATCATTTCATGATCATCCTCATCATTCGTAACAGAGGCTAGATTTGACTGTGAAAGAAACTGGACTGTGATAAAACTGGGACTGTGTACGGGCGCTGATGACCACGCAGTTGATTGCCCCATAAACCAAACATCACCATCATCATCATCATCATCATCATCATCAGAGAATGTTTGATACTAGTAGACTTCTTTTTACCAGGAATGCCCTTTGTGGCAGCACTAATCTGCTTTAGATGTCCTTGCTCAGCCCATCCAGGGGTTATTTTGCTGCCTAAGTCGTACAATTCCTTAAATTCGTCCACTTCGTGATCCCCAATTCTGATGTTAAGTTTCTTACTGTTCTCATTTCTGCTACTTATCATTACTTTCGTCTTTCTTCGATTTACTCTGAATCCATATTCTTTAGTCATTAGACTCTTCATTCCATTCAACGAATTCTATAATTCATTTTCACTTAGGATCGCATTGTCTCAGCGAAGTTATTGATATACTTTCACCCTGAATTTTAATCCACTCTTGAACTTTCTTCTATTTCCGTCATTGCTCCTTCGACGTATAGACTGAACAGTGGGGGGGGGGGGGGGGGAAGACTACAATCTTATCTTACATCCTTCTTAATCTGAACTACTCGTTCTTCATCCTCCGGTCTTATTGTGCACTCTTCGTTCTTGTGCATATTGTATACTATTCGTATTTCCCTATAACTTAACTGCATTTTTCTCAAAATTTCGAACATATTGCACCATTTTACATTGTTAACCACTTTTTCCAAGTTGACAAATCCTATGAACGTGTCTTGATTTTCCTTCAGTTTTGCTTCTGTTATCAACCACAACATTAAAAATGCCTCTCTGGTGCCTTTATCTGTCGTGAAACCAAACTGATCATCTAAGAGATCCTCAGCTTTCTTTTCCATTCTTCTGTATACTATTCTTGTCTGCAGCTTGGGTGAATGCGCTGTTAAGCTGCTATTGTCGCACTAGTCGGGCTTGCAATCTTTGGAATTGTGTGCATGATTTGCTTTCCAAAATCTGATGGTACACCGTTAATCTTTTGTATTCTACATACCAACGTGAATAATCGTTATGTTGTCACTTCCCCCAATAATTTTTGAAATTCTGGTGTAGTATTATCAACCCCTTCCGCTTTATTTGGTCTTAAGTCGTCCAAAGCTGTTTTAAACTTTGATTTTGACACTGGATTCACTATCTCTTCCCTGCCCACTTCTGTTTCTTCTTCTGTCACGTTACCAGATAAGTTCTCCCTCTCAAACAGGCCTTCAACGTACTTTCTCCACCTGTCCGCTCTCTCCTTTGCATTTAACAGTGGGATTCCCATTGCACTCTTAATGTTAACCGTCATTGGTTTTAATTTCTCCGAAGCTTGTTTGACTTCTCTACATGCTGCTTCAGTCTTTCGACAATCATTTCTTTTTCAATTTCTTCACATTGTCCCTGCAACCATTGCGCCTTGGCTTTCCTACTCTTCTTGTTTATTTCATTCCTAAGTGATTTATAGTGCAGTATTTCTGTATTTGTCCGAACATATTTGAGTTTCCTTCTCTCGTCGATCAACAGAAGTATTTCTTCTGTTACCCAGGATTTCTTTGTAGTTACCCTCGCAATACCTATGTTTGCGTTTCCAACATCTGTGACTGATGTTTTGAGAGATGTCCAGTCCTCTTCGGCTGAACTGCCTAGTGTGTCATTCCTTATCTCAATATCCACATATTTAGTGCATATTTAGGGAACTTCTAATGCTTCTCGTCCCTACTTCCTTCTACACTGATCCTTCCTTGTGATCTCTTAAACTTCAGTGTGCTCCTCATCAGAAACCTAAACTACATCTGACCAATGGCACTGACGTATGTTGAAAGGTTTCCGAGGCCAGAGTTAATTTCCACAAAAGTCTTCTTGATTGTAGGTGGTGACACGCCGTAGAATGGTCTAGCAGCGTTTAGGTCAGTGGCGCAAGATATCTTCTCAGGGATTTGCAAGACTACATTGGAATTCCGGTATCTTTTGGAAGGGGGCAGGGTGACTCTGAGTTAGCGCCCTGACAGCAATCACTTTATCAATGCTTGGCCATGCTAATAAGTTTCTGACGTCTCACAAACACGGTGTCATGGGTGAAAAATCAACGTTAAATCGTACCCTTGAATATGGAGGGGTAGAGGGAGAGCGACTCGCCCCCTCTCAGATTATAATACTACTGGGATAGCACAACTTCAGCCATAATATACTCCTACCCCTATAATTCCTTAAAAGGAGCTGGAAAGGAAGTTCATCATCTGATTGGGATGTGGAGAGTTATAGGTGCGACGTTCTTTATTGAGTGTAGTTTTATGACGTAACTGTATGCATGTCTTCTTATGAGAATGTGGAGGGAGGTATTGCTGTGGTGTGGTGCTGCTTGCACCCTGCCAGGGTGTGTTGTTACGTAAGCTTGAGGTCGATAAAAAGAAGTTTGATTCCTCATTCAGTATAGCACATGTACTCCACAAGTCAGCTTGATTAATTTTGATGGCTGCATCTATTCCATGTCACTGGTGCCAAAGTTCACTTGTGCTTCCGTGTTTTGTAACTGCATGCAAAGTAAATATTGATAAACAAATGCTGACCTAGAGGAGCATTTATTTGTTAAATAACTGATAGGGATTACTTGCAACTGACATCGAACATATTTATGCAGTGTGCCGACCAAGATTTTGTTGTCTTTCACAAAAATGAAATATAGTGTAGGTGTACATGACCTACAACAACATCAGCTTATTCTCAAGAGACGCTTGGCAACTGCCTAAAATATATTTAAAGATATTCCTCTCTGCGCCATTTACAGGGAGGTGATGTCAGAAAACGAATTATGTAACTGTGATTAATAATAGAATAAAGCTAACTGAAGGCTATCTTTACTTTCTTTCCTATTAGTACTAGCTTAAAATATTTGTTCTGTTGTATATCATATTTGTATGCAGATACGTTAATGAGGTAGTGACTATACTTGAATCGACCATTATATCCTCAAAATGTCTACCATTTTATCAAAATAAAATAAGGGAAATGTGTCCGATATTTAAAAGGACTCAAAATTTATGTATAAAATGTTTCGTCTGAAAGAAATATTTATGCTGATTCCAAAACTGCTCTTAAATATGGTGAGCCTTTAACACTTCCGATGCTATGGAGGATTTAATATCCTGATTTATATATTGGTAGTATTAATTCAGCTGATGCGTTTGGATTGCAGTCGTATGTGCCAGTCATGATCTTTTGTCCTCCATCGTTCTACTTTTCAATATAGGTATCTGACTGAATGTAAATATTAGGCAACAGCTTCCTTTTGTATATAAATGGACGGAATTAATATAAGTTTTTTGCTGACGTCAAAATGTTTGTTGTTATAACGAGCGGCGGTCGACTGTGCTTCAGTAATCTATTGTAAAATTATGACAAGGAGGCGATTAGGACGGATCAGTAGACTGTGAGCCCTCTTCAGAAGTGTTTGCAGTTGCGTACGCATAGCGAGGCAGCCGCGAGAACGCTGTCTGTCCACATACTAGCTACTGCTGGAAGGCAGGACATGTGAAGCCTATGGGCATCAATGCGGCACATGTCAGTGGGGCTGTGGCTACCTGAACTGCCTCCTATGACATCCGTTGGTAGGTATGTGACTGCCTCGATAGCACGTAGCCATCCTCGAAGAGTAGGTTCACCATATTCATTTTGGTCTCCTACAACCTCCAATTTATGATGTTGCCAGTAGTAATATTCCAGTAGTTTGATTCATAAGCATAGTGATTCGGTACTACGGATTTTTCTTCCTGCACTTACTTCGCTAGTCACATCACTGTTACATGGAATACAGAATATGAGAGATCTCTGCATATACTCACATGGTACCAACTGAAATCACATGTAAAACAAAGGTTTAAACAGCATTCAATCACTTGTAACATTCATGTTAGTTATAGATTTGAAAATAGCAAGAAACTGCTTCTTATATCACTCCATAATTAACGCTGAGTCAATGTTAAGTTCAGTCAGATAGTGTATATACAGGGTGTGACAAATTTAACTACAGATATTTCTATGTGTGACTGAGGACAGTGTACTGAACAACATTACATCAGTATTTACGTCATTTATAGACTAGTACTTGTAGCTATCACAAGTCGTATGTTTTTAGGTTGTGTAGTACCTCCAATAATATGTAGCAAGAGCAAGCCATTAATGCTTATTTTCTCCTTAGCAGCGGGTGAGGTGTTGAGGTGTTTATCTGTGGACGCAAAACTGTTGGTGCATACTAACTTACTGACTGACCTAGTGGTGCAGTTACGTCCGTGCAGAGAACATCAAGTAGTAAATTATGTGACCTGTTTCCGGGAAGACTGTTAGGTGCATAGAAAAAGCTACCACCACGATGATGTGTGTACTTATTGAGTTGCGGTACCACGTATAAAAATTTCCCCCTCATACACGTTCCACCCCTTTACCCCCCATATTTAACTTCACAGGAAATCGGTGTGAGACTGGTGTGTATCTCTGTTCACAAGAACGTTTCAGGCAACGTGGCTAAGAAGATGCAATGAAAGCAGACAAAATATGACCTCACTGACGCTACCAATTCTTCAAGTAGGAACAAATTACTGTTCGCGCGGCTCCTCCCGTTGGAGGTTCGAGTCCTCCATGGGGCATGGGTCTGTGTGTTGCCCTTAGTGTAAGATAGAGTTAGATTAAGTAGTGTGTTAAGCTTAGGGACGGACCTACAATGCCCTCAGTGTACAATGCCCTCAGTGTACAATGCCCTCAGTGTACAATGCCCTCAGTGGCATTGTAACGAGAAGGAAGCGACTCTGCCTTACTTCTCTGGTTTCTGTATCACTAACCTGGTGTCTTGCTGCTTCGGTAGTACCTCGTCGCACAGTAGTAGCGCTCAGGCGCCAGGTTCAATGAAGGTGATCCTGCTGAAATGGAGTGTTTCTGGATACCAGTTGTTAAATGTCAACAACGTTTGAACTACACTCGTTGTAATAAAGAAAATACTTTGACAGACACGTCACAGAATTTGCTATATGGCGGCTCTGGGCTACGCCGTTATATTCAACCCTTTACAACACATTAACACATTTCTCACTTCCCATACTCGTGATATACGTTGCCCACGCACGTGGCGCTCATTGATAATTAACCTTCACTTTATCTCATGCTCAACAGCTAGTATATTTACTCGTGATCGTTTTTTTGGAGCCGCCCCGGTTACTCGACCGTGCGTTTTCAGTGGCGCCTCGCTACTACTAACTAGCCCTGTCTCCCCGAAGGACAAGAGAGGCCCCACCTTTCTCACTCAGCCATGACACTTTACTCACTTCCTACACACACACACACACACACACACACACACACACACACACACACATATATATATATATATATATATATATATTCGGGTGAGTCACCTAACGTTACCGGTACATATATTTCGTAAACCACATCAGATACTGACGAACCGATTCCACAGCCCGAACGTGAGGAGAGGGGCTAGTGTAATTGTTTAATACAAACCATACAAAAATGCACGGAAGTATGTTTTTTAACACAAACCTACGTTTTTTTAAATGGAACCCCGTTAGTTTTGTTAGCACATCTGAACATATAAACAAATACGTAATCAGTGCCGTTTGTTGCTTTGTAAAATGTTAATTACATCCGGAGATATTGTAACCTAAAGTTATATATATAGGGTGGTCCATTGATAGTGACCGGGCCAAATATCTCACGAAATAAGCATCAAACGAGAAAACTACAAAGAACGAAACTCGTCTAGCTTGAAGGGGGAAACCAGATGGCGCTATGGTTGGCCCGCTCGATGGCGCTGCCATGGGTCAAACGGATATCAACTGGCTTTTTTTTAAATAGGAACCCCCATTTTTTATTACATATTCGTGTAGTACGTAAAGAAATATGAACGTTTTAGTTGGACCACTTCTTTCGCTTTGTGACAGATGGCGCTGTAATAGTCACAAACGTATAAGTACGTCGTATCACGTAACTTTCCGCCTGTGCGTACGGTATTTTCTTCGTGATACATTACCCGTGTTAAAATGGACCGTTTACCAATTGCGGAAAAGGTCGATATGGTGTTGATGTATGGCTATTGTGATCAAAATGCCCAACGGGCGTGTGCTATGTATGCTGCTCGTTATCCTGGACGACATCATCCAAGTGTCCGGACCGTTCACCGGATAGTTACGATATTTAAAGAAACAGGAAGTGTTCAGCCACATGTGAAACGTCAACCACGACCTGCAACAAATGATGATGCCCAAGTAGGTGTTTTAGCAGCTGTCGCGGCTGATCCGCACATCGGTAGCAGACAAACTGCGCGAGAATCGGGAATCTCAAAAACGTCGGTGTTGAGAATGCTACATCAACATCGACTGCATCCGTACCATAATTCTGTGCACCAGGAATTGCATGGCGACGACTTTGAACGTTGAGCACAGATCTGCCACTGGGCACAAGAGAAATTACGGGACGATGACAGATTTTTTGCACGCGTTCTATTTAGCGATGAAGCGTCATTCACTAACAGCGGCAACGTAAACCGGCATAACATGTACTATTGGCCAACGGAAAATCCACGATGGCTGCGACAAGGAAAACATCAACGACCTTGGCGGCTTAATGTATGGTGCGGCATTATGGGAGGAAGGATAATTGGCCCCCATTTTATCGATGGCAATCTAAACCGTGCAATGTATGCTGATTTCCTACGTAATGTTCTACCGATGTTACTCCAAGATGTTTCACTGCATGACAGAATGGCGATGTACTTCCAACATGATGGATGTCCGGCACATAGCTCGCGTGCGGTTGAAGCGGTATTGAATAGCATATTTCATGACCGGTGGATTGGTCGTCGAAGCACCATACCATGGCCCGGATCGGACGTCCCCGGATTTCTTTCTGTGGGGAAAGATGAAGGATATTTTCTATCGTGATCCACAGACAACGCCTGACGACATGCGTCAGCGCATTGTCAATGCATGTACGAACATTACGGAAGGCGAACTACTCGCTGTTAAGAGGAATGTCGTTACACGTATTGCCAAATGCATTGAGGTTGACGGACATCATTTTGAGCATATATTGCATTAATGTGGTATTTACAGGTAATCACGCTGTAACAGCAAGCGTTCTCAGAAATGGTAAGTTCACAAAGGTACATGTATCACATTGGAACAACAGAAATAAAATGTTCAAACGTACCTACGTTCTGTATTTTAATTTAGAAAATCTACCTGTTTCCAAGTGAGGTGGCGTAGTGGTTAGACACTGGACCCGCATTGGGAAGGACGACGGTTCAATCCTGCGTCCGGCCATCCTGATTTAGGTTTTCTGTGATTTCCCTAAATCGCTCCAGGCAAATGCCGGGATTGTTCCTTTCAAAGGGTACGGCTGACTTCCTTCCCCGTCCTTCCCCAATTCGATGAGACCGATGACCTCGCTGTCTGGTCTCCTTCCCCAAACAGCCCAACCCAACCTACCTATTGTCAAGTCCGCTACGGTCGCAGGTTCGAATCATGCCTCGGGCATGGATGTGTGTGATGTCCTTAGGTTGGTTAGGTTTAAATAGTTCTAAGTTCTAGGGGACTGATGATCTCAGAAGATAAGTCCCATAGTGCTCAGAGCCATTTGAACCATTTTTTTGGTACCAAGTGTTCGTCTAAAATTGTGAGCGGTATGTTTGTGACTATTACAGTGCCATCCATCACAAAGCGAAAGCAGTGGTCCAACTAAAATATTCATATTTCTTTACGTACTACACGAATATCTAATGAAAAATGGGGGTTCCTATCTAAAAAAAACGCAGTTGATATCCGTTTGACCTATGGCAGCGCCATCTAGCGGGGCAACAATAGCGCCATCTGGTTTCCCCCTTCAAGCTAGACAAGTTTCGTTATTTGTAGTTTTTTTGTTTGACGCTTATTTCGTGAGATCAATGGACCACCCTGTATGTATATCAAAACTTTCAGCCAATGGGCCTTTAGATAGCTGTTGCCAGGCAGATCTGACGTCACGTTTGCGGACATCGAGACAGAAGTTTGTCTCTTAACACTGTCTCAGATTGTAAGAACCTACTCCCGAATAGTCGGATCTTGTCCCTACTAAGGTTGCACAACATTGCCTCCTATGATTTCATCACTAATGCTCCTTGCTGACGCTTAATTGTCAAATGTACATATAGCCTGGCTGCTACTGAGCATTCCCGATGGCATAAATGTGCCTAATACTTGGCTTAAACAAAAGAAGGGAATGCACATATGCATTACAGACCGATGACCTCAGCAGTTTGGTTCCATAAGATCTTACCACAAACTAGCAAAAAACAAATTACTATATTGTCTTAAGTATACTTTTGTCTTGATTTTATGTACCAGCATAGGATGAACAGTTGGCAATTAATGAGTTATTTTAGCAGTACATCATGGAACGCAGCTTTATTCCACTGATTCAACCAACTTCATTTGAGATTCACACTGCAACGCTATCTATCCATCCTCATTGGCAGGTAGCAGCATATTCAAGTTCCCCTGTCTGTGCCAGTATACGTACTATCTATCGTTCCTATGAACATCCATATGTCATTCGTCATTAATCAGTCTTCATATGAACGCTAAATATTTAATGAATATTATCTTTTGTAAATCCAGATCACGAATGGTCATTCATACTGTGGGCAATAAATAAGGTGAAAACTTCTTCACTCTAAGACTGCTTAATATAATGCAGTTTACATTTATTTCCATAACGAATTTCTAAGTGAGAGCAACGTGGTGTGTCGTCTGTAAAATTCTTACTGCAGGCATCTACTATGTAAAATCAGTGTCCAGAGAACACTCAGCAATATACAGGGTGATTCAAAAAGAATACCACAACTTTAGGAATTTATACTCTGCAACGACAAAAGGCAGAGCTAAGCACTATCTGTCGGCGAATTAAGGGAGCTATAAAGTTTCATTTAGTTGTACATTTGTTTGCTTGAGGCGCTGTTGACTAGGCGTCAGCGTCAGTTGATGCTAAGATGGCGACCGCTCAACAGAAAGCTTTTTGTGTTATTGAGTACGACAGAAGTGAATCGACGACAGTTGTTCAGCGTGCATTTCGAACGAAGTATGGTGTTAAACCTGCTGATAGGTGGTGTATTAAACGTTGGTATAAACAGTTTACAGAGAATGGGTGTTTGTGCAAAGGGAAAAGTTCTGGACGGCCGAGAACGAGTGATGAAAATGTAGCACGCATCCAGCAAGCATTTGTTCGCAGCCCAGGAAAATCGACTCGCAGAGCTAGCAGAGAGCTGCAAATTCCACAATCAACTGTATGGAGAGTCCTCCGAAAAAGGTTAGTTATGAAACCTGAACGTCAACTACCCGAGGCGATGGATCGGCCGCCAGGCAGCCCATGACAGAGCACTTCATCACTGGCCTCCAAGAAGCCCTGATCTTACCCCCTGCGATTTTTTCTTATGGGGGTATGTTAAGGATATGGTGTTTCGGCCACCTCTCCCAGCCACCATTGATGATTTGAAACGAGAAATAACAGCAGCTATCCAAACTGTTACGCCTGATATGCTACAGAGAGTGTGGAACGAGTTGGAGTATCGGGTTGATATTGCTCGAGTGTCTGGAGAGGGCCATATTGAACATCTCTGAACTTGTTTTTGAGTGCAAAAAAAAACATTTTTAAATACTCTTTGTAATGATGTATAACAGAAGGTTATATTATGTTTCTTTCATTAAATACACATTTTTAAAGTTGTGGTATTCTTTTTGAATCACCCTGTACTATACAGATCATCTGCTAGAATCAATTAAAACCTCTGAAAAACTGAAATTTTTAAAATGGTGTTACGTACTGATGTGTTACATGACCTAGCCGTATGTGACGCATGTGATGTTTTTTAGCCGAGTTCTGAATAGATCGCGCGGTCTCGCCGATGTAAGTTAATCCGCGCTCGCAGCTGACGTCAGCACACCGCCGGCACCCAGAATTACGTAGTCTGATGCGTTCCACCTGGAACAGCGTGTCAGATGTTGGTACACCATTTTACGGCATGCTGCGGTCTACAACGCGGAAAAAAATTTATAGAACGTGGTGCAGATGTTATGTGTGTGTGTTGTAAGCACCCAAGACTGTCTTTCTCTCTATCACTGTATTGAACAAGTAGAAAGTCGCTTTTGAAGGGTTATCTCATGTAACGGTTTGTTAAAACCTTGACTACTTTGTTTTACAATTAAGTATTGTGACGACTGAAGTGGCATGAGGGCATTACTTTCCCCAATAAGCTGTCTCTAATTATCAGTCCACCGAAACTGAAGCCTTGGGGTAGATATTTTATCTGATTCAGCACTTTTTTGTGACAAAATAATACCACGGCAAAGTACCAGTCACAGCCCTATTGTAAAACCTTCCATTTCTGTCAATGCTTTGTTTGGAATACTATTTTTATGTACGACGTCGCTGTTGCGCATAATGATTTCATTAGATACGCTGCTAACCATAGAAATTAATAAGGTAGTGTCTTTGGTAATACTTATCTCTGAAAGGCGCCTACGTTAGCTGGTCCATCAGACGTAAGGCAGAAGTGTCACTCGTTTCATTGTTAAGAAGGGCAACACCTTGCTATCTGTGGGATGTAGAGCGGGAGCGTGCTGCACTGGCATGTTAGTACGAGAACGGCCGCGGTGGGAGGAGGCCACGACGAAGAGACTTCTTTCGCCGTGCGTGCTTCGTTGCACCCTTAAGCTCTTACTCCATTGTGCTAGTCTTCTCATCTCTATACAGCTATGACCTATAGCCGCCATTTGTTTCCTTTTATTTTAATGTGATCGTTGTCACAAGGAAATACCGGTGCAACGCTATCGTGTTAACAGCTTCGATTTTTTTGTTTAATACATTCCACCCCTCGCTTAACGAAAACTTTCGAACCCTGTTGCAGCACGCATCACGCAACGTTCCCATTTCTTTTTTTCTTTTTTTTTTTTTTTTTACACAGTCACAAGTGGTGCTACTGCAGGTACAACACCTCATACAATAATCACAGTTGTTTATATTTGAGAGAAGAGAAAATTAGAAAGTGCTTTGGGTACAACCATATGCTGAAAAACTTGTTACGATGTGGTAAATCTTTTATGAAACATTGTGTACCTTCGGCAAGTTCTGTATTTTGCGGACTTGCTTGGAATACTTCCGTCTTCCATAATTTCAGAAACTGTAAAAGAATCTCATACAACTTAATTTCTGATACACAGGGTGACCACCAAAAGACTTCTTGACTTTAAAGGAAGAGGAATGGAAGATTAATGCCTTACGTCCCGTCGATATCGAGCTCATAAAATACGGGTCACAACCTCGAAATGTTTGAAGGATGGGGAGGGGAATCGGCAGTGTCCTTTGAAAGGAATCATCCCAGCATTTTCTTAGAGTGACTTACGGAAATTACGGGAATCCTAAGTCTGAATGGCCGGAAGCGGAACATAATCGTCGTCTTTCCAAAAGCAAGTCGAGTTTGCTGCTGATTTTAAAATTAATCAACACGAAAACGAAGATCGATAGAAGAATGAATTACTGACAAAACTGTACGAATTTTACACAGAAGTTTCGAAATAATAGTTAGCAAAGATGCAAACACATGACGCTGCACGCTGCACAGGTCGTCCTCTGCAGGCAGTCTTTGCATTCACATAAGAATCTTTCAAAAATGTCCAGCAACCGCAGTGCACAGGTGGCACAAACGAACAATGAAATCTGCCATCACATCTTGTAGTGTCAACGGAAACGGATTTAGTTGTCATATACATCGACAATTCAAGTTCGTCCGGCGTGATGGGATAGTTCCAGCAGAGTGTTTCTCATGAACAGAAGTCACAAGGAGTCAGATCGGGTGAACATGGAAGTCATGTCTACGCCAGTAAATTTGGGTAACCCAGCGCTATGACTTTATTACGGAAGTCTTCATCAAGCGCAGTGCTTGATGAACCACATGGCGCCTGGTCATTTATTCAACACTTACTGTGCGACAGCAAACTGCTCCAAAATTGCAACGTAAAGTTCGCTAGTAATTGTTACCAGTACAGAAAAAAGGGCCGATAATGCCTCTGCAGCGTCTCGCAGCCCAAACTGTAGCTTTGCGAGAATGCAATGATCTCTCTACATATAAATGGGGATTTTTGGAATTACAGAATCCCCAGTGTTGTTTATCTACGAAGTCATTCTGATGGAAGTTTTCTTCATCTGTGAACCAGATGCAGCCAACATCAGATCCTTCACTATCAATATTGTAAAAATCCGATTCGCAAAGCCACCTCTTTGTTGTTCAGAGTGTACCGATGGCCAGATGATTGTCTTTTGAATGAAAATATGTGTAGACTGTTTATTAGTATTGTACGTGTGCTACAAAGCTTCAAGTCAGTCTGTGCAGAAATTCTTAGAACAGATTTTTTGAACATCGTTAAGTAAGCCCAAATACATTTTAAAGAGTAACTGCAGTTGTCTTGGTGTCAACCTTCACTTCCAGATTGTTAGTCACGCTACCCGGTCATTCGAATTTGACGAATAGGTAAGGAATAATTTTTGCTTCGGGTCCTTTTGGAACGTTAAATCGTGTTAGAAAGCTGCACTTTGTTGCCTTAATTCTGTGTTCTAACCTCTGATATTCCATTTCCAGAATCGCACGTTATTCAATTAAATACGATCGTTCTGGACTTCGAAGCACCTTCTGTAGGTACTGCGTATTGCTGTTACAGCGCCACCTGGTAGCAGATTTTGTAGCTGCCACTTCGAAACTTAGTCTGTGAAATTCTTGCGGCCTTCATAATAACAGTATCGTTTGCTGCATTCTCCTATCTTTCTTTGTTTTCATGTTATTAACCCCTGTGGTCTAGTGGTAGCATATTTGATTAGTAATCAAACCGTCCTCAACCCCTCGTTCGAATACCACCAGCGCCTAATTTTTGAATAAAAATCGTGAGCAATGGCGGTCAAGGCTTCTGGAATAAGAAGTCACCCTCATTCTGTCAATGGCCTTCTCAAAGAGGACGGAGTAGCGGTCAGAAGTTCAGGGCAGTCTCTTACGCTTGGGGTGCGAAACTGCCCCTAAATGCGGAAAAAGACAGCAATGAACAACGCCGTGAGAATGCATAAGGCAATGGAAACTATTGCATTAAAGACACATATAGTGTATCCATAGGGGATGTGGCATTTAAAGGAGAAAGTGTCACAATGATCTTCCCATCGGCAAAAGACTCCGGACTAATTCCCCATCCGGATCTCCAGAAGGGGATTGCCAAGGGGGTGGCGACCATTAGAAAAAGATTGAATAATCAACGAAAGGATAAAGTTCTATGAGTCTGGGCATGGAATTCGGAAGTTTGAACATGGTAGGTAAGGTATAAAATCTGAAAAGGGAAATGCTAAGGCTCAGTCTAGATATAGTGGGAGTCACTGAGGTGAAATGGTTCTGGTCAGACTAGTATAGTGTAATATCAACAGCATCAGGAAACGGTATAATGGGAGTAGGAGTCATTATGAAAAGGAAGGGAACGGAGAGAGTGATGTACTGTAATCAGTTCAGTGATAGGGTTGTTCTCACCACAATCAACAGCAACCAATACCAACAACGATAGTTCACGTATACATGCCGACATCGCAAGCTGGAGATGAAGATATAAAGAAAGTGTATGAGGATGCTGAACGTGTAATTCAGTACGTAAAGGAAGATGCAAGTCCAATAGTCTTGGGGGGTTTGAATGCTGTTGTAGGGGAAGGGGTACAAGAAAGGGTTATTGGAGAATGCGGGCTTGGTACTGGGAATGAGAGAGGAGAATGACTAATTCAGTTCTACAATAAATTTCAGCTGCTAACAGCGAATACTCTGTTCAATGATCACAAGAGGAGGAGGTATACTTGGAAAAGGTCGGGAGATGCGGGAAGATGTCAGTTAGGTTACATCATAGTCAGCCAGAGATTCCGGAATTAGATGCTGGATTGTAAGGTACACCCAGGGGCAGATATAGACCAGATCACAATTTGGTAATGATGAAGAGTAGGCTGAAGTTGAAGAGACTAGTCAGGAAGAATCAGTGCGCAAAGAAGGGAAATACTCAAGTATTAAGGAATGAGGAGATACGCTTGAAGTTCTCTGAGGCTATAGATACTTCGATTACGTATAGCTCAGTAGGCAATTCAGTTTAACAAGAATACAGATCTCTAAAACGGGAAATCACAGAGATTGGAAAGAAAAATACAGGTAGAAGGAAGATTACTGCAAAGAAAACAGGGGTAACAGAAGAAGTACTTCAGTTTATAGACGAAAGAAGGAAATATAGAAATGATCAGGGAAATGGCTGCATGAGAAATCGAAAAACAAATGATTGTCGGAAAACCTGACTTAGAATACAGAAGAGTCAAAACAATCTTCGGTGAAATAAAAAGTAAGTATGGTAACATTAAGAATGCAATGGGAATTCCACTGTAAGGTGCGTAGGAGAGAGCAGACAAGTCGAAGGAGTACATTGAATGCCTATAGGATGGGGAAGATGGTCTGATAACGTGATAGAAGAAGAAACGGGAGTCTATATAGAAGAAATAGGGGATCCAGTGTTAGTCTGACAGTAAAAGTGCTTCGGAAGACTTAAGATCAATTAAGGCAGAAGGGATAGATAACAGTCCAACAGAATTTCTAAAATCGTTGGGGGAAGTGGCAGCAAAACGGCTATTGACGTTTACATGTAAAATGTCTAGAGATATACCATCTGACTTTTGAAAATAAGAAACATCATATACAAAATTCCGAAGACTGCAAGAGCTGACAAGCGCGAGAATTATTGCACGATGAAGTTAACAGCCCATGCAATCAAGTTCCTGACAAGAATAATATACAGAAGAATGTAAAAGAAAAGTGAAGATCTGTTAGATGACGATCAGTTTGGTTGTAGGTGAGGTAAGGCACCAGAGAGGCAGTTCTGACGGTACGCTTTAAAATCGAAACAAGACTAAAGAAAAAAATCAAGACACTTTCATAGGATATGTCGACTAGGAAAAGGTGTTCTACAATGTAAAATGGTACAAGATGTTCGAAATTCTGAGAAAAATGGGGTGAAGCTGTAGGGAAACGCCAGTAATACACAATATGTACAAGAAACAAGAGGGAACAATGAAATGGCAGACCAAGAACGAAGTTCTCGGATTAAAAAGTGTGTAAGGCAGGAGTGTTGCCCTTCGTCCCTATTGTTCAATCTACACATCGAAGTAGCAATGACGGAAATAAAACAAAGGTTCAAGAGTGGAATTAAAATTCAAGGTGAAAGGATGTCAGCGATAAGATTAGCTGATGACATTGCTGTACTGAGCAAAAATGAAGAAGAATTATTGGATGTATTGAATGAAATGAACAATTTTTATGGGTGCATAATATGGATTGAGAATAAATCGAATAAAGAGGAGAGTAATGAGAAGTAACAGAAATGAGAAGAATCAGAAACTTAAAATCGATTGTTGATCACCAAGTTGAGGAATTATGCTACCTAGGCAGCGGAATAACACGTAATGGGAGGAGCAAGGAGGATATAAAAAGCAGACTAGCACAGGCAAAAGGGCATTCCTGTCCAAGAGAAGTCTTGTAATATCAAATCTAGACCTTAATTTGAGAAAGGAATTTCTGAGAATGTTGGTTTGGAGCACAGCATTGTATGGTAGTAAAACACTGACTGTGGGAAAACCCAACAGAAGAGAATCGAAGACATTGTGATGCATTGCTACAGAAGAAAGTTGGAAATTAGGTGTATGGATATGATAAGGAATGGGGATGTCCTCTGAAGAATAGGGAAGGAAAGGAATATATGGAAAACACTCAGAAAAAGAAGAGAAAGGATGGTAGGGCATCTTCGAAGACATCAGCGAATAACTTCCACGGTACTAGAGGGAGCTGTAGAGGGTGAAAACTATAGAGGAAGACAAAGAATGGAATACACCCAGTAAATAATTGCGCACGAATGTTACAAGTGCTACTTTGAGATGAAGAGGTTTGCACAAAAGAGATATTTGTGGCGGACGGCATCAAGCTACTCAGAAGACTGAAGACTTTAAAAAAAATCGGTGAGTCCTCTCTTTTACACGAACAGTACGCTACTTAGCGAGACGTAGAGTTAAACAAGAAGCCAGCGGATCGTATTCGCGCTGTGGACTAACGGCCTTTCGTCCGTTAGCTAGAGTGTGGTTAATAGGCGGTTTGGAACGTTTATTTGGGCAAATGCTGGAGTGGTACCCAATTTATACCTCGGAAAATACGATACAGAGACGGTTAATACACGACACTCACAGTAAAATGTTTAAGGGGGGTAGAACGTCAAACGGGCCTACTTGGACCGGGAGGGGCACTACAGGACATTTTAATTTCCACTGTCTATATTTTTACAAGTAAATTCATAAAACTTTAACAGCATGACCAGGAAGGATTCAGCATTCATACTCATAGCAGTGGAAGCTCAGAAACGTAACAAAACACTTTTTTTTTTACATGTGAAATTTCATCATTTTTTCACTTACTACTGGCTGCATTTGTTGCTATAGGTACACTTTTCTTCCTAAGTAACAGAGATTCTTCGATGACTTTTGCACAGCATACAAACCATAGTTACAAGTGTATGAAACTCTAGAAGTTACTTAATTTATGAAAAAATGAATGAACTGTTACATTTTAAACTTCATGTTTAGAAAAAACTCAAGTTTTATAGTTAATTATCTCAATTTTTTCCACAGTTTATTAATAGATTTGGAAAATTCTAGAGTTTCATACACCTGTAACTACTGTTTGTGTGCTATGAAAAATTCATTGAAGAATTTCTCTTACTTAGGAAGAAAAGTGTGCCTATAGCAACAAATGTAGCCAGTAATAACTGAAAAAAATGATTAAATTTCATATGTAAAAAAATTGGTATTTTGCTACGTTTTTGAACTTCCACTGCGATGAGTATGAGTCCTCAATCCATTCTGGTCATGGTGACAAAGTTTTATGAATTTATTTGTAAAAGTATAGACAGTAGAAATTAAAATGTCCCGTGGTGACTCGCCTGCTCCAAGTCGGCCCGTTTGACGTCCTACCCCCCCCTAAACGATTCACAGACAGCTGTTGCACTGGACTGCTTCCTGTAGATTAACACGCCAGGAAAAAGCTGTTGTAAACAAAATTAATTCTTTCAGTTGTATCATGGCAACGAGAGGCATCTGGTAATCAGGAAATGCCTGCGTGCTTTTTAAGGTGGAAAACAAATTCTACCACAGCAGAGGCGATGGTGCTAGCCAAGCCAGAGCGCCTTGCAGGGAGAGTATCGGAGAGCCAGGCTTCCGGGTGTAAAACACGGTAAATCCAATAAGGGGCAGCATCGAGCGCGTGTTCGCACCAGAGCGTGAGGATAGGGGAAGGTTATCACTTGGCGTGACGTAGGAAGGCGCCAAGCTGTCGACACGAGTTCCAGAGCACGCAGCCTGAGCAGAATTTAATGAAGTCCCCGAGGCGGCCTCTACTCTCCTCCTACCGATAACTCGATACGCCACTCCACACGTTTGTCTTTGCCATCTTTTACTGCTGCATGAAAACTGATACCACCATATTCAGCTAAGAAGAGACAATGCACAAGTAATCGGGAGAGAATGCAATCTCCTTTTATTTTTCATTCATCCGTCTTCTGACTGGTTTGTTGCGGCCCACCACGAATTCCTCTCCTGTGCAACCACTTTACTTCATAGTAAACTTGCGACCTTCATGCTCAGTTATTTGCTGGATGTATTCCGGTCTCTGTCTTCCTTTACAATTTTTTCCCTCTACATGTCCCTCTGGTAGCATGTACGAGGGTCCCTCCAAAAGAAATGCACACTATTTTTGTAAAAATACAGTTTTCATTCTGCATGTGTGAAAGTCTTACAGTGTGTAGATACATCCTTCCCGCTTGTTTTCGAACTTAGTTCAACCTGTTCTCGTGAGTGGCGCCGTCACAGAATGTCGTCAAGATGGCTGCTACACGTGACGTTCGTCAGAAGCAACGTGCTGTCATAGAATTCCTGTGCTGTGAAAACGAGTCGGTGGGAAACATCCACAACAGGTTGAAAAAGCTGTATGGAGATGCTGCTGTCGATCGCAGTACAGTTGGACGGTGGGCAAGCAGGTTATGTGATGAAAGCAGGCACGGCAATATTGAGGATTGTCCTCGCAGTGGCAGGCCTCGTACTGCACACACTGCAGACAATGTGCTGAGAGTTAACGAATTGGTGACTGCTAACAGACGCATCACAGTGAACGAATTGTCACGCTACATTGGGATAGGGGAAGGAAGTGTTTGCAGAATACTGAAAGTGTTGACGTTAAAAGTGGTTTGTGCCAGGTGGTTTCCCAGGATGTTGATAGTGGCTCGCAAAGAAACAAGAAAAACGGTATGCAGTGAACTTTTGGAACAGTACGAGAATGGTGGAGATGAATTTCTTGGAAGAATTGTGACAGGTGATGAAACATGGCCCCATCATTTTTCACCAGAGACGAAGAGTAAATCAATGGAGTGGCATCAAGCAAATTCACCAAAAAAAATAATAATTTCAAAACCACACCTTTTGCTGGAAAAGTTATGGCTATGGTGGTTTTCGAATCCGAAGGACTCTTGCTTGTGGACATCACAAAAGTGGAACCACCATAAATTATGACGCATATGTGACGACACTGAACAAACTTCAAGCTCCACTGGGTCGTGTTCGACCACATCGGCAAAAGCAGGATCAGGATGTTTTGCTGTTGCACGACCATACACGGCCACATGTCAGTCAAAAAACCATGGAAGCGATCACAAAACTTGGATGGACAACACTGAAACACCCGCCTTACAGTCCTGACTTGGCTCCATGTGACTATCATCTCTTTGGGAAACTGAAAGACTGTCTTTGTGGAACAAAGTTTGAAGATGATGACTCCCTAGTGCACGCTGCTATTCAGTGGCTCCAACAGGTTGATCCAGAATTTTACTGTGCGGGTATACAGACGCTGGTTCCAAGATGGCGTAAGGCTGTTGAGAGGGATGGAAATTATGTGGAGAAATGAAAATATTGTTCCTAAAGGATGTATCTACACACTGCAAAACTTTCATACATGTAGTAGAATAAGAGATGGATTAAAAAAAATAGTGTGCATTTCTTTTGGGGTGACCCTCGTGTGTTACTCCCAGATGTCGTAACAGATGTCCTTCTTCCTCTGAGTGTTTCCCGTACTTTTCTTTTCTCGACAATACTCGGAGAACCTCTCCATTCTTTACCTTATATGTCCACCTAATTTTCAACATTCTTCTGTAGCACCAAATCTCAAATGCTTCGATTCTCTTCTGTTCCATTTTCCTCAGAGTCAATGTATCACTACCATACAATTCGATGCTCCAAACGTACTTTTTGAGAAAATTCTTCCTCAAATTAAGGCCTAGTAGACTCCTCTTGGCTGCAATGCTCTTTTTGCCAGTGGTAGTCTGCTTTTGATGTTCTCCTTCCTCCTTCTGTCATGGATTATTTACTGCTTATGTAGCAGAATTCTTTAAGGTCATCTACTTCCTGATTACATACCTGATGGTAAGTTGCTCGCAGTTCTCGTTCTGCTACTTCTCATTACTTTCGTTTTTCTTCGATTTACTCTCAATCCATATTCTGTACCAATTAGGCGATTCATTCCATTCAGCAGATCTTGTAATTCTTCTTCACTTTCACCGCGGATAGCAATGTCATCAGGAAACTTATTATTTATATTCTTTCAGCATGGATTTTACTTCCGCTCTACCACCTTTCTTTTATTTCCGTCATTGATTCTTCGATGTACAGGCTGAACAACAGGGGCGAAGTCTGTATCCCTGTCTTACACCCTTTTTAACTCCAGCACGTTGCTTTTGATCTTCTACTCTTATTGTTCCCTCTTGTACATACACTCCTGGAAATGGAAAAAAGAACACATTGACACCGGTGTGTCAGACCCACCATACTTGCTCCGGACACTGCGAGAGGGCTGTACAAGCAATGATCACACGCACGGCACAGCGGACACACCAGGAACCGCGGTGTTGGCCGTCGAATGGCGCTAGCTGCGCAGCATTTGTGCACCGCCGCCGTCAGTGTCAGCCAGTTTGCCGTGGCATACGGAGCTCCATCGCAGTCTTTAACACTGGTAGCATGCCGCGACAGCGTGGACGTGAATCGTATGTGCAGTTGACGGACTTTGAGCGAGGGCGTATAGTGGGCATGCGGGAGGCCGGGTGGACGTACCGCCGAGTTGCTCAAGACGTGGGGCGTGAGGTCTCCACAGTACATCGATGTTGTCGCCAGTGGTCGGCGGAAGGTGCACGTGCCCGTCGACCTGGGACCGGACCGCAGCGACGCACGGATGCACGCCAAGACCGTAGGATCCTACGCAGTGCCGTAGGGGACCGCACCGCCACTTCCCAGCAAATTAGGGACACTGTTGCTCCTGGGGTATCGGCGAGGACCATTCGCAACCGTCTCCATGAAGCTGGGCTACGGTCCCGCACACCGTTAGGCCGTCTTCCGCTCACGCCCCAACATCGTGCAGCCCGCCTCCAGTGGTGTCGCGACAGGCGTGAATGGAGGAACGAATGGAGACGTGTCGTCTTCAGCGATGAGAGTCGCTTCTGCCTTGGTGCCAATGATGGTCGTATGCGTGTTTGGCGCCGTGCAGGTGAGCGCCACAATCAGGACTGCATACGACCGAGGCACACAGGGCCAACACCCGGCATCATGGTGTGGGGAGCGATCTCCTACACTGGCCGTACACCACTGGTGATCGTCGAGGGGACACTGAATAGTGCACGGTACATCCAAACCGTCATCGAACCCATCGTTCTACCATTCCTAGACCGGCAAGGGAACTTGCTGTTCCAACAGGACAATGCACGTCCGCATGTATCCCGTGCCACCCAACGTGCTCTAGAAGGTGTAAGTCAACTACCCTGGCCAGCAATATCTCCGGATCTGTCCCCCATTGAGCATGTTTGGGACTGGATGAAGCGTCGTCTCACGCGGTCTGCACGTCCAGCACGAACGCTGGTCCAACTGAGGCGCCAGGTGGAAATGTCATGGCAAGCCGTTCCACAGGACTACATCCAGCATCTCTACGATCGTCTCCATGGGAGAATAGCAGCCTGCATTGCTGCGAAAGGTGGATATACACTGTACTAGTGCCGACATTGTGCATGCTCTGTTGCCTGTGTCTATGTGCCTGTGGTTCTGTCAGTGTGATCATGTGATGTATCTGACCCCAGGAATGTGTCAATAAAGTTTCCCCTTCCTGGGACAATGAATTCACGGTGTTCTTATTTCAATTTGCAGGAGTGTATTTTATATTACCCGCCTTTGCATACAGCTTGTACCTATTTTTCTCAGAATTTCGCAGATCTTGCCCCATTTTACATTGTCGAGCGCTTTTCTCCGGTCGACCAGGCATATGAAAGTGTGTTGATTTTTCTTTAGTCTTGCTTCCATTGTTACCCGCAGCTCCAGTCCTGCCTCTCCGGTGCATTTACCATTCCTAAGGCCAAACTGATCGTGGTCTACAAACGATTATAAGAGGCGCAAGTTATCGAAAACATTTTGAAACCAATACAATCAAATAACTAGTAAATATTCAGTTTTTCCCGGGGAAAAACCAGTACAACACGACACAGAGCAGTGACCCACCCACCCCCAATTCTTTAAAGAATCGAACTCCTACGTATGAAGAGATAATAAACTAAAATGGCACCCTTGATGTTACAGTGTTGTGGCACGAACAATGAACATTTAGTAAGCAATAAACTGCTTTATTTTCATTATTTTCTGAGGCAGTATACGAGAAAACTTTTAGAAAACGTTTAAAATTATAATTTTAATTTATTTGGAAATATCGAAGTGCTAACATCATCATATAATGGATGAACCTAGTGTGAGTAAAACCTAGTTTTGCAAGCATTTCTATGTTTATGATGTCATATCTCGCTAACTTTGTCTCGCACAATGATATAATTCAGCAGATACATTCATTGATGTACGTGGATACTGTCAGCAAAATACGTTGGGAATGGAGCTAGCAGTAAACAAGTAATAACTAATAAACATAACGCCCGAAGCTGAAGTTTCACTGCCTGAACAGCCAAAATGTAGTAAGCAAATATCTTGTTTCCTTTATGGTGATGTCAGCGAGAAACATTTTGAGAAAGTTTTGAAATTATGCGTAATTTGATGGAAATCGCAAAACGCTCTCATCCTCTAACACTGAATGAATGTAGTCTGGTATTTTGCACACCGTGAGTTCTGCTGCCTCAAGCCGTTTGCTCATTTTGAAACTTAAATCCTTGCCTAATTGCGTTAAATCTTTAACGTAAGGTTACGTCTAAAAGAGTAGATTACGACATCATTTTAGATTTTCATTTCGATCAACACTAATACGAAATTTTTAGGATCAATTTTTGGTTTGCGGTGGGAGCTGGTATATAGGCATCTTGAAACTGGTATTGTACAGCGCTTTACTCGTCATCCTTGTCAGTATGACGTTGCATGCGCTCTGGCCTGGATTCATGCACCGACTGCGTTGGGAATTGTGTCGTAAAGCAGTTTTATCCTCTCCTGAAGCAAGCTGTCAGTTCATAGGTACGCTTGCCATGTGTGGACGGACGATGTCCTACTGAAAATTGGCACCACGTTTCTGTTAAATGAGGTGTAGCATATCAGGAGTCGAGGTATTGGTGACGTACCGTTATGCCGTCAGCCGTGAGCAGCCGTTACACCCGATGGTTCACCACAACATGGTGTGAGGATAAACACCACTGTGCCTTTCCAAAATATAAGGAGACTGGAAACTCTGCGCAGGCCTCCTCCATATCGCCGCCGATGGTTATCTCGGGCAGTGCAGAGCCGCGATTCGTCGCTGAACGCAATACGACGCTGTTCGGTCAGGCACTACTGCAAACGCAGCCGTTCGTGTTAACTGCAGTCAACGTGTGGGATGGCAATTCCAAAATGCTGCTTGCCCCTTGTAACACGTCCGTATTTTATGTATCCCGCTCGATCGGGATCTAATAGCAGCCCAAATGAATAATTAAATAATGTGACCGTGTACCTAATGGGGCTGGCAATCGGAATGGACTGCTACGGAGTTGTTACATTCCATTTTGTCCTTCTCAAATGCTGTAATAATGAAATGTCTGGTGACAAGAATAACGCCAACACAGCTTCACTAATCAAGACCTAAATTCGTCTCAAAAACACAAGAAAAAGGAGACAGCCACTGCCTTCGTCATACACTTTTAATAGCGGCTAATCTCAGCACAGGCTTCTTCGTTATTCATATTCGTCACACGCTGATACAATCACTGCAATCCAACACTGCAATCCAACACTGCAAATCCAAAATAATGCCGGCGCGGTAGACGCGAAATCAAAATAACGGCACAGATATATCACTGATCACTCTCGTAATTATACTTTATCACTTTCCCGTATTATTAAAACACAAAGGGGTTAAACCGCGGCGATGGCCACTCCCTTTGTCGGTAAACCTTGCATTACAACAACTGCTGGCTTCCGGACAGCTCGGCCCGCCACACGGGAACTGCACACTCAACTCTCCACTCGCTCTCGCAACACGACACACTAATCAATAGTTTGCCCTGTCGACCTGTGCCGAGTGCAAACTTATAGTAAGGGCCTACGGACCCCTTACATCCCCGCCCTCGAAAACTTCTTTGGAGCCTCCGGCGTAAAAGAATCGGCAAGGGAATTTGACATTACTACATCTGAACAAAACACATAGTGTAAATAATCAATGAAGTTACAATTCACCAAATAATCCCTCGACTCCGGTAGTGGGCTGCCTCCACAATAATTTCTACAAGAGGTTATTACATCTCATAAACATGGCATTGTCCAAATTACAATTTTTATATCAAACAGCAATAGTCCTCTATAGTCCAATATTGAATGAAACACACAACATACAATCAAAAATTATTACTTGAACACATGGCATATGAATTATTATACTACAAATTAGTTATCACAGGTTTTGTACCCATTCTCAGGTAATCGTCAATATGAAATATGCAATTCTAATTATAATACATCAGAAAACACAATCTAAATAAACATTTCCCTTTTTCAAATGTCCGTTCAACAATTAAATGCCCTAAATATATCTTAGCAGGTTTATTCGGGTCCTTGTAGCTCTCACTCTTGACCGGACCTCACCTGGAGTGTCATTCAGTTTTCCGGTCTCTCCGCCTCTTCTATATGCACTGTGTCATTCATTCGCCTATCCCATCCTCTCTCATGATCTCTTGGTTCTTCACTCCTTCTCCAATCATTTCTCCATTGCCGTTCACCACCATGGTTCCTGTACCTATGGCCACCACCTCTTCCTCTATAATTAGACGAATTATCAAAATGATTCCTTGGGTCATTACTTCCCCCTCGGTTTTGATCATTAGCTTGATTGTGTTCCTGTGATCGAACAGATTCCATCTGTTCCAGTATCTCCATCAAGGCCTCCCTATCTTTAATTAGGCTCCCGGATACAGTTTCTTGCATTCTCCGGCTCATTCTTCTTTTTATTGCTGATATCATTACGTCATCACTCAGGGGTTGTTCCAAAGTCTCGTTCAATTGCCACAAATGTTCGGCAAACTCTCTCAACGTTCCTCTCCATGTACTAAGTGACTTGCGGTGGAGTAGGTCCTCAATTGCTGCACACTGATGACTTTTAGACCAGTATTTCTTCAAGAATTCCTCTTCAAACTGATCATAACTAGTAGTCCCTTCCTTCTTCCTGACCCCCCAAGTGAAGGCCTCACCTTCCATTCTATCTATTGCAAATTGAGTCTTGTCTGAGTTTTTAAGATGTGCTGGGAAAACTCCTTTTAACCATTTCATAAATATCATTGGGTGCAACCCTCCTTTTGGTCTAAATTTCTGCCCTGTATTATTTTGGACGTACCGATTATCACTGCTCATCAAGGTAACGACTCTACCTACCCCAACGGTTAAAGTGGCATTGCTAATTCGTTTATCAATTTCTTCTGTCTTGCTCTCCAATTGCTGCACTCCCTGTTGTAATTGTCTGACCTCCATTGCAACCCTCTTGTTATTCTCTTCTCGTTGCATGGCTATAGCATTTCTCAGGTTGACAGCCAGTTGGTGTTGCCTATCTCCTATCCCCTTAACTGCATCATTGCATTGTTTCTGCATCTGCGACACCTCGGCGATTCGATGATTGCAATTTGTTTCCACTCCGTTGATTCTTTCTCCCAATTCGGCTTTCGTTTCTTCAATATCGTCTTCCATCTTTTTTTGTTTACTTTCCTTCCATCTTCTCCACGTCTCCCTGGACTTGGTCTATGCTCTTCTGTAGCTTCCTCTCTCTCTCGTTGATGTCCATCTTCAGTCGTTCTTCTAATTCCTGTATTTCCTTCTTCAGATTATATTCTATCTTCCTTTCTGATGTTTTGAGCTCTTGTGTTAGAGTTTCCTTATATGACTTTTCTAAGCTTTCTTGTAAATCTTTCTTTAATGATGCGTTAGTCTCCTTTATCAAGTCTACTAACATCGACCACTTATCTGCATCCTCTGAAACTGACTTATTTCTCGTCGTTTGTCCCGGTGTCTCGGGATAACTAGTTGAATGTGCTAATGGGTTATCTACTGACACTCCATAATCACTGATTCCCGAATCATCTCTGTCTTCCTGTCCTATCCCTTTCCTTTCAACTATTGCCTCACAAACCTGCTTATCTTCAGTAGACATGTTTGGTTTATTTTTAATGCACAGGCAAGTAATATAAAATTACCTCTGGCAACCCTAAACACTCCTAATTACCATGAAACTAATCAGACAGTACCTGCAGTATTTTCAGTTAACCCCAAAATTGACACAATACACATGAGTACCGAACATAACAACCCTCCAAACCTAATAACTTCAAATATCAATTTTCACATACACAGTTTATGCAAAATGTTCTAAATAAGATAAATCACATCATTCATTAAATCTATAAATGTAAAATCCCCAAAAACAATGGGCATATCTGTATAATCACCATTTAGACTACGCAGTATGCATCAAGAGGTATGCTATATTTCAGAGTATGTTTCGCAAACTTTTCGGAAATTACTATAATTGGGCACTTTTCCTAATGTAAATATCAGTTAAAAATTGTTTATTTACCGCAAAGACTGCACACTACAATTTAATGTTATGTCAACCAGTCGTCTTCACTCACAAGCTGACGTTACCACGAGTCGCGATGTTTTGACGTTTGAAGTGGGTGTGGCGCTGCACTGCCGCTCGATCAGCGTGAAGTCGCACTGAGGATCTGTGGCGAGTCGTCGTAGTTCTCCGTCAGCCGCTCCGTGGCGCTGCCGGCGGGCGTAGTTTGTAGTCCAGCCGCTAGATGCCGGGTCGGCACTCGGTGTCTTGAAGTCGCGCTGAAGATCCGTGGCGAGACGTCGTAGTTCTCAGCCGGCCGCTCGGTGGCGCTGCAGGTGGGCGTAGTTTGTAGTACGGCCGCTAGATGCCGGGTTGGCGCTCGGTGTCTCAAAACTGTGCTGAAGACCGTCGGTGTAGTGCGTCTGTACATGTCCTACTCCTTGCACAGGTAGTAGGGATGACGTGTGAAATCACCTCGCGGAACGAAACTCTTTGGCGCGGCTGTTGGCACAGGTCTGCGTGACGTCACTCAATAATTGCGTCGCCACAACACATTGTCGTCTGCATAACAGTTTATGGGCCCACATGAAGCTGTCCGATTTTCACTATTCAAAGAGCAATTTCAGTCATAATTTTACTATTAAACACTTCTGTAAAAGCTTTCGTGACAAAATCTTAGTTCGTTTTGCTATAGTAATGTTCACACGTGTCTTTCTTTGGTGTTCACTTTTCACAGTTTTTCGTGCGGATTTACGCGTTTGCCCATTATAACACAGTTTACCGACACTATTATTCTTATCTAATATGGCAAGGAAAAACAGTTTAGTCACAATCGTAAGATATTATTACTTTGTATTGCTCAAAAATGCACTGATTCTTGTCGCGATTTTAAAGTTTATGCTCTGGCTGAGGACCCAACAAGGATTTGATCTGTTAATACAATGGGGAAGTCTACAAGCGACATTAGACCTTTGTTCTGAGAGCCTGACTTTTTTATCAGAAAGAGTAAATAAACACTTCTAGTCATGACTTCGAATCAAAGAGATATCTGATGTATTTGGAGTGATTGTACACGGTGTTACAAGAGATTCATCCGATTTCACAATATTATATCTCCTACATAGATGGAGATAGATGAGCTGTGTATTGGCTTATATCGATAGAGGTCTTCCCTCTTTCGTGTTGGTGAGTCTGTAACTCACCAAAGACTGCTATGGTGTCCCACTAGAGTGGGCAATTTGACCCATTCCACAATGGCCGAGAACCCAGAAAAAATGGCCAAAACTACAAAATCTTCGCCAGTACCGCTAAAAATAGCTATAATATGATTTCTGGCCCTACTGATAACGATTTTATATCAAAACTGAGAGATTCAAAATGGTGGGTGAAATATGGTGAAAAGAATGTGGAAAATATTAATGAAATGGACAAAAAATGTTTTAGGTGAGCATTTATAGTTTTGATGGTAATCTGTATTACAAAAATGCCTCTATTACTGTCTCTATTACAGAAAATACATATCATTAACAAAAATAGGAAGTTTTATAAATGCATTTTGCAACTGGTAATAAGAAAGCAACAGCTTCTGATGACTCAGCTTTCACTATTGTCAGAGACAAGCTCCACAAAGGAGACATACATAATAATAAAATGTAATTTAATAAAAATTAAATTTATCAAGGAGAGGCTTTTGGATATGAACTAAATAATTATTTTGTAAAGAAAACTTCTTGAATAGCTAATATATTTGCTTATTTAGTAATTATATTATTTTGTAATAGCTTACTAGCAATGTTACACAAATAACAAATAAATGAGTGTGTGCAGATGTATCTTATTTGCTTTTTAGTAAAGTTTTCAATTCTATATTTCCAGTGTAAACAACAGCATTTTGCATCAGCACTGTGGCTAGTAGCCAGATTTTAAGGCTGATTTCTGAAGGTAGTAGAATAAACTTATGGACAGAATGAAAAACTTGGTGGCATGTCATGGAATCTATAAGCTATTTGTTTTTGCTCACATTTCACATTTTTGAGAAGTAAGTGGGTATGTTGAGTGCAGTCAGCATTGCACACCCTTTCTTTTTACAAATTAATTAAATTAATTATATTTTAGTTTCTAATTAATTTTATTTATGAAGGTTTTCTGTTGTGTCATACCTTTAGATAATATTTTATATACAAATAATTTGACTAATATTTGGGGGGAAATATTAATTAATAAAAATGCTTTTTTAAACAAATTACCTCAAAAATACATAGATCTACAATAAGACATATTTGTAAATAAATGGAAGTAGTTAATACACGTATGAAAAATCTTCTTTTAACCTCAATAGTTTTTTTTAAAATTTAAATACATTAATTCATAAATACATGACATTGTTTTAAATTTTTTTAATCTCAATAGTTCGAATTCATTATATTTAATGTATAAAAATATGGTAATGAATGTGTTAATTTAATGTATTTATCAAATTTAATGCTCATGTTTTATATGTTTAACATTAAATGAAACACGCAACATACGCCAATGAACCAACCAACCAACAAGATGTGTTCATTTAAGATAGAAAAAGACACAACTCACTGTGGATAATACAAATATTAAAACAACAAAACCACATCATGTAGATATTTTTATGTTGTCCTTTCATTTAATTTAAATTGATAATATTTTTTATTTTTATTTAATGAAAAAACTACTTTTCATGCTCGCAATTTTGTATCTGAGATTCTAGCATGAACAAAAAATGTTATGGTATTACACATTAGGAACAAATAAAAATTAATCCTTCCTTGTAAATTCGACTATAAATGTAGTTTTCACAACTTACTGTTGTACAAATTCATCTTTATAATATTTATCCATACCTATTTCGCTTTCTTCACTAGAATTGGAATCATGTTGTTCCAAATAACATTTATAAATTGCCTCAAGACTGTTTCTAAATGTTTTTCTCTACTACATTTATTTAAATCTTTTAATTCTATGAACACAACTTTTTTGTTATCATCTTCTGCAACAATTTTTAAGTAAAATTACATCAAAATATTCTACGTGGCATTCTTCATCTACTTATGTGTTTCATTTTTCTCTTGTGTCTTAGTAATTCATTTTATTTTTGTATGACAAATATAAAAAAAATTTATCATTTTTATTTTACTTCTCTGATATAACAAATTTTTAATGTAAATTATTTCAGCTGAAATAAATGCAAGCACTAATAATTCCGAAAGATATAGCATCTTCAGAAATTGATGTATGTGTGTATATATAACTAAGTTAATTATAGAAAGGGAATGGTTTCTGTTATTATTTAGTTATTTGGATGTAATGTTTACCACATTTGTTGTGCTGAAAATGGAAACGAAATTCATCGATGTTACATATTTGGAGATTATTATATTTGTAAATACATAGAAAATGTAGATGAAATTAATATAAAATGTCTAAAATTAGTGTTAAGTATTTTTTTAAAGAAAATAATATATTTGTCCCAAATAATTCGAAATAATTGATATAGATTTTTAATTTTTCCTCATATCTATGTAATTATGTAGTTGTCAATTCGTTCGAGCAATCAATCATCCATAATAGGAAACACAGTCATAGCTCAGTCTCTCAAAATGATTCAGAAATTTTACTTGTTAGAATGTGATCAGGCGATGATTCTTCTTCTCTGCAGGCTCATGCTCTGCGGCAGTCTGCTAATATGTACAAATAAAATGCCTCATATTTTTGGGAGCGTTGTATAATCAGTCGGGAAACCTCAGATCAAGCAGATATTTGGCTTTGATGAAGTTTAACGTTCCAAAGAAGTAATGGAGCTCTTGGATTATTAAATGCAGGTTCGTATCCAGTCTTTCAGAAGTTCCGTTCTGCAATATATCGATGAATTTCATTAATTCTCAAATGTCAAATACACACCTTTTGTATGAAGGAGCAATATATATATCCCTTTTAATCGTACAATTTCGTATCAGTTACCTTTTGTCATAAATCTCAATATTCTGATTACAGTTCTTCAAACAATGCTCAGGCGAATCGGCACAAAGACAATCTCAGAAGCTTTTTTTTTTTTTAACAACCACCAGAGAGAGTACTACAAAGAATAATTATGTGCTCATGGCATAGCTATTGTATGAAACCATTTTGCGCAAAGATTCTGTGAGTATGAAGATAGAAAATTACTAAACATCATTCAAGGGTAGAATTGAATCAGAATAATTCATCGAATATAAAGAGATATTAAAATTGCTGCTCTCAGTGAGCAAAGTTAATGATAATACACTTTGCAAGCTAACAGAAAAAATTTGTTGGGTTGTTTATTCAAAAAAGCAATATTTTGAATTAATAGAATTTTACTATAGAGACTATGGGTAACATGTTAAGACAGTAAGTTACGAGAATACCTAAGCTGTAGCTTTACATGTACTGGGGTATACCCTCATCCCGAGTACATAACCAGGGAAGACGTAGATTGGTGTAATTACGAAAAAGTTCTACCCATTTGGGAACTGGCCTTCACAGGAAAACCCTGGAAAACCCAGAAGAATAGACCCCAGCTCAGGTATTTAAGAAGATAGTAAAGCCTAAATCCAGTAATTTTGAAGTATATAGAAGCTCCATAGATTAGATTGAAGGAAAAAAGCCTCATAGCCAAAAAAAAAAAAATTACAATAGTGCTCCAAAAAATTTGAAAATTCTTCTCTCGATGATGTAGCCGGCGATCTCGTTGTGAAGTCGATGGAACAGGAACACTGGGTACGGACAGTGTATAGGCGACGCACAGCGTTTGGTGGAGACAATATAGAGGGCAGGCGATGGCTTATGATCTCAGGAACAGTGGTCAGGGACGTGAACATGGAACAGGTTCAAAGTGGAATAAGAAAAGGTTCTGACTGAATAAATCCCTGGAAGAGAGTGGATTAAGGCAACGAAGTCCATATTTCATCGTTGAACTCAAAATCGGAGTGGATTCTTATATTCTTCCATCTGTACTAGACTGGAACATCCATCAGTCCTGACAATTGCAAATTTTTTGTAGTCCTTAATACCAAAGTTGTTTTGCATTACAATTGCTGATTGTCCAAAACATTTCCAAATAGACTGTGGGCATTTAAATTTTGTTGTAGCTCATATCTAATGTATTCCTCTCAAAAAATTTTTTTTATCTAATCTTCTTTTTGTTATAGTGCAGGTGGAAGTAGAGCATTGAATGTGTCCGAGGTTTGTTTTCAATTACAAAATTATGGATAAAATTTAAGTTTATACCTGATGAAAAATTTTAAACATAAGCATATGACACTGGCTCCACAAAAGGAATAATTTCTAGAAAAAATTCTCTGAAAAATTTTCATTATTCTTATAATTAACTGATTTATAGATCCACCTGCAAATAAATATCATTAATGATGACATATGTTCATTTAACAAATCATCCACTCGCTGAATCTTCTTCATTCTCTCATGAACATTTATGGAAATATATTTCAACAATTATGTCCATAATATGAAACACACAAACTGCTATTCTTAAAACGTTAATTAATATTGTTAAATTAATTCTCCTAGTAAAGAAGGCATAATGAAAAATCTAAAAATTATAATAATTTTCTCTCACGCAACCAGAGACTTTCTTCAGTTGTTTGCAGCAGTGACATTATCGACTGTTGCTCCATTTCACAGTTCATTTGTTTTCTTGCGTGAACAGCGCACATCATACACACAGCGTATTTACCTATATGTCCCGCACTGTTCTAGTTTCACACGCAATTCTCACATAAGTGCCGTGTCTTGAGGAAATGTAGATGAACTTTCATTGTATATCACTATGGCTTTTGCTCATAGTCCACACTTACAAACACTAGTAATTAGCAAATTCTTCTACCTATCTTAATGTTTTGTGCTAAACTATCACAGGAGTAATCTCACTGTGTCTTAACATACCCCAGGAGTAATCTCACTGTACCTTAACCTATCACAGGAGTAATCTCACTCTCTCTTACCCTGTAAACAACATAAACATCTTGATATTTATGTACACATTTGACTCATAGTCAAATTCCACTCTAAATTCTTCTCCATATTTGGTATCACAGATCTACGATCCTTCAAAAAATTTCTTAATATCATTTTGCAGGAATAATCGCTTTATTCTTTTCGATTCGGGTTATGCCAACAAGTATGATCTAGGATTTGGTATATTTACAATAACATATGGTCCGGAATAAATAAGATTCCATTTCTTTATGTTCTTCATCAGCGAGGAATGGATGTGTCACCTCAATAAAACCTTTTCTCCAAGATGAAACGTCTGAATCCGGTGAATCCGTTTATCATAAGTCAATTTCCGTTGTATTGTCTTTTTAGTTAAATTGACAGGTGTGAGTCGAATCTTTTCCTCCAATTTTAAACTCTGGTCTTCATACTTTGGCAGATGGTTTATCCAGAAGTTCTTTTCAATCTGACTAAACATAAGCTCTGTTAGAGTAAAGTTAGTTGAGGTATGTGTCCGATTATTAAATATTTGTTCAAATTCTGACAAATAATCAGCCCATGATGTTTGTTTACTGTGACAGTATGTACGCATGAATTGGTTTAATTCTAGGAAAACTTGTACTATTGCGTTACCTTGTGGATGATAACATGATATCAAATTTTGTTGAATACCAAGCTGTGTTAATGTTTGCTTCCATTTAAATCCGGTAAAAATTCTGGCATTATCTGTAATCATGGATTTCGGTAAACCTACATGCGGAAGATAGTCATGCACCAATCTCACTACAACAGCTCTGGCAGTAGCACACTTTAATGGATATAGTTTTACATATTTTGTAAATACATCAAAGAATCCAACCACGAATTTGACTCTCCCTCTTGATCGTGGGAGAGGACCGCAGATATCACACGAAATTAACGCCCTTGGCTCTCGTGGAATAATTGAATGCTTACTACCTCTATTATCCGGATTTGCCTTTTGACAGAGTAAACAGTTTTGTATTGTTTGGTGCACTTTTCTCCGAACAGTCGGAAAATAACAGTATGCTCCTATTTTATTGGCACAATCACACCAAAATGTCCCCATGATAAGTGGGTAAACCAAATTAAATTTTCCTCATATTCCTTCAGGATACATACCCACCACCATGGATTGTTGTACTTCCCACATCTGAAGAATAATACTCCATTTACTAATTTATAATGATCTAAACTAGCCCTTGAATTTTGTTGTTCCTTTAGCTGAATTATGTTCCTCCATCAAGGGTCTTTTCGTTGTAAATTTCCCATATCTCTACAAAGATGTACATAATAAGTTTTGTAGATATTGTCCTGCAACAGTAATACTGGAAAATCCGAAGTATTTACTGGTTCTATTTCCGGCGTTAAACCTTCTAGGGATCTTGACAGTGCATCCGCAATAATATTTTCTTTGCCAGACACATGAATAATTTTAAACTGGCGCTGTTGTAGTGTCATTGTCCAACGTGACATTCTGGGATGTAATAATTTACATATTTGCAAAAAGGTTAGTGATTGATGGTCACAATACACAATCGTTTTCGAACCATATAAATAATATTTAAACTTCTTTAATGCCCAGATAACTGCAAGTGCTTCAAGTTCTGTGGTCGTATAGGCTCTTTCACGTGGCGATAACACTCGACTAACAAACGCTATCAGGCAGAATGTTGGTCCCCCTTTTATTTTCCTTATTTGGAAGAGACAACATCCGATGAATCTGTGGGCAGACAGAACTCACAATTCATATCAGGGTGACATAATAAGGATGCGTTAGCGAGTCGGTCTTTAATGTCTCGAAACGCTAGTTCACATTCTTCAGTCCATTGCCATGACACATCCTTCCGTAGAAGTCGGTTTAATGCCTCAGAATGCTTGACTTAATTCTTTATGAAACGACGGAAGAGCGATGCCATACCTATAAATCCCTTCAGCTGCCTTTTATTCCATGGTGATGGAAAATTTCGAATTGCACTTATCTTCTTCTCGGTAGGCGGGATATCTTTCGCATCTATCATATGTCCTGAGAACTTAATTTATGGTAAGTTTACAGTAATTCCGGTTTCCTTGAAAACAGCAAACATCCTTTCCAAAATAAACAAATGCTCTTCCCATGTTTTCGTGGCTATTAATAAGTCGTCAACAAACACAGTTATACGACTACGCAATTCTGCTCCAAGAACATAATCCAACGCTGAAATAAATATTCCGGTACTAATATTAAGTCCGAACGGGACAACTCTAAATTGGTAACTTCTCCCAGCATAGACAAATGCAGTACATTTCCTAGATTCTTCATCCATTTGGACCTGCCAGTACGAACTTCTCAAATCAACACTAGTTAAATACGAAATATCCTGGAAATTTTGAATTAATTCATCTATATTTTCCGGACGAGTTCTTACAGGTACTATTATTTTATTAATCTGTCTCGCATCCAGAACTAATCTTACGTTGCCTCCAGGTTTTGGAACGACTATGAGTGGAGAACAATATGGACTAGTTGATTGCTGAATCAAGTTCCATTCTAACATTCTATTTATCTCCCTTTGAACAGATTGTTTTAAACGCCAGGGGATCGGATAGTGCGTGTAACAGTAAATTTGATGTGGCTTCACTTGTAGGTGACAAATATACCCTTTAATAATTCCTGGTTTCTCATCAAAAATCTCTTCATATGCCTGTAACAAATAATGAAGCTGCTGCCTTTGTTCTCCAGTAAGCTGATTTGATTCACTAGCTTTTATCATTGTTGTTTGGTTAAAGTCCTTCTGTTGTATCAAATCCTTTAAAAGCTCCTTCCAACGACCGTTTGTAGTGTAAATTAATTGAATTATGGCACCGCGACAATATTTCTCATGCACTGTCTCCTTTCTGTTTAAATCCAGTGCTATTTCTTCTCCATTTAATCTAAATTTAACTATTCCTTCCAAAAAATCAGTCTGACAATCGTACTCCTGCATACTCCCAATACCAAGAATACAGTCCACTAATAACTTCTCCACTACAAGGAATGTGCATTTTTTTGCTACATTTCCCATTTTCATCTCTAATTGTGTTTGTATTTTGACATTGGGAGAGTGTGCTCCAACAGCTCCGACGATTTTTCAGTTCTGTACCGGCAAAATTGTTACCTTCTTCTTCCTAATAATTCAATAATTCTCCTAAAAAGAGCGCCTGAGATGACATTGGGGGAAGCGGCGGTGTCTAATATCACATTCGTTGGAACTTCCTCTATTTCAACAAATACTTCCGATACCGGAACACTCGATCTGTCATTATGACACGTTATCAAATCCTTTGTTAACTCTTCAGTCAACAGCTCACCATCATTATCTTAACAATTGTAATTTTACTGTTTCGCCCCTAACATATTCCCTGACCATCTGGGGCATGATGCGGTCATGTTTAGTTTGACTAATTGTTGATCCGATTGGTATTTGTCTCTTCGGCTACTTCAGTGATTATCGGTTGTTGTGGCGAATTCGGTCTATATTGTCTTGCTAGACTCATGTAATTATTGTTGTTGTTCTGCTGGTGTTGATAGAACTGTCTTGTGTTGCCATACATTGGATTATATCGATTAAAATTCCTATTGTTACTAAAATAGCCCCTCGCTGCACCATTATTAAAGTTTCCATTATGGTAATAATTATTGTTTGCATTTTGTCCATTTCTATGTCTCCTCAGAGAGTGTAGTTGGTTATGATTACTGTTACTGCTACCGTTACTGCCATTCGCATTCGAGTTGCAGGTCGGATTCGCTTCTATTGCTCTTCTTTGATATGACATTTCTCTTGACCTATTATTGTCCTCCTCAATTATATCAATATGATTAAGCGTAGTCATAAATGAGTCTATATCCTTATCATTTATATATAACAGCTGTTTCCTTATACAGGTGGGTAGTCTGGACTTGAGTATCCTAAGTATATCCGGAAAAGGAATTGGTACATCCCAATACAAAGATTTATTAATGTATTTCGCAAAATATCTCTTTACAGATCCTCTAGAAAATGAGAAAGACTCAGGATATAATACTTCCTGCCTAAGTCTTTCTTGTATTCCAGCAGACCAATATTTTGCTAGAAAAGCCAGCTCAAATTCTTTATAACAGTTACAAGAAGATGTTAGTTCGGATGCCCACTGATCCTTGTGTATATCCAGTTACAAAACTAATCTTTTGCCATTCTGTCCAAGATCGTGGAAATAGACCTCTGAAACTTCGAATAAAGACTGCAGGATGTACATTCTTTTTGTCAGGGTTAAAGATTTGAAATTGTCTCTGTGTAATCATCTTTTCCTCAACGGTACTACGATACCAAAAATCATCCTGTTCATACTCTTCCCTGTGGCTATCCGTTATATCGAATCTAACTTGTGACGTTCCAGTTCTGTCTACATCGGATCTTGACGTGGACGGAATGTCACGCGCAGATTGAGAATTTTGTTTCTGACTTCTCGCTGTTTCTAAATCCTCCTGCGAGAGATTTAGTGATCTTTCGATATTTCCTTTCCAACGCGAGAATTCTTCGCCAAGTTGTTCACGAACTTCCTTCAACCCTTTGTTGAAAAAATTCTCTTCGGAACTCTCAGAAATTGACTGTAAAGCTGATATGAAACTTCCTGGCAGATAAAAACTGTGTGCCCGACCGAGACTCGAACTCGGGAACTTCGCGGGCAAGTGCTCTACCAACTGAGCTACCGAAGCACGACTCACGTCCAGTACTCACAGCTTTACTTCTGCCAGTACCTCGTCTCCTACCTTCCAAACTTTACAGAAGCTCTCCTGCGAACCTGTAAAGCTACTTTCACAGTTTCTTCTGGAAAATTTTGCCGCTCTAATGTCATTTCTGAAAACTTTCCCGCAAGTACATTCATTCTATGTTCCACTGTCGTCTGTTTTTCTTTCACTTTGTCAAATTGCTCATTTAGATTGTCTTGGGATTCTATAATTTCTGATATCATAGCTACGGAACACTGTATGTCCGCTTGAGCTTGTATTACTTGAGGAAACAGTTCTACTTGTTTTTGTATCGTGTCAATTTTGACGGATACATATTCGGTTAGTTCCGCTTTTAATTTAATATTGTTTTCTCGGCATTGTTGGTGGACCTGCTCAATTTGAGTAATAAGATTCTGTTCGGTCCTTTCTGTCTGTTATTTTATTTCCTGTGTCTGGGTATTTAATCTCTGATCTAATTCGGTAAAAGTTGCTCTTCATTGATTTTGTAATTCTGTTTGATTTTCGGCTAATTGATGTTGGAGTTCATTTTGTATGGCTGATAAGTCTTGTTTTGCTTCAGATTGTATAACGGATAAGTCTCTTTTAACCTCCGTTTGGCCTTCGGCTAATAGAGACAACTGTTGCATAATAACAACTAATGTGTCAACAACAGTCTGATCAGCTGTTGTATGAATGTTTTCTGAACCAGCAGGATTATTTATATTGCTACTGCTAGCCACAACAGTCTCAGAATTTCTATCCGTGGCCTCTGTTTCTGCGCAAACAGCTGAAGGCTGTTGCACATCTCGTTGCTGATTCAATGACATTTTAAATGCCGCTCTAATCAATACCATTAAATAACTGTCAATATCGGGTTCTAGTCACTAAACACAGTTTCAAATTTACTGTTGTAGACACACGTAACTTTCAAATTACTTCACAGATGGTATAAAGTTCAATGTCCAGACACGAAAATCACACAATACACAGTTCTACAACCTAACTACTATCTGGAAAAAAGTTCTTTCTGAATTAATTTCAAACTATTTTAACTACAAAATGTAAAAATTGGAATTATCTGGCTTTGTTCTGCTGTATAGGTCTTGTCCAATAGTTGAAATCGTTCCTTGGTATCAGCAATCTTTTACTATGGGCACAGAATCTCCCTTCAGATTAGTTACCTCTCGTTCCCGTTGGTTTTCATGAAACAAAAAATACATATATTATATAACAATCCAAGAGAGTCCTGTCACACTGGCGACACTATAATTTTTCCTCCTATCTATGTAATTATGTAGTTCACAATTCGTTCGAGCAATCAATCATTCATAATAGGAAACACAGTCATAGTTCAGTCTCTCAAAATGATTCAGAAATTTTACTTGTTAGAATGAAATCAGTCGATGATTCTTCTTCTCTGCAGTCTCGTGCTTTGTGGCAGTCTGCTAATCTGTACAAATAAAATGCCTCGTATTTTTAGGAGCGTTGTATAATCAGTCGGGAAACCTCAGATCAAGCGGATATTTGGCTTTGATGAAGTTTAGCCTTCCGAAGAAGTAATGGAGCTCTTGGATTATTAAATGCAGGTTCATATCCAGTCTTTCGGAAGTTCCGTTCTGGCTTTGATGAAGTTTAACCTTCCAAAGAAGTAATGGAGCTCTTGGATTATTAAATGCAGGTTCATATCCAGTCCTACGGAAGTTCTGTTCTGATTAACAACTACGCAATATGTAGATGAATATCATTAATTCTCAAATGTCAAATACACACCTTTTGTATGAAGGAGAAATATACATATATATATTTCCCTTTTAATCGTACAATTTCGTATCAGTTATCTTTTGTCATAAGTCTCAATATTCAGAATACAGTTCTTCAAACAATGCTCAGCCTAATCGGCACAAAGACCATCTTGGAAGCTTTTTTTTTTTAACAACCACCAGAGAGAGTACTACAAAGAGTAATTATGCACTCATGGCATACCTATTGTATGAAACTACTTTGTGCATGGATTCTGTGAGTATGAAGATAGAAAATTAGTAAACGTCATTCAAGGGTAGAATTGTATCAGAATAATTCATCGAATATTAAGAGATATTACAGATTCATAAAAAGACTTTCTTTGTTCTTATTTGGCCTTGTTTTAATTCTATCTAGGTTAACCTTAATCTTATAATTAAGAGATATTTTCAAGCCAAATTTCTTCTTCCAACCATTAATTGTAATAATTAAAATCTTGTATATTTCCGATTTTAGGAATACATCTAGTCATTTTTCGATAACAGTCAATAACAATGTTGGAAATAATTAGGTCTGTTCCTTCTTGTAAGGTTTGTAGTAATTTTCAGTCTCATATTTTTATGATTACTAATATTTTTCCCATTTCTATACAGTATTTCGATTATTTGTTTATCTTCTTCCTTATACAATAAACGCTCCTTTTTTCGAAAACTGACTGTGTTTTTGAGTAAATTGTTCTAGGAAATGAGTGTCCATTAAAAACAGAAAAACCAACTCTTTTTAATTCCATAAATGGCTCTTCTTTATCATCTTAAAGAAATTCCAGTTTCTGTCAAAGACTATGCTAAATGCATTGCAATTAAATCTTTACTTTTTAAGAATATTGCTTTTTTCTTAAGCTCTATAAATATATTTGTATTTGGATCTTTAATAATATACACAGATTTTTTTCCATTTGGTTCACCCAAAACACATACATATGCAAACTGATATTAAAGTGTAAAGTTTATAGGCTCCACTTGTCACAGTATCTCTTCATTGTCATTTAAAATAACTTTTTCTTTCATCTTTCTTTTCTCTTAATTTTTGTTCTATCTCCAATATATTTTTCTTTTCATCTTTTTAAAGATATGTTCTTATCCATATATTCCAGTTTCCTTCTTGGATACTTAAATTTTTTAATTGTTTTTGTTTTTTACTGGATTGTAGGTGTACCACATTAACTGATTAAGTTTTTTAACTGTATGTGGATAATGTTCGCTATGGGCATTTATTATTTTTCTACACAAAATGGTCTGATATTATTTGGTTTTATTAATCCTAATTCTTTGATATTTTTATCTTTTGGTATTGTAGGAGACAAGCTGTTGGATTTAAGAGAGTAGATGTCCCTAGATTTTATAAAGTATGCCTGTTTTACAGAAATTACATTCGCTATCTCTTCAAAGATTTCTTTGCTGTTAATTGGTAAGCAACTAAAACTAAATGCAGGGAAAACATATTTAACTAATTTTCCTCTTTCTTGTTTATTATTTGTTTTAATTTTTATTTATATTCAAGTTAATTTTTTGTGTTTCTGCTTCCCCCAACAAAAATATTGCAAAAAATTCTTGTAAATAAGACAACAACTATTTTGTGTAGTATCTGTTAATGTTTGCCATATTTTGGATGATGGAACAGAATTAAAGGGAGTTTTCTAGAATTATTTGCTATTTATTTTTTACTAACACTAAATAATCTGTTAATAAATCTAATTCTTGTTCTTTTTTTCAAATAGAACAATTTAAAAGGGGCATTCAAAAAGAAACAAGCCAGAGGCATAATTACAGAAACCAGTAACTGTATGTTACAAGTACTGACTCTGGCTGTTGAGACACTTGTCAAACTGTTACACAAGGTGGTGAATGACTGTCTCATATAATTGCTGTGGCTGCGATGTTAACCAGTTCTGTTCATACAGCTGGACGTCTTCGTCCGAGGTAAATCGTTTGCCCCTCAGAGCCTTTATAAGGGGACCAAAAATGGTTTAATCACAGGGAGAGAGGTTTGGACTGTATGGAGGGTGGCCAAGAGCCTCCCATTTGAATTTCTGCAGCAGTGCTACCACTGTGTTGGATGTATGAGGATTTGCCATGTTGTGGAGCAGAATGACCCCAGAGGCGAGATTGACTGATCGTTTTCATTTGATCACTTTGCGAAAGGTGGTCAAGGTTTGTGAGTAACGCTGGGCATTTACTGTTGTCCCATACTGCAAGAAGTGAATCAGATGGGGCTCATTTTGGTCAAAGAAGAACTTCAGTATAACCTTCCTTGCACTCATGAGTATGCCCTTGCCTTTTTTTGGTGGTGGTGACCCTGGATGCTTCCACTGGAGAACCATTTTGATTCTGGTTCGAAGTCATGACACCATGACTCATCTCCAGCCACTACTTGTGAAAGGAACGCATTCCCTTCCCATAGTGCTGCAACTGAGCAAGACAGTGGGCCATTCGACATGCTTCCTGGTGTGGTTGAAGACTGTGGGGCACCTATTAGGCACACACTTTGGGAATGACCATTCCTCCTACTCCTTCCGCTATCAGAAAACGAACACCACCTCTTTGCTCTTCTGTTGACGCCTCCATGTCACTGTTTGCAATGCGACTGGCAGTTTTGAACGATTGATGCATGCTGCTTCCAACTCTGTATAGTCATGTGACGTGCACATGTGGCCTCCAGCGACAGGCTGTGAACTTCCATGCCTCGTTACACACGCCACAATATTACCCTCCTGTCACCAGTTTGCGCATTGTAGATTCCAGCTCGTTTCTTTCTGAATGCCTCTTATATAATGTAACTATAAATTGTTGGTTCTAATCTTTTAATTCCATTTTCTTTACCTAATTTTAGAAGAAATTGTTTCTTTCAGTGTTCTATCTGGAAAATTTAAGGAAATCAATAACATTGTTGCTACGTTGTTTGTTAACTTGTGGACTCAATAAGTGACAAATTTTTTGTAAATTTTTAGTCTAAAATTGGAATTTACCCAATATAAGAAGTCTCTTCCCACAGTGTTGTTAATTACTCCATTACATATTTTAATGTTCTCCCTGCATATGAAGATTAAAATATTTTGTTAAGCATCTGCACTTTTCTTCTTTATTAAAATATCTGCAAAATAGTTTATATCAAAATCCAATAAATAATAATGTTCCTTTTTAAGTTCTTCTAAAATTTCTTGTAATTCTCCTGTAAGTGTATCTAATTTAATATTAACTAATTCTATTTTGTTAGGAATAGCAACAGAATTCTCATCTTTTCGTTTTATAATTTCTGTATCTCTACTAATAATTTGTTTAACACCTTTAATTGCCTCCACTAACTTTCACCCTTCTGTAAAAGATTGCTACTATTGGGGATATTGTGGATATTTAAATTTGGTATGCTTGTTTGTTGTTTCTACAATAGCTGTGTTCTGCATTTGTTGTGTGTTCCACAGCCAGTGGCCAGTGTGTCTGCACAATACAAACATTAACTAACATCCATTAAGATGACAAGCTTCATTAATTTCTTCAAGTCACATAGGTGTATTCTAGCTCTAGTTGTCTTTCCACCATTGTTTGTAAAACTGCAGATCAGTGTTATTGGGTTTGGTACCTCTATATCTACCAAGGTGTGTTATTTCGATCATATTTATTTTGTTATTGGGATGAATTATTCGCAGTTCCATGGGGTTTAAAAGATAATAGTTCTTTTATTTAACATTATCAGATATCTGTAAGCACAGGGTAATTCAAAATGAATATATGGGTGTGAAGGTTTTGCAGCATTTCCTACATTCAGCTTACAACTATAAATAATACACCAAGTGAAAGAGCAACTGAACTTCGTTTATATACCCATGCACAAAGGGAAGAGTATGGAACGACCAAGAGTGGCTGAAGAATTTGAGTAATGATTGGGAATCTTCCACGCATAGTCCCAAGATATCAGTTCGGAAGGATAGTCATGTATTAGCAGTTACCATGACGTCTGGAGGCTTTTAAGGAGACTTCATCGTTAGCAGATGTTACATGCTCGAACACCTACACGCTATGATTTATGGGCCAACTTTGCAAACGAAATGTTATTGCATGGTATAGAATACTTTCTGGAAAACCACACTAAATGGGATAGTTGAGAGAGGACAAGTTACTATCTCACCTATTTTTCGTATACAGAAAATTATTAAAGATTTTGTTACAACCTGACACACTTTGAGCGAGACTCTAGAAAGTTAACGGCCTGAGAAGACGTTGAAGGAGCCTGGTATGGCGCTAAAATCATAAGGTGTTTTTATGGTTCTTAGCTCGCAGAAACGGCATGTTGGGAGTAGAAAGCAATTGGCGGCGAGCCCATCCCATAGTAAATCTTGCGAGGCAGGCCCACAGTCATACAGAGCAGACAGGGAGCCCCTTGTTGAGACAGGTCTGCAGCAGAAAAATGCTGCGATACCTGTCATGGAGCCAGCATTAGCCTGGGCTGGGGGAGATGGTCTGAAGGAATGCATCTAGACAGTGGAGTCGTAAACTGGGATTGTGTGCCGAGCCACGCGTAATAAAAATTCACCTCTTTTGTGTGTCATCGATACTGCAAACAGGCCTGTCAACGACTTCCATTGGCCGCCTCTGTTGTATAAGAAACTCCGGCATCTGAGAAACGTTTCGAGATAGAATCTTCATTACACTTCATAGCCAGGACTAACATGCTACAAGGGACAGGAAATTTAGAAAAAAGACCTTTAAGATTGTATCTGTTCGCTTGTTGTCATGGGAAGCGACACGACTTTGGAGAAAATCGTCTTCCCCTCTGCGAAAACTTATAAAGCCAGTAACTGCCGGCACCTTTTTTCCAGAATCCCAGGTTCCTTAACTCCTGCCCTGGTTTGACATGAGTTTGTGCTGTGGTGTGGGACGGGAGATTTGGCGCCTGTAGAGCTCAAGATGGGGTGAAGGCGGTGTCGTTCGTGCACTTTGCGGAGAAACGGAATTTTTTTTCTTGATAGGTGCGACTTTGGTCTGGGTAGGCATTTCTGGTTGAAGATCTGGCATGTGTGGTTGGTATTAGGGACTTGTCCTAAGACTGACTTCACTTGTGAGTGGTTTAGACTGGGGAGCCTGTGGTGAAGTTCTTACTGTACCGACAGTGTGGCTTCAAACGTCTTGAACTGCTCGTTAGACGAGGGCACGCTTATTCGTTTTCGGTTTACCAGTCTTCATGTTTGGTATCCTTGTGCGCTCTGTCGTATAAGTGAGCCAAATTGGTCCTTGGTATGGCCAGCGAACGGGTGTCTCACACACTGAAATCTACCGTGATTTCGAGGCTATGGTAGCGAGTAAATTGCGATCCTTCTGCCTGATTGGTAGACCGTGAGATTTTTCCGCCGCACACATCTCGCCAACTGCGAGTAACATCTCCGCACGAAGCAAACAGGGTAACGTACTGCCGCTCCGACATTGTCAGTGTGTACAGATCTCAATCGCCACTTGCTCTCAGCTGCACCTATAAAGAGAAACTTCAGTAGATTTGATCAACCAAAGTCTGCTCATCAGCTGCAGTCCGCGTCCACCTGTAAAACACATCATAAAATCTGCTGCTCTGCCCTGCAAACCCGAAAGCTGAAAGAAATAATTTTAGTTCACTATTACCTGTCCGCTTCTTTGCGGTATGATTGATTTCACTAAATGCAGTTTGAATGCACCGCGGCAGCGGCTCCTTCGTTCGTACCGCAGCTCTGCACCACAAATAATATTGAAATAGCTGAAAATGTCTTAAAAAGAAGGGATAAAGTACCAGGCAAACTTATTACAAATTATAATGCAAGTTTTCTCTAAGTAACTGTATTAAGAACATTTAGAAAGATTAAATTCTTACACACCTTTACAAATCAATGCCTAATGGCGTCCTTCTCTCAATCTTGACAAAAGAATGCTACACAAGTATACAATATAGCGTCACAGGCTCTTAACTACACACGTAACTCCAAAAAGATGACAGAGAAATTAATGCTCGGTCACTACTATTTATAATTGCTGTGAAATATTCTCACCTTTGTTTGATGTTTAATAAGTATCGTCTGTGGCAGTTTCAGTACTCGCCGTCACAGATATTATCTTTAAAAAAATCGGGACGTAATTTTATACAAGTATAAAACATGACACATAATGGTTTCCCTTTATTACATAAAGTTCACACAATCATTGCCCGCGTAACTACAATAATCCAGTTCAATTATTCTTTTCTTTTTTTTACCACATATAATATGTTTTTTGCCAGGAGACATTACACTATATAGAGAAACTTCAGTAGATTTGATCAATCAAAGTCTGCTCAGCGTCAGATCAATTCAGATTGCATTATCCACATTTTTAGGGCCGGAGTTAAACCATTTTGCCAACCCAGGATCCCTGTCCAGTGTAGTGTTATAACACCGGTTCGTTGTTTACGATATTCAATCAATAACTTGTTTAGTATAATTTACGTCTGTCTGTTTTTGGAAAGGAATAAATGTTGTTTGAACACTAAAATTATGCCAACACAATCAGTCATATGTATAGTCCCCACCGTGTTACCTTTAATAGTTACAACAAGACTTCTATGAAGTAATTTTTTATGCCATATCTCTGTGGAAAGTTTACGGGGATTTCTTTTTCGGTGACTGGTGTTTGTTAACTTGACGCCTAGAACTATGTCTCTTTCCTTAAATGGAAAAAGGTGAACAACGTAACTTCATTTGGGATAAAGCTGTGCGCCGCCTCTACTGGCATAACTCAATACGCGAATGGTTAAACGATGTTGTACCTTACCGCTGGATTGGCCGCAAGAGGCCGGATGATGGAACTTGTTTTGCATGACCTCCACGTTCACAAGCGATCTGACGGCATGCAATTTTCATCTTTGGGGGTTCGTTACTAAACATGTGTATGTGTCTCCGCTACCAGCTGATCTCCCCGAATTTAGAAACAGCATTGTTGCAACAATTACCCTAGACACACTGATTGGGAAGAGCTCGTCCATCGACTTGATGTGTAACGAATGGTGCTCACGTTGAGCAAATGGTTCAAATGGCTCTGAGAGCTATGGGACTTAACATCTGAGGTCATCAGTCCCCTAGAACTTAGAGCTACTTAAACCTAACTAACCTAAGGATATCACACACATCCATGCCCGAGGCAGGATTCGAACCTGCGACCGTAGCGGTTGCGCTGTTCCAGACTGAAGCGCCTAGAACCGTTCGGCCGCAATGGCCGGCTAAACTACCTTTAGTGCAGATATTCTCAGTTGAGCTTGTGACACCTTCACAATCAGTTTACCTTGTGACACTGAAACATTTTCAGCTGTTGCATCCATCGGAAATAAATTGCTGCTAAGTTGAGCTGTACACCGCCAAGGATAAACTTTGGCAGTTTGGTTCCTGTCTTAACGATGAGCTGTGTTATCCCCAATGACTCCACGCCATTATTTTCAACTCTTCGTAATGTGTATACTGGAGTTTTTAGTCTCCCCCTCTCCAAGAGGTCCAGACTAACGAGCGTCACAAGTGCACTAGTGTCTACCAGGAATTTATATTCCCTGTCCATCAAGGAGCAATATGTCTCCACATATTTGTTTGTAGTATTATCGTTACAGGGAATGTTTCCTGATGAGACAAACACTCCCGTTTACATTTAATGCTTGTTTCTGTTTATTTCGTTTAACCTTTTTCTTGCTTCTATAGTCGGTGCCTTATGACCAAAGCGTCACAACCATAATACTGTGATTTGTGACACTGTGCTTTCTATTGTCTTTTCTTCGAGTAAGGATAACATTCTTTTTGAGAAGAAAAGATCCACCTTTAATTGTGTACTTTCGAAGGAATATACAGGCTGAGTCACCTAACGTTACCGCTGGATATATTTCGTAAACCACATCAAATACTGACAAATCGATTCCACAGACCGAACGTGAGGAGAGGGGCTAGTGTAATTGGTTAATAGAAACCATAAAAAAATGCACGGATGTATGTTTTTTAACACAAACCTACGATTTTTTAAATGGAACCCCGTTAGTTTTGTTAGCACATCTAAAAATATAAACAAATACATAATCAGTGCCGTTTGTTGCATTGTAAAATGTTAATTACACCCGGAGATATTGTAACCTAAAGTTGGCGCTTGAGTACCACTCCTCCGCTGTTCGATCGTGTGTATCGGAGAGCACCGAATTACGTAGGGATCCAAAGGGAACGGTGATGGACCTTAGGTACAGAAGGGACTGGAACAGCACATTACGTCCTCATGCTAACACCTTTTTATTGGTCTTTTTCACTGACGCACATGTACATTACCATGAGGGGTGAGGTACACGTACACACGTGGTTTCCGTATTCAATTACGGAGTGGAATAGAGTGTGTCCCTACATGTCAGGCCAATAGATGTTCAATGTGGTGGCCATCATTTGGTGCACACAATTGCAATCTCTTTCGTAATGAATGTCGTACACGCCGCAGTACATCTGGTGTAATGTCGCCGAGGCTGCCACAATACGTTGTTTCATATCCTCTGGGGTTGTAGACACATCACGGTACACATTCTCCTTTAACGTACCCCACAGAAAGAAGTCCAGAGGCGTAAGATCAGGAGAACGGGCTGGCCAATTTATGCGTCCTCCATGTCCTATGAAACGCCCGTCGAACGTGTACCTCACCCCTCATGGTAATGTACATGTGCGTCAGTGAAAAAGACGAATAAAAAGGTGTTACCATGTGGACGTAATGTGCAGTTCCAGTCTCTTCTGTACGTAAGGTCTATCACCGTTCCCTTTGGATCCCTACGTAATTCGGTGCTCTCCGATACACACGATCGAACAGCGGAGGAGTGGTACTCAAGCGTCAACTTTAGGTTACAATATCTCCAGATGTAATTAACATTTTACAATGCAACAAACGGCACTGATTACGTATTTGTTTATATGTTCAGATGTGCTAACAAAACTAACGTGGTTCCATTTAAAAAAACGTAGGTTTGTTTTAAAAAACATACTTCCGTACATTTTTTTATGGTTTGTATTAACCAATTACACTAGCCCCTCTCCTCACGTTCGGTCTGTGGAATCGATTCGTCAGTATTTGATGTGGTTTACGAAATATATCCAGCGGTAATGTTAGGTGACTCACCCTGTATATTTCCTGCAAATGCATGTCAATTTTAAGCAGTAAAGCTAAATCATTCGGGTTTCCCTAACGGCCTACACGTGAAAATTTAGCAGGAATTCTGCATGAAAAGAAATCCAGAGTCCAGTTTTCCTCTTCTATGAGCATGATTTGATCCGCTTCTGGACTCATATGTCTACATGTTAATTTTCGAATTCTACCAGAAAAGACTACGACAGTTTCACTGGCTTTCTATACTAATCCAGCAAACTTCCCTCTAAAAAATCTATTACTGTTCTGTTTACTGTACCTCTGCTACGAAACTTTTGCTAATTGTTGAAATGTGTGAGCTTTGCTAAGCATCTCGTGGTACATCACATATTTTAGCCTCACCCATTGGCTGTAGAGTTTCCATCCACAGACTCATTTCGTTCGACTAATTACTCAGTTTTGTTGGGGTTAAACTATCTTTTATGAATATTTTCATGCCCTCTGTTGCTTTGCGGGAGAAGGGTGTTATTTGATTAGCTGATGAAGGATCTATGGGGACGAGCGTACACTCACTGCTGCCTTAACCCCACCTGAACGCAGTAGTTACTGTTGCACAGCTTGCAATGTTAGTTGCGTACTTAACTCGTCATACAACTTCGGCTGAGCTATATCGTCTAACAACTTCGATACCTGCTCCATCAGAGCGGTTATAATATTACTTGTGTTAGCTGACTGTGTTTCTGATATATTTGTGCAACTTATTACTCCTCTTATACTCACAAGACTAATACGAAAGGAACACTTACTCTTTTAAAAGTAACAGACAAGTCAACAAACATAATTTCACTAAAGCCTCATACACTCAGTTTTAACTAAGACCTATGTCTGATCGTTACCCAACAACACTTGGTACGATCGTTTGCTGCAAGACGATAACACTTTCAAGAGGTGCAATTTGCATGTCCCGTTCTATTATATGGCAGTCAATGACCAGTTCAATTACAGCTTGTACACCTCCCGGATACCATATAAGTATCCTAAAATTGGTTTTAAATTGTGACAGATCTATGGGTTCTTCAAGTTTGACAGAAGTCACTTTTCACATTGCTTGCCAATCTCTGTGTCCAGTCTCAGCCATACAAAGCAACAAAAACACACAGAGCAGCAGAAGATATCCTTTGGACTCATTGCGTTGCACTCGCGATTAGAAAGTCAAAATTTATTGATCTAGATTCACAGTTCAGTGTCTCCTCACCAGCCTTGCCTGAAGCCTCTTGGTAGTGAGATGGTGGAATTCCGCTGACTCCTGTTGTCAGCTCAGTGGTGGTCAGGGCTGGACCTGAAGTCTTGTGGGCTGCCAGGTGACAGTCTCCAGGCAGATCCGTAGCGTGTGAGTATGCCCTACACTGTTAAGCGTCGTCAGTTCCGCTCCAAATGATAGTGGTGGCACTCTCAGAAGTCCTGTAAGTAGCTGACCCTGACCACACTGGCACCTGGAAGTGTCTGTAGTAGTGGATAGGGAACAGAGGCACTGGATGGCACTCTCACATAGCAGTGATAATGATTTTATCATGATAAGTACCATGAAATTTATTCATGTTCCAAGACCCCAAAATTTTTCATCAGCAGTGTGGTAGATGTTGGCCAACACGAAGTCGCAGAACTGGAGGGTCGTAGATAGTTGTCATCTCAGAAATGGCAAGCAGCATACATCTAATGAATGGAATTTTGGAACACGTATTGTGTTCGAGTATAATGGCTTTTCTGGAGACTAGAAATCTACTCTGTAGGAATCAGCATGGGTTTCGAAAAAGACGGTCATGTGAAACCCAGCTCGCGCAATTCGTCCACGAGACTCAGAGGGCCATAGACACGGGTTCACAGGTAGACGCCGTGTTTCTTGACTTCCGAAAGGCGTTCGATACAGTTCCCCACTGTCGTTTAATGAACAAAGTAAGAGCATATGGAACAAAGTAAGAGCATAATGAGCAAAGTAAGAGCATAAGTAAGAGCAAAGTAAGAGTAACAGGACGCAGCATGTCATTCTCAATGGAGAGAAGTCTTCCGAAGTAAGAGTGATTGTGCCGCAGGGGAGTGTCATAGGACCGTTGCTATTCACAATATACATAAATGACGTGGTGGATGACATCGGAAGTTCACTGAGGCTTTTTGCAGATGATGCTGTGGTGTAACGAGAGGTTGTAACAATGGAAAATTGTACTGAAATGCAGGAGGATCTGCAGCGAATTGACGCATGGTGCAGGGAATGGCAACTGAATCTCAATGTAGACAAGTGTAATGTGCTGCGAATACACAGAAAGATAGATCCTTTATCATTTAGCTACAAAATAGCAGGTCAGCAACTGGAAGCAGTTAATACCATAAATTATCTGGGAGTACGCATTAGAAGTGATTTAAAATGGAATGATCATATAATGTTGATCGTCGGTAAAGCAGATGCAAGACTGAGATTCATTGGAAGAATCCTAAGGAAATGCAATCCGAAAACAAAGGAAGTAGGTTACAGTACGCTTGTTCGCCCACTGCTTGAATACTGCTCAGCAGTGTGGGATCCGTACCAGACAGGGTTGATAGAAGATATAGAGAAGATCCAACGGAGAGCAGCGCGCTTCGTTACATGATCATTTAGTAATCTCGAAAGCGTTACGGAGATGATATATAAACTCCAGTGGAAGACTCTGCAGGAGAGACGCTCAGTAGCTCGGTACGGGCTTTTGTCAAAGTTTCGAGAACATACCTTCACCGAAGAGTCAAGCAGTATATTGCTCCCTCCTACGTATATCTCGCGAAGAGACCATGAGGATAAAATCAGAGAGATTAGAGCCCACACAGAGGCATACCGACAATCCTTCTTTCCACGAACAATACGAGACTGGAATAGAAGGGAGAACCGATAGAGGTACTAAAGGTATCCTCCACCACACACCGTCAGGTGGCTTGCGGAGTATGGATGTAGATGTAGATGTAGAATCCTGGACCCTGCACGTCAGAAGGGCACTGCTCAAGCTGGTGGAGGCTCTGTAATAGTGTGGGACGTGTGCAATTGGACTGACATGGGATCTCTGATACGCCTAGAGACGACTGTGACAGGTGAATGTATGTAAACATCCTGTCTGATCACCTGCATCCATTCGTGTCCATTGTGCATTCCAATGGACTTGTGCAGTTCAAGCAGGATAATGTGACACTCCACACGTCCAGAATTGATACAGAGAGGCTCCAGGAACACATTTCTGAGTTTAAACACTTCCACTGGCTACCATATTCCCCAGACTAACATTAAGTACCTCGAAGAAAACGATTTATTGACACATAGTCAGCACGGATTCAGAAAATATCGTTCTTGCGAAACACAACTAGCTCTTTATACTCAGGAAGTAGTAAGTGCTATCGACAAGGGATGTCAAATTGATTCCATATTTTTAGATTTCCAGAAGGCTTTCGACACCGTTCTTCACAAGCGTCTTCTAACCAAAATGCGTGCCTAAGGAATATCGCCTCTGTTGTGCAACTGGATGCGTGATTTCATGTCAGAAAGGTCACAGTTCGTAGTAATAGACGGAATGTCATCGAATAAACCATAAGTAATATCCGGCGTTCCCCAAGGAAGTGTTATAGGCCCTCTATTGTTCCTGATATATATTAACGACATAGGAGACAATCTGAGTAGCCGTCTTAGATTGTTTGCAGATGATGCTGTCATTGTACCGTCTTGTAAAGTCATCAGGTGATCAAAACGACTTCCAAAATAATTTAGATAAGATATCTGTATGGTGCGAAAAGTGGCAATTGACCCTGAATAAAGAAAAGTGTGAAGTTATTCACATGAGTACTAAATGAAATTAGCTAAATTTCGATTACGCGGTATGTCACACAAATCTGAAGGCTGTAAATTCAGCTAAATACTTAGGGATTACAATTACAAATAACCTAAATTGGAACGAACACATAGATAATATTGTGGGTAGAGCAAACCAAAGACTGCGATTCATTGGCAGAACACTTCGAAGGTGGAACAGGTCTACTAAAGAGACTGTTACACCACGTTTGGCCGCCCCATTCTGGAGTATTGCTGTGCGGTGTGGGATCCGCATCAGGTGGGACTGAAGGATGACTTTGAAAAAGTACAAAGAAGGGGAGCTCGTTTTGTATTATCGCGAAATAGGGGAAATAGTGTCACAGACATGATACGCGAATTGGAGTGGCAATCATTAAGACAAAGTAAAATATTTTCAGTAAAATTTTCATTTAGTGTTTTAACTTCGGTTAGTATAACAGTGGTCGTTTTAATTTTTTGGTTTTAACTAATAATTCTGTGAAGTTTTGCTGCTATTGGTATCGGCTGTGTTGTAGTAGTATTAATACAAGTAGCTGCTTTCTTAGTAGGCAGAGAATTTCGAGATCTTTATTGTTAGTTCTTAAATAGTTCTACTGGTGTAACTGAACTTTGGTAAAGTAGACGTATAGTTTTTTTCAGTAACTGTAAAATTTTGTCAAGAGTGAAAAATTGTGGGCTCTGTCGTAGGTTTGTGAGTAGTGGATTACGGTGTGGGATTTGTTCAAAGTATTTTCATTGGGGGGAATGCAGTGGGGAAGTCAGTGGTCATTTTAGGGAGATCCTCTCCTGGGAATGTAGTATCTGTAGTAGAAACAAGTTAATAGAGGAACAGGAGCGTAAGATCTGTGCCCTTCAGGTGCAGTTACAATGCGCAAAGGAGGAACTAGATAGGTTGAGGAGGGTGAAGGGTGGTGGGGAATGGGAACTGGCAGTTGGCAAGAAGGTAGCTAGGAAGAGGAGGTATTCAGATTGTTTTACTTTCCATACATGCAACAGATACGACCAACTGTCAGAGTTGAGTGGAGAGGAGCCTCGTGTAGCCGTAGATGTAGGTAACTTGCAGCAGTCCTCAACAATTAGGAGGCCTAGGTTAGTTGCAAAGTCTAGCAGAAAGAAGATTCTGCTGCTAGGTAGTTCCCACGGTAGGGGTGTGGGCCAACAGTTGCAGGAAGTGGGTGGAGCAGGAAACAGTCTCGATAGGGACGGGGAATATGATGTCAGTGGTGACTTGGTTAAGATAGCTACTCAAACTGGTGGCACTAATGTGCATTTCATGCAACTGTTTCAGCGTCATGATCGGCCTCACCTTAATGCGGCTGTTAGGCGCGTTAATGTGGAGCTGGGGTGGGCTCTGATGGCGGAGGGCATGGATCACATCTCAGTGGTGCCAGTTGGGTCTATCAGTAGATGGGGTGTCACTAGGCATGGCCTGCACCTCAGTAGGTATGGGAAGGGGAGACTGGCTAAGCCTATAGGTGACAGTGTAGTGGGTGGTGGTGGTGGTAGTGGTATCACTCATGGAAAAATTCTTGTAGTAGTTGGTGTTAGAGCTGCACCTTTTTTAGACTGAAGTCAGCTGATAGGTATACCTGCTTAAAGGAAGTGCCTCTAACTAAGGGCTCACCTCCAGAGGATGTAATGCTTCCAAGTAGAGAAGGAATTAGCATATTTCATCAAAATATAAGAGGTATTAGAGATTAAGTTAGTGAACTGCTAATTGATGTTAACTTTGGAATTATTGGTATATCAGAGCAACACTTAAATAATTTGATAATTCAGAGGCTTCCTTTACCAGGCTACAGATTAGCTGGCTGTTTCTCGAGGAGTTCCTTGCGGGGTGGGGAAGTGGCTCTGTACGTAAAAAACAGTATTTCATTTGAGTCCATAGACGTATCACGACACTGCACTGAACAGATATTTGAAAGTTGTGCAGCATTAGTTGAATTTAGTGAAACTAAACTTCTAATTGCTGTTGTTTATAGGTCCCCTAACTCCGACTTCAGAGCATTTTTGCTTAAGCTAGAGAGGGTTCTTGATTCACTTTGTAGGAAGTACCAATAAGTAGTTATATGTGGTGACTTCAATATTAATTTTGTACATGATTGTGTAGGAAAAAGGATGTTGGTAGATCTCCTAAATTCATATGATCTGATGCAAACTGTGTTTTTTCCAGTTAGGGTGCAGGGGAACAGTAGCACAGTCATAGACAATATTTTTATTCATTCTTCATTACTAGACGGGCGTTCTGTTAGTAAAAGGGTGAATGGCCTTTCGGACTACGATGCGCAAATTTTAACACTAAAAGGTTTTTGTACTCAAACCAATGTTGTATTTAATTACAAACTACGTAGGAAAGTTAATCCAACAGCAATAGAGAGTTTTTCAAAACTTGTCAAGGAACAAGAGTGGCAAGACGTTTATAGTGCCGATAATATAGATGATAAATACAATGCTTTCCATAACACATTTCTCATGCTTTTTGAGAGTTGCTTTCCATTAGAACATTCTAAACAGCGTACTAGCAGTAATGGACAGCCCGGTTGGCTGACTAGTGGGATAAGGATATCATGTGGAACAAAGCGGGAATTATATCAAAATGTTAGAAGTAGTCACAATCAAGCTACAGTAGCCCATTACAAACAGTATTGTAAGGTGCTTAAAAACGTTATTAGCAAGGCAAAAGGTATGTGGTATGCAAATAGAATAGCTAATTCACAGCATAAAATTAAAGCCATATGGTCAGTTGTGAAGGAAGTGTCTGGTCAGCAGTACAAGATTGATGATATAAAGTCAGTTCGCAGTAATAATATTACTGTTACTGATAAATCAAATATATGTATAGTATTTAACAACCATTTTCTGAGCATTGCTGGCGAATTAAATAAAAATTTAGTTTCTACAGGAAATCATATAAATTTCTTAGCAAATGCCTTTCCGAGATTGACATCTGAAATACTCCTCTGTGATACAGACAAGAGGGAGATTGAGTCAATAATTAAATCACTGAAGACTAAGGACTGTCATGGTTATGATGGAGTGTCTAGTAGAATATTAAAGTACTGTGCTGCACATGTTAGCCCTGTATTTAGCCATATTTGTAATTTTTCGTTTAGGAATGGTCAGTTTCCTGAGCGATTAAAGTACTCAGTAGTAAAGCCGCTTTATAAAAAGGGAGAAAGGGATAATGTAGATAATTTTAGACCTATTTCTATGCCATCAGTGTTTGCAAAAGTTATCGAAAAGGCTGTGTATGTAAGGTTAATTGATCATTTTATATCACACGATTTGCTATCAAATGCACAGTTCGGCTTTAGAAGTCGTTTGACAACTTAAATGCTATATTCTTTTTTCCCTGTGAGGTACTGGATGGGCTAAACAAAAAGTTTCGAACACTTGTCGTATTTTTTGATTTAACAAAGGCATTTGACTATGTTGATCTCACAATATTGCTCCAGAAGTTGAACCATTACGCAATAAGGGGAGCAGCTCACAATTGGTTCACCTCTTACTTCAGCAACAGGCAGCAAAAGGTCATCATTCACAATGTTGATAACGGCTGTGATGTGGGATCTGAGTGGGGTACTGTCAAGTGGGGGGTGCCCCAGGGATCAGTGTTGGGGCCGTTCCTGTTCCTTATTTATATAAATGATATGCCCTCTAGTATTAGGGGTAACTCTAAAATATTTCTGTTTGCTGATGACACTAGCTTGGCAGTAAAGGATGTTGTGTGCAACATTGACTCGGTTTCAAGTAGTGCAGTAAATGACCTCAGTTCATGGCTTGTAGAAAATAAACTAGCGTTAAATCACAGTAAGACTCAGTTTTTACAGTTTCTAACACACAATTCAACAAAACCTGACGTTTTAATCTCACAGAACGGGCATATGATTAGTGAAACTGAACAGTTCAAATTCCTAGGTGTTCAGATAGATAGTAAGCTGTCGTAGAAAGCCCACGTTCACGATCTTGTTCAAAGATTTAATACTGTCATTTTCACTATTGGAACGGTATCGAAAGTGAGTGATACTTCGACACTTAAATTAGTCTACTTTGCTTATTTTCATTCATTTATGTCGTATGGTATTATGTTTTGGGGTAACTCTTCCCATTCTAGAAGGATATTTTTGGCTCAGAAACGGGCGGTTCGGGCAATAAGTGGTGTGAGTTCACGAACCTCTTGTAGACCTCTGTTCACGAGTCTGTTTATTTTGACATTGGTCTCTCAATATGTTTATTCCTTATTGTCGTTTCTTGTTACCAATATTAGTTTATTTCCAACAATAAGCAGCTTTCACTCGGTTAATACTCGGCTGAATTCAAAACTCCATTTGGATCGGACTTCCTTAACTCTTGTGCAAAAAGGTGTGCAGTATACTGCAGCATCCATTTTCAATAAGCTGCCACTCGAATTCAAAAATCTTAGCAGCAATCCACGCGCTTTCAAATTGAAACTGAAGAGTTTCCTCATGGGTCACACCTTCTATTCTGTCGAGGAGTTCTTTGAAAAATTAAGCTGATTCTCATGGTATAGCTGATACGTTTGCTTAAACTTATGGACTGATTTTCTTGCAGGTTCATGAACATTTATTTTTGTTTGTTATTACTTTTATGTTGTAAGTTCATGTACTGACACGTTCCATGACCTTGGAGATTTGCTCCTCAATTTGGTCCTACGGAACTTACGTGTAAATAAATAACTAAATAAAAGACGTTTTTCGTTGCGAAGGGATCTTCTCATGAAATTTCAATCACCAGTTTTCTCCTCCGATTACGAAAACATTCTGTTGGAACTCACCTACGTAGGTATAAATGGTCATCACAATAAAATAAGAGAAATCAGGTCTCGCACAGGAAAATTTAAGTGCTCGTTTTTCCCGCGTGCTGTTCGAGAATGGAACGGTAGAGAGACAGCTTGAAGGTGATTCATTGAACCCTCTGCCAGGCACTTTATTCTGAATAGCAGAGTAATCACGTAGATATATATAGATAGATAGATAGATATTGAGCATAGCTGGGATGCCTTGCAACGTGCTGTTCAGAAGGGATCTCCACCCCCTCGTACTTTTACGAATTTATGGACAGCCCTGAAGGATTCATGGTGTCACCTCCCTTCAGCACTACTTCATACATCAGTCAAATGCATGCCACATCTTGTTACGGCACTTCTGCGTGCTCCAGGGTCCTACACGATATTATACAGGTGTACCAGTTTCTTTGGCTCTTTAGCGTATATGTACAACATAAATTTAATGTAGATTCGCCTTTCACACCTTGCAGTTCTCTAAGACACGAAGGGATGGACGCTGAGAAACACAGAAACTGGTAGCTCCATCAACTGAAACAAATGTGTATAGGCGTACTTGCTGGTACTGCCGTACTGCCTCGTCTTTCTTTTATGCAGTTCGGAGGCAGTAGTACTGAGGGAAAAGTTGTCACTTGTGTCCTTTACGCAGCTTCTCAACTTCTCTGCGACCCAGGTGAATGGCTGAAAAATAACAGGACAAAAATCCGGACCCATCAATTGGCAGTCCAACACCAGTCCGTTGAGTCAGGATTATGGGTTACCTTCGTCATGCGTGGTGGAAATTAAGAAGGGAGGTTAGTAATGCAAATTATCAGAGCACAACCTAAAACGGGAAATAACAGGGGCTATGGGTCCTTAGAGATTTTCAAACGAGATCTTTTAGAGGAACAATTTCGACACTCACATCACGTGATTAGAGCAAGCCATTAAATAACACAATACGAAAGCAAATCTGACTATTCCTGGTTACGATTCTACTGGTTCAGCTGCTGAAACACTTCTCTCATTAATGTTAAAACTGTGTATACAGTGAGGATGTGCCAGTTGAAATTCTTGTTGAAAGTGAGGGAAATACTGGAGATTAATAAACGTCGTCTGGGAAGGTGTTTACAAGCTGCGTAAAATTAATGTGACGAATATAACATGAAATTGTTCAATGTGAATAGAAGATTTAAAGCCTAGTCAAAGAAATAATGTGTCTTTCATCATTTGGTAAACAGTGAAATGAAGTACAGTATTGTAGCATGTAGCTGAAACAATCATAGACAATGGCTGAAGCAATAACGTCACGAGTCGTTTCCAGGGAAATCACTTAATGTATTGTCGTACAGCTATAAAAGAGAAAGCTCTGGATGTTTTACACTAGAGTCTCGATGGCACTTAGATGGAAGCATAGCTTGTAGAAACGTACGGCCAAGCCAAGAGGGGATTGCATCGTTAGCACGTAGTATTGTACAACAAAGGAAAGAGATCATCGGTTCGTTAAGTTGCAGTAGCGTACAACCAAGCCAAGAAGGCAACGCATCGTTAACTTGTAGTAGTGTACAACCAAGGCGAGAGGGCATCGCATCATTAGCTTTTAGTGTACAAGGTCACCACATTCTCACAATGAAAAGAGAAGAGATGATGTAAAAGAAGCAAGAAGGGCAAGGCATACGCAGATGGCGATGCCGTAGCAGTATGCAGAAGTCCCTCGGGTAAGTAAATAGCGATGCTGCTTCGCCACGTAAGGGGCTCCCAGGCCAGGTACGAACGGATTCTCATATGATTACCTGTCTGCAGGTATCGGCAGCAACGCCATCGCCTTGTATTCGCCGATTAGAGCGCGAAAGCTGAGCGGAACAGGTGGCGTCAAGTCGAGCTGGTGGAAGACGCTGCAGCTTCGTCCGTCGTGGACAGGCAGGGTCACCGAGAACGCATCCTGGGCCCGTACTGTGCGTGTTGCTCGTGAACGAGGGCACTTCAGCACCACGGGATCCTCTGCCCAAGTCTGTTGGAGGCGCTACCGTTGCTAATGGAGTCTTCGCTGCAGCTGCAATAAACCTGATGTTCCCATGTTACTTATCAACTATATGCAATAAAACTGAGAACTGAATCTATTAACAGTTTGCATTGCAGATTTATCACATGCTGTGAGTGTGTGAAAGCTGAGTACTGAATCGAGTTTCCTAATAACCGTGCTCAGTACGGAGTTATTAAGAGTGTCACAAGGGATGTACCTCAGGGACTATACAGCAAGGGAGTTTCAAAAGTTATGAAGCTTATTAACAGGTAGCGTCATGTAGCCTCCACTACGTTCAAAGCCTTGAAACCTAAAAACTGGCGCTGATATTGTACGCTGCCATGTAATAGTACTAGACTCTGTGAAGTAATAGTACTAGACTCTGTGAAGTGTTAAGCTACGTGCATCCATCTACAAACGAATGTATTGGCTAAGGGTAGGAGATGGGATCGATCCCGTTAGTCCAGAATAGTTTGTAGGCGTATCTAGTAGGAAGACTGCAGGACGTGACCGACTGACCAGTATCAAAGCCAGCCGCCGCAGGAAGCTTCATGCTACAGAGTAGCTCTCTTCAGTGGCGTACCCCGTACTGGGGACTAATCAAAGAGGCTAATATCAACATTCTAAATAGTTACTAACCAGAATGGGAGACGAGGTACTGCCAGATGTAAAGCTGTGAGGACGGAGCGTGAGTCGTGCTTGGGTAGCTCAGTTGGTAGAGCACTTGCCCGCGAAAGGCAAAGGTCCCGAGTTCGAGTCTCGGTCCGGCACACAGTTTTAGCATGCCTGGAAGTTTCAGTTACTAACCAACCAACCTCCTGTTGGCGGGTTCAGAACGGGGTGAGAGGTAATACTTGCATAGACAACTGTGACAACTGCAATCAGGCAAGCAGGCAGAGCACGAGGGACAGTTATAAAGCAATTTTTTGATCTTTTTTACGTACATAGTCTGACTGACTTTCCTGATTGGCTTTGAAATTCCTGAATGACACTACCGTGGTGCGACACTAGAATAGAGAAAAGAAATTAGCGCTGCCCATCTGCAGTTTAACAGATGTTTTGAAATTATAAAATTTTATGTTTACCCTCCCTTAATCCTTGTAGAGACCTGATCGTGTAGAAGCCTGCAACCTGCCAATAATTTCTCCCATTTAGTTCTTTCATTCATCAGACTCCAACCACCGTGTCAGCAGATTTCGTTATTGGCACTACGGTGCCCAAGTGCCTGGATGTTGTGATTCTGGGACGCACAAGTTCTCACAAAACCGAGGACATGCAAACGGAGCACCACACGCTGACTATCATTTCGCGTATGGGCCGGACAGCCCACGATGCATATACTGAAATCCCCTTAAATAAGATGGGAAGGGGAAAGGACACATGAAAGAGTGGACCCCCGATAATCGCATCATTTTTCCTTTCACAGTTCACGTATATTTACAGAAGACATTACGCTAAAGAACGGAATACAATATTAACCATGTCGAAGAATGAGCAACAAGACTATACTTTTTCCACATAATCGGCTTCAACCGCAAATCAGAGGACCCGAGCTACAAACAAAAAAAATGGCTCTGAGCGCTATGGGACTTAACTTCTGAGCTCATCAGTCCCCTAGAACTTAGAACTACTAAAACCAAACTAACCTAAGGACATCACACACATCCATGCCCGTGGGAGCATTCGAACCTGCGACCGTAGCGGTCGCGTGGTTCCAGACACATTTATGGCTCTTTAAAGAGTTTCAAAAAGAAATTTAAATTAATTTCAATAATAATTGAAATTAACTTCTGAAGCTGCGATTACTAAATCACAAACCCGAACATTCAGTCTCCGCAATGAGCCAACCGTGAAAGTTAAGTGTCATCAGTTACGATCCAGCACGGTTTTGTTTACATGGATGGAATGAATACAGTACGGGAGAGACAGCATAGTAATTAGAAAAGCATCTGAAACATTGACCAATAGAGAAAGAAAGATCAGAGTTTCGAAATATTAGCACGATAAGTACGTGCTGAAATAATTTGAATAAAAAATCTGAAAGTTAATCACAAATTACATATTACCCATTTCTGGACAGGCGTAAAATATTTGACGGAAATATTAACGTAAGAGGTTGTAAATAAGAGCATAGGCTAAACAAATTTAAGGAATACGCTGCTAGTGCGAGGGGCTCCCCTAAGGTAATGTCGGGTAGCCGCAAACCCTCCCGGAAAACACCATGCAGTTGCGTAGCAGGAAACAGGTCCCCGGGGCCAACCGCCGCCCCAGGCAGTGGACCTGCAACTGGTGAAAGTAAGAGCTGTTAAGAAACACCACTCAGCTGAAACATGAGGCAAAAGATACAAGTTAAGAAAATGTAGGCTGAAATCATTAACCTCAGAAAGTTACATGCGATACAAAAACAATGAGCCACCTAGGCTACATAGCCAGAAACTTGTTGCACCAGACTGAAATTGTTCTGAGAAACAGGAGCTTATCTGTAGAGGTGGTACTTAAATGCTAGCATTTACAAGTAAGGTTCTCTTCCACAGCACATAGATTTCAAAACGATCTAAAACACAATTAACAATACACACTAGTTCGACAAATTTCGTTAAGTAAAAGATTTATTAATAAATCCAAGAAAGTGTCACAAGGAGCTTATGAACTATGTAACTTCACTAAAAACCTAACTTTGTTTAACACTAGGAAAACGACAAATGCCCTCACGGCTTACAGGAAAATAATACTGATTTGATAATCACCAGATTTAAGGTACCAGGCAGTTTGTGGCGTAAACAAAGAACAGGAAGGAAGAACATCAAGAACTGATTATAATAGCAAGCAGCCACCGTTACATGTGCGGAACATGCACAAACCATTAAATAGATCGAATTCAGACAGACGAATTGTTAACAATAATTACAACACTTGAAATAAATTTTTGAGATAAATAAAGCGACAGTCACCTAGGCGGGTACGTCACAGCACGAACGATAATAACCATTGATATACCAAGAAGTTGTTATTTCACAATTTCAGTTCACTGTAACACACCAGCATCCAAAAGCGCACAGCATAGACATGAGAGAAGACAACTCAGCTGACATTCAGCGAAGGGCGTGCTGGAAGCTTCCATGCAGCCACTGACGGTACACCCGCAACCAACCTGTCTCCGCAAAAACACGGTCAACTGTCCACACAGCTGATGGGCCGACGCTGTCAATCTAGTCCTCTCGCCACGTACCCAGACACACCTCTTTCGACACAATGCGTTTTTTTTTCCAGGCTCCCCACCAGCGATAACACACATGAAGCTAAGGGTAACTCACCTAGTGAAGCGCCGTAAAGTGAAGGGGGTAGAAGAGATGAAATGAAGCCGCCACAGTTCAGCATCCCCAACTAAAACGGGGAGAACCCTCCATTCTTCTTACCGAGGGAGAAAATAATCAGCCTGCTTCATCTGGCTAACGTGAACTTTAAGATTTTGCCGGTAGTGAGAGTACGAACCAGTAAATAAATTGGGCTCAAGACCCTAACAACAGAAAGGGGCCAATAAACCGCAGAGCAAGTTTCCCTGTAATTCCACTATGCTGTCCGCCAATCTCGTTGAAATTTCGAACGAAAACCATATCCCCAACGACCCCTCGGAAGGTCTGCTCCCCTCATTATAGCGTCTGTCGTGATGACGGTGGGCTAACCCACGTCCCACTGCTGTTTAATAACTTCCCAGATAGTAAATTCAGGGAAAAGACCATTTAAATTTCATAAGCTGGCAAGAGGAGAATTAAGAGTAAGCAAACGTAAGTAACGCCCGAACTGCTCCAGAGGCCTCACACTGCGCAGAATTAAAGGCGAATTTGATACAAGGTAGTGAGTTGGTACTGGGTGTACTCGTCTTACACTGCTCGCACTCGCCTATTGAACGATGAATGTCTTTGTACAAAGAAGGCCAGGTGAGTGTTCACAGAACAATTACTATGAAAACAATTAAAAATGGAGGGCGCAAAGTCTATAGATAAATTTTAGATTCATTCCATCTGCCTACTTCACGACACAGTATCCCGTTTCTTAATAAATAACAAGGAACCAGTCATGCAACCAACCAACGCTTCCAAAAACGTCCTAACACAGGATCCTGATCTTGTTTAAGCCTTAGGTCGGTGAAGAGCTGAGGTATCTACACTCCTGGAAATTGAAATAAGAACACCGTGAATTCATTGTCCCAGGAAGGGGAAACTTTATTGACACATTCCTGGGGTCAGATACATCACATGATCACACTGACAGAACCACAGGCACATAGACACAGGCAACAGAGCATGCACAATGTCGGCACTATACAGTGTATATCCACCTTTCGCAGCAATGCAGGCTGCTATTCTCCCATGGAGACGATCGTAGAGATGCTGGATGTAGTCCTGTGGAACGGCTTGCTATGCCATTTCCACCTGGCGCCTCAGTTGGACCAGCGTTCGTGCTGGACGTGCAGACCGCGTGAGACGACGCTTCATCCAGTCCCAAACATGCTCAATGGGGGACAGATCCGGAGATCTTGCTGGCCAGGGTAGTTGACTTACACCTTCTAGAGCACGTTGGGTGGCACGGGATACATGCGGACGTGCATTGTCCTGTTGGAACAGCAAGTTCCCTTGCCGGTCTAGGAATGGTAGAACGATGGGTTCGATGACGGTTTGGATGTACCGTGCACTATTCAGTGTCCCCTCGACGATCACCAGTGGTGTACGGCCAGTGTAGGAGATCGCTCCCCACACCATGATGCCGGGTGTTGGCCCTGTGTGCCTCGGTCGTATGCAGTCCTGATTGTGGCGCTCACCTGCACGGCGCCAAACACGCATACGACCATCATTGGCACCAAGGCAGAAGCGACTCTCATCGCTGAAGACGACACGTCTCCATTCGTCCCTCCATTCACGCCTGTCGCGACACCACTGGAGGCGGGCTGCACGATGTTGGGGCGTGAGCGGAAGACGGCCTAACGGTGTGCGGGACCGTAGCCAAGCTTCATGGAGACGGTTGCGAATGGTCCTCGCCGATACCCCAGGAGCAACAGTGTCCCTAATTTGCTGGGAAGTGGCGGTGCGGTCTCCTACGGCACTGCGTAGGATCCTACGGTCTTGGCGTGCATCCGTGCGTCGCTGCGGTCCGGTCCCAGGTCGACGGGCACGTACACCTTCCGCCGACCACTGGCAACAACATCCATGTACTGTGGAGACCTCACGCCCCACGTGTTGAGCAATTCGGCGGTACGTCCACCCGGCCTCCCGCATGCCCACAATACGCCCTCGCTCAAAGTCCGTCAACTGCACATACGGTTCACGTCCACGCTGTCGCGGCATACTACCAGTGTTAAAGACTGCGATGGAGCTCCGTATGCCACGGCAAACTGGCTGACACTGACGGCGGCGGTGCACAAATGCTGCGCAGCTAGCGCCATTCGACGGCCAACACCGCGGTTCCTGGTGTGTCCCCTGTGACGTGCGTGTGATCATTGCTTGTACAGCACTCTCGCAGTGTCCGGAGCAAGTATGGTGGGTCTGACACACCGGAGTCAATGTGTTCTTTTTTCCATTTCCAGGAGTGTATGTTAAGACACTACGAACAGGAGAACCGTCAGATAAACAACAACCCTTCAGTTCCTGAGTCTCTTCATCAAACATGCGGCTAAGTGCATCAGCAACTACATCGTCGGCGCATTTAATACGAGTATGACGAACTCTGAAACGGAATCCCTGATATGGACAGCTCACCTCGCAGTCCTACCGGTCTTCCAAGGACGTGCTAAGACCCATCTCAAGGCTTAGTTGACGCTCTCTAAATCAAATTCTCTGTGCTCGAGATTAAAGTTAAATTTGTCGAGAGCAGCCGAGGCTTCACGTTCTTAAACCGAATATTTAAGCTCGGGATCACTAACCTACTGGAGGCAGAAGCTAGAGGACGCCTCTCCCCAGAATCTTCCTGTAAAACAACAGCGCCAACTGCGGCACTGGAAGCATCAATCTGAACTACGAGCGTCTTCCGAAATTCCGGAATGGCCAATAAAGGAGAGTTGTTAGTGAGACCGGTCTTGGTAGCTTCAAAAACGGATTGCTTACTCTTTCTCCAAATAAAATTTTCTACTTTTTTGCGGAGATTTTTAATGGGGGGGGGGGGGGGCAGCACGTTAAGCAAAATTATGACGAACTTCCTAAAGTAATTGCCCAAACCAATCAATCTGACCAGCTCTTTCTTATTCTTTGGAGGAGGGAACTGTCTTAAATCAGAAGTACGCTCTTGATCAGTCCTAATACCGTCTCTTGAGACCAAGTGACCCAGAACAGTAACCTGAAGATTAGCAGGAGTAATGTTAGATAGTTTAACAATTAATCCTGCCGACCTGATCCTCATCAGTACCTGCTCAAGATGACAAACGTGTCCACGGAATGACCGACTATGAATAACGTCATTACGGTAATTATACACGCAAACGAACTTAAGATCCCCTAAAACGTGATCTAACAGTCGTTAAAGCCCAGCAGCAAATGTTACCCGATTAAATTCATACAGGTTCCAATCCCTACAAACTGCTGTAACCTGTTTGGATTCCTTACTCAGTGGTATCTGGTAGTAGGCTTCATTTCAATAAAGTACTAAAAAACAGCAAGCAGCAGCAAACCAAGTGAAGAAGTTATGGAGATCAGGCATGGGAACTGACTCCAAAATTACTTTCTCATAAAGGATTCTATAATCAACAACTGGCCTATAATCCTCGCCCTGCCTGTTAGGTACCGGGAATATGGGTGAAGGCTACAAAGAAGCAGATGGTCTAGTAACTTCATTCCGCAGCATATCGTCAATTTTCTGCCTCAATATTCTCGTCTTAGGAGGCGAAAGACGATAAGGAGTATGACGCGCCAGAATATCATCGACCAAACGGATTCGGTTTTGAATTTTATCGGTTACACCCAGTTAATTAGTAAGTACGTCGGAAAAATGATCTAATATACCCCTCAACTGCCTAGCCCGACCATCATCAAGGTGACTATGTTCGAATTTCGACTGGGCCGTGCTTAAGGAATCAATATTACTACTGAAGTCACAAGAACAAAGGCTAATTGTTTGAGACGGAAAAAATTTAAAGAAAAAGGTATGACTTGCAAAGTCTAGTAGCAGACCTATCCGTTGAATGAAATCACCTGGAAGCAACAAGATGACGGACAAATTTTTAACTAAAAGTAGCTTAACAGGTCAAGGAAAATTTCCAATGGGTAAACTTACCCACACCTCACCCATCTAAGGCATCTCCTGCCCGTTGGCGACACTACTTCTCTGGGAGGAGGGGTGTATAGGAGGCAACTTACGTAAACTGCGAAATTCTAGATACCAACGATAGTGAAGCAAAGAAGCTTAACTCCCAGAGTCCACATGCCCACAAACGGGTTCTCGTTTGCGAATAACGCCTCTACAGAGGCAGGCCCGGATCTAGCCGGCGAATGGTGGGGGCAAACCGGGGTATCAGCCCAGGGTGGTAATCACGGGGGGGGGGGGGGGGTCGGGCGAAATTGATATTCTTGAAGGAAACAAACCTTGTTTCACAAATCGGCTAGCATCCAGCTATATGGTCCATCGATTGTTCATATCATTTGGAAACGCTTCCTTGTTGGTTTTTGAACAATTTTGAACACATTCTAAGCTGATTTCTGAGCGAATTGTATGTTCATTTCAGAGGAGTCCCCGTCTCATCTAGGAAAAAAAAGAGAAAGAAACTTCCCCGCAGACAAAAGGAGACGTGGCAATATGAGCGGGTGAACGGGTGAATGGGTGAATGCCCGTCACTGTCTATGTCGTTGACTGGTTGTCAAATGATAAGCGTTGTTATAATTATTAGCAAAATCCACAGACTGAGACTACCAGAGTGGAAATGAACGACCAACAGGAATAACAGGTAAGAAAGATTACATATTCTCTTCTCTGTGTATTCAAGAAAATGAAATTATGAAAAAAATCTTTGCCAGATCGCTACTCTACTAAGGATCAGTTGTACAGTCCCTGCTTAGTAGCTGCTTAAGTCTATTCTCGGAATAGCGTGGAAAACGCGTTCTGCGAACACACATCACCTAACTGGAGAATAGACGCGGGATAACTAAACTGGTGATAATGGCAGGGTTAGTGAAGTTAACCAGAGAGTAAGTTTTGACAATGGCAGGAGCAGTTACAGAATTAGTGATGACAAGATTGTTTGATAGAATGAGGAAGAAAAAATGGGAACATCACACAAATTTTATGGAAGAATATGACGATTCCAAATTTGTACAAAAATTTCGTGCTACTACTACTACTTTTCGATCTCATGCCTGAGACCTGAAACATTGGAATGAAATGTTAAACTATTTCCTAACATAAATCTTTTTGCTTGTAGTACGCCTAATAAGCATTTGATATTGGTACTTCGTGAATTATATTATCTTGTGTTACTTATCTTAATGAGGTAAATAAAAATGACCATTTGCGCCAAAACAGTCTCGGTTATTTGGCGTGTGCTACAACTGCTGCAATATTAGAAAGGCCAATTTCGTTTTATCTAGCATGGGGTGACAAAATGACGTAATCAATTTGAGAAGCCACACCAGTCTTTGGTACTATGCGTATTGACAGCTTTTTCAGTATTAGACAACGAGATTTTAATTTTTCAGGCAGCAAAACGTTTGACGAACTATGGTGAGGTAATAGATTCCTTCGCAGGGAAGCATGATATATAAAGTTGTAGCAATATTAGAGAGAGAAAATGCTGGGACCTAAGGATTGAAGAAATGTGTACTGTCTTGCTAGTCTCTTGTCTTTACGGATTTTATAATTCTTACATTTGATTTTATAAGAGACAAAAGAGAAAAATATTAGCTAAAGGGCAATAAATAGTGCAACTTTTCTGAAGAGTTCTTATTCTCCCAGTCACAAATATTCCCTAGCAGAATTAATCTGAGTTTTTTTATAGACGGGTGGGATGTCAGACTGGGAAAACTCGCAACAGGAGAGGCATCACAGGACATTTTAATTTCCACCGTCCTGAATAAAGACTTGATGGCTTCAATTAGAAAATTCCACAGAGCGAAATATAACGACGTGTGATAGCAGAATGCTGCGTGAAGAGGCGTGGCACTGCACTTTGCCACAGTTAAGACTAAATAACATGTCTTCCATTTCCTAGAACATATATGTTTTACATATCGAACTCTTCAGGAAGGAGTGCGCTACAAAATGAACTTATTTTTGAAGCTCTATTACTTTTTTAAAAATTTTGACATTCTATCTCAAACGCTCGTGGGGAAGGGGGGGGGGGGTGGCTGCAGTATCAATTTTTTGCTCTGCTTCGGAAATATAGTAGATCCAGGCTGTACAGAGCCATAAATATGAGGATCACTCCAAAAGAAATGCACTCTATATTTTCTTTAAATCCATCTTTTATTCTACATGTTTGAAAGTTTTACAGTGTGTAGATACATGCCTCGTATTTTTGGGAGCGTTCTATAATCAGTCGGGAAACCTCAGATCAAGCGGATATTTGGCTTTGATGAAGTTTAACCTTCTGAAGAAATAATGGAGCTCTTGGACTATTAAATGCAGGTTCATATACAGTCTTTTGGAAGGTCCGTTCTGATTAACAACTACGCAATATGTCGATGAATATCATTAATTCTTAAATGTCAAATACACACCTATTGCATGAAGGAGCAATATACATATATATATTTCCCTTTTAATCGTACAATTTCGTATCAGTTATCTTTTGTCATAAATCTCAATATCAGATTACAATTCTTCAAACAATGCTCGGCCTAATCGGCACGAAGACCTACTTGGAAGCTTTTTTTTTTAACAACCACCAGAGAGAGTACTACAAAGAGTAATTATGCGCTCATGGCATAGCTATTGTATGAAACTAATTTGCGCATGGATTCTGCGAGTATGAAGATTGAAAATTAGTAAACGTCATTCAAGGGTAGAATTGTATCAGAATAATTCATCGAATATAAAGAGATATTACAGATTCATAAAAAGCCTTTCTTTGTTCTTATTTGGCCTTGTTTTAATTCTATCTAGATTAACCTTAATCTTATAATTAAAAGATATTTTTAAGTCGAATTTCATCTTCCAACCATTAATTACAATAATAACAATCATGTATATTTTCGAGTTTAGGAATATATCTAGTCATTTTTCGATAACAGTCAATAATAACGTTGGAAATAATTAGGTCTGTTCCTTCTTGTAAGGTTTGTAGTAGTTTTCAGTCTCATATTTTTATGTTTCCTAATATTTTTTCCATTTCTATACAGTATTTCGATTATTTGTTTATCTTCTTCTTTATACAATAAACGCTCCTTTTTTCGAAAACTGACTGTGTTTTTGAGTAAATTGTTCTAGGAAATGAGTGTCCATTAAAAACAGAAAAACCAACTCTTTTTAATTCCATAAATGGCTCTTCTTTATCATCTTAAAAAAATTCTAGTTTCTGTCAAAGACTAAGCTAAATGCATTGCAATTAAATTTTTACTTTTTAAGAATATTGCTTTTTTTCTTAAGCTGTGTAAATATATTTTTATTTGGATCTTTAATAATATACACAGATTTTTTCCCATTTGGTTCACCCAAAACACATACATATGCAAACTGATATTTAAGTGTAAAGTTTATAGGCTCCACTTGTCGCAATATCTCTTCATTGTCATTTAAAATAACTTTTTCTTTCATCTTCCTTTTTCTCTTAATTTTTGTTCTATCTCCAATATATTTTTCTTTTCATCTTTTTAAAGATATGTTATTATCCATATATTCCAGTTTTCTTCTTGGATACTTATATTTTGTAATTGTTTTTGTTTTTTACTGGATTGTAGGTGTACCAAATTAACTGATTAAGTTTTTTAACTGTATGTGGGTAATTTTCGATATGGGCATTTATTATTTTACTGCACAAAATGGTCTAATATTATTTGGTTTTATTAATTATAATTCTTTGATATTTTTATCTTTTGGTATTGTAGGAAACAAGCTGTTGGATTTAAGAGAGTAGATGTCCCCAAATTTTATAAAGAATGCCTGTTTTACAGAAATTACATTCACTATCTCTTCAAAGATTTCTATGTAGTTAATGGGTAAGCAACTAAAACTAAATGCACGTAAAACATATTTAACTAATTTTTCTCTTTCTTGTTTATTATTTGTTTTAATCTTAATTTATATTCAAGTTAATTTTTTGTATTTCTGCTGTCCCCAACAAAAATATTGCAAAAAAATTCTTGTAAATAAGACAACAACTATTTTGTCGAGTATCTGTTAATTTTTGCCATATTTTGGATGATGGAACAGAATAAAAGGGAGTTTTCTAGAATTATTTGCTATTTATTTTTTACTAACACTAAATAATCTGTTAATAAATCTAATTCTTGTTCTTTTTTCAAATGGAACAATTTAAAAGGGGCATTCAAGAAGAAACAAGCCACAGGCATAATTACAGAAACCAGTAACTGTATGTTAGAAGTACTGACTCTGGCTGTTGATACACTTGTCCCACTGTTACACAAGGTGGTGAATGACTGCCTCATATAATTCCCGGCGCTGCGATGTTAGCCAGTTCTGTACATACAAGCTGGACGTCTTTGTCCGAGGTAAATCGTTTGCCCCTCAGAGCCTTTTTAAGGGGACCAAAAATGGTTTAATCACAGGGAGAGAGGTCTGGAGCCTCCCATTTGAATTTCCGCAGGAGTGCTACCACTGTGTATGATGTATGAGGATTTGCAGTGTTGTGGAGCAGAATGACCCCACAGGCGAGATTGCCTGGTCGTTTTCATTTGATCACTTGACGAAAGGTGGTCAAGGTTTGTGAGTAACGCTGGGCATTCACTATTGTCCCATACTGCAGGAAGTGAATCAGAAGGGGCTCATTTTGGTCAAAGAAGAACTTCAGCATAACCTTTCTTGCACTCATGAGTATGGCCTTGCCTTTTTTTGGTGATGGTGACCCTGGATGCTTCCACTGGAGAACCATTTTGATTCTGGTTCGAAGTCATGACACCATGACTCATCTCCAGCTACTACTTGTGAGAGGAACGCATTCCCTTCCCATAGTGCTGCAGCTGAGCAAGACAGTGGGCCATTCGACATGCTTCCTGGTGTGGTTGAAGACTGTGAGGTACCCATTAGGCACACACTTTGGGAATGTGCAGTTATTCCTTCATGATGGTGTTCACTCTTCCAACACTCTATCAGACCACAGCGGCTGTGGCTCTCACTGTTACTCGTCGGTCCTGGGTAATGAGTGCATCCACTAGCTGGACAATGTCATCGGTAATGCAGTGTTGTGCTCCAGACCGTGCATCATCGACTAGCGACACGCATCCTTCCCTGAAGCGCTTGTGCCACACCTTGACCCTTGCAAGAGATACGCAGTGTCACTTGCTACATTTATCGATGAATGCTCATTCTTCCTACTCCTTCCGCTATCAGAAAACGAACACCACCTCTTTGCTCTTCTGTTGACGCCTCCATGTCACTGTTTGCAATGCGACTGGCAGTGTTGGACGATTGATGCATGCTGCTGCTAGCTCTGTATAGTCATGTGACGTGCACATGTGGCCTCCAGCGACAGGCTGTGAACTTCCATGCCTCGTTACACACGCCACAATATTACCCTCCTGTCACCAGTTTGCGCATTGTAGACTCCAGCTCGTTTCTTTCTGAATGCCTATTATATAATGTAACTATGAATTGTTGGTTCTAATCTTTTAATTCCATTTTCTTTACCTAATTTTAGAAGAAATTGTTTCTTTCAGTGTTCTATCTGGAAAATTTAAGGAAATCAATAACATTGTTGCCAAGTTGTCTGTTAACTTGTGGACTCAATAAGTGACAAATTTTTTGTAAATTTTTAGTCTAAAATTGGAATTTACCCAATATAAGAAGTCTCTTCACACAGTGTTGTTAATTACTCCATTACATATTTTAATGTTCTCCCTGCATATGAAGATTTAAATATTTTGTGAAGCATTTGCACTTTTCTTCTTTATTAAAAATATCTGCAAAATAGTTTATGTCCAAATCCAATAAATAATAATGTTCCTTTTTAAGTTCTTCTAAAATTTCTTGCAATTCTTCTGTAAGTGTATCTAATTTAACATTAACTAATTCTATTTTGTTAGGAATAGCAACAGAATTCTCATCTTTTCGTTTTATAATTTCTGTATCTCCACTAATAGTTTGTTTAACACCTTTAATTGCCTCCGCTAACTTTCACCCTTCTGTAAAAGATTGCTAATATTGGGGATTTTGTGTATATTTAAATTTGGTATGCTTGTTTGTTGTTTCTACAATAGCTGTGTTCTGCATTTGTTGTGTGTTCCACAGCCAGTGGCCAGTGTGTCTGCACAATACAAACATTAACTAACTTCCATTAAGATGACAAGCTTCATTAATTTCTTCAAGTCACATAAGTGTATTGAGCTCTAGTTTTCTTTCCACCATTGTTTGTAAAATTGCAGATCAGTGTTATTGGGTTTGGTACCTCTATATCTACCAAGGTGTGTTATTGCGATCACATTTATTTTGTTGTTGGGATGAATTATTCGCAGTTCTATGGGGTTTAAAAGTTAATAATTCTTTTATTTAACATTATCAGATATCTGTAAGCACAGGGTAATTCTAAATGAATATATGGGTGTGAAGGCTTTGCAGCATTTACTACGTTCAGCTTACAACTATAAATAATACACCAAGTGAACTTTTTTTATATACCTATGCACAAAGGGAAGAGTTTGGGACTCGCATTCGGGAGGACGACGGTTCAATCCCGCGTCCGGCCATCCTGATTTAGGTTTCCCGTGGTTTCCCTAAATCACTCCAGGCAAATGCCGGGATGGTTCCTGTGAAAGGGCACGGCCGACTTCCTTCCCCATCCTTCCCTAATTCGATGAGACCGATGACCACGCTGTCTGGTCTCCTTCCCCAAACAACCAACCAACCAACCAAGTGTATGGAACGACCAAGAGTGGCTGAAGAATTTGAGTAACGATTGAGAATCTTCCACGCATAGTCCAAGGTATCAGTTCGGAAGGTTAGTCATGTATTAGCAGTTACCATGACGTCTGGAGGCTTTTAAGGAGACTTTATCGTTAACAGATGTTACATGCTCGAACACCTACACACTATGATTTATGGGCCAACTTTGCAAACGAAATGTTGTTGCATGGTGTAGAATACTTTCTGGAAAACCACACTAAATGGGATAGTTGAGAGAGGACAAGTTACTATCTCACCTATTTTTCGTATACAGAAAATTATTAAAGATTTTTTTACAACCTGACACACTTTGAGCGAGACTCTAGAAAGTTAACCGCCTGAGAAGACGTTGAAGGAGCCTGGTATGGCGTTAAAATCATAAGGTGTTTTTATGGTTCTTAGCTCGCAGAAACGGCATGTTGGGAGTAGAAAGCAAATGGCGGCGAGACCATCCCATAGTAAATCTTGCCAGGCAGGCCCACAGTCATACAGAGCAGATAGGGAGCCCTTTGTTGAGACAGGTCTGCAGCAGAAAAATGCTGCGATACCTGTCATGGAGCCAGCATTATCCTGGGCTGGGGGAGATGATCTGAAGGAACGCATCTAGACAGTGGAATCGTAAACTGGGCATTGTGTGCAGAGCCACGCGTAATAAAAATTCACCTCTTTTTGTGTTCACCGATACTGCAAACAGGCCTGTCAACGACTTCCATTGGCCGCCTCTGTTGTATAAGAAACTCCGGCGTTTACAGATAGAATCTTTATTACACTTCATAGCTAGGACTAACATGCTCCAAGGCACAGGAAATTTAGAAAAAAGACCTTTTGGATTGTATCTGTTCGCTTGTTGTCATGGGAAGCGACACGACTTTGGTGAAAATCGTCTTCCCTCTGCGAATACTTAAAAAGGCCAGTAACTGCTGGTAGCGAGTAAATTGCGATCCTTCTGCCTGATTGCTAGACCGTGAGATTTTTGCATTTCTTTTGTGGCCGCGATGGATTCACAGGTGCTTTCTCCACGTCTCACCTCCGCCGCACACATCTCGCCAGCTGCAAGTAACATCGCCGCACGAAGCAAACTTTGTAACTTACTGCCGCTCCGGCATTGTCACAGTGTACGGATCTCAATCGCCACTTGCTCTCAGCTGCACTTATAAAGAGAAACTTCAGTAGATTTGATCAACCAAAATCTGCTCATCAGCTGCAGCCCGCGTCCGCCTGTAAAACACATCATGAAATCTGCTGCTCTGCCCTGCAAACCCGAAAGCTGAAAGAAATAATTTTAGTTCACTATTACCTGTTCGCTTCTTTGCGGTATGATTGATTTCATTAAATGCAGTTTGAATGCACCGCGGCAGTTGCTCCTTCGTTCGTACCGCAGCTCTGCACCACGAATAATATTTAAATAGCTGAAAATGTCTTAAAAGGATGGGATAAAATACCAGGCAAGCTTATTACAAATTATAATGCAAGTTTTCTCTAAGTAACTGTATTCAGAATATTTAGAAAGATTAAATTCTTACACACCTTTACAAATCAATGCCTAATGGCGTCCTTCTCTCAATCTCGACAAAAGAATGCTCCACAAGTATACAATATAGCGTCACAAGCTCTTAACTACACACGTAACTCCAAAAAGATGACAGAGAAATTAATGCTCGGTCACTACTATTTATACTTGTTGTGAAATATTCTCATCTTTGTTTGATATTTAATAAGTATCGTCTGTGGCAGTTTCAGTATTCGCCGTCACAGATATTATCTTTAAAAAAATTCGGTACGTAATACTATACAAGTATAAAACATGACACATAATGGTTTCTCTTTGTTACATAAAGTTCACACAATCATCGTCCGCGCAACTACAATAATCAAGTTCAATTATTCTTTTCTTTTTTTTTACCACATATAATATGTTTTTTGCGAGGAGACGTTACACTATATAGAGAAACTTCAGTAGATTTGATCAATCAAAGTCTGCTCAGCGTCAGATCAATTCAGATTGCATTATCCACATTTTTAGGGCCGGAGTTAATCCATGTTTGCCAACCCAAGATCCCTCTCCAGTGTAGACTTATAACATCTCTTAGTTGTTTACGGTATTCAATCAATAATTTGTTTACCATAATTTATGTCTGTGTGTTTTTTGAAAGGAATAAATGTTGTTTGAACACTGAAATTATGCCAACACAATCAATCATATGTATAGTCCCCACCGGGTTACCTATAATAGTTACAACAAGACTTCTATGAAATAATTTTTTATGCGATATCTCTGCGGAAAGTTTACGGGGATTTCTTTTTCGGTGAAGCAACTGTAACTGGTGTTTGTTAACTTTTTGCCTAGAACTATGTCTCTTTCCTTAAATGGAAAAAGGTGAACAACGTAACTTCATTTGGGATAAAGCTGTGCGCCGCCTCTACTGGCATAACTAAATGGTTAAACGATGTTGTGCCTTACCGCTGGATTGGCCGCAACAGGCCGGATGATCGAGCTTGTTTTGCATGACCTCCACGTTCACAAGCGATCTGACGGTATGCAATTTTCATCTTTGCTGTGCGGTGTGGGATCCGCATCAGGTGGGACTGACGGATGACATTGAAAAAGTACAATGAAGGGCAGCTCGTTTTGTATCATCGCGAAATAGGGGAGTTAGTGACACAGACATGATACGCGAATTGGAGTGGCAATCATTAAGACAAAGGCGGTTTTCGTTGCGACGGAATCTTCTCATGAACTTTCAATCACCAGTTTTCTCCTCCGATTGCGAAAACATTCTGTTGAAACCCACCTACGTAGAGAGAAATGATCATCACAATCAGGTCTCGCATACAAAAATTTAAGTGCTCGTTTTTCCCGCGTGCTGTTCGAGAATGGAACGGTAGAGAGACAGCTTGAAGGTGATTCATTGAACCCTCTGCCAGCCACTTTATTGTGAATAGCAGAGTAATCACGTAGATAGATAGATAGATAGATAGATAGATATTTAGCATAGCTGGGATGCCTTGCAACGTGCTGTTCAGAAGAGATCTCCACCACTCGTACTTTTACGAATTTATGGGCAGCCCTGAAGGATTCATGGTGTCACTTCCCTTCAGCACTACTTCAGACATCAGTCGAATGCAAGCCACGTCGTGTTGCGGCACTTTTGCGTGCTCTCGGGGGTCCTACACGGTATTATACAGGTGTACCAGTTTCTTTGGCTCTTCAGCGTATATGTACGACAAAAAGTTAATGTAGCTTCGCCTTTCACACCTTGCAGTTCTCCAAGTCACGAACGGATGGACGCTGAGAAACACAGAAACTGGTAGCTCCATCAACTGAAACCAAAGTAGTATTGGCGTACTTGCTGGTACTGCCGTACTGCCACGTCTTTCTTTCATGGAGTTCGGATGCAGTAGTACTGAGGGAAAAGTTGTCACTTGTGTCCTTTACGCAGCTTCTCAACTTCTCTGCGACCAAGGCGAATGCGTGCAAAATAACAGGACAAAAATCCGGACCCATCAGTTGGCAGTCCAACACCAGTCCGTTGAGTCAGGATTATGGGTTACCTTCGTCATGCGTGGTGGAAATTAAGAAGGGAGGTTAGCCATGCAAATTATCAGAGCACAGCGTAAAACGGGAAATGACAGGGGCTATGGGCCATTAGAGATTTTCAAACGAGATCTTTTAGAGAAACAATTTCGACACTCACATCACGTGATTAGAGCAAGCCATTAAATAACAAAATACGAATGCAAATCTGACTCCTCTTGGTTACGATTCTACTGGTTCAGCTGCTGAAACATTTCTCTCATTAATGTTAAAACTGTATATACAGTGAGGATGTGCCAGTTGAAATTCTTGTTGAAAGTGAGGGAAATACTGGAGTGTCGGAAAAGATTAATAAACGTTGTCTGGGAAGGTGTTTACAAGCTGTGTAAAATTAATGTGACGAATATAATATGAAATTGTTCAGTGTGAATAGAAAATTTAAAGCCTAGTCAAAGAAGTAATGTGTCTTTCATCATTTGGTAAACAGTGAAATGAAGTACAGTATAGTAGCATGTAGCTGAAACAGTCATAGATAATGGCTGAAGCAATAACGTCACGAGTCGTTTCCAGGGAAATCACTTAATGTATTGTCGTACAGCTATAAAAGAGAAAGCTCTGGATGTTTTACACTTGAGTCCCGATGGCACTTAGATGGAAGCATAGCTTGTAGAAACGTACTGCCAAGCCAAGAGGGGATTGCATCGTTAGCACGTAGTAGTGTACAACAAAGGAAAGAGATCATCGGATCGTTAAGTTGCAGTAGCGTACAACCAAGCCAAGAAGGCAACGCATCGTTAGCTTGTAGTAGTGTACAACCAAGGCGAGAGGGCATCGCATCATTAGCTTGTAGTGTACAAGGTCACCACACTCTCACAATGAAAAGAGAAGAGATGGTGTAAAAGAAGCAAGAAGGACAAGGCTGACGCAGATGGCGATGCCGAAGCAGTATGCAGAAGTCCCTCAGGTAAGTAAACAGCGATGCTGCTTCGCCACGTAAGGGGATCCAAGGCCAGCTACAAACGGGTTCTCATATGATTACCTGTCTGCAGGTTTCGGTATCAACGCCATCGCCTTGTATTCGCCGGTTAGAGCGCGAAAGCTGAGCGGAACAGCTGGCGTCAAGTCGAGCTGGTGGAAGACGCTGCAGCTTCGTCCGTCGTGGACAGGCAGGGTCACCGAGAACGCATCCTGGGCCCGTACTATGCGTGTTGCTCGTGAACGAGGGCACTTCAGCACCAGGGGATCGTCTGCCCAAGTCTGTTGGAGGCGCTACCGTTGCTAATGGAGTCTTCGCTGAAGCTGCAATAAACATGATATTCCCATGTTACTTATCAACTATATGCAATAAAGCTGAGAACTGAATCTATTAACTGTTCGCATTACAGATGAATCTCATGCTGTGAGTGTGTGAAAGCTGAGTACTGAATCGAGTTTTCTAATAACCGAGCTCAGTACGGAGTTATTAAGAGTGTCACAAGGGATGTACCTCAGGGAATATACAGCAAGGGAGTTTCACAAGTTATGAAGCTTATTAACAGGTAGCGTTATGTAGCCTCACTTTGAACTTAGAATAAACGGAACTTAGAATAAACGTTCAGAACAGCCACTACGTCCAAAGCCTTGAAACCTAAAAACTGGCGCTTATATTGTATGCTGCCATGTAATAGTACTAGACTCTGTGAAGTGTTAAGCTACGTGCATCCATCTACAAACGAATGTATTCGCTAAGGGTAGGAGACGGGATCGATCCCGTTAGTCCAGAATACTTTGTAGGCGTATCTAGTAGGAAGACTGCAGGACGTGACCGACTGACCAGTATCAAAACCAGCCGCCGCAGGAAGCTTCATGCTACAGAGTAGCTCTCTTCAGTGGCGTACCCCGTACTGGGGACGAATCAAAGAGGCTAATATTAACATTCTAAATAGTTACTAACCAGAATGGGAGACGAGGTACTGCCAGATGTAAAGCTGTGAGGACGGGGCGTGAGTCGTGCTTGGGTAGCTCAGTTGGTAGAGCACTTGCCCGCGAAAGGCAAAGGTCCCGAGTTCGAGTCTCGGTCCGGCACACAGTTTTAACATGCCTGGAAGTTTCAGTTACTAACCAACCAACCTCCTGCTGGGGTGAGAGGTAATACTTGCATAGACAACTGTGACAACTGCAATCAGGCAAGCAGGCAGAGCACGAGGGACAGTAATAAAGCAAATTTTTGATCTTTTTTACGTACATAGTCTGACTGACTTTCCTGATTGGCCTTGAAATTCCTGAATGACACTACCGTGGTGCGACACTAGAATAGAGAAAGAAAATAGCGCTGCCCATCTGCAGTTTAACAGATGTTTTGAAGTGATAAAATTTTATGTTTACCCTCCCTTAATCCTTGTAGAGACCTGGTCGTGTAGAAGCCTGCAACCTGCCAATAATTTCTCCCATTTAGTTCTTTCATTCATCAGACTCCGACCACCGTGTCAGCAGATTTCGTTATTGGGACTACAGTCCCAGGTGCCTGGATGTTGTGATTCTGGGACGCACAAGTTCTCACAAAAACGAGGACATGCAAACGGAGCACCACACGCTGACTATCATTTCGCGTATGGGCCGGACAGCCCACGAGGCATATACTGAAATCCCCTTAAACAAGATGGGAAGTAGAAAGGACACATGAAAGAGTGGACCCCCGATAATCGCATCATTTTTCCTTTCACAGTTTACATATATTTACAGAAGACATTACACTAAAGAACGGAATACAATATTAACCATGTCGAAGAATGAGCAACAAGACTATACTTTTTCCACATAATCGGCTTAAACCGCAGATCAGAGGACACGAGCTACAAAAAAAAAAAAAAAAAAAAAAAGGCTCTGAGCACTATGTGACTTAACTTCTGAGCTCATCAGTTCCCTAGAACTTAGAACTACTAAAACCTAACTAACGTAAGGACATCACACACATCCATGCCCGTGGCAGGATTCGAACCTGCGACCGTAGCGGTCGCATGGTTCCAGACTGTAGCGCCACCACGGTCGGCACGTTACAAACAAATCAATAATAAATACAAATGGCAAACTAATAAGCTAACATTTCTTAATTAAAGAAATTTTGCGTTGGAATAATTTAAGATATTACTCTCAGAAAATTTTAAGAACAAATCGTACATATGGCTCTTTAAAGAATTTCAAAAAGAAATTTAAATTAATTTCAATATTAATTGAATAGAACTTCTGAAGCTGCGATTACTAAATCACAAACCCGAACAGTCAGTCTCCGGAATGAGCCAACCGTGAAAGTTAAGTGTCAACAGTTACGATCCAGCAAGGTTTTGTTTACATGGATGGACTGAATACAGTACGGGAAAGACAGCATAGTAATTAGAAAAGCATCTGAAACATTGAACAATAGAGAAAGAAAGATCAGAGTTTCTAAATATTTGCACAATAAGTACGTGCTGAAATAATCTGAATAAAAAATCTGAATGTTAATCACAAATTACATATTACCCATTTCTGGACAGGCGTAAAATATTTGACGGAAATATTAGCGTCAGAGGTTGTAAATAAGAGCATAGGCTAAACAAACTTAAGGAATAGGCTGCTAGTGCGAGCGGCTCCCCTAAGGTAATGTCGGGTAGCCGCAAACCCTCCCGGAAAACACCATGCAGTTGCGTAACAGGAAACAGGTCCCCGGGGCCAACCGCCGCCGCAGGCAGTGGACCTGCAACTGGTGAAAGTAAGAGCTGTTAACAAACACCACTCAGCTGAAACATGAGGTAAAAGATACAAGTTAAGAAAATGTAGGCTGGAATCATTAACCTCAGAAAGTTACATGCTATACAAAAGCAATGAGCCACCTAGGCTACATAGCCAGAAACTTGTTGCACCAGACTGAAATTGTTCTGAGTAACAGGAGCTTATCTGTAGAGGTGGTACTTAAATGCTAGCATTTACAAGTAAGGTTCTCTTCCACAGCACATAGATTTCAAAACGATCTAAAACACAATTAACAATACACATTAGTTCGACAAATTTCCTTAAGTAAAAGATTTATTAATAAATCCAAGAAAGTGTCCCAAGGAGTTAAACCAAATTCTTGATAAACCAGATTTACCACAGAGCTTATGAACAATGTAACTTCACTAAATACCTAACTTTGTTTAACACTAGGGGAACGACAGATGCCCTCACGGCTTACAGGAAAATAATACTGATTTAATAATCACCAGATTTAAGGTACCAGGCAGTTTGTGGCGTAAACAAAGAAGAGGAAGGAAGAACATCAAGAACTGCTTATAATAGCAAGCAGCCACCGTTACATGTGCGGAACATGCACAAACCATTAAATAGATCGAATTCAGACAGGCGATTTGTTAACAATAATTACAACACTTGAAATAACTTTTTGAGATCCATAAAACGACAGTCACCTAGGCGGGTACGTCACGGCACGAACGATAATAACCATTGATATACCAAGAAGTTGTTATTTCACAATTTCAGTTCACTGTAACACACCAGCATCCAAAAGCGCACAGCATAGACATGAGAGAAGACAATTCAGCTGACATTCAGCGAAGGGCGTGCTGGAAACTTCCATGCAGCCACTGACGGTACACCCGCAACCAACCTGTCTGCGCAAAAACAGGGTCAACTGTCCACACAGCTGATGGGCCGACGCTGTCCATCTAGTCCTCTCGCCACGTACCCAGACACACCTCTTTCGACACATTGCGTTTTTTTTCCAAGCTCCTCACCAGCGATAACACACATGAAGCTAAGGGTAACTCACCTAGCGAAGCGCCATAAAGTGAAGAGGGAAGAAGAGATGAAATGAAGCTGCCACGGTTCAGCATCCCCCACTAAAACGGAAAGAACCCTCCTTTCTTCTTACCAAGGGAGAAAATAATCAGCCTGCTTCATCTGGCTAACGTGAACCTTAAAGATTTTGCCGGTAGTGAGAGTACGAACCAGTAAAGAAATTGGGCTCAAGACCCTAACAACAGAAAGGGGCCAATAAACCGCAGAGCAAGTTTCCCTGTAATTCCACTATGCTGTCCGCCAACCTCGTTGAAATTTCGAACGAAAACCATATCCCCAACGACCCCTCGGAAGGGCTGCTCCCCTCATTATAGCGTCTGTCGTGATGACGGTGGGCTAACCCACGTCCCACTGCTGTTTAATAACTTCCGAGATAGTAAATTCAGGGAAAAGGCCATTTAAATTTCACAAGCTGGCAAGAGGAGAATTAAGAGTAAGCAAACGTAAGTAACGCCCGAACTGCTCCAGAGGCCTCACACTGCGCAGAATTAAAGGCGAAATTGATACAAGGTAGTGAGTTGGTACTGGGTGTACTCGTCTTACACTGCTCGCACTCGCCTATTGAACGATGAATGTCTTTGTACAAAGAAGGCGAGGTGAGTGTTCACAGAACAATTACTACGAAAACAATTAAAAATGGAGGGCACAAACTCTATAGATAAATTTTAGATTCATCCAGTCTGCCAACTTCACGACACAGTATCCCGTTTCTTAATAAATAACAAGGAACCAGTCAGGCAACCAACCAACGCTTCCTAAAAAGTCCTAACACAGGATCCTGATCTTGTTTAAGCCTGAGGTCGGTGAAGAGCTGAGGTATCTATGTTAAGACACTACAAACAGGAGAACCGCCCGATAAACAACAACCCTTCAGTTCCTGAGTGTCTTCATCAAACATGCGGCTAAGTGCATCAGCAACTACATCGTCGGCGCATTTAATACGAGTATGACGAACTCTGAAACGGAATCCCAGATATGGACAGCTCACCTCGCAGTCCTACCGGTCTTCCAAGGACGTGCTAAGACCAACCTCAAGGCTTAGTTGACGCTCTCTAAATCAAATTCTCTGTGCTCGAGATTAAAGTTAAATTTGTCAAGTGCAGCCGAGGCTTCACGCTCTTAAACCGAATATTTAAGCTCGGGATCACTAACCTACTGGAGGCAGAAGCTAGAGGACGCCTCTTCCCAGAATCTTCCTGTAAAACAACAGCGGCAACTCCGGCACTGGAAGCATCAGTCTGAACTACAAGCGTCTTCCGAAATTCCGGAATGGCCAATAAAGGAGAGTTGTTAGTGAGACCGGTCTTTGTAGCTTCAAAAACGGATTGCTTACTCTTTCTCCAAATAAAATTTTCTACTTTTTTGCGGAGATTTTTAAGGGGGGGGGGGGGCAGCACGTTAAGCAAAATTAGGACGAACTTCCTAAAGTAATTGCCCAAACCAATCAAACTGACCAGCTCTTTCTTATTCTTTGGAGGAGGGAACTGTCTTAAATCAGAAGTACGCTCTTGATCAGTCCTAATATCGTCCCTTGAGACCAAGTGACCCAGAACAGTAACCTGAAGATTAGCAGGAGTAATATTAGATAGTTTAACAATTAATCCTGCCGAACTGATCCTCATCAGTACCTGCTCAAGATGACAAACGTATCCACGGAATGACCGACTATGAATAACGTCATTACGGTAATTATATACGCAAACGAACTTAAGATCCCCTAAAACTTGATCTAACAGTCGTTAAAGCCCAGCAGCAAATGTTACCCGATTAAATTCATACAGGTTCCAGTCCCTACAAACTGCTGTAACCTGTTTGGATTCCTTACTCAGTAGTATCTGGTTTTAGGCTTCATTTCAATAAAGTACTAAAAAACAGCAAGCAGCAGAAAACCAAGTGAAGAAGTTATGGAGATCAGGCAAAATTACTTTCTCATAAAGGATTCTATAATCAACAACTGGCCTATAATCCTCGCCCTGCCTCTTAGGTACCAGGAATATGGGTGAAGGCTACAAAGAAGCAGATGGTCTAGTAACTTCATTCCGCAGCATATCATCAATTTTCGCCTCAATATTCTCATCTTGGGAGGCGAAAGACGATAAGGAGTATGACGCGCCAGAATATCGTCGACCAAACGGATTCGGTTTTGAATTTTATCGGTTACACCAGTTAATTAGTAAGTACGTCGGGAAAATGATCTAATATACCCCTTAACTGCCTAGCCCAACCATCATAAATGTGACTATGTTCAAATTTCGTCTGGGCCGTGCTTAAGGAATCAATATTACTACTGAAGTCACAAGAACAAAGGGTAATTGTTTGAGACGGAAAAAATTTAAAGAAAAAGGTATGACTTGCAAAGTCTAGAAGCAGACCTGTCCATTGAATGAAATCACATGGAAGCAACAAGATGACGGACAAATTTTTAACTAAAAGTAGCTTAACAGGTCAAGGAAAATTTCCAATGGGTAAACTTACCCACACCTCACCCATCTAAGGCATCTCCTGCCCGTTGGCGACACTACTTCTCTGGGAGGAGGGGTGTATAGGAGGCAACTTACGTAAACTGCGAAATTCTAGATACCAAAGATAGTGAAGCAAAGAAGTTTAACTGCCAGAGTCCACATGCCCACAAACGGGTTCTCGTTTGCGAATAACGCCTCTACAGAGGCAGGCCCGCATCTAGCCGGCGAACGGTGGGGGCAAACCGTGGTATCTGCCCAGGGCGGCAATCTCAGGGGGGGGGGGGGGGGGGGGGGGGGGTCGGGCGAAATTCATATTCTTGAAGAAAACAAACCTTGTTTCACAAATCGGCTAGCATCCAGCTATGTGGCCCATCGACTGTTCATATCATTTGGAAACGCTTCCTTGTTGGTTTTTGAACAATTTTGAACACATTCTAAGCTGATTTCTGAGCGAATTGTAAGTTGATTTCAGAGGAATCCCCGTCTCGTCTAGGAAAAAAAAAAAAGAAAGAAACTTCCCCGCAGACAAAAGGAGACGTGGCAATATGAGCGGGTGAACGAGTGAATGGGTGAATGCCTGTCACTGTCTATGTCGTTGACTGGGTGTGCAAATGATAAGCGTTGTTATAATTATTAGCAAAATCCACAGATTCAGACTACCAGAGTGGAAATGAACGACCAACGGGAATAACAGGTAAGAAAGATTACATATTCTCTTCTCTGTGTATTCAAGAAAATGAAATTTTGAGAAAAATCTCTGCCAGTTCGCTACTCTACTAAGGATCAGTTGTACAGTCCCTGCTTAGCAGCTGCTTAAGTCTATTCTCGGAATAGCGTGGAAAACGCGTTCTGCGAACACATAACACCTAACCGGAGAATAGACGCGGGATAACTAAACTCGTGATAATGGCAGGGTTAGTGAAGTTAACTAGAGTATAAGTTTTGACAATGGCAGGAGCAGTTACAGAATTAGTGAAGACAAGATTGTTTGATAGAATGAGGAAGAAAAAATGGGAACATCACACAAATTTTATGGAAGAATATGACGATTCCAAATTTGTATAAAAATTTCGTGCTACTACTACTTTTCGATCTCATGCCTGAGACCTGAAGCATTGGAAAGAAATGTTAAACTATTTCCTAACATAAATCTTTTTGCTTGTAGTAGGCCTAATAAGCATTTGATATTGGTACTTCGTGAATTATATTATGTTGTGTTACTTATATAAGTGAGGTACATAAAAATGACCATTTGTGTCAAAACAGTCTCGGTTATTTGGCGTGTGCTACAACTGCTGCAATATTAGAAAGGCCTATTTCGTTTTATCTAGCATGGGGTGACAAAATGACGTAACCAATTTGAGAAGCCACACCAGTCTTTAGTACTATGCGTGTTGACAGCTTTTTCAGTATTAGACAATGAGATTTTAATTTTTCAGGCAGCAAAACGTTTGACGAACTATGGTGAGGTAATAGATTCTTTCGCAGGAAAGCATGATATATAAAGTTGTAGCAATATTAGAGAGAGAAAAATGCTGGGACCTAAGGATTGAAGAAATGTGTACTGTCTTGCTCGTCTCTTGTCTTTACGGCTTTTATATTTCTTACATTTGATTTTATAAGACACAAAAGAGAAAAATATTAGCTAAAGGGCAACGAATAGTGCAACTTTTCTGAAGAGATCTTATTCTCCCAGTCACAAATATTCCTTAGCAGAATTAATCTGAGTTTTTTTATAGATGGGTGGGATGTCAGAATGGGGAGACTGGCAACAGGAGAGGCATCACAGGACATTTTAATTTCCACCGTCCTGAATAAAGACTTGATGGCTTCCATTACAAAATATACACGTTTGAATTCCACAGAGCGAAATATAACGACGTGTGATAGCAGAATGCTGCGTGAAGAGCCGTGGCACTGCACTTTGCCACAATTAAGACCAAATAACATGTCTTCCATTTCCTAGAACATATATGTTTTACATATCAAACTCTTCAGGAAGGAGTGCGCTACAAAATGAACTTATTTGTGAAACTCTATTACTTTTTTAAAAATTTTGACATTCTACGTCAAACGCTCGTGGGAAAGGGGAGGGGGGTGGCTGCAGTATCAATTTTTGGCTCTGCTTCGGAAATATAGTCGATCCAGGCTGTACAGAGCCATAAATATGAGGATCACTCCAAAAGAAATGCACTCTATATTTTCTTTAAATCCATCTTCTATTCTATATGTTTGAAAGTTTTACAGTGTGTAGATACATGCCTCGTTTTTTTGGGAGCGTTGTATAATCAGTCGGGAAACCTCAGATCAAGCGGATATTTGGCTTTGATGAAACTTAACCTTCTGAAGAAGTAATGGAGCTCTTGGACTATTAAATGCAGGTTCATATACAGTCTTTTGGAAGGTCCGTTCTGATTAATAACTACGCAATATGTCGATGAATATCATTAATTCTCAAATGTCAAATACACACCTCTTGTATGAAGGAGCAATATACATACATATATTTCCCTTTTAATCGTACAATTTCGTATCAGTTATCTTTTGTCATAAATCTCAATATTCAGATTACAATTCTTCAAACAATGCTCAGCCTAATCGGCACCAAGACCATCTTGGAAGCTTTTTTTTTAACAACCACCAGAGAGAGTACTACAAAGAATAATTATGCGCTCATGGCACAGCTATTGTATGAAAGTATTTTGCGCATGGATTCTGCGAGTATGAAGATAGAAAATTAGTAAACGTCATACAAGGGTAGAATTGTATCAGAATAATTCATCGAATATAAAGAGATATTACAGATTCATAAAAAGCCTTTCTTTGTTCTTATTTGGCCTTGTTTTAATTCTATGTAGATTAACCTTAATCTGATAATTAAGAGATATTTTTAAGTCGAATTTCTTCTTCCAACCATTAATTACAATAATAAAAATCATGTATATTTTCGAGTTTAGGAATATATCTAGTCATTTTTCGATAACAGTCAATAATAACGTTGGAAATAATTAGGTCTGTTCCGTCTTGTAAGGTTTGCAGTAGTTTTCAGTCTCATATTTTTATGTTACCTAATATTTTTCCCATTTCTATACAGTATTTCGATTATTTGTTTATCTTCTTCTTTATACAATAAACGCTCCTTTTTTCGAAAACTGACTGTGTTTTTGAGTAAATTGTTCTAGGAAATGAGTGTCCATTAAAAACAGAAAAACCAACTCTTTTTAATTCCATAAATGGCTCTTCTTTATCATCTTAAAAAAATTCTAGTTTCTGTCAAAGACTATGCTAAATGCATTGCAATTAAATCTTTACTTTTTAAGAATATTTCTTTTTTCTTAAGCTGTATAAATATATTTTTATTTGGATCTTTAATAATATACACAGATTTTTTTCTATTTGGTTCACCGAAAACACATACATATGCAAACTGATATTTAAGTGTAAAGTTTATAGGCTCCACTTGTCGCAATATCTCTTCATTGTCATTTAAAATAACTTTTTCTTTCATCTTTCTTTTCTCTTAATTTTTGTTCTATCTCCAATATATTTTTCTTTTCATCTTTTTAAAGATATGTTATTTTCCATATATTCCAGTTTTCTTCTTGAATACTTAAATTTTCTAATTGTTTTTGTTTTTTACTGGATTGTAGGTGTACCACATTAACTGATTAAGTTTTTTAACTGTATGTGGATAATGTTCGCTATGGGCATTTATTATTTTTCTACACAAAATGGTCTAATATTATTTGGTTTTATTAATCCCAATTCTTTGATATTTTTATCTTTTGGTATTGTAGGAGACAAGCTGTTGGATTTAAGAGAGTAGATGTCCCCAAATTTTATAAAGAATGCCTGTTTTACAGAAATTACATTCACTATCTCTTCAAAGATTTCTATATAGTTAATGGGTAAGCAACTAAAACTAAATCCAGGGAAAACATACTTAACTAATTTTCCTCTTTCTTGTTTATTATTTGTTTTAATTTTTATTTATATTCAAGTTAATTTTTTGTGTTTCTGCTGCCCCCAACAAAAATATTGCAAAAACTTCTTGTAAATAAGACAACAACTATTTTGTGGAGTATCTGTTAATTTTTGCCATATTTTGGATGATGGAACAGAATAAAAGGGAGTTTTCTGGAATTATTTGCTATTTATTTTTTACTAACACTAAATAATCTGTTAATAAATCTAATTCTTGTTCTTTTTTCAAATGGTACAATTTAAAAGGGGAATTCAAAAAGAAACAAGCCAGAGGCATAATTACAGAAACCAGTAACTGTATGTTAGAAGTACTGACTCTAGCTGTTGATATACTTGTCCCACTGTTACACAAGGTGGTGAATGACTGTCTCATATAATTCCTGGGGCTGCGATGTTAACCAGTTCTGTACATTCAACTGGACGTCTTTGTCCGAGGTAAATCGTTTGCCCCTCAGAGCCTTTTGAAGGGTACCAAAACTGGTTTAATCACAGTGAGAGAGGTCTGGACTGTATGGAGGGTGGCCAAGAGCCTCCCATTTGAATTTCTGCAGGAGTGCTACCACTGTGTTTGATGTATGAGGATTTGCAGTGTTGTGGAGCAGACTGACCCCACGGGCGAGATTGCCTGGTCGTTTTCATTTGATCACTTGGCAAAAGGTGGTCAAGGCTTATGAGTAACGCTGGGCATTCACTGTTGTCCCATACTGCAGGAAGTGAATCAGAAGGGGCTCATTTTGGTCAAAGAAGAACTTCAGCATAACCTTCCTTGCATTCATGAGTATGGCTTTGCGTTTTTTTGGTGATGGTGACCCTGGATGGTTCCACTGGAGAAGCATTTTGGTTCTGGTTCGAAGTCATGACACCATGACTCATCTCCAGCCACTACTTGTGAAAGGAACGCATTCCCTTCCCATAGTGCTGCAGCTGAGCAAGACAGTGGGCCATTCGACATGCTTCCTGGTGTGGTTGAAGACTGTGAGGCACCCATTAGGCACACACTTTGGGAATGTGCAGTTATTCCTTGATGCTGGTGTACACTCTTCCAATGCTCTATCAGACCACAGCGGCTGTGGCTCTCACTGTTACTCGTTGGTCCTGGGTAATGAGTGCATCCACCAGCTGGACAAAGTCATCGGTGATGCAGTGTTGTGCTCCAGACCGTGCATCATCGACTAGCGACACGCAACCTTCCCTGAAGCGCTTGTGCCACACCTTCACCCTTGCAAGAGATACGCAGTGTCACTTGCTACATTCATCGATGAATGTTCATTCCTCCTACTCCTTCCGCTATCAGAAAACGAACACCACCTCTTTGCTCTTCTGTTGACGCCTCCATGTCACTGTTTGCAATGCGACTGGCAGTGTTGGACGATTGATGCATGCTGCTTCTAGCTCTGTATAGTCATGTGACGTGCACATGTGGCCTCCAGCGACAGGCTGTGAACTTCCATGCCTCGTTACACACGCCACAATATTACCCTCCTGTCACCAGTTTGCGCATTGTAGACTCCAGCTCGTTTCTTTCTGAATGCCTCTTATACACTCCTGGAAATTGAAATAAGAACACCGTGAATTCATTGTCCCAGGAAGGGGAAACTTTATTGACACATTCCTGGGGTCAGATACATCACATGATCACACTGACAGAACCACAGGCACATAGACACAGGCAACAGAGCATGCACAATGTCGGCACTAGTACAGTGTATATCCACCTTTCGCAGCAATGCAGGCTCCTATTCTCCCATGGAGACGATCGTAGAGATGCTGGATGTAGTCCTGTGGAACGGCTTGCCATGCCATTTCCACCTGGCGCCTCAGTTGGACCAGCGTTCGTGCTGGACGTGCAGACCGCGTGAGACGACGCTTCATCCAGTCCCAAACATGCTCAATGGGGGACAGATCCGGAGATCTTGCTGGCCAGGGTAGTTGACTTACACCTTCTAGAGCACGTTGGGTGGCACGGGATACATGCGGACGTGCATTGTCCTGTTGGAACAGCAAGTTCCCTTGCCGGTCTAGGAATGGTAGAACGATGGGTTCGATGACGGTTTGGATGTACCGTGCACTATTCAGTGTCCCCTCGACGATCACCAGTGGTGTACGGCCAGTGTAGGAGATCGCTCCCCACACAATGATGCCGGGTGTTGGCCCTGTGTGCCTCGGTCGTATGCAGTCCTGATTGTGGCGCTCACCTGCACGGCGCCAAACACGCATACGACCATCATTGGCACCAAGGCAGAAGCGACTCTCATCGCTGAAGACGACACGTCTCCATTCGTCCCTCCATTCACGCCTGTCGCGACACCACTGGAGGCGGGCTGCACGATGTTGGGGCGTGAGCGGAAGACGGCCTAACGGTGTGCGGGACCGTAGCCCAACTTCATGGAGACGGTTGCGAATGGTCCTCGCCGATACCCCAGGAGCAACAGTGTCCCTAATTTGCTGTGAATTTATCGGTGCGGTCCCCTACGGCACTGCGTAGGATCCTACGGTCTTGGCGTGCATCCGTGCGTCGCTGCGGTCCGGTCCCAGGTCGACGGGCACGTGCACCTTCCGCCGACCACTGGCGACAACATCGATGTACTGTGGAGACCTCACGCCCCACGTGTTGAGCAATTCGGTGGTACGTCCACCCGGCCTCCCGCATGCCCACTATACGCCCTCGCTCAAAGTCCGTCAACTGCACATACGGTTCACGTCCACGCTGTCGCGGCATGCTACCAGTGTTAAAGACTGCGATGGAGCTCCGTATGCCACGGCAAACTGGCTGACACTGACGGCGGCGGTGCACAAATGCTGCGCAGCTAGCGCCATTCGACGGCCAACACCGCGGTTCCTGGTGTGTCCGCTGTGCCGTGCGTGTGATCATTGCTTGTACAGCCCTCTCGCAGTGTCCGGAGCAAGTATGGTGGATCTGACACACCGGTGTCAATGTGTTCTTTTTTCCATTTCCAGGAGTGTATAATATAACTATGAATTGTTGGTTCTAATCTTTTAATTCCATTTTCTTTACCTAATTTTAGAAGAAATTGTTTCTTTCACTGTTCTATCTGGAAAATTTAAGGAAATCAATAACATTGTTGCCAAGTTGTTTGTTAACTTGTGGACTCAATAAGTGACAAATTTTTTGTAAATTTTTAGTCTAAAATTGGAATTTACCCAATATATTGAGTCTCTTCCCACAGTGTTGTTAATTACTCCACTACATATTTCAATGTTCTCCCTGCATATGAAGATTAAAATATTTTGTTAAGCATTTGCACTTTTCTTCTTTATTAAAAATATCTGAAAAATAGTTTATGTCCAAATCCAATAAATAATAATGTTCCTTTTTAAGTTCTTCTAAAATTTCTTGCAATTCTTCTGTAAGTGTATCTAATTTAACATTAACTAATTCTATTTTGTTAGGAATAGCAACAGAATTTTCATCTTTTCATTTTATAATTTCTGTATCTCTACTAATAGTTTGTCTAACACCTTTAATTGCCTCCGCTAACTTTCACCCTTCTGTAAATGATTGCTAATATTGGGGATTTTGTGTATATTTAAATTTGGAATGCTTGTTTGTTGTTTATACAATAGCTGTGTTCTGCATTTGTTGTGTTTTCCACAGCCAGTGGCCAGTGTGTCTGGACAATACAAACATTAACTAACTTCCATTAAGATGACAAGCTTCATTAATTTCTTCAAGTCACATAAGTGTATTCTAGCTCTAGTTTTCTTTCCACCATTGTTTGTAAAACTGCAGGTCAGTGTTATTGGGTTTGGTACCTCTACCAAGGTGTGTTATTTCGATCATATTTATTTTGTTGTTGGGATGAATTATTCGCAGTTCCATGAGGTTTAAAAGTTAATAGTTCTTTTATTTAACATTATCAGATATCTGTAAGCACAAGGTAATTCAAAATGAATATATGGGTGTGAAGGCTTTGTAGCATTTACTACATTCAGCTTACAACTATAAATAATGCACCAAGTGAAAGAGCAACTGAACTTCGTTTATATACCTATGCACAAAGGGAAGAGTATGGAACGACCAAGAGTGGCTGAAGAATTTGAGCAACGATTGAGAATCTTCCACGTACAGTCCCAAGATATCAGTTCGGAAGATTAGTCATGTATTAGCAGTTACCATGACGTCTGGAGGCTTTTAAGGAGACTTTATCGTTAGCAGATGTTACATGCTCGAACACCTACACGCTATGATTTATGGGCCATCTTTGCAAACGAGTTAACGGCCTGAGAAGACGTTGATGGAGCCTGGTATGGCGCTAAAATCATAAGGTGTTTTTATGGTTCTTAGCTCGCAGAAACGGCATGTTGGGAGTAGAAAGCAATTGGCGGCGAGCCCATACCATAGTAAATTTTGCCAGGTAGCCCCGCAGTCATACAGAGCAGACAGGGAGCCCCTTGTTGAGACAGGTCTGCAGGAGAAAAATGCTGCGATACCTGTCATGAAGCCAGCATTAGCCTGGGCTGGGGGAGATGGTCTGAAGGAACGCATCTAGACAGTGGAGTCGTAAACTGGGCATTGTGTGCAGAGCCACGCGTAATAAAAATTCACCTCTTTTTGTCTTCACCGACACTGCAAACAGGCCTGTCAACGACTTACATTGGCCGCCTCTGTTGTATAAGGAACTCCGGCGTCTGAGAAACGTCTAGAGATAGAATCTTTATTACACTTCATAGCTAGGACTAACATGCTCCAACGCACAGGAAATTTAGAAAAAAAGACCTTTAGGATTGTATCTGTTCGCTTGTTGTCATGGGAAGCGACACGACTTTGGAAAAAATCGTCTTCCGCTCTGCGAAAACTTATAAAGCCAGTAACTGCCGGTACCTTTTTTCCAGAATCCCAGGTTCCTTAACTCCTGCCCTGGTTTGACATGAGTTTGTGCTGTGGTGTGGGACGGGAGATTTGGCGCCTGTAGAGCTCAAGATGGGGTGAAGGCGGTGTCGTTCGTGCACTTTGCGGGAAAACGGAATTTTTTTTTCTTGAGAGATGCGACTTTGGTCTGGGTAGGCACTTCTGGTTGAAGATCTAGCATGTGTGGTTGGTACTAGGGACTTGTCCTAAGACTGACTTCACTTGCGAGTAGTTTAGACTGGGGAGCCTGTGGTGAAGTTCTTACCAACAGTGTGGCTTCAAACGTCTTGAACTGCTCGTTAGGCGAGGGCACGCTTATTCGGTTTCGGTTTACTAGTCTTCATGTTTGGTATCCTTGTGCGCTCTGTCGTATAAGTGAGCCAAATTGGTCCTTGGTATGACCAGCGAACGGGTGTGTCACACACTGAAATCTACCGTGATTTCGAGGCTATGGTAGCGAGTAAATTGCGATCCTTCTGCGTGATTGCTAGACAGTGAGATTTTTGCATTTCTTTTGTGGCCGCGATCGATTCACAGGTGCCTCCTCCACGTCTCATCTCCGCTGCACACATCAAAATGGCTCTGAGCACTATGTGACTTAACAGCTGTGGTCATCAGTCCCCTAGAACTTAGAACTACTTAAACCCAACTAACCATAGGACATCACACACATCCATGCCGGAGGCAGGATTCGAACCTGCGACCGTAGCAGTCGCGCGGTTCCGGACTGCGCGCCTAGAACCGCGAGACCACGGCGGCCGGCCGCCGCACACATCTCGCCAGCTGCATGTAACATCGTCGCACGAGGCAAACAGGGTAACGTACTGCCGTTCCACCATTGCCAGGGCGTACAGATCTCAATCGCCACTTGCTCTCAGCTGCACTTATAAAGAGTAACTTCCGTAGATTTCATCAACCAAAGTGTGCACATCAGCTGCAGCCCGCGTCCACCAGTAAAACATATCACAAAATCTTCTGCTCTGCCCTGCAAACCCGAAAGATGAAAGAAATAATTTTAGTTCACTATTACCTGTCCGCTTCTTTGCGGTATGATTGATTTCATTAAATGCAGTTTGAATGCACCGCGGCAGCGGCTAATTCGTTCGTACCGCAGCTCTGCACCACGAATAATATTTAAATAGCTGAAAATTTCTTAAAAGGATGGGATAAAATACCAGGCAAGCTTATTACAAATTATAATGCAAGTTTTCTCTAAGTAACTGTATTCAGAACATATAGAAAGATTAAATTCTTACACACCTTTACAAATCAATGCCTAATGGCGTCCTTCTCTCAATCTTGACAAAAGAATGCTACACAAGTATACAATATAGCGTCACAGGCTCTTAACTACACACGTAACTATAAAAAGATGACAGAGAAATTAATGCTCGGTCACTACTATTTATACTTGCTGTGAAATATTCTCATCTTTGTTTGATATTTAATAAGTATCGTCTGTGGCAGTTTCAGTACTCGCCGTCACAGATATTATGTTTAAAAAAGGTCGGTACGTAATTCTATACAAGTATAAAACATGACACATAATGGTTTCTCTTTATTACATGAAGTTCACACAATCATTGTCCGCGCAACTACAATAATCCAGTTCAATTATTGTTTTCTTTTTTTTAACCACATATAACATGTTTTTTGCCAGGAGACGTTACACTATATAGAGAAACTTCAGTAGATTTGATCAATCAAAGTCTGCTCAGCGTCAGATCAATTCAGTTGCATTATCCACATTTTTAGGGCCGGAGTTAAACCATCTTTGCCAACCCAGGATCCTTGTCCAGTGTAGTCTTAAAACACCTGT